>NC_136059.1:2118953405-2119601842 GCF_964261635.1 Lissotriton helveticus
CCCTCCCAGCAGACCCAGAAGCAAGAAGGCATCCTGGTTCACCAACGACCTCAAGGACTCCAAGAAGACCTGCCGCACCCTCGAGAAAGCCTGGCTCCTCGACCGGACCACCGACAACATGACCGCCCTCAAACACGCTACCCGCAAGCACCACCAGCTCATCCGCACCACCAAGAAGAAATCCCTGAAGGAACGACTGGACAACAACGCCCACGACAGCAAAGAGCTCTTCACTATCGTCAAGGAGTTCTCCAACCCCAGCACCGGCACCAACGACATCACTCCGTCACAAGACCTCTGCGCTCCCTCGCCTCGTTCTTTCACCGCAAGATTGCCGACATCCACAACAGCTTCGGCGCCCCACCCACGCACCCAACCGTCGAACCAACGCCCCCCACCGCCACCCTTCGCACCTGGACCACGGTGACCACCGAAGACACAGCCCGCACGATGAACACCATCCACTCCGGATCACCGACCGACCCCTGCCCACACCACGTCTTCAACAAGGCCGACTCCACCATCGCACCCCAACTCCGGAACATCATCAATGCCTCCTTCAACACCGCCACCTTCCCGGAGAGCTGGAAGCACGCCGAGATCAGCGCCCTCCTGAAGAAACCTACAGCGGACCCCACCAATCTCAAAAACTTCCGCCCCATCTCGCTCCTCCCTTTTCCTGCTAAAGTCATCGAGAAGATCGTCAACAGACAGCTGACCGCCTTCCTCGAGACGAACGGATCCCTCGACCCCTCGCAGTCCGGCTTCAGAGCCAACCACAGCACCGAGACAGCCCTCATCGCAGCCACCGACGACATCCGGACCCTGCTCGACAAGGGGGAAACAGTGGCCCTCATCCTCCTGGACCTCTCCGCTGCGTTCGACACGGTCTGCCACCGCACCCTAGTCCAGCGCCTCAGCAACATCGGTATCCAAGAGAAGGCACTGGAGTGGATCATCTCGTTCCTCGCCGGAAGAACACAAAGAGTCCGCCTCCCCCCGTTTCGCTCCGAGGCCACCGAAGTCATCTGCGGCGTCCCGCAAGGATCTTCACTCAGCCCCACCCTCTTCCACATCTACATGAAACCTCTCGCAGCCATCGCACGCCAGCACAACCTCAACATCATCTCTTACGCCGACGACACCCAGCTGATCCTCTCCCTCACCAGAGACCCCGACACCGCCAGAACCTGCCTACACGAAGGGATGAAAGACGTCGCCGAGTGGATGAAGGACAGCCGCCTGAAACTGAACTCGGACAAGATGGAAGTCCTCATCCTGGGATCTTCGCCCTCCGCCTGGGACGACTCCTGGTGGCCCCCAGTCCTGGGCACCGCACCCAAGCCAACTGACCACGCACGCAACCTGGGCTTCATCCTGGACCCCTCCCTCTCGATGACCAGACAAGTCAACGCCGTCTCCTCATCGTGCTTCAACACCCTGCGTATGCTTCGCAAGATCTTCCGCTGGATCCCGACCGAGACCAGGAAGACTGTCACCCAGGCACTCGTCACCAGCCGACTGGACTACGGAAACGCCCTCTACGCCGGAACCACAGCCAAGCTACAGAAAAGACTCCAGCGCATCCAGAACGCCTCCGCCCGACTCATCCTGGATGTCCCCCGACGCAGCCACATCTCCAGCCACCTGAGGAACCTGCACTGGCTCCCCGTCGACAAGAGGATCACGTTCCGGCTCCTCACCCACGCACACAAGTCTCTCCACGACCTGGGCCCCAAGTACCTCAACGACCGCCTGACCTTCTACACGCCCACCCGCCAGCTACGGTCCACCAGCCTCGCCCTCGCAGCCGTACCACGCATCCGAAGAGCCACCGCTGGAGGAAGATCCTTCTCTTACCTGGCTGCCAAGACTTGGAACTCCCTCCCCATCCACCTTCGGCTGACCCAGGACCATCTCGCCTTCAGGAAACAACTCAAGACCTGGCTGTTCGAGCAGTAGCATACCCCTCCCCCCAAGCGCCTTGAGACCCTCCCGGGTGAGTAGTGCACTATACAAATGGCATGATTGATTGATTGGCAGTGGTGAACCAGAGGGTGGCAGTGATGAACCAGAGGGTGGCAGTGATGAACCAGAGGGTGGCAGTGGTGAACCAGAGGGTGGCAGTGATGAACCAGAGGGTGGCAGTGATGAGCCAGAGGGTGGCAGTGGGGAACCAGAGGGTGCTGTGATGAACCAGAGGTGGCAGTGATGAACCAGAGAGTAGCAGTAGTGAACCAGAGGGTGACAGTGGTGAACCAGAGGGTGGCAGTGGTGAAACAGAGGGTGGCAGTGGTGAGCCACAGGGTGGCTGTGATGAACCAGAGGGTGGCAGTGGTGAACCAGAGGGTGGCAGTGGTGAACCAGAGGGTGACAGTGGTGAACCAGAGGGAGGCAGTGGTGAGCCAGAGGGTGGCTGTGATGAACCAGAGGATGGCTGTGATGAACCAGATGGTGGCAGTGATGAACCAGAGGGTGGCAGTGGTGAACCAGAGGGTGGCAGTGGTGAACCAGAGGGTGGCAGTGATGAACCAGAGGGTGACAGTGATGAACCAGAGGGTGGCAGTGATGAACCAGAGGGTGGCTGTGGTGACCCAGAGGGTGCTGTGATGAACCAGAGGGTGGCAGTGATGAACCAGAGGGTGACAATAATGAACCAGAGGCTGGCAGTGGTGAAGCAGTGGTGTACCAGAGGGTGGTGTGATGAACCAGAGGGTGGCAGTGATGAACCAGAGGGGGACAATGATGAACCAGAGGGTGGCAGTGATGAACCAGAGGGTGGCAGTGGTGAAGCAGATGGTGCTGTGATGAACCAGAGGGTGGCAGTGATGAACCAGAGGGTGACAGTGATGAACCAGAGGCTGGCAGTGGTGAAGCAGTGGTGAACCAGAGGGTGCTGTGATGAACCAGAGGGTGGCTGTGATGAACCAGAGGGTGGCAGTGATGAGCCAGAGGGTGGCAGTGGTGAACCAGAGGGTGCTGTGATGAACCAGAGGGTGGCAGTGATGAACCAGAGGGTGACAGTGATGAACCAGAGGGTGGCAGTGGTGAACCCGAGGGTGCTGTAATGAACCAGAGGGTGGCAGTGATGAACCAGAGGGTGACAGGGATGAAAAAAAGAGGGTGACAGTGGTGAACCAGAGGGTGGCCCAGATGGTGGCAGTGATGAACCAGAGGGTGGCAGTGATGAACCAGAGGGTGGCACTGCTAAACTGCCTGGGAGCCCTGTGGGTGGGAGCCCCCATGCTGCTGAGCTGCCCAGGGGTTGTGAGCCCCGCGCTACTGAACTGTCCTGGGGCCCAGTGGGTGTGAGCCCCCATGCTGCTGAACTGCCCCTTTACCCTCTCAGTGTGAAAATCATTTGTGCTCAATTGCCTGGGAGCCCTCTGGGTGTGAGCACACATTGTGCTAAGTGCCCCCCTGCCCACAGTACATATATACCTGTACCACACAGCACCATTATGCTCTTGCACCATGAAGTCTGGTGTCTGGATGCTCCTCATCCGTGTAGGTGGTACCACCGTCTGGTTAAGTCAAAATGTAAAGTCATAACTTGATACACAGCACCAATAAACATGTGTCCCCCCTGGCACCGGTATGCGCATGTACCAGGCATGCAGCACCCACATGCCACTGCACCCTACTGCCCAGCGCCAGCATATGCCTGTACGAGGCAGTTTAATATGAGATGGGACATTGTCCAGCAGCAGCAGCTGCATGCGCTTGAACCCACTGGGCAGGATCAGAATGGCTTTGTACCAACACGCGCAGCAGAGCTATCTTGGACATCTGAAGGTTTCTGGGGTCCTGTGCCAAACGTATTTTTGCATCCATGAGTTTCCCGAGCACCATCCCCGTGTAGCTCCTGTGACCGGGAGGCTGCTTTTTCCTCATCTGCTACTCTGCTCGGTCTCTGACCCTTTATAAACAAGATGCATGTGAACTCGCATAGAAGCCCCGCCCGTTTGGCCCCGTCCACCACACACTAGCGGTATGAAACATCTTCCCGCCCGTCCCCACTATAATGGCCAGCTCACTCAAGGGACCTCTGCGCCTTTTGGCGCACTGGCAAAGTTACAGGCACATGTGGTAACATATTTGTGCAAATGGCAAAAAAATCCGCAAGTTCGTGGGAAAATTCGCAAATTCGCGGATTTTTTTTGCCATTTCGCGCGAATCCGCGGACCGCTAATTTGCAAATTTCGACCATACTTAGAAATCACTGTGCCTACATTCATCCACACATACATACATGAATGATGGATGACATGACACAGCAGTGCGTCACTGGATGTTTATTGCACATCCAGTGCTTTTCCGCAGCTGGAGCGATACAGGGCACTGCTGAATACACCACACTATATGGGCCCGTAGAGGTCCACCCAGAGTCCAGCCGTGGACAAGTACTGTGGAAGAGGAGGGGTGCAGTCCGCAGTCTAGTTGCCATGTCATTGGTCATCAAACAGGATGTGACGGTCCATGTCGCTGTCCAAGGTGAGTGCATCTGAGTGAATCGGGGGTCAGTGGAAGGTAATGACGCCATGTACTGGACCAACCAGGAACAGGCCAGGTGGCAGAAATGAATCCCACTGTGACCTTCTGATCACAAGCCCATCCACGTCCTCGTCCCCGGATATTAGCCCTGCCCCACCTGTGGGTGTTGCTGTAGCTGCTGCGGCACTGTGTGTTATTGACACCTCAGGTGCCAGAGGTGGGTTGTCAGCCGCACTGTGTGGCACTAACACCTCAGGTGCCAGAGTGGTTAGGCCTGCTGCACAGGGAGGCATAGCTACACCAGGGCGCCGAGATGTGGATGGTGTGGGGGCAGCAGCATTCATCATCGCCACGCCTTGTGGCAGCAATGCCATGATGAGGATCTGCAGGGCATGGTAGATCCCAGGTACATTCCGCTGATGTTCAGCGGTGGCTGCCATCCTTTCCTCCTCCATCCGCACCATGTCCTCCATGAGCCTCTGCATCTGTGGCAGCTCAGGGCTGGTATCGCTGGAGCCACTCTGAGCGGACAGGTGTTCTTCCCTCCGCCTCATGACTCCAGCCATGTAAGTCAGGGCTCGTTGGAGACCATGTAGTCAGGCTACACACCCAAGGATTGCATCAAGTCTGCTTGCCATATTGCCGAAGTCCAACCGCACCTGCTCTGCGATCTCCCTCTGGCACTCCAGCACACGGAGTTGGAAGGCCATATGTTGTTCCTGTGGTTCTTGGGGGGTGCTGGGGCCTCCTGCTGGGTGCTTTGGGTAGTGGGTGGAGTCTCCTCGATGCAGCTGGCCTGCCCTGATCCTGGAGGTGAGTTGCGGATGAGGTCAATGATGTCTTGGATGGCTTGGGTGTCGATGCTGGTGTTGTCCTCCTAGTCATTAGTGAAGAGTGGCTGAGACTGCTCTGCAGGAGGTTTTGACAGTGCCCCTGTGATGTGAAGGGGAGATGGTGTATTACATGTGTCCACATGTATGTAGCTGCATGGTCTATGTTGACATTCAGACAGCATGGCATTGTGCATTGTGACAGTCTGTAGATCTGGGCGAGGACCCAGAGTCGTTGTGGGTGTGCACTGTGCTCTGCTTGATTGTGCATGTATGCCATTGTGCCATCTCCACCCATCCCCCCAGTACCTTGTGGTCACTCACCCTGTTGTGTTTGTGTTGTGTCCTGTCGAGCAGTGTCCGATCCCCCGACACCGGCCACAGTCTCCACACTGATGACTGTCGACACCAGCTACTCCATTTCATCCAGCTTGAGCTGTGGCGCTGGGCCCCCACCTCCAGTCTGCGTTGCTACCTTCAGGTTGGCGGAGAGTTTCTCCATTGTCCGCCGCTTGATGTCATTCCATGGCCTCTTGACCTAGTCCACTGTCATCTTGTGCTCCCCGACGGCATTCACCTTGTCCACAATGTCCCGCCATATTCTATTTTTGGTGCCCAATGACACATTGGAGGTGACAAACAGTTGTTTATGGTGTTCCATCACCTCCGTGTCTATGATCCTATTCGCCTGCGGACTGAACTTCGTCTTCCTCTTCTTCTTGTCTTTGCCCTTCCCTGTCCCCGAGGTCCCGGGCTGGTCGTCCGGGATGCTTGTGAGGTTGCATGCGTCCTCTGCGCCTGCTGCGGCTGCCTCCATGGTGTTTGGGTGTTGGTCAGTTGGTTTGCTTATCGCTGGTTTCCTCATCATGCTTGGGCCCATCACAGGTTTTTTGGTGTTGTGGTTTGTGTTTTTGTCTCCATCGAGGTGGTTGTATCGCGGACATTGTCCACAGTTTTGGCAGACTATCGCATGTTACCACCGTGTTGTGAATTCCACGTTGACACAGGGTTATTTTCCCGCGATGGGCTGCGATGTTGAAAGTTGCATTACGCTACTGTTGCGGTAGCTATCACACATTCTTGTGAATATACACCATGATATTTAAAAACACTACCTAACCCTATCTAGTCCACACTAACTAGCATTAAAACTATCCCATACTAACCAATCTAACAAGTAACCAATCTTAACTACTGTTGACAATGACAAGACACCCCAGCCCCCTTAATACACATAGTTCAGTGCACTGCAAACATAACCTACATCCTAAATATATACTACTTACGCATATAAGCCTAAAAAAATACATATGTTTTGTTATTTTTTAAAGAATCATTATTTTATAATACAAAACATTGACCCCAAACACTAACTTACCATAACAAAAACGTACTATGTAAATGCTACATTAAAACGTCTTACTTAACTGTAACTAAGCTACACTATACCTATACCTACAATAAACACTAGCTATGAACACTTATAATACTAATTGGAAAGGTAGAAAAAACAGGGAAGTAGATGTCCTGAGGGAAAGTTCTTGGCTCAGATCTGTGTGGCAATGCTCTGGAGAGACTCAAGTCACTTCAACAATATCAGCCTCTGTCTTTTATACACCTTTGCCATCTTGGCAATTCTCTGGTCTGTACGATGGAACCTTTTGACAAGGATGCAGCACCTCCTTTGTTCCTTAGCTCTGTAGCTTGCAGCTGCTGTCCACCTGAGGGTTCAGGGGTGGGCCGAGACCTGCTTTGCAGGTGGGTTGCCTCCAGAGCTGATATTGACAGGGGTGTCTTCTTGGGCTGTGACCTGGTGGATTTCCCCATATGCCTGCTGCCTTCCCCATCTCATAGGTACGCATGTGCATCTTATAAAATGCAAGTGCAACTTTGCAGATGTGTCAAAAGCCTGCCCTTATCAAGGCTAAAGTTTTAGCCATGCCTCTTGACACGTGAGCTAGAGAGAAAATCTCACTTCATAATAGGGCACATTTTGTATGTGCATCAATTATTACAAAATCTAACTGACATTGTTATGAAATTATAAGTGCCAACCCATGCATACACCTAGTATTGGTATAGATAAATGTTCACTATATCTTCATTACAATTACATTTCCAGTTACGAAATGTCAATCTAACCAGATTAAGGTCAGTGTAGATGTGTAAAAATTATCTTTTGTCACAATATACTACCACACATTTCACCCATACCAGGTAACGCCATTCATTCTGATGTCACAATGGAAAAATAATACCCATGGCCCAGATACGTACACTTCTGGTATTGGTCTTGTATCACGCAAGGGGGTACAAGGCAAAGGAAAAACCCAAGGGAGATGTGTTCGGGTAAGCAAGGGCAGCTTGTTTGTCTGTGCATGTCTTGAATAATCTGGAGTTATGGAAGGTATCACAAATTGCCAACTTGCCTTACTCTGCAGCAGGGAGCCATTCCATAGAAAGATGGTGAGTGTCTCACTGCATCAACACATTTTATTTTGATGGCTTCTCAGATTTAGTATCAGTGCTAGACCTGGAAATGTGTTGAAATGCATCAAGCCTACAGGTAAACCGAAACCAGGAGAAATATTCCAATTTTGCATTGTTGTTACCTCGTTCTCCCTGTGCTGCAATTTGTAGCACACAAAGAAAGAGGAAAAATACTTTCAGGAGTTTGTTTTTGCAGGTAGGTGTCCCTATCTGCCCAAAAACTGTTTTTTCTACAACACAGGCCCTCTTGTAGCATTATGCAAGGGTGTTGGCATAGGCGTTAGACAAGCAAAAGTATGCCACCACTAGGAAAGGACAGGAATGCATGAAAGTTTGAGATAAATGCCACATAGGTTAGATACTGCTTATGAGGCTGGCACTGATTTGTCAATATAAGGGAAATCTAGTGCATATGTCCTGCTGGCCAAACTTAGGCCAATAATTTTGTATCTATGCTTTGAGAAGTACTGGAGTTGCAAAGGTTTTTCTAAAATGATATTGCCACTCTGTGCTCTATCAGATACTAGAATAACTGAGATATGCAGGCTGCTATCCACGGTACATCTCCTAGGCCATAGCACAATTTTCCTACCATGTGGACTTCTACCCTCACAATGTGCCTATGACTCGTTGAGAGCTATTGCTTTGTAGCAAACTTTGGATTGATACATAAGCTGCCCTACTTCCATGCAGCCTCCAGGGCATCAGTGTAATGGGGCTGTTGGCACTCCATTCAACACAGGTTAAACATGGGCACCTCTGATGGAGGGTCGGACAAGGATTTCAACAGCTATACCTTAGGTGAGTGGTAATAGTGAGGGAATGTTTGAATGACATAGAAATGTGTCACTCCCCTGTGGCAACACATGGTGAGAAGCCAATTGTACATTTTATAGGTTGTAATCAAGATACCTCTAAAGTTGGGATGTTAGTGCCACATTTTGAAGCATCTATTGGTTGTGCAATGATTACAATGTGATAGATAACCTGGTGGCACTGTCATGAATGTCTATGCAAAGTGTAGTTAAGTATGACACCCAGGTACTGCCACAGGTTTAATATGCCCATATTGCAACTGGGATAAGGGAGAAATACTTACCAACACCTATAGTGACACTTCATTCACATTAACCCAGCTCCTTATTTATTTGACTATGTCGAAAAATTTAATTTGATGTTTGCTCAATAAATCCGAGTGATTTGTTGCCAGGTGAAGACTACCTCACCATACACATTACGCTGTTACTACTATAATGGATCACATTCAATTATTATGGAGCTACAAACATGTTGTCAAGACACTTAGCTTCAGGGATACTGATGCGGAAACTATCAATTTCCCCTTGTGAACAAGGACCATGTCCACCTGCAAAACAAGTATAGTAAAATTTCTTTAAAATTAGAGCACCTACTCACAGTTCTAAATCGAAACTAAGCACTATGACATACCAGTGTTGTTGCAATGATTCTGTGTAAAAATAGAACTATGCCTGGGATCACAGAACATCAGTATGTAGGGATTTATTCACCCTAGCACCTCAGTAACTATGGGCCCAAATCCAGACTAACTCATAGTGCTTTACATTCGCTTCTAACCTTCGAGAGTGGCAGGTAAGTTGACACCCCAGAACACAACAATCTGAACCCTTTAGGGGGTCACTGTAACAGGTCATCACCTTTTGTTCTCACACCCATATGTGTCCACAATAAACAGAAAAGACACATGTCAAAAGCTTACAATTTTATTGAAACTATTGTGCTCTATCATGAAGCAACTGTGCTGCAATTAGAAAGCATATACAAGTCAGCAATGTGATTAGCATGAATAATAAACTGTACACAATGAAAAGGCCTGTCTTAGCGATTGATACATCTGCCTAAGTCTACCATCACTATGGGAGCACAGTAATATATTAGAGAGCACTGGAATTAGTGCCAAGCCCCATACCTGATGGTCATAATAAGTTGGTCTACATCTCAGACGCGTAAACCTTTCATCTCAGGACCTTTTTCCTGCAAGCCTTACTCCTTTCTGTTTTGTCTTGGCTTCTATGATAAGAATTGTCTTGTTTGAAATACAGCATCTTGATTTCTCTATTATGCCTATGTGTTAGAATCCAACCACAGAGAAAAACAGGCACAATGTTGTTTGGCCTTGTACAAAATATTCGGACTGGATCCCAGCAGAAAAGCTAAATAACAAAACATGTACAGCCTATTTAGAAAATAAAACTGTGGCACAAAAACATGTTTGTTACTCTGTAACATGTGCAAAACAAAAGTGGCCTACTACGTGTGCAGTTAGGCTAACATAGGGGAAAAACTTCAGTGAGCCCCACAGGGACCTCACTACAGTGTAATAGCACATTCCAACACCATTAGACACCTATGTATACATTTGCAGATCAAGGAACTCAGCTCAGATCTGCCTTAAGGTGAAAGGCCAGAAATGTCTCACATCATTCGCCAAAATCATGCTTCATGCATGTGCTGTTGTAAGAACTGCTGCCCAGCTACATCACAGGCCCCCTTGCAACCTGACGCAAGGATGCAAACATTGGCACTAGGCAGTCAAAAGGGTGCCAGTGCTGGGAAAGGACAGGAATGTGCAGTATTATGTTAAACATGGCACATTCCTGCCCTTTCCATTTCACATATCACAGCAAGATGTCTTGTTGCACTGCCCTGAATTAAATATTGATAAAGGTGCCCCATGGTACATAAATACTAGCCTTGCCACATAGACATACCTTATATCTTGAGCAGCATGGATAATGATATGTATTGTGAATCTAGCCTTGGGGCACATTTAGTTATATATTGTACAGTGTTAATCTCACAAAAGTGAGGGAAAACAGCACAAAATAAGAAATTCCAATTTTACCTACAAGCCCAATCCTGGCTCAGTGCTGGAGATTGCTAACTTGTAACCATCATTTCGGCAAAGGACTGCTTTGCATACTTAGCTTCAAGAGTGCTAGCTCCATGTAATGCAACAAAGTAGTTATGCCTCGCGTGATGCATTGGGTGAAAGTTTGACACATCTGGCACCAGGTGTTACTCTACCTTGCCTTGTGTTTCACAAGGCATTCACACATCACAACTAAATGTTGATGGTGATATGTACCTTAACTAAGTTATCTACGTAACTACATGCTGATAGTAATTTTAGACATACCTAGGGGGCCTCCAATTTCCAAAACCAGCAAGCCTAGCACATCAGCCTCAATGGTGACAACGTCCACCCATCGATGTTTCAACTGCGACACCGAGCGGTATTTATGGCTCCATCTTTGTCATGTGCCACCTCACACACTCCCAACGGTACTTCCGATCCTCAGCTTTGTTGCTTTAGCTATCCCGTCCTCCAGCATCAAGCATCTTTGACAAGTAGTGTATGAAAAGCATAATCAGTGCACCAACTTCCCCCTCAGTAAATTTACATCCTCTCCCCTTCTCAACAAGCCCTAGCAATAATTATCCCCAAAAAAGCCCCTTCAACCCATAACTATACCTAGGTATATACTGCCCCAAAATAGACGAACACCCTTCAATACCGAGACAATAACAAATACAAAACACAACACTTAGACACAAAAGCTACAGAAAAAAACACTTTACAGGGACAGAACAGACACAGACTCCACCAGAAAAACCCAACAATCCACCAAACACTCTAAGAACTCCTCATACTATCAGCACCAACCAACAGATACTAGCAGATAGTTAAAGTAACATTTACACTTCCTGGTATGCAGCTACACCCATTGCATAATTTCCAGGGTGTGACAGGCAGTTTGTAATATTTTGCATTGAGTTTTCAAATGCATTGCTATTCAAATGTACATTGCATGACGCACTACTCTCTCCCAAACAGCGCAAGGGCTGATGCTATACCTATGTAACTAAATGTAAATGTAAATGTACAGGAATTTATATAGCGCAAATCACCAAGCGGTTTCTAAGCGCTTGCTTAGGGAACCCGTCCTGGTATTCCCCTGTGAGATAACCCCGGCAGGGTATCCACAAGGTGAAAGCCAGGCATCCCGCCGCGAGGGGCCGTTGTGGAGATTAAGCAAGCTATTGCCCAGAGTCGCAGAGTGTGAACCTGTGAATCGAGTAGGCACCGGAGCGAGAATTGTCGAGTCCAGGGACATTTTAGGACTCAAGACCCCGCCGAGCCGGCAATTGAACCCTGGTCCCAGGCTGACCTCTGCTTCCAGGTCTGCCTCCTCTAACCAGTGAGCCACACTTCTCCACTATGCACTGGACTATATAGTGTAACGCACATAGCAACGCAAAGCATATGTTTCCTATGCAGTGGCCGATACAGTGCAATGCACATATCCATGCAGTTTCACTTTGCATTGCTGTAGTTGGGCTACTTCATGACCCTTTGCGTTTCTGCATGAAGGCCACACAGTGGCCTGACTACAGAAACGCGGAGGGCCATGCAGTGTCCCAAATACAGCAATGCAAAGGGCCATGCAGTGGTCCAACTACAGGAAGGCAAAGGGTCATGCAGTGCCTCAACTACAGCAACGCAAAGGACCACGCAACTCATAGGTTAATGATGTCCGATTTACCATCACATGGAAGGATCCAGTAATGTGCGTTGATGTTTTTCATCAAGATAGTTAAGTGGTAATGGAAAAAACTGTGACATATATGGATATGGATACATATTGCAGATGTACATGGGTGCCTACACAGTAATGAACATAAATAGCCATATGTTTGATACATACATGCAACACAACACAGCAAAGTCCCTTGCTAGCCTGCATTGTGTTAAAGAGAAGGTGCTGGAATGCTCCATAATCCTCCTTATGTGTAGCATTTCTGTCCTTTTATAGGGCTGGTACAGTTTTGGCTACCTTGCACCAACACAGCCACCCTTCCATCATCTTTCAAGGGTGCCTGGCCTGCAGGCAGGTACTTTTTGTTGCTGGAGGGTACACCTTCCAGAATATACACAACCCTCTGAGGCATGTTTTCATTCATAAATGTGCTACTGACTGCAGCACACTTAGGAATTGGAAACAAGTTGGTCTGAATGCAATATGTTACCCGTATGCACCTCTGGTGAGGTGTTGTACAACTAGAATGCATCCATGGTCCAGCATTATTTGTCAATCTGGTGATGGGTCCGAAGTCATGGGTAGATACATGGTAACTGGCACACACCACCTTCGGCAGACCTCTCTGCTGGTGAGCAAAACAAATCTGCTTTTTGCGCAGACTTGGATTCCTCTTTATTCTTTAGGCCACTCAGGGCCACAGAAGGTGCCAAGGCATGGCTTGACAAACCTCATTTAGTTTTGTATTTGCTCTTGTGTCCCTTGTGTAGATCAACTGTGTCACAACACTTAATAATTATGCCCCAAAGTGTTGCCATCCTTTATGCACAAGTGTGTCTATCATTCACAGGTATTTATGTAGCTGACCATTTTATGGTTACTATAGTTTCTGGCGTTACAAATGCTATTTTGACAATGTCCACACACAGTTACCAATTTGGAAGGGATCTATGACTCAGGGGCCACGGTTATTTTCAAATGTTTTTGTTTACCTTTTACAATCCTTACACACTCACACATGACTGTATTTAGTATATGATTCTTGCTCACTGTAAGGTTGACATCGACTCCATCACCTCATTTAGTACAAGTGGACCTCACAACATTCACAAAGACCAGCCTTTCTATATATTGATGGCTCACATACAGGTCCCTAGGCTTACGTGTATTGTTTAGGTATAAATTGAAACTGAACATCATAAATTGTGTGACATCAACATGTCTCAATAGATAGTTCAACTGACGCCTATGGCATGATACAACATAGATTGAGGTGAGCTTCTATGAGCCAAATGATAGGATTAGGATGTGTGTAGATTGTCATAATTGACTTAGATAGCTTCATCTATTAGACATCAGGCTCCTTTGCACTCACACACAATTGAGGACTGTTTGTTAGTAGTGGACATACTGCTGATGATATACCAGTATGGTGGTATATGTAACTTTTAAGTAGGAAATTTATTTTTTGCTGCAGTTGTCCCCCCACTTTTTGTTGTCTTTTTAAATACTGGATGCTGATTATCAACTCTGACAGTGAAGTGATGCCTACTAACCAGGCCTTAGTGCTAGAGCTCTTTTCTTAAAGTGATGTATGATTGTTTTACAATTGTCTAAGGACATTAGCACCCCTGTAATTCCCTAGTAAATGGTACCCCAGGTACCTAGGCCATGGGTACTAAAGAGGGTCCCTAAGGGCTCAGCATATCTTATGCTACCATAAGGGTCCCACACACAAATTCCACACAGACTGCCATTGTAGTCTGTGTGACATGGTGTACACCATGTTTGAAAACATGACATGGCACACTCCTGTGTGTCATGTCAAAGACATTGCATGGACTACATGTAAATCACTCGTAGAGCAGGCCTTGGAGTCCTAAGGCAGGGTGCATTATAGCACATATGAGAACATATCTGCATCTTGTAATGTCTAGTTTCATTGCTGGTTATTACAAGTGAGTAAGGAAGCCAACTTAAGGTATGTCCTGGGCACTGGTCAAAATGAGTTTCCCAGTTAAATAATGGTTTCACTGAAACATATGCTGTTTCGTATGAAACACCTCAGAATAGTAAACCCACACTGATTCCAGTGATGGATTTATTAATGCATGCACCCAGAGGGTACCTTAGACATACTCTCTGAACCCTGCTAGTCCTCTAGTGCACTGGCTGACTGGTTCTGCCCAGCCCGCCACCACAGATAGGTTTCTGACCTGTAGGAGGTGAGAACCCGCTCTCAGAGGTCAGAAACAATGCCTGCTCTGGCAAGAAGTGTTTACACCTCCTATGACAGTATGGATAGTAAATTAGCAAGTCAAGGCAGGGAGCTTCAAAGAGCCCACAAACTTTGATATGCAATCCTGCCTTCCCCTAAGCCTGAGCCTCATTTGGCACCAGGGCAAGTGGGAAATTAGCTATGCAAGTAGGCATATTACACATCCAGCCTATTCACACTCCTAGGGTGGGCTACATGAAGTGAACATGAAAATTAGGATTTCAGCATCTTGGTTTTGGTGAAATTAGGAACTGTGGGACAGGGTAATGTCCATTCCCATCATCTAGGGGGTACAGGGACCTCAAGGGAAAGTAGCCGATTGCCTACTACCCATCACTCCCCTTAACACCCCTAAATTGTTTATTTAGGTGGCTCCCTGCCACCAGGAACTTCGATTCCACTATTGGGAACCGACAAAGAAAGAAGACGTGAGAACTGCAGACCAGCACCAAAGTTTGAAGCAAAACCCTGCAGGGCTGTTGTATTTTGACTTCGTTAAGAGCTGGACATCCTCCCCAAAACCCCAGGAGGACTGCCCAGCACCTTAACAGCTTGGAAAGATCTTCCTTGGAGAAGAGGAGCTGCTCCCCTGCGTCTGCATTCACTGCAAAGCATCTGATGGTCCACTGTGTTGCTAACCATCGGGCTCACCAAAGAAGCAGCATGACAGAAGAAACCTCTTCATACTGCAGGCGATGAGATCCATCTCCTTGCCAAGTCTGAAAGGTCCAGCACCCCCAGAAGACACCCAGCATCAATACATTGGGAACCGGAGCAGTTGGAGCAACCAAGGCTTGTTGGTGGTCCAGTCTGGACTCCAACAGCACAAAACAAGACCTACAAATAAGTGACACCAGGATCTACAACACCGGCACAGAGAGAGGGCCTGCTGCCCTGTTGACCCTCCTCACCAGGTCACCAAGACACAGAGTGAGTCTCTAACCAACCGCGACTCAATGCCTAAAACCGCACCTGCACTGATAGCCCCACAGCCTGAGGCTGAGGGAGGCGACAGTGCCAATGTGGTCCTTCGATCCCCAAGGCCTGAGCCCACCCTTGGGTTTGGACAGCCTGGCCCTCAGTCACCACCTGCAGTCTCTTTCTGCATGAACCGAGAGCATCTTCAGCAGCTCTACCCTGCCAGACACAGCACCACTGCACATGAGCACTCCAGCTTGTGTTTGAGTGGACCAACAGTACTCTTGTGTGCCCAAGACCCTCAAGACTGGAGCCCCCCCTGTGGGTTGTACCAGACTGCACCCCAGTCCCAGCTTGCAGCCTCTTTTAATAGGTGCCGTTACCCAATGACTTGAATGAGGCACCCGAGGCGAAAAGGCACCTCTACCCCCAGATGCCACAGAGCCAACCGAGGTGACCTGTTGGTGCAGCCTTGGTCCTTGCCCCATACTTATCTTAAATTCTAAAGAAAAGTTTTGTAAGTCGTTGTCAAGTGAATGTACGCAGTATATGTTTTTCCCCGATATGATAACATTACCGCTTTAAAGATACACTATAGAGCATTTTCTAAGTCTTGAAAAAGCACTATCTCAAAAAGTACTTGATTACGATGATTTGGTGTCTCAATTTATATTTTTATATTTTGGTGTCATATTTCTTTATTTTGTGTGTGCTTTGCTAACTGACTCTGTGTGTTCAATAAATGCTTAACACTATCCTATGATAAGCTTAAACTGCTTGCCCACACTAACACAAAAGAGAGCATTTGGTATTATTATTTTAACCCCTGTAAACCAGTAAAGGTCGCTTGGAGTCTCTGCACAGTGTACCACATTTTGGTGCACTATATAGAAAGCCAGCTTCCTACAGATGCCAGACTAAAGACTAAAATATCTTTGGTTTGATCTTTTGAGTTCCAAGCCTTCTCATCGCTCAGATTACATGTTTGTGTCTCAACCTTTTTGGTTCAGTGTGAATACCAGTATACAATTGCCCTTGATTGTGATTCATTTGGTATGCACAAAATGCTGTATCCATATCTTCGTACACATAGATGTTTGTCTGCTTTTGACTACACTTATCATAAGTGTCTTTGCAGGATACAGCTGGAGTGGCACTTTGTGTTTTTTAAGTAAATGTGATCAGTACTCCCCTACTAGTGTAGAATTCGCACAATACATTGACATTTAGTGTGGTATCCATTACATGATCACCTTCAACATAGATATGTGCAGATGGATGCACACACATGAACAGTACTCATTGGGTGATAGGCCTTTTCATCTAGCATCTTAGTGACAATCACTACAGTACAAATCTGATTGTTGTATAACTAAACCTAAGTGGGACCTGATTTTCTATGTATGTCATATGTTTGATAGGCCACATTGGGACCTATTTTAGAGACATGTCAACCTTTGACCAAGTTTCAGCCATTAAATAGTCATTTTACATTGTGGAGTTAAATTATGCAAATGGTACTTGTATGTTGAAGCACTGACAGCTGAACAGTCACGGTGATGTGATGGGGTTATATAGTTTATGATCCATACCTGGAGGGTCATGAATTTATGTTGGCTCATATATATGGCCATTCAAATCAGTATTTCTTGATTATGGATCTGATGTCACACATACCTAATTAATTACTTTAAAATATTGGCTGTACAAAATAACAGGATATGTCATGTAGATGTCTGCTGCATCTTCACATCTTTTTGATGACTGTGACATTGATTAGGTCACCCTTTTCAAACAAAATTACATGATGCAAATGTGAAGATTTTTTGATGTATGAAAATGCATTTATTTTGACTATTTACAAATCATTGCCAACAATTTGGTCCTGTCTTACGCAACCTGCTATTGTGGGCTCTATATATGCTTCAGATGTATTACCCTCTTCATCTTCAGGTAAGATTGCAGTCTTCTAGCCCCTTGGTACATTTGTTTCAAGACAGATGTTATGCAATATTGCACAGACAAAAATAATGTAACAGATCAGAGGAGGTGAGTACAGAAGTCTACCACCAGATTTGTAGAGGCATAGAAAATGGGACTTTAAGACCTCAAACATTTGCTCCACATCATTTTGAGTTTTGCTCATTGTTCTGCTCATCTGTTTGGGGATTTTGACATGAGGTCATGATCCATGGCTACAAACCATATCATTGGTTACCTGAAAAGAGGAAAAACCAACATGTTAACTTTCATGTTTAGCCAGAAGCTTTACTATGATAATTAAGTTAGGATATTTGTATCGGGTACATGAGAATTGCACTCAATATGTATGCAATTTATCCAACTTAGGAACAGATTATCTTGCATACATTTTGAACTATATAGGTAGTGACAGTGGCAACAAGTTTGACACTCAGGAAACAACTCAAAACGCTCCTGTTTAACCCCGTCACTGCGGCGGCTATTCCGCCGCAGTGCTAAGGGGCGGGGCGGAAGAGCGGCGGGCGCATGCTGGTGATGGAACCGCTCCATCACCAGCGTCGGTTGCACTGTGCTTATGACGGAGCGGTTCCGTCATGGCCCGCCCCGCTCAATAGAACGCTCAGCGCAGGTGTGGAATCCGCGCAGGCGTGCCGAGCGGGCCATGACGGAACCGCTCCGTCATCAGCACAGCGCGACCGTGGCTGATGACGGAGCGGTTCCGTCATCAGCAGGGGAGGGGTTAAGGAAGCACTGGTCACTGTCTAACCTTTCAACACTGTGGGGTCTTTTGATCTGCCTATGACCTCTGGCTGCTCCTAAGAAAGCACTTAGAGACCCGCTGGTGATTAGCGCTATACAAAATACAATTACAATTACTCGCACATACATTTGTCTACTTTTCACCTATGATGTCCTTCCTTGGCTCCATACCAGTTGTACAGCATTAGATTAGTTTACATAATTGGGCATGGCTAGTTGCTTAGTAAATGTAACCAATATTAAACATATAACATGAATATTTAAATTGGGTTTATTCAAACATCAGCTAATGCTTTTTGCGTTGCGAGTTGTCTTTCTGAACTTAGAATGACAGATATATGTTGCAATGTAGCCCTTTGTCGTGTGAGACAAAAATATGTTGAAATAAGTGACTTTATAGTACAATCCTGTCCACAACACTCTCTTTATTTACATGTATGTATGTAATTTTGCCTTTTTTGCGAATTTGTACTTATATGCCTTGATTCTTACACCATTTCTTTAGTATGAGATGGTTACATTTTTGATTGTAAATACACTGTGACACCTTACCTTGGTTACATTTTCACCTAGCTTATTTTTTAGTGTATATCATCTTTAACAGTTTATTAATTGTGTCAATTTTACATTGATGAGCTGAGATGCAGGAAATGTAGCCAACGTGAGGCATTACATTTTCATTGATAACATTAATGAAGTATGTAATGTGACTTTTTATCTACGTGTATATTTGAACCTTTAATGTTGGAATGCCTGGGAATTAGCTGGTCCTTGATCTTGTAGTATCAGATATGTACCTAGAGTACAAATCTAAGGAATATTTGAGCCTACACTTTCAGTATATAACATACGTAGAATTTAGATGTTCTTTTCCATTTGTGCTCCTGATACTTTGATCAGCCTACAGATATACTGCCATGTGTGACACATATGCTTAGGATCACAAGATTTGGTCAACAACTGTTATTTCAGTGGGAAATATGCAACTAACCTGTACCTGTCACACCAAACGTTTGTAATCGTGGACCACATGATTTTTCAGTTGATGTCTTTGACATTGCAGAAATTGTGGTTCTGTCTGCTCACATAGTGTGACATGAAACAATACTTTCAATACAAAATCAGCGAGGTTATCACACAATGGGACATCATTGGCTACATTTTAAAGTAAGATACTAGCACTATGTGCACATAACATAAGAGCCAGACACAAAGACAGAGATGGCTATTATTTCATACCTTACAAATTACAAGTATTAGTTGGTATTGAATAGATCTGCTTTCCTTACCAATGAGTAGGTCATTCCCATATCTGCCATTCTCAAACCGCTCATTGATGGTACTGTGGAGAAAGATGTATGCATCATGTGCACTTCCTGGAAATTCTGCGAGGACATTGATGAACATTCCATGATAGCCCACTATTACCTGGATATTTATCGAGTAATTTTGCATGTAGTTTCTGGACCGGTGAGATGTGGCTGGAGGGGTGCACAAATTGAATATGTGCGCAATCAATGGCACCAAGCACTTGATAGAATCCAGCAATGATGTAGAAGCCTTGCTTGTTATCTAATTATGGTAACATCGTTTTCGGGAAGAGACGATAGAGGGATATGAGTTTTATGATGGCATCCAACACAGATTGGAGAAAGGTAGAAAGTGCTCCCTGTAAAATGGCAGATATCTGGCCTACGTGATTTGGAAGAAACCTGAGGCCAACATGTGTAGCGTAGATATCAATTTGACATGTGTAGGGATGGCATCCGTCCTTGCAGTTGCTGACTGGAGACTTGGTACTATCTTCTCCAACAATTCCATGATGGACTCCCTCTTCAGTGTGTAAAACTGTATGAGCTTCTCTTCCCTGACGTCAATGAGGTATATGCTCTGTTAGAAAACACACCCTTCCTCTTTCATTGTCTACCTGGTTGTCTCCTACCTGCTCCTAGTTGCAGTATAATGACCTCTGTGGCGTCCTGGAGCTTGCCATAGTGTACTGTGATGGTGAGAACTTTGAACTACAGCCACTGCATCATTTCCTACACCTGAGTTGCCGATGCACAGCAATCTGACACATTCTATTGTTGCCTTGCCCTGCGCCACAAAGGATGATGCAATGATATGATGTTAAATAAAATTGCATTACGTTTGCATTGAATTTTCCACAGAAACTCCTACATTTCATCATGAATTCCTGGGTGACGTAGCTGGCTTCAGCGTTGCAATTGCACCACACAATTCCCAGAAAACGCCGCATTTAGGCTCTTGTATCATTACTTAAATTTGATTAATTATTTGCATCGCCTTTGCGTCACACTATGTCAGTCAAGAATTATCCAAGCCCTTAGTAAATATGCTCCGTATAGTTTTCTGGGTTCAAACATGCATGTTATACCTGTTTCTACTACATATGGCAAATAGATTGAAATCACAAAAAAATAGAAAAAAATGACTACCACTTAGAAAATTGTAAAGAGTGGTTAAAAACGTTTTTTAGCAACTCTGGTTGTTACTTAAAACTTCGAAGTTGGTGATGTTAGCACTACAAACCTTTTGTTGAAGACATTTTAAGAAAATAATGCTCTTTCAAACACTGTGCTTTTTGCCCATTTTCCCCCAGAAAATGCTATATTTTAGATGTTTTCTTGATTCTCTCTAACAGAATCAATAAAACCTATGTATCTTTAGAATACCCAACATATCTAGAATAAAGTACCCAAATCTGGCCTGAGTATATTTTGTGAGAAAAGGGTAAGACTTAAGTGCGAAGAGCCCTAATTGTCTAAAAATGCATCATTAAAGGAGCAGGAAAAGTCTCCGCACATAAAGGGTTAATGTACAAGCACTAATGAACTCAAGTGGCTTCTGGAACTAGAAGTTTTATTTTAGATTGTCTGCGATCATTTATTGCCAGTAAATAACTTTGGACATGAATAAGGGTAATAGTTCCTAAACTGCATAAGCTAAGTAATAAACAAAAATGCCATTAAAAACTGCAATCTTAATTTTTGATGAAGTCCTGCTAATCAATATCATTCAACATTTTGGTTTGCAAGTAAACAGAAACACGTTGCATATACTGTTTGACTTTTTTTTAACAAACCATTCGTTAGTGTCAAATGAAGTACTGTACTTCCGTGCCTCAATTTATAGACCTGAGAGGCGTAGCAAATCAATTTTAAGATTTAAAATGAACTTTATATGTAATATCCACCAGATGTCAGTATTGTGCATGGTTTAAAATGAGAAGGTCTTATTTCTAGATGTCATCCTTTTACAATACCTGTGCAAAATACTGTTCTTATGAATGCTCATACCAACTACACCTTAATGTTCACGCAATCTTATTATTGTCTTTGCATAATTAGCAGATGGACGTCGATAATGATTATAAACGTCTTGAATGTACTATTTCCTACAGTTAAAGCAATGTTATTATTGATGAATGAGCTATGACTACTAAGCAGTGATTCTAAAAATATAATTGTAACATAGCAGGTGTTAGTTCCTCGTGACATAGAAGTAATCGCGACACGAGAGTTTATCCTCACTAAGGGGCATATTAGCAAGAACCTCGTTAAAATTATCGCCCTTTTAGCGGCAGGAAACTGCAGCTAAAACGGCGATAATGAGCTTGCTTATATGCGTTGTAGAATTCCAATAGAAGCCCATGTTAGAGGTCCTGCACATCTAACCTGGGCTTCTATTGGAATTCTATAACGCATATTAGCAAGCCCATTATCACCGTTTTAGAGGCAGTTTAATGCCGCTGAAACTGCGATCATTTTAACAAGGTTCTTGCTAATATGCCCCTAAGAACCGCAAAAATACATCCCTTTATGAAGCCACACTGCTCAACAATTGTGTTTTGCTCGCTTTCGCTAGCACTCTTTCCTCTTCTCTTAATTACTCCAAGAGATCAGTTTTTGTTGGGTAAAAAATAAGAATAAGAGGGGAGTCATAAAATACATATTCCTAAAACATTTTGCAAACCTATAATGAACCTATTTACATCAAATTCTCAATTTAAGATGGAAATTACAAATCCTGATACGGTGGACCTGATTGTCAGGCACGTCATGTGCTGAGTGCATTTACACATTTTGGTGGTAGAGATGGCGAAGTGGGAGAACTGGCGGGCATATTATCAAGCAGGGCATTAAAATTATCGCCGTTTCAGCGGAAGAAAACTGCTGCTAAAGCGGCGATAATGGGCTTGATAATATGCCCTGGAGAATTCCAGTAGAAGCCCATGTTCACACCAGAACATGGGTTTCTATTGAAATTCTTGAGGAGGTGAAGCCTCTGTTCCTTACTGCAATGCAGGGGAGGCGAGATGACTGTTCCTTACTGTTTCGGGGAGGTGACGTCACGATGGTGCCGAACCAACTGTTCCTTACGATGGAGTCGGGGTCACCCACGTCGAGAATCGGCTCCACAATGATGATGTCGGCTTCGGAGTCGATGCGGCACAGCAGCAGGTGTCGGGCCAACGTTGCAAGTCGGAGCAGCGCTCACGGCTTTGGGCAGGTTACAACGCTGCCCGCTGGCGTCGGTGTGGCACAGCAGCCAGCTGTAGGAAGGTGGATACCTGACTATGGTTAACCCAGATTTTTCGCCTTGTGTTTAGCTGGTTTTCGACTTAATTGGCCTGGGATCCTGCTAATCAGGGCCCCAGGCTATCTGCTCTCACTGTAAAATGGACTCCATGCACCTTAGGTACATCACCAATTGGATTGGGTCACCTTATGAGCCTATGTATAATGTACCATGGGTACCCAGGGCATAGGTGCACCAAAGGCCTACCAGGGGCTGCAGCATATCTTTTGGCATCCCTGGCTGGCCATCCAAACTGACACAACTGGCTGATCACTCAGCTGGGGCAAGGTCGTGTAATCACCCATTGCTTAGGTATAGTATTCCTATACCTACCATTATATATAGACACATATGCACCTATAAGTCACTCCTATGGCAGGCCTTAACAATCCTGAAGGCAGAGTGCTTGGTTTTATGTGAGATGGTGCTCTAGCATGAGCTGAGCCTGTCTTCAGCTTTCGGAACCATGTCCTTATAGCTGTTCTATGATATAGCCATACCATATACTCTTACGTGCATTATAATCCTCGAGGTTGAATGCTAACTTTGGTTTGGCTTTATCAAAACATGTTGTGTAAAGTGTCATACGCTTTGGAATACTACCCCCTCACCAGTTCTGGTGACAGGGGTAGCATTCCACCCTTCTAGAGGGAGAAGACATGTTGTTCTTACTAATCCCGGTTAAAGCTAACCAGAGCCTCAGCATCACAAAATGGATGCTGCTGCCACAGACACAAGTCTGACCTCCTGCTGCTGGGAGTCCTTCCAGCGAGGGAGGCTTGGACAATAGGTTTCCTGTCTTGGGAGGTGCTAGCACCACCCCAGACAGGCTATAGTGTATTGGACAGGGGGGGCTGAATGAAATGAGACACAGCCTGGGGCACACAAGGTGTCCCATGCATAGTCCGGTTCAAACCGGTGCTGGGGCACTCCAGCCCCAGCTCTGGCACGAAACTGGACAAAGGGAAAGGGGTGTAACCACCCCCTTCCCTGGTCCCACCCATAGGAGGGACCTAGCAGATAATCCAGCCCCTAAATTTGGTATATAGGTAGGAGCTGAGTCCCAAGACTTTAGATTTATCCTGACTGAAACTTGAAACGAAACTCTGGACCTTCTACATTCTACTGCAACTATAAGACTGAAGAATCTCCCTTGTGGTCAAGGAGTGACCACCCTGTGCAAGCAGGCACCATCAAGCGATCAACGGTTTGCTTTGTTGACGCTCCCGCCAGAGCCCGAGCACAGAGCCTGACAAGACCTGGACTTCCAGACTTCCAACAGCGCGATCCACAGTCACAGCAGAGCTGAGACCCGTGGAGGCGACGAGAGACGTGAGACCGGCCATCTTGGAAAGCCAGCGAGTTGCTTTCCGTGCAACTTCTGAGGCACCTTTGAAGTTGTGCATTGGGGATTGAGAAGCCCCATCCCCGAGCACCAACTGCACCGAAGATCAGCCCTCCACACTCCACGAGTTCTGCGTGGGGCCCTTCTGCATTTTCCTGCTTGACGCGTCTGTCCAGTCACTTGCCCATTGGCTAGTGGCCTCTGTGATGACGAACCTTTTGATTTACACTGCTGGTCTGGTTGTTTCAGACTGGCCCTTGCTTCCCTGAAAAGGAGAAGTCCATCAGACATTGCTGGTCTGATCCGTAGGCCATCTTTGCTTCCTGCATGAGTTGCCTTTGCCAATGCTTGTTGACTTCAATCCGGAAGCCGACACCGCCAAGAGTGAGAGCCTTCATGGGACAGTCTGTATCCAGCTCCTGGTTGTCGTCAACACCTCCTGGTCCACGTGGCTGCAAAGACAAGCTTCACAACATCACCTGATTGCTTCACGACATCGCCTGGTTTATTCCTGGTTCCTTCCTGGTCACTGGCTAGTGACTCAGACTCTGTCCCCTCTGCTTTCAGGTACTCTTCATCCTCTATCCACCCTTGGATCCACCCGGACATTTCCTTCCTGGTCGCCTGCAGCATCTTTCTTCAAGGCTCCATAGGATTCAGCGACGAAACCCGACACACTTTGACACCTATGCACCCGCTTCCTGTGGGTGAGGTAACGCGAGTACTTCGGTACTCCTGTGGAAATTTACTATCCTAGTGTCTAACTTTCAAGTAGCTTTCTCCTTGTGCATCCGGAAGTGACCTAAAAGAACTAGTTTCCAATTCTTTCGTTCCCATTCTAACTCTATGGTAACTTGCGTGTGTGTAAAGACACTGCACGCGCATCCCGTGGGCCTCCTGCTCCCTATCCTTTGGTAGTACAGCGTAGCCCCAGTGATTCTCCAGGCCCTAGGCCTATCCCTTGTTCGTGACGTGGTTCTTATACCACTATTTTAATATATGGTTCGAAGTGCCCCTAGGGCATTACTGTATTTGGTGCAACTTATTGTATTATAATTGAGTATCTTGTTATGTGCTTGTGCCTCTGACCTCATAAAGAGTCAGATGATTGTGTTAGAAATAAATACATATATATTTTGATATACAACCTGTGTGGTAACCTTTCACTTGGTATTAAAGGGGTTTCATATGGTAAAACAGCTGGCTTCACATGCCCTCTTGAGTTTAGCCTAAGACTGCTTTGTCCATGCTACCACTAGGATAGCTGGTCTATAAGGTTGACTTTACAACCATCACCATAAGGGTTGTTTCGACTGGTGAGAGGTGCTCACTAGAATAGTGAACATCATATACCAGGCCAACTTCTCACACCAGCGTCAGGTCTACTTCGCAAGTTGGAGCAGCACTCACAGCTTCAGTGCAGATTACGGCGTCGCTCACCTGCGTCAGTGTTGCAATTTCCTTCTGTAGCAGCTAAAACCGCGGTTCTGTATGCAGGCAGACAGAAGGAGTGACGTCTTTGTGTTCCTGAGACTTCAGAACAGGAGGCAAGCTCAGTTTCATGCTCTTGGAGATATTTTCTTCAAGCAGGTGACAAAGCAAAACAGCAAACTTCTTTTTCTCCTTTACTTGGCAGCAAGCAGCTACTGCAGGCCAACCCCAGACAGCAACCAGCACAGGGGCAGTATTCTTCCTCAGTTTCTCCGCTCTTCTCCTTGGCAAAGGTTTCCTTTTGTTTTCCCAGAAGTGATTTAAAGCTCTGGGGTCTGGGTCCCACTTTTTATACACACAAATCCTCTGTTCTCTGAAGGCAGAGGGGGTCTGTACCCAGCCAAAACAAGTTCTGTCCTCACCAGGTAGGTGAAAGGAAATCGACTCCCCCTTCTCTAAATTCAGCCCAGGTCCATTCAGCCCAGCCCTGACTCAATAGACTGCTGGAACCGCTGCCCTCTCTCTCAGTCCCTGTCACTCACAAGCCAGACATGCAATCCACAAACCTAGCAGAGGCACTCTGGATGGTTAGGCAAGAAAATACCTACTTTCTAAAAGTGGTATTTTCAAACACAGAATGTTAAAATCGCCCACCCTTAAAGATGCACTTTAACATTCTGAGTTCAGGCATACTGAACTTTATTTTCGTATCTGATTCCCTGGGTCAGTTATGTTCATAAGATGTTATAAGCAAACTGCACATTCTGGCCTATGGTAACAGATAGCCTTAAAATGGTGAAAAACAAAATTGGCAGTATTTCACTATCAGAGCATGCCACACACATCAGGGCATGTCCTACCTTTCACATTCAATGCACCCTGTCCACAGGGGTACCTTGGGCTTACTTTAGGGGCGACTAACATATAGAAAAGGGAAGGGTTAGGGACTGGCAAGTGTGTGCACTTGCCAAGTCGACATGGCAGTCCTAGACTGCACACAGGCTCTGCAATGGCATGCCTGAGCCACATTTTACAAGCCGCTTCTGTGGGTGGCACAATCAGTGCTGCAAGCCCACCAGCAGCATTTGATTTACAGGCCCTGGGCACACATGGGGCACTGTACTAGTGTCTGAGAAGTAAATCAAATACCCAGTCATGGAATTACCATACAACAATTTACAACAGGGAGCACTTGCACTTTCGCACTCGACAGCAGTAGCAAAGTGCTGAAAACATCTAAGACCAGCAAAAACACAGGAGGCAATCGAAAACCCACACCAATGGTGCCAACTGTAACACTGTTAAACAGTTTTTTTCTCATCTTCTTGTGTCCTGTATTAAACCAAGTGGTGGGCTGCATCTTAGATTGTTGTCAGCACCAGTTATCCTTTTGTTCACAAAAGTCATGTATTTCGGAAAAATGGACTGTTAATTGGAGGTCTTTGCCCTTTAGACACCATACCACAGCTTTTTTGTTAGGTGCGATTTTTAATTTTTATAAATATTGTATGTAGATAATATTTCAGTATTTTTTTGCATACACAAAAAACGTGAAGAAGGGACTCGGAGTAGCTTTACATAGTTTGCAAACGGGATCTTCATCGCAGATCTCCGTTGTCCGGAGGTTGTTTAGCGCTGACTCAAAATAGGAACTGCTAAGAGCTGCAATGTGATATCGCTTAAAATAGAAGATTTTTTGAGGAATGTTTAAGAGACAAATCTCAGTTTCGCCCAGTAGGCCAAATATCTTGCACAAAGTATTTGTGTTGCTAAATTGAATTCTATTAGAATCTGAGGGGCATATTAGCAAGCACCTCGTTAAAATTATCACCGTTTTAGCGTTGTAGAATTCCAAAAGATGCCCAGGTTAGATGTGCACGACATCTAACCTGGGTTTCTATTGGAATTCTATAACGCATATTAGCAAGCCCATTATCGCCGTTTTAGCGCCAGTTTCCTGACTCTGAAACGGCGATAATCTTAACGAGGCTCTTTCTAATATGCCCCTGGGATTGTAGGGTGTACTCAGGGAGATTGGAGTTAATGTCTGGTCTAGTCATGTTGCCCCATAGGCATATAAAGGTGCTGTTTAATGCATGGACTGTGGTTTTCAAAGAGGCCTGATGCACTTGTGAAACCCCTGCTCCTTATGACAGACTCCAAGATACTTGTGGCTTTGACCCATTTAATTGTGATGCCATCAAATTACCAGTAGACGTTTTCGAGAATTTTCCAGTTTAAAGTGCCGATCTTGTTTTTTAATTTATTTATACTGATGCTATTGGTGATACAGTATACATTTAGCACATCAGTGCCCGTTGATGGCCTATCCGGTTTGATCCATTATTGTGTCATTGATGTATTGTTTCGATGGAAAACCAGTTTGATTGGCAGTGCCTTGTCAGCTAAGTGTGGGTCCTCCTGAAAGGGGGTTAAGATGCGACCTTCTTAAGTCCCTTGTTGAATCTTCTGTGCCAAAACCCATAGCGACAATAACTTATCTTTGAACCATGTGTCAGTTTATTGGTTTATTATGACTCTGAGTAGGGATGGTTTGATATGCCATCTTGTTACTTTACCCATAGCCTCCTTCTTTGGTTGTTATCAAAGTCCTCTGCAAAATCATTGAAGGCAGCACTTCTTGACCTGCTAACTTTATAAAGATAGTAAATTGTCCCTTATGTAACAGTTTTCTTTTTTTAAAGGACGTTTGAAAAGAAAGGAACAGATTTTTCTCCAGCGGCCACTGGTTTTAGCTCTTCATTTATTACTTTCTCAAAGCCTTTTCCCTCAATGTCCAATAAGGCAACTAGGCAGTATTTGCAGGGGTATTGGAAGCCCTTTTTTGTGGATAAGTATTAAGAGGGAGTCTTTCCAGCTTACTGGTTATGTGTTGGTGGCAATGCAACTTTTCTACAGGGGTAACAGAATTTTGACCCTTAAGGATTGGTCTGATTTCAACTAGTTCTTTTCAAAAACAGGAGCTGAGAGAAAATAGCGGTGCCCTCCACTCAATCAATTCAACACAGAAACAAAGCACTATTGTACTCACCTTACCGTAAAAAGCTACTATGGAAGCTACCAACTTTAGCTTACAGCAAAGAGATAAGAGAGTCAAGATTTGGTTAAAAAAACAGTGCTATATTTCCAATCAAAATTGAAAAGACTACATGCGCGATGCAAGGGACTAGGAGATGCCTTGTGTCAGCAAAAACAAACTGGCTGTTGGCTAGCAAATCTAACTTGCATGGCTTCTCATCCTTACCATTCTAGCCTGTATGCTGGGAAGCGTGGCTAGGAGTTCAAATGTGTGTGTTTCAGTAGCTATTGTTACTGCTAATCGTGGTAGGTCGCTAGAGCACTAATCTACACCCATATGGTCTCATGAACGATTGAGATAAAAAATCTAAAGAACTGTTTAAGTATTTTAATAGTACAGCCCTAGGATCATGAATAAAACAACAAAGTACATGCTCTGACCATTACAAATTACTGACTTATTTTATTGCCCAGTGATTTTATAGCAATTTCTACAGGGCTCTTGGACCAGGAACTCAGCTATTTTTTCACTGCACCTATGTCAAAATATATTGATCATGGGGAGACAAAATAATCAGTGATAATAGTAAATACCATCAACAGTGATTATCAGCATAATTGGTGATTGGTAACACAAATGAGGCAATGGTAATGAGTGTCAACGTGTAAAGTGTGTATGAGATTCATTTAATCTAAATGTACATTTTTTAATTCTTTTGGGGGATTTTTCCCAACCCTCTCCTTTTTTTAAATGTTTTTAAAATGTAACTTTTTTAGGAGGGGAACCCCTCCTTTTTTAATTACTCTTAACACATTTTACCCTAACCTACCCCTAAACCCTACAATTATCCTTGCCACCCTATACTAGTACCCATCCCTATACCCTAAAATACCCTTCCACCCCTAAGCTCTAAAATTTACCTTGACACCCTACATTCCTACATACCCCTACATCTTTAAAAATACCCATAATGCCCTATACCCCTTCCCACTCCTAAACCCTAAAACTACCCTTACCACCCTATACTCTCCAACCCCATACCCTACATAATATTAATTTCTAACTTCTTCTTATGATGTTAAGCACCTGTTAAGCACCTCTATGGCCACAGGATCGAAGGTAATAACTAATGTGATGCAGTCAGGTTTTGATCTTCTCTGGTGTTTCTCCAAAAGAACGTCCCTAGGGTTATTCGAGGCTCTTTTGAATTTATGATTAATGACGCATCTAGAATAAGCCCTTTGGCTCAGGTAATGTTCCAAATCTGTGGATTGTTCTACAAATCTCTGTCTGGGAACCATTTCTTTGGTATTGAAGGAACTTTCCCATAGCCAGGTTTTCTCTAGGTGATAAGAACTGTAATGTAGTAACACATTTCTATCAGTGAGTGTTTGATGTAAAGAGGTCACCAGCCAGTCCCCTTCAAAAGAAATATTCAGATCGAGATAAGTCATAGAGAGGCAACTAACCTTCTGTGTGAAATGTAGATGTGAATTATTGTGGTTCAGCCATTCAAGGAAAAAAGAAAAATCACTTTCCTTTCCCGTCCAAATGCACATGAATTGTCAATGTACCTCTTCTACATGCTTATTTGAATGGTACATATTGGGGTCATGATAGATGTAATTGCATCCAAAGAGTCCAACATAAATGCAGGCGAAGCTTGGAGCAAAAGTCCCACCTATAAATGTCCCTGATACCGAGAGGTGCCTCTCCTCCTTGAAACTGAAGAAATCTAGGGGCATATTATCAAGGGGGGTTTATCTGCGCTTTTTGGCTTTAAAAGCCAAGAAAGCAGAGATAAAATTATCTCCCTATTACCTAGCTGTCGCTAACACCAGTTAGCGACAGCTAGTAGGAGATAGCGACCATCTTGGACCCCACTTTGCATGTCAGTGATATTTATCACTAATGACATGCAAAGTGGGCGTGCCAAGATGTTAGCGACTGGAAAAAGTCGCTAACATCGCTATCTCCTATTACCAACTTTTGGAGATATTCGCGCTAAGCGCGAATATCTCCAAAAGCTAACACCTGCCCTGAGCAGTTCTTAGCCATGTTATCCAATGGGAGGTGGATAACATGGCTAAGAGCATTAGCTCAGTAATGCATGAATATCGCTGACTTTTCAGCGATATTCATGAATTGCGGCCGTTTTTTATCGCATTTGCGATAAACCTTGGTAATACCAAGGTTTATCTGCGGTAAAAATCGCCGCAGCTCAGCGGTAAAATTTTGTCTCTAACCAAGCAATAGCGATAATTATCGCTATTGCTTGGTAATATGCCCCCTAGTTCTATGCACTGTAGAACAAGTCTGATGTGTGTCTTAAAACCATTTGTCAAGAGTCTCGGCAACTGCATTCAAAGTCTCATCCTGAGAGTCAAAAGCATTTCATTGACTTGAAGCACAAGCAAAACATCAGTCGTGCCCTCCAGATAGGCCAGCTAGGTTATCACACTCTCCTATAAAAAGAAATCATACAATTGTGATAAGGGTTCCAAGACTGATTTTATCCCAGAGACAATGGGTCTGCTCGGGAGTGGTCACTGGTGCTTGCGTCTTTTTTTCTGTAGATGTAAAAGCAGAGACCTGCGGTTCCAGGTCAATCAAATACTCCCTCTCATTTTTTGTAATCCATTGTTTTTTTTCTGCTTCCTGTACCACAACTCAGATTGTTTTTCAAAGGGTCCGAGGTAGGCTGCCTTTGATGAGGGATACAGTTTTTCTAAAAGCCAAAAGATGCTGCACTTCAGCCGCGTGATCACTGGTGTTCATGATAACCTGAGCTCCACCTTTGTCGGCATGCATAATTACTATTGTATCATTTTATCCAGCAATTTTGTATTACATCTCTCCCATCTTTGGTAGCGTTATGAAAAATCCTCATTCCAGATTGTTCCACGGCCGAGATGTTATTCAAGACCATTGGTTTGAAAAAAAAACACCTCCGCTCCCACAGACGCTCGTTTTTTCAAACTTTAGCAAGCTGATTTACATTACAATTGCCTCATTTTGTGTTGCCACCCGCATTTCGTGCTCATAATCACTATTAATTGCCTTTACTATCATCACTGATAATTTTGTCTCTCCTTTTTCTATTTATTTTGACTCAGGTGCTGTAAATAAATAGGTGAATTTCAGGTCCTTCATCCCTGAACAAATTGCCATAAAATCACGAGGCAAAGAAACAAGTCGGCCATTCATAACATATTATTGAGATTAATGCTGTATCTCTGGTAACCTAGCAACAGTAGCAACAGGTACTGAAACACATACATTTTAACTCCTAGCCCCATGTCCCTGCATGCTTAGGAGTTTTTCAAGAATAAGAAGCACTGTCAGTTAAATTTCTTAGCCAACAGGCATTTGAATTTGCTACAATGAGGTGTCTCCTAGCCCAGCGCATCGCAAATGTTGTCTTTTCAATTTCGATTGAAGATACAATGCCATGATTTTGATTAGCCAATCTTGTTTCCATAGGCTTAAGTAGCTAGCTGGCATGGCTAAGGCCATAATAGCTATTTAAGTAAGGTTAATAAAACAGGGGGTTGTTTTGTGTTGCCTGGAAAAATGTAATTACGCTGCAGTAATCAGTATAATTTAAATAGTTTTGCATTGCTCTTTTGGCGTGAAATTGCCAAAAATTACACGATTATGACCGTTCACATTATTATGAGAAATTTGCCCAAAAAATCCTACTGCAACCGCAAAGGAACAAGGAATGCAGTAAGCGCGAGCAGCTGCTGTTTGTGTTCTATTGCATTTATTGTTAGTTTTTTAATGCAAAATACATCTTTGAGTCCATTTTGCATGCGAGGATTCATTGTGTGGTTACAAAATAGCAAAAAATGAATTTTATGTAATTATGCAACAGCAAAATGAGCAAGTTGCGCCCGCCCCTAATTTAACCGCATGCGCGCTAGCGGTTTTCTCGCTGCGCGCTGCGTTTTGAAAAAACCCGCGTTACGTGACGAGCTCAGCTCGTCATCCGCGTAGCGCAGGTTACGCTCATGACGAGCTGAGCTCGTCATGAGCGTAGAAGGGGTTAAACATGGTTTCTAAAAGGCCATTGAGGGCAATGCCGGCATTGCTATGGAGCGACTTATGGGTGCACAGTACACCAGTTAGCCTTAAATATTTGTTCCGTGTCATCAAAGAAATTCGATTCAATAAAAAAAAATATTCAAATTCAAGGTAACTCCATGATTTTTTAATTCAGAAATAGCCTCTTTATATGATGTGACCAGCTAGCGGGAGGGAAGTTGGTAGTGCCACTAACTTCTCTTTTTGTGAAAGGAGGGTTCACCAAATTCCAAGATGTTCTAATGACTTTTGATTTGTCCAGTTATTAGCATTGCATTCTTTTGGTTGTTTTTTAGGTGTAAATTGAGTTGTACCAAAATGATTCCTGAATTGGTTGAGAATATATTGGTAGCACTGAACACAAATGAATTATGCAAGTAGATCAACATGCCCCCCAGGCGTAGCATGAGAATGATGTAGGCCTGGACAAAACGTTAATTTAGCTAGAGGATGTGGATTAATTTTGGGCTTTCGTTTTTTGATGCGAAATTAAGCAATTACAACCATTTGAATAATTATGAGCAATGTAGCACATAAATCCTACCACAGAAGCACAGGCAAAAGGAAATGAGCAAGTGCAAGCAACTGCTAGCTGCTGCTGTTCATGTTCTGCTGCGTCCAGAGCTATTTTCTTAGCAATAAAAGCATCATTGGGTAGGTCTACTCCTTTAACAACTACGGGGCATATCATCAACGAGGCGATAAAAAATTATCGCCGCTTTTGCGTCCGTTTTCGGGCGAAAAGCAGCGATCATTTTATTGCCCAATCAGCAAGGTCACGCTATCGCGTGTAACCTTGCATTAGATAATTAAGACTAATAAGATGCAAAGTGGGCGTTCCTGCCCTGCACATAACTGGAGAAATATCGCTAAGCGACATTTCTCCAATTATCAACAGGCAGGCTAACCTGCAGAGCGACAAGCAAAGTAGCGATAACCTCTGTTATCGCTACTCTCCTTACGCCACGCCTGCTTCAAGACTGACTTAGCCATGATATCCTATGTAAGGTGGATATCATGGCTAAGTATGCCTTGCCCTATCATCAAGTTATCTCCAAACTTTGTGAGATTATCGCTGGATTTCCAGCAATATCTCACATTTGGCAGTTAGCGCTTGGAAGTTTATCGCTTTTGAGATAAGCGTTGCTAATAGCACGCTATCTCAGCGATAAAATTCCATGTTACCCAGCGATAATTATCCTAGGGCTAAGTGCGCTTAGCGATAATTATCGCCGGTCCTTGATGATATGTTCCTACCTTTTTACCTGGAGAAAGTTAGGGGCATATTATCAATGCCCAGCGATAAATTTATTATCGCAAGCTCTCTCTGGAATTTATCGCCTTGGTAGCAGGTTATTAACAACGTGTTACTCCATGGCAATAAAAATTCCAGAGATAGCGAGGTTATTGCTGTTTTGCAGGGAACATCACTGGTTTTCCAGTGATGTTCCCTGCAAAACGGCGATAACCTTGCTGATATGACCCACAGGGTCGTATCAGCATAATCCACCCCAATGTTCGGGATAGGTAAGTCTGCATTTTAGCAGACGTTAGTTTTGCGAGCAAACAGCAGTTTTCTCCAAAAAATAACGTGTGCTAAAATGCTGGGGCAGCCTTGTAAATATAGCGATGTGAACATCAGTGATATTTGCAAGGTTGCCCATCCGAGGTACGCCCATTGACGCCCACTTTGCATCTCATTAGAGATGCAAAGGGAGGCTTTGGGAAAAAGGGTGCTAAAATGCATGTTAGCACCCTCTTGTAAATAGGGTGTTAGTTTTATCTCCGATTTTTTGTCTTTTCAAGCCAAAGAAGCGGAGATAAAGCCATTGTAAATATGCCCCATTTGTTAACCCTTCTGCCCTTTCCCCCTTATTTCTCCTTGGCACATTAACGACGATCAAAACCTTCATTCTCACTCCATTAAACATTGAATCACTTGTGCGGACAACACTTACTCTTTTGTTTTTTCAGATGGTCTACTACATTTGTGGTGTTTACATCTTCTCTACCCTTTCTGCACCTTCTCAAATTACCACTAACCAGGCTCGAAGGCATTTCCACACAACTCACTATGGCTACCTTGTATCAATACTACATGCACACCTCCAGACATCTTACTGTACTCCCTCTTAATGTAAATGCTCTTACTCACCATGTGAAATGGAAGAAAATCTTATCCTTCTTACACCCAGATAAAGTGTTCATCTAAGAAATACACCTCTCCAACTCAGAGAGTGAGAAACGCTGCCTTGACTGGGGAGGCAGGGAGTACCGACAAGGAAATGGCTCCACCGCCTATAAATCCTGCCGTAAAGGAGGGGTGGTAATCCTGGTCAGGAATGGACTACCGTTGTGGGTCCAAAAACCGTGGTTGACACAAAGGGTCACTAATTACTTCTTAATCAAGTATTAAGAGTATGTCACTTATTCATGGCTCTGTAAATGTCCCGACTAGGAGCAAAGGATACTTTTTTTCAGGGAGATAGATTGCATCCTCCTTCCCCTGCCTATAGTGTTTTTTAAAGGCAACTAGAACTTAGTTTTGGGCCCAGGTCTGGATAAATCAGACATTCATGAGCTCTATTATAAAAAATGGCTGGCATATTCTTACTGATTTAATTTCCAGCCACTCACTCACTGACCCCTGATGACTGTCTCAAAGCAGCAGCCAAGACTTTCAATTACTGTACACTTTGCACACGTACTAGGATTGCCTGTTATCTCATAACAACTACCCTTCTTCCATTCATGCAGGCCTTAGAGATTACCCTGAATTACACTTCAGAGCATTATATTTTGTGGATTTGCCTGGTCATAAGACTCCCAACACCCTTGTTAAGCCAATTGAACTTTAATGCCAGTAGGTACAGGACCAAGGAACCAAAACATAAAGTGCAGGCTTTGCTACACAAACTCGTAGAAGGCAACACCCACTCGGTATCCTTCTTCCATTGGCTATATTTGCTATTAGAAGCGGGGAAGGCAATCCTTAGAGGGGAATTATTGAGACACTTTCGGCCACATGCATCAATGTTTCCGTTTGCGAATTCTTAATTGCGAAAATTAAGGAATCGCAATTAAGAATTCGCAAACGGCTATGCATTAAAAAATCGCAATTTATTTTGCGATTCCTTCATTTTCCTTAATTGCGATTCACAATTTGCGAATCGCAATTAAGGAATCCCTTTCCATTGATTCCTATGGGCCTATAGGCCCATAGGAATGAATGTGAAGGCATTCTCATTTTGCGATTCGCAAATAAGGAATCGCAAAATGAGAATGCAATTTCAAGGGTGTAGGGGGGGTCCAAGGGCATGTGTGTGTTTAAAATGAAACTTTAAAAAATGCACTTTTGTGCATTTTTGAAAGTTTTCGAAAATTACCATGAAGGTTAACTTCATGGTAATTTACCACTTCCAATTTGCGAATTCGCAATTTAAAAAAAATCATGCATTGCATTTAAGAAACCACAAAATTGTGATTTCTTAAATGCAATCGCAATTTAAGAAATCGCGAATAAATTGCGATTTCTTAAATTGCGAAAAAGCCAAGAAGGTTAATGCATCCCAAAACAATGAATTGCATTCGCAAACGGCCGAATTTTGCGATTCGCACCGTTTGCGAATGCAATTCAGTTTGATACATGTGGGCATTAGCCCGTAAGAAAATATGGGTGCATAAGGCATACCTTTAGTTAGAAACACAGGTCGCCCATCTCAACAAGAGCTATGCTAAAATGAATTCTCAGGACACTACAGGAACTACTTTGAATGAAATCTGAACTTAACATTATCTACTCCTCTCAAGCAGAAATATCTCTCTTTACTGTATATAGCAGAGGCATAATGAAATGAGTGAGAAGAAAGGTCACCTACTTGCTTATCAATTGCGGCAGCAAGAAGCATCTCACAATTACAGCAACTTGAAATGACTCCGGAGAATTGCTGACACATACTACTAACATTATATCAGTGTTCCACTCCCTTAAAAAAAGAAAATACATATCTGAAGGTCCCACCTCACCTGGATTTTGCTGAAGAAGAGATAGGACAGGTCATTGATTACCTACCTGCTTCCAGAACATCAGGGATAGATAGGTACTTGGCGGAATTCTATAAAACAACAAAAACCGAGTGGTTCCCCACCTGTGCAATATGTTCAATGAAATTTGGGAGGGTTACTTCCCTCTCACGAAGCTAATAAAGCCAGAATATCTGTCAAGCTCAAGCCCAACAAAAAACCGCCAGACTGGGCAAGCTACTGGCCAGTTCTGCTTATTAATGTTGATTTGAAGATCTTAGCTAAGGGGTTAGCCGATAGGTTTAAGTTACACTCCTATTAGGTCGGTTTCATCCCACGCCAGTCATCAGCCTCTCACTAACGAACATTGGCACATGTACTATGGCAAACCCATGGTGTGATGGATAAGAAAAAGGTGATTTATCGCAATGCCGAGAAGGTTTTTGACTAGGTGGAGAGTGGCTATTTATTCAAGGTATTGAATTACATGAGTGTCAGACAGAGATTCCTGTGAATGGTTAATGGTTATACACTGGTCCCACTGTAGTAGTTTTTTGCAATGAACATTTCTCCTTACTCTTCCCCATTAACAGAGAAACAAGGCAGGGGCACCCCCTCTTCCCCCTACTTTTCATGCTCACCTGGGAACCCTGATGATAGACATTCAACAACACCCACGATCCATAGAATCCCTACCCCCAGCAGAGGAGATGAAGGCAATACTAAATGCAAAGGACATCCCCTTGGCCTAGTCTACACCAGCTAAATCCCTAGCTTATCTCTCATCCCTAAAATCTGATTTCTCTGCCTTCTCCAGTTACCAAGTCACCTGGGTTAATGTGAAGTTATGCCCTTAACCCCGTTTACTACCACTACTTCACTGGGACTCCAACCTTTCCAATGAAGGATCTGGGAATTTTACTGAATCAAGGGCACTCTAACATAATGGAAGATAACCTGCATCCCTTGCTGTCCAAAATCAAGCTAGATATTTAAGAGAGATGGTTGGTCTTGAACCTGTCAATATTAGGCAGGTCGCAACAGGGTAAAGGGAATGATACCTGTGAAGATTCCGAAAACATTTCTTGTGGACCTCTCCCACATGATTAAACTGTTCATCTAGGGAAGGAGAAACCCCTTGTAGAAAATAAGCAAATTACACACCAGCACAGAAAGTGAAGGTCATTGACTGCCAAATCCTGCATTCCAAATGGTGCATCTTTGCTATTTCTTGTACTCCACACTTGAACATCCGAAGTGAGTCTTAATCGAAGATGCTCTGTTAGGTGAACTTGAGGTGTATTGGTACTTCATATTCAATGGAGAAACTGAAACTTTTTCGCTCTCTTCGTATTTTGCAGTCTACACATCACAGGAGGCACAAGGCACAATGTGTATTGCACACAAATGCACAGCTGCATGTGGGTGCTCCATTGTAGGACAATGGCAACATTTAAATTGCATGTAAATACCCTGTATGGACGGATTTCATTCAGCAAGGGGACATGAAACTAGACCACCTATTGTTAGATAGCAGGATGATGTCCTGATCAGTAACATGGACGAGAAACAAGCTTTCGCCCCAATTATCATAGAGATTTCAACAATTGACACAATGCCTCACAGCATTCATTGGGTCATTTTCCATTACCCTGTTGTAGAAATCTCCATTACGATTTTATCTTCAGGCTTGGGGAACACACAGAGGGATGGTCTCTGGGTTATATACTAGTTGATGCAACCTTCTAATCCCAGACATGGACTCAGCTAAAAGACTGGTGGTCCAATAACCTTCACTTTGACTTTAGAGATGAGGATTGGGCTGACCTATTATGGTACCATGATAAACACCTACCAGAGGCTGGAGTTTGGATGTTGTAAGATACTGCACAGGTGTTGCTGATCTCCGCACAGACTATTCGAGGCTCAGATCTTGGATTCCTTCTGAACGTTGGAGGTGTAGCTGTCCTCACAGTGATATAGTTCCTATTATGTAAGCATGCCAGAGTTGAGACCCTATTGGATGACGTCCTAACAGAAATTCAGAACATGGTGGGGTTCACAGGGAAGGTAGAAGACTCTATAACACTGATTCATGACATCTCTCATTACCTGTAGTTTTGCCCTAGGTTAGCTTATAGTTCACCAAAGCTCTGGCAGTTGGTTCTGAAAAATGGGGAAATTCCCCATATTGCAGTTATGGGTCAAGGAAAGGCCTCCTATGTACATAAAATTAACAAACTGGAAGACCGCCTATCCATCTTCGACAAAACTTTGCGTCCCTTGTTCCAGTCTCAGGGGTGAGTGCTCTATTTTGAGACACTTCTAGGGAGAGTTAGGCTGTATTCTGTGCTTCTTTTGCACCTCCCTTACTAGCTTTCTGACACCAGAGGATTCCAGCCCATAGTAAGGAGGGGTCCAATGGATATTTCAGTTCCCCCTTCGATTTAGGTCAGAGTAGACACTCCCATATCTGCATTCACAGGAGGTGAGGTCTTAAAGGCTTGATACTCAGTGTTTCTTCACATTTGGATCTATCTTTCTTTTCTCTTTTCTCGTTATTTACTTTTTATTAGTATTGTTCAAAAGAGGTAAATTCAGATGCAGGGCATTTGGGGAAGTGAGGGGAATAAAGAGGGGCAAAGGGAGAGTTTTGTTCTTGTTGATTATGGTGCAGTGCACCATAATAAAAAATGTAATCACTTGGATCTTGTGGACATTCAGGCGCTAAAACTCAGTTAGATCCCATGACTTCCATCATATAGACTTACTACCTAGCGTTACTATTGCTAAGCATGATCCTCGTATATAAATGTACCTCATGAAAAATTAGCAGCTGTGGCCACAATCATATGGCTGATTCAATAATTGATAAGGATTTGTCCGCGCACAACCTCTATTATTGAGGTAGGTTTAAAAAGTTCAGTGTGCCCCTTGGGTGTGTACTCCGGTCTAGTACACTATTTTTAATGGTGAACTGCATTCCCTGATATAGGAAACGTCCCCTTGGGCTCAACTGGGCCCCATAAGAGGTTATCTTAATGCTGTTTTATAACGCTGTAGGCCTGGTATAAACAAACATTCTCCAACTAATGTTTATTTCTTCATATTTTATTTTTCATCATATGATTTCAATCCTGTAGTAATTTTGTACAGGATATTACTTTCATTTTCTTAATTCATACTCCTCATGCTCCAATGAATTTCGGGTTAAACACCCTTCGTTAGGGAACAAAAAGCTGTGAATTAATATAAGGGAGACTTAATACATGAGGGGACTCTGTATGTAACTGAATTTCAGATGAGCGCTCTGGCTTTCGTAGTGTTAAATGTGCCACTAACACTGATAAATGAAAGGTGAATATCGTGTTGTGGTGAAGTTAGTTCACGGCTACATGCTGCTTAAGGTTAGCAAAAGCTGACTTAATCTAAAGAAATAGTCTTCGTTACTGGTTACCAACATTGTTAGCTCTCACTATTAAGTGACCCAGGTCCAAACGAGAAGTTGGTGTGTGTGGTACAATCATCTCTGAGCTCGATGATGTAGTTAAGCCACATCTCGTCTGAGTGCTTGAGTTAAACACAACTTTGGTGTCACATCATATGTACACGTTAATGAGTCTAAGCATGCAGTAAGGAAACCAAGAAACTTACGGGAGTAGTCGCGTGTGACATTCTCCAACGGTTTGACCGGCGCACCGATTAACTTAGTCTATCAGCAGAGTGGATTACTGCAACGGCCTCCTTTTAGGAGAAAACGAAGGGCAGCTCAAAAAGTTGCAAGTGATCCAAAACACGGCAGCAAGAGTAGTCCTCAACGCCCCCCCCAGGACTCCCTCCCTCCCTCTGCTGACTAGGCTTCACTGGCTGCCAGTGAGGGCACGAGTACATTTTAAGACCCTATGCACTATCCATAAAAGTATGATAGGCAAAGGCCCAAAATATCTGGCCAACATCTTCCTGCCTTATGCCCCTGGACGTACCCTTCGTTCCGGTAACCAGCAGCTTCTGCAGGTGCCCAGAATAAAAAGTTTCAGACAAGGAGGGCGAGCTCTGGCCCATCTTGGACCAAAGCTCTGGAACTCCCTACCTTCTGAGATGAGAATACTTACCAACCATCTGACCTTCCGTAAGGTCTTAAAAACGTACCTATTCCCCAGCAATTGATCCCTCTCTGTTTATATGTACAATCCATATTCATCTGAGGATATTCTTACTGGCAAAGCGCGGAGATACCCCTTCGGGGGTCTATTCAGGCGCTATAGAAGAATATAAAATAAAATAAATAAATAAATATCATCAATGTCTACCCTTAGGACGCAAGATCACACTTTCTAACAAACACGGGTAACGCATTATCGTCATACTGTTGGAGAACACCACGCACAACTACTCCCGTAAGTTTCTTGTTTTACATAGGTTTCCTTACTGCATGCTACATCTTTATCCAGAAACTCTGTTGATATGCTACAATTAATAACGCAGCAACAGGGTTATTATACCAAGACTATTATTCTCCTTCTTCTTAGAGTTGCAATGACACACTGAACAGCATGTTTACAGTCTTTTATCAGGAACACAAATAGATCTGGGAAAGATACCATTCAAGGGTCTTAATACATGGGGCATTTATAGTCATCTCAAACAATCTCAAGCTATGTATGAAAGAAAACATGTCGGCAAGCAAACATTTTTTTTCATTGTGATAAAAATGAGGCAAAGCCTAGGGGAATTCATGTCTCTGGCAGATAAGCTCCAAAAGGTGGCAGAAATGGAAACAGGATAAGTGCCATGACCAAAATATGTTATTCAAGGACAAACTAAGACCCTCTGGACACACCCCACAAGAGTGGCAGAAAACAGACAACTTATTGAGTCCTAGTGAAAAGACTGCGTCCACATGAACATCTTTTTTTACATATGTATCTATAACCATTTGGTAATCCTGCAAATAAAAGAATAACCTGTCAATGTGAATAATCTTCTACTGAAATATCTGATATACAATTTAAAAGTTAAATAGAATTTCAGGCATGCATAGCAAAAAATACTTCTCCAACTACTAGTAAGTACACAAAGTACACAAGTGTATTTATTACATTTTGCAAGCACTTTGTTCTACATTTCAAAAACGCCACCATCAAGCTGTTGGCACAAGTATGTACAAAACAGATCAATTGTAATGCTGCTACAAAGCATTCTTTGTGAAAATACAAACTCTAATACCAGAAAAAAAGCCAAAAGCATTAACATTATCATTACATGTGTTAAAGGGACATTATTTTAAAATTCATTACACACTGCTTTGACACAGAACTGAAACACTACATTACATAATTTTGAGATTCATATTACTTTTTTGCAAAAGAACTGTAATACTGCACATAAAAAAACTGTTGAACCAGTAAGACAGCCAACTTGTGGAAAAATCAAAGTATCTAAACCTACTGAATGCATCATCATGCAACAAAGAACTATAGTAATATCACTGTGCACTGCAAGGGCTGCTAAAGATTACCAAGGATGCATGATCAGTCATAGAACAAAGAAGAAATTCACTTCAAAATTGTATTAGGAATGCACTTACACTGAGAGAATTCACGATGGTCCAATAAGTGCAAAAACTATAAATGATGTTTAACACTGGCAATATTGTCTTGTCAGGCTACATAAATGTAAAGACACTTTACAGCATTCTTGCAATAGTAGCAGTTAAGCAAAGTAGAATAAAGAAACACCAAATTTGGTCCAATAATACTGCTTGTTTTTGTTTGTTTCTATTACTTTTTTAACATTCCTTTTATACAGGTACTTCTAATAAAGTCATATAATTTACCTTTCTTCAAAAACAAAGTCAAACATATCACTTCACTTTTAGACAGTAAACTTTAAGATGATCCTTCCTGCACGCACCTGTTGAACTTATTGGCAGGAAAGTTCTTAATCACACTTTTACACTGAGAAAACTATTGCCAATACTTTATACATTTAAATATTGTGTATATTTAGCAAGATGCAATTGCTCTCCATTTCTTAAAACAAGTCAAAAAGACTTCTTCTGATTGTATGTTTATTGTGCATGATTGAAGTTGCCCAATGTTTCTGAGACTAAAGTCAAACCTTTTTCACCATAATTTGGATGCATGTCTGGCAATGGTACTCACATCTGCATGTCTGTTCAGGCAAAGTGACCTTACTTGGAAAAGAACATTTGTAGAAACTTTCACCACTTGAGAGATGCTCATCTACAACTAGTATTCCCTCAACAATTTCTCCAAGCTGACTGGCAAATATCCTAAGAAATATATACTTAGCAAATTCAAAAGGATCTTTACTATTTCAGAAATTATTTCTGACTTTCCAAATTGTGCTCCAGTGGAAATCCCAATAGATGTATCCATTAGTTTGCATCATTTACATCTGCTGAAGTAAAGATAGGTATCACCACCAACATATAGGCAGACTCAATTCAGCATAGAGGAGGCAATTGAGCATAAAGTTGACAAGTCATTATTGAAGCTCAAAAAAGGAGTATCACTCAGCTGGAAATGGTAGTCAAATGTTTCCAGGAGAGGATTGCTCTGTTACATCTGCACAGAAAAGACAATAGCTGAACATGCATATGCATCACGGTGTGCTAGTAGCTCACAATATGAAATTGCTCAACCGTTAGAACTTTACAGATGTAGATTATTTTTATCAAGTGCCCATAAATAACAGCATTGCCTAGACTGTTCTGAAGTACTATTTACCCATTTTATCTTGTGGCATTGCACCATTGGCTTTAATGTCTGCAAATTCATACTTTCATTATGGTCCATATGTTGCCAATCCACAGGTAGCTTTTGCCAATGAAATTCATCAATATGTTACACAGTGATCTGCTAAAAACCATCACTTCAAAACACGCACCTGTATTTAAATTAGCTTCAGAAAGCAAAACTAAAACATGTAAAAAAGTTATTTTTGTTGAAAAACACATAGGAAATGATGCAAAATGTGTTATACATAACATATATAAAGTGAATAAAAAATCAAACACATTTCTTTATATACCATTAATTAATAATTGTAGTTGAACAAAGCCAAATTAGTCAATGAGAAAGCTTCATTGTAATTAATTTGGTCACAGACTTAATTGACAACCAATTAAGAAGTCTAGTGGTCCTCCACTAAGATTAGAATTTGTGGAGACACAAGTGTCACCCTTAATATCTTTTATGTGAAAAACACAGTATTTGTTATGGTTGTATGGTCTTCATTTAAACAAGAAAGTATTGAAAGGTTAGAAAGGAGAGGCATCTCTTATGTGTATGCATTAAGCCGCTCTTTAGAACGAGTAGAATGAATGTCATGAAGTTCTTGCTCCTCCTTCGATTTAATGTCTTCATACTTTTGCATCCGGCAAGCATCTTTCACATAGGCCCAGTTGGCAGAGAGAACCATAAGGTAGTGGACCTGCAAAGAAGAATATAACGAATTTCCCATTTAATTATTTGCCTGCTTTATAATGCAACATTGTTTTTTAATTGAAAAATATTTCACCATAGTTATAAAACTGTATACCTGACCAATTAAACAACAGAGCAAACCAAATAAAGAATTTTTTTAATAGAAATCTGTTCAGTGTACTGAATGGATATTATGCAAATTTTAACAAGTAATTGTGCCTTATGGGTCTATGAGGGCATGGTTAAATAGAAATTAGGAAAAACGTTTTTGCTGCACAATCTATAGAACAAGACCTTTCATGTACCATAAATGGATGCCAATATTTTGAATGAAAACAGCCATGGATTCACTATATGATTTCTTTTTTAAGGTGTATACTTGAATTTCAATTTTACTTTCAGCAGGCAACACCTACAAGTGCAAATAGTTAAATACAGCTACAGACAAACATTGAATGAGCCAAATGTATGTCCCGGGTCCAGCAGCACCACAAAAGATTATCTGACACCATGATTGACTTCCAATGCAGCTTTCCTAATGTGCCCCTGTGGCAAAAGCAAACTAATTTAAATGCATGAGCAAAACCTTATTTAGTAACCAGGGAATAAGATTTTGTCCAAGTCTAAAGTATGCCTTTTTGCTGCATATATGTTATAGTCGGAAATAAGAGGAGATAAATACTAATAGAACATAAAATAAAACGAACAGAAACAAAATCATCCTTCCAATATTCTGTGATGAGATCAGGAGGCACCCTCAGAGCTACAGGGGTTGGATTTCTAACATCCTTGCACAATGATTTATTCAATGCTCCAATACGAATTAGAAATCCAATCGGACTGCAAACCATACACACCCACTGTGCAGGAAGTACTTTCTGGTAATGATCAGTCTCCCACGACGAGTTCAGGGACACAGTGGAACTCCAAAGTTTCTTTCGTAAATGAATAACATGCTCAAAATGGTGATAAGAAATGGGACGTGTATTTAAAGATGAATATTTTAAAATTATAACCTAGTGCATAAAATATGCATAAAATATGAATGTTAACCACTCAAAATGCAAAAAGCAATGCAACTAAGCAAACTGTGGTCAACCAAAAGAGCGAAAACATTTCTAACATAGGGGCATATTGTCAAGCTTGGGCGATAAAATTATCGCCGCTTTATCGGCAGGAAACTGCCGATAAAGTGGCAATAATGGGCTTGATAATATGCTCTATGGAATTCCAATCGAAGCTCATGTTAAATGTGAAAGACATCTAACATGAGCTTTGATTGGAATTCCATAGAGTATATTATCAAGCCCATTATCGCCACTTTATCGGCAGTTTCCTGCCGATAAAGCGGCGATAATTTTATCGCCTAGGCTTGATAATATGCCCCATATTTATTGTGTTCTTAGCATCCTAACACTCTTGAGCTATTTGTAAGCTTTATGCTAATCTTTTGCTAAATTAGTATATAGCTAGTCTGCTATAAGTTTCTCAAGATGTATCACACATCATTATTGTGTCTTTGTTCTGAAATCGCAAGTCAACTATTCCCTGTCACAGATTGTTCAGGGCTGGAAAATAAACTGAGACAGGCTGAAGACCACTTCTTCTTGCTGTCCTTGATGTTGTCTTAGACTGCGGCTGGTGGTACTGCGAACCACTGTGATCTTTGACAAGACAGTCCTAGCCCAAAGTTCCTCTCTGATCCCTCTCTGAATATGATTCAATACCTAGGTTTTTATAGTATCTAAACACTGATTTTATCTTATATTGTGAAAACAAATGCAGAACTTGCACACACCGAAGCATCCACAAGACGAAAAAATCATGGCAACAAATGCATCACCACGATACAGATATTGATTACATGCATCCGTAACTACAAACAATAAAAGCATGTCAGTTTAGACACTAAGTCAACATGATTGTATGTTAACTCAGATAGTACGTGTGAATGATGGTATGTCAGCTTAGACAGTAAGTGGACATGATGTTAACATTTTCTGAACATGTCTTAACAACTTCCACTCTTTATGAAAGGGATAGGAGAGTCTGAGGATAGATGCAGAATAAAAATAGGACAGCCTGATAGGGCCAAACAATGGAAGTGGAAGAACCTGATCAGGAACTGCCACAGTGTTCATGAAATCTGCACAAGAAGTTCTATAATAGTTGTCTGTATATTACCGATGTTATGGGTACTCAGAAGATGTTCTACTGTGTTTATAAGTCATTGCCAGGCCATATTGCACAAAATGTCAGCGGTTAGTAAACGGGAATGCCCCAAATAGACCTTTTTACAATCCTTTTTTTATATTGTTATTTCCAAATTCAAGATTAAGCCACACATGAGTCTGCATTGAAACATCATTCAAAGGCCAATAAAGCATAATATTGTATCTTTTTTATGGCAGGATCATTTCAATTGTAGGGCTCTGTGTAGATTTCATAACACAAGTGTAATTGCATGTGGAATGCTTTGCATAGTTGACCTATAGCTTGCTGAGTTATTACATTATTTTGCTTACACAGTTGCATTACTTTTTGTGTGCCTGGATTTGCCTAGCCTAGTCTGAAATATGTAGAGTGATGTTGCATTACATGTTGTGAGGAATTGGGTTTTTGGTTGAGGCGGGAATGAGCTCTTCTCAAGCCACAATGCTTGTCAGGGTGAACCACAAAACCTAACCTGAGCTTAGTCCTCTGGTAGTTTGGCACAATAGCAGTCAGACTTTAATTTAGAGGCAATATGTTAAGCTTTAAGCAGGACACAACCAGTAATACCATGAGAATACACCACAAGAATAATCCCACACCAATTTAAAACAATTGAGTCAAATGTAATACATAATTGGACATTAAAACAACACAAATCCAATCATTTGAACTTGAGATATGCCATTTAAAAGATTTAAGGTAAGTATATTGCCTAAAAGCACAAAGCGGCACTCACAGTTATTTGGTCATGAGAGACTGGGTGAAAGTCCCAAGTTCAGGCTGACCACAATGGAGCGCATGCCAGATACAGGGACCAGGTTAGTCTCACTGAAAAGTTACATTTTAAAGTTCAGTGCAAAGTATTCAGTTTGCCTTGGCAGAGGCCGCAAGGACAGGTGGAGTGTCAGGTATGGGCATCGTTGTAGTATGACGAGCAGGCTGGGCATCTCGGCTGGTCGTCCCGGTAGCACAAAGATCCTGTTGGTTGTTGCAGATGGTCCTTGCTGGAGATTCACGTTGATGGTTACTGTGGGTTGTAGTGCGAAGAGCAGATCTCGCTTTGCCAGTCATGGCTAGCAGTTGCTCATGAACGAAGAATCTAGCTCACTAGAGCTTGGTGATGCCGGTCAGGGCAAGCAGCAAGATCTTGGAATGAAGGGGCCCATTCGTGGTTAAAAAGAGCCCAAAACCCACAGGATTTCTCCTTTTCTTTTAGGTGTAGCTCTACTAATGTCACACCAAGTGTCCAGGACCTATGGGGAATCTCTTGGGGTTCAGGAGCTCACTGTAGCAGTGTCCAGCAGGTCTCAGGCAGGTTAAGTATACCCGTTAAGCTGGCAGTTGCCGAAAGGCCTCTGGAGCTTATTGTGCCCCTGTAGCTCTGAACAGGAGGTCAGTCAGTTGACCCCTGGTGTTAATTCAGCATGGGATGAAGGGTGCAGGTCCAGTCTTCCTTCTCAGGCAGCAGGATGGTCCACTGCCAGCAGGGCAGTCCTTCTTCTATAGTATCCACAGGTTCAGGAGAGTCCTGAAAAGTGGGCCTGAGTTTCCTATTTTTGTACTTGGTGCCCCCTTTGAATTGGGAAAAGCTTCAGTAGCTTTTCCTTGCAGAAATGTCTGGAATTTTCTGCCTCTCAGGCCTGGTCCCAGTCTCTCAGGGAGCACCATAGTATAATGTGAAATCCTATTTGTGAGAGCTGGGCCAGTGCCTTTGCAGTGAAAGTGTGGTAGGTGACAGCACCGTCCTCTCATCAAGCCAGGATAGCCCATCTGGCCAACACCCAGACTTTCCATTGTGACACTGTCTGGGAGGAATACACAAAGACCATGCCAACTACACCTAGTCATGTCACCCAGGATTAGGCTGCAGGCAGTAAATGGTTAGGACAAAGAAAATGGCGACCTTCTAAAAGTACAAATAAAACAGATGATGGACAGAATGCTGAATAAATCAGACATTCACCCAGTCACATATCTGGGTTATATACATTATTTTTGTGCTCGCCACACAATTCCAGTGTGGGCCCAGCCGTACGCAAATCAGTCTGGACCTAGCTCCTCATGGGAATAGCTCAGCTGGAACTGCAAGGCCAGGTCCTCCCTGGACTAGAAACTTGCATCCTAGGATCGGTTTTGGTGTACCACCCCTAATCAGCTGGTCTAGCTTGAAACCGGTGGCATAGCAAGCATGGAACCTATGTCTGAGCATACCCTTCCCACTTAGCATGACAAACCAACCTTTTAAATGCAATGCATCCTGCCCTATAGGCTGCTTAGAGCCTACCCGAGGAGTGATTTATATGTATTAAAAGGGGAGTTTAGGTTTGGCAAAAGGTTTATTATGCCAGGTTTTAATTGCAGTTTAAAACAGCACACACAGGCTATAATGGCAGGCCTGAGATATGTTTTAAAGTACAACTTAAGTGGGTGGCACAATAAGTGCTGCAGACCCAAAAGTATAATTTAGTTTACAGTCCCTGGGAACCTCTTGTACTACTCTACTAGGGAGTTACATGTAAATTAAATAATCCTATTGGGTGTAAGCCATTTGTACCATGTTTAAAGGAGAGAGCAAAATCACTTTAGCACTGGCTAGTAGTGGTAACAGCCACCAAAAATTAGTTCAGAAATAGGAGGGGTGAAGGCAAAAGGTTTGGGGGTGATGCTGCAGAGAGTCCAACACTTGTGTGATGTTTGCAACATATTTTCCTCCAGGTTTTAATTTTGTAAGACAATTGCATCTTTTTTTGTAGCAAACAGATTGCTGCGAACTGCAGATTTTTTCTCAAGAACAATACACCTTGTCCTACCGCGATGAATCACAATGTCAGATACACCAAGCGGGATGCCCCAGTTCAAACATTTTACATTTTGTTTAATATGCAAATGGAGAGGAAAGTCTTTCGGGGGAGGGAGGGCAAGGTAGCAGAATGTATCCTGAGACGTCAATTCAAAGCAAATTGGATAGCCATAGGGCATAATTCGGTTGCAGTATTTGATTTAGGCTTGACCAGCTTAGAACGGGAGAAAATCAATTTCTAGTCCACTGATGGCCGACCTTCACCCACATACTTTTTCTCGTTGAAACGTAGTCTCTTTCTTCCAGCAAGGCATTAAAGGAGGCTATATCTGATGAGGGCTGTACGAGGCCCCCATATCTTTTCACTGAGGGTCCACTGAAACGGATTTGCTGCTGCAGAGAGGCTTCAAGCAGGATAAATCTGTTTCTTCAGCCCACCCTAGTTGCGCTTTCGCCAGACCGTCTCTGGCGTTTGCTGCGAGCTCCCTGGTGAATGTGGGTCAGAAAGTGTCTAAGTTCCAAAATTTTGCTGGGGTAAGCCCTTTTTCCTTAGTTCTTTACCTAAGGCTCTCAGAAGTCAGGGTAGGCTCTTAAGACTATAGGGCATGAACCAGCAATGACCTTGAGCAGGGTCCAGTGCAGGTCTACTGGGACATGGCAACTAAGGAACCAGGGGAAAAAGAGGGCCTCAGCTTTTTGTGTCCCTTTAGCCACACAGGAGATAAGGATACTGACCTTTGGATACTGACCTTTGGAGTCCACATATTTTTCCTGGACACAAAAGAGTGCAAATCTAGTCATTTTGAACCCTTTTCAGGTTACAGCAAGCAGGGGCCAGTCCTCTCCTGATCTTCCACAGGTCCAGAGGTTGAGGATGATTGATGGGTCTACTATAGCCAATGGTGTAAAGGTTCAGAGAGGTATTCCTACCCCCTTTTCCAGCAGCTCCTGTTTGCCCCACTACAAACAATTCCAAGTGCACCTTGCTTCTAAAATGAAAGGTGTGGGAACCCTTCTTCCCTTGTGCAGAATCATTCTGGTACACCCAGTGGTGTGGCACTGGAAAGGCGCAGTCTCCTCTCTTGTCTCCACTGCAAACTGGTTTTGGGGGCAGTTTCCTTCTACTTGGGTTGGAGCCAGTATGGCTAGTGCAGGCCTGGGGTACAAAGGCATACCTTTGTCCGGGTCTACATTTACATCTACTTGTGAAAGGAAAGGTTTCATCTTGGTCCCATTCAAGTTAGTGAAGTTCTTGGGCTCACTCTAACTCTCCTTCTTGCAAGGGGAAGAAACACAAAACACCACTCCCAGGCTACTGAGAGCCAAAATACCCAGGCCATTGCCTCTGGTGTCTGAGCAGCTTTCACATCTCATTGCTTGGGAGGCAGGGGCATTTGCATATACATTCCTGAATGTACATGTTTCTATAAATATAATTCACACATTCAGCCTTTCAAGAACTGCACTGTCTGCACTCATTTCTAATAGCTTTGCATCATAATGAAATAATAATACATTATCACACGACAGAGAAGCACTTAAGTGTTTCTTTTGAATGCATTTAAATTGAATGATTAGTTTTCATAGCTCACATATATTCAATTCTTGAAAAACGGCAGAGTCCATCTCAAGTTCACATAAGTTTTACACCTGACAGAGAACCTGCTCATATCCATTGTCATAGGCCCACGCCCAGAGGTCCTCCGTATCCACTGATACACTGTTCCACACCTCCTTCCTCTTACCAGAATGCACTGCATTAGTCTATGCCACTTGACTTCCCTTGAATGAAAGCACAGGCCGCAGAACGACCTTTCATGCCTCAGGAGAGGGCTTGCACCAGAGTTCAAAGTGCCTGGTAGCCAGCCCCAGCTCAATAGCCTCTTAATGACAGGGCCCACTCTAAAGAAAGAGATGATGGGCTCCTATGCCAACTGCTAGTTTCAGTCCACATCTTTTCATATGTGCAGCATTTGTTTTAACTCTTCACTTTGTGCAGGCAGTAATGCCACTGATGCAAGTACTGTTCTTCCCTTCTCAAGATGTAGGATAGTACACTCAGACTGGGAGGCAATAGTGTTGCCCAACAAGTGTTAGTCTACTGCCCAAAGATGTAGAGCTAGTATGTTTGTATATCAAATTCCGGACTTAGACTATAAATTCATAAAAGGGCTGCCACAACTGATCACTGAGATTACCTCCTTTCAATTATCCAGCCACTCAGGTACAGTTTATCATAACGACAACCACCAAAAGGCTGTACACTTTGTTTATTAGCCTATTAGTAGGAAAAGCATTGAGAATTGTTGAAAACTTAAGTCAGTAACACAAAGTATGAATAAAATAATATTCAATATTTTCGTCTCATTCTCTTTCACTACTGCTTTCCTAGCAGTTTCAGGCTCTGACTGGTGGTAAAAGTTAATGTAACTTTGAAATCATAGAGCTGATATAAATTACTGTTTATTGGATACAAATCTAATGAAATCTATTCTTTGTGTAATTTGCTTTATAAGATGGCTTTTAGGACACTATGACATTAAATAGCTATGTATATGAACAGTTAACAACTCTACAGAGCTAATTACATGAGTAACAGCCTAAGTGTTGTAACTGACAATCATTTCATCTCTTGGAGAAGTAAAGAATATACTGACATAATAAACAGTTTTAGCCTGAAAAATCAAATTTGTCATATCTAAGGTCTGAGAAATCAGCTTGTTGATTAACTGGGGTGAGAGCCCTGGTCATGCAACATCAATAATCCCATGCAGAGTGATACACAAATAGTCACTAAATTAACTGGTGCTTAACGCTGGGGAGCTAGGCACAAAAAGCAGTCAGGCTTGACTTAGAGGCAATGTGTAGAGTATTTATGCAGCACGTAAACAGTAATAAAGTGAAAACAAAACACAAGAAATATCCCAAACCAATTTAGAAAACTAGAGCATATTTTAGAGAATGATGTGATACCCAAATGACAAAAATCCAATTAGTAGAGCAGAGTTATTCATTTTTAAAGATTTTAGAAAAAACGATGGCCGAAAATATTAAAATGCCAACTGTGGACATCAAGTTGCATGTGACTGGGTCAAAGGCAAAATAAATGTCTCACCGCAATGGAGTACGGTTCTGATAAAGGAAGTGCATTGGTCTTGGTCAGCACTTACCTTCAGACTTAAAAACATTTCTGAGACAAATGTTCTGAGAAGGTAAAGTTCAGCGGGACAATGCTGCAGGAGATGTCCGAGGAGGGAGTGCCATTGTTTGGATAGCCTTGGGTCAAAGCAGATGTGAGGATTTCCACATTGGGGCCTGATTATGATCTTGGTGGACGGGCTACTCCATCACAAATGTGGTATATAGCCCTTCTATTGTATTACAAGTTTGGTAGGATATAATGGAGTCGTAAATCGGCGGACGTGGTATCCATCATGTCTGTGCTGGTGTAACCCTGTCCACCAAGATTGTTATCAGGACGTTAGTCTCTGAAATGGGAGGGATGTACCTGTAGGCAGTTCCACGAGCCTGAATACCCCTTTGATGAAGGTCTACTGAGAAGGATTTGCTGCTGTGAAGAAGAACGTAGCAGGAGAAGCCGTAAAGTCAACCCAACCGGTGATGCACCTCAGGCTGATGGGCAAGCAAGTTGGTCTTGGTCTCCTCCTGATTCTCAGAGCGGCTTGTAGACAAAAATGTTAAACTTCCCCGCTTTTGAATATTGTCTATCTGGAAACATTCATCACCTTCAAGGGCCCGGGACTGGTGAAAAACCACTTGGAGAGTCCGGACTCACTCGCACTGGATACAGGTGTGGGTCCAAAGTAAAGAGAGCATTTTGTGTCCTTGAGGCACATATCAAGAGGCCAGCAAACTAGTCCTTTGGAGTCACTCTGGTGGTCAATGTTCAAGTTTCAAAGCCAGTCCTTCTTTCCCAGGCAAGAGGGCAGAAGGGAACAAAGGTGGCAATTCAGCAAGGAATAATAATAGGTAAGTGCACCTACAAAGGATTTAAATTCATGCAATTAATCAACATATTTCAGGACAATTGCTTGGTAGTAAAGCCCCAAATGGTGGCTTACTAAAGAATAATCTAAGCATAAATTAAATGATTTTGATAGAAAAAAATCAGTAATTATTTAACACAGGAGTGTGAAATTCTCAAAGCATAAACAAGTTTAATGTGAACAAAATAAGAAAGGGGGTACACTGAGTTATATCAGAACACCATGATAGAGGCTGCAAAATAAGATACAGAAGTGGTGATGCCTTCTAATCATAGATGTAAGCATATTTTGTCAAATAATATCTGATACAAAGAAAAAGTCCAGACAAAAAAATGAAAAATTCTTTGGGGCAAACCAAAGCTGTGGAAGTAGATGAATTTGTGGACGTTTCGGTCTTTTGTGGCATAACTGTCCATTAGATCATCTTCAGGACGAAGAGAGGAGAATTTGATCAAACATAATTCTTAGAACCAGGTAAATCACAACAGTTAAAATGGAAATTCCAAGTCGCAGACATCGGAAGGGTTATTTGGTGAATTGATTAGCGATATCAAGTGACTCAGATATGTACAATCCAACTTTGGATACTTTTGATATACCTAGTTATTAAATTAAATTCCCATTTGACCTTCTTCTTTCAAATTTATTCATGTAAGCTCTTATTTTCTAAAGCGTGATGTGTCAACGTTACTAGTCAGGATATAGACGGATAGTGAGAGCTCCGCGAGTGTCTTGCACCTGAGACATGAGCACACACTGCAAGTGTAGAATGAGGACCGCCATGGTGCTATGTGAATGAGCATTTGCTCGGTCATTTGTGTATGTAGACTATGTGGTGAAAGATTCCTTTGTGTTTGCACAACACAAATTATCATCACACATAATTACTCTACATGACACACAATCTCATTCCACATAATTCTATGACACTCAATAGCACATAATTATTATCCATATAATTCCACTACACAACATACCACATAATTCCACTACATAAATCCACTCCACACCAGATAAAATAATTCCACCACACACAATTCCAATCCAACCCACATAATCCCACTCTACACCACAGACATCCACTCCAATCACCTCTAAACCAAAATACATGGGTAAAATATATTGTCATTTACACCACATATATCCACTCCACTCCAAGCCAAAACACATGGGTAAAAGACATTTACAACGCCAATAGCTCTAAATCACAAAAATGTGAGACCTATTGCTTTGTAAGTGCTTGTTTTTCTTGTTATTTATGTTTTTTAGGACCTGACAAATGATCTCGAGCTACTTATTTCTATCTGTTGTGCTCCCATACACTGTTCTTCTTACTTTAATGTTCTAAAATGATCAACAGTAATGTTGAAAAGGTGAAGTAAAAAAAGTCAAACTGGGCGCTGATGCATCGCAAGTGGTGTATGCGTATGCATCATGATGAAAGCACACGACGGACATGAAAAGATAGCAAATAGTGCATTAACCGCTATATGTATCAACAAACCATTTTGCATTTCCTAAATAGCGAATTTTAAGGAATCGCTATTTAGGAAATGCAAAACGGTATGTATGTACAAAATCGCTTTCCAATAGCGATTCCTTAGCATTCCTTAATTTGAGATTAGCAAATTATCAATCGCAAATTACCCCTTCATTTCCATGGGCCAGGAGGCCCATAGGAATTAAAGTGCAATTTGCAATTAGCAATTTGCTGATCGCAAATTAGGGATGTTTCCAAGGGTGCAGGGGTGTCTCAAGAACACCCTGCTGCACCCCTGAAAAAGACATTTGGGGGCATATGGCGCACATACATGCCCTCGGGGCATGTATGGGCGTCATATGGCACCTTTGGTTTTTATCAAAAAAGATTTTTGATAAGAATTCGCAAATTACCACCAACTAGAAGTTGGTGGTAATTTGCTAATCCTTAATGGCATTTTTTGCATTTTATTTGTTTGATACATTGCATTTAAGGAATCGCAAAATTTGCAATTCCTTAAGTGCAATCGCAAAATAAGGATTAGCAAATTTTGCTATTCCTTATTTTGCATCAAACTAGTTTGATACATTCCATTTGTCTAATTAGCATTCGCAAAGGCCGAAATTCGCAGAATTTCGGCCTTTGCGAATGCTAAATAGCTTGATACATATAGCGGTAAGTGTGCACGTGCATTGCAATGAATGCTAGCACATAGTGGCCATCAAAGATTGCTGCCAATGAATCATTAAGTATGTAAAGAAACACATGCTGAAGTAAAAATAAATAAAGTGTGCTGTGATGATACTGGAAACAATCATTGGCAAAACCAATATATCAGCCTTTAAAGGAACGCCCATTGCTTTTGTCAGTGGTGATATAGGACTACAACATCTCTAACTCTTGTTGCTGTTCATAAGTTTAAATATGACTATATCATCTAAACAATAGGGTATTCTATAACACGGGAACTGATAATAGGTACAAGTAAACATAATAGATTTGTTATTTATGTTCATACAAATAAATGTATTAAATCATTACAAAAATTACATTAAGTGTAGTGTTTATGCCTCAAAGTAAATATACATTTTAAAGGAGAACCACAGACTAACAAACACTGGATTCTTCTCAACACCAATGTATCACGCAACCAATAAAAAATGCATAGAAGAAAGTGTTTACAACTTTGTTACTGTATTTCACTCCAGATTCCACCTTCTCTCTAAACTAGAGTTCTCCAACAAGTAGTTCGGAAGCTATTGTTAGCTCTCCAGCTACCCGTGAGTGGAAATGGAGCCCATCCTATTATCAGAAAAGATATTATTGAGTGAATTAGGTATGTTTCCAAAATTGGAAAATATATTTAACAGTACATTAGGTGTACTTTCTGTACTGGTAACTTGATGTTTGGAGACAAAATAGGTTTAAGGCTAGTGGTTAAGTAGATTTATTAATATTGCTTTGGTAAGTCTGATTTCTGATGTTCTTTCCTAGACATTGTGTATATGAATGCTATGCCATTTAGAGGCATTCAAAATAAAAATTGATAACATCTTTTCTTTTCATGGTAGCTGGTGGTGTTGCCAGATGCATGAGGTCATCACTGCTTGTAATCTTGCATGCAATGGCTATGAAGCGGTCACTCTTGCAATTGATAACTTGTGTTAGTAGCTCGGGATCATTTTCATTGACCATAAGCAGCTCTTATTGAAGAAAAGGTTGGAGACCCCTGCTCTAAATGTTCTAGTGGGTTTCGAACAAGAGATGTAGCATATCGAAATGCGCACCTTAATTGCTAGGTCTCGTTATTCATGTTCTAATATTAATTTGTATGTACTGTGATAGTTGCAAATGCTATCAAATATCAGTATATTGTAATGTTATACATTATTGTCATCCTGCAAGAGATAGTAATGAAAAGAAGACCCTAAAAGTCTTCTGATTTATTAGACAAGAGTCGCACATCGATTTCCTTGCAGTCTGCACCTTCTAAACAAGCATTTGCAATGCAATAGGTCTCACAGCATTAAAGTTTGAGTTACTGGCATTGTAAATGACAATGCTTTGCATAATTTTTTTTTTACATTTGCAATTGGTATATAAACATTGTTTGTGAATGCTTAGCTATTGCTTATGCGAGTTAGTGTTAGTGTTTTCTGACTCTAGAGCAAGCTGTGATGGCGGACCCATTACCGTGCGCTGTCACTGTGCCCCTGTTCCATCCTCCCTGTACGTATATCAGGGTGTCTTTGCGTCAGCCAGAGCATGTCGGTATATCAACACGAGTGTCCGTTAGCGTCTCCTGTGTCGCTATTTACGGTCTCTGAATGAGCCTATCTCTTCCTGCCCTAGTACAATTTCAGTGTTGCCTGTTAATACTTTGTCACACTGTTCTGTGCTCGTGCCTGTTAAACGCCCTGTGACAGTGTCTCCTTCAGACAGTGCTGTCCTTGATACCCGTCATTGCACTGTCAGTGTCTCATTGCCCAGTTTCAGCTCGTTAGGACAAAAAGCATGAAATAGTCACAGCAGGGTCTACCTATAGTGTGCTGTCTCTAGTGTGCTGTCTCCCTGTAGTGTGCTGTTTCCCTGTAGTGTGCTGTTTCCCTGTAGTGTGCTGTCTCCCTGTAGTGTGCTGTCTCTAGTGAGCTGTCTCCCTGTAGTGTGCTGTCTCCCTGTAGTGTGCTGTCTCTAGTGTGCTGTCTCTAGTGTGCTGTCTCCCTGTAGTGTGCTGTCTCTAGTGTGCTGTCTCCCTGTAGTGTGCTGTCTCCCGACTCCCTGTAGTGTGCTGTCTCCCTGTAGTGTGCTGTCTCCCTGTAGTTTGCTGTCTCTAGTGTGCTGTCTCTAGTGTGCTTTCTCTAGTGTGCTGTCTCCCTGTAGTGTGCTGTCTTCCTGTAGTGTTCTGTCTCTAGTGTGCTGTCTCTAGTGTGCTGTCTCCCTGTAGTGTGCTGTCTCCCTGTAGTGTGCTGTCTCTAGTGTGCTGTCTCCCTGTAGTGTGCTGTCTCTAGTGTGCTGTCTCCCTGTAGTGTGCTGTCTCCCGACTCCCTGTAGTGTGCTGTCTCCCTGTAGTGTGCTGTCTTCCTGTAGTGTTCTGTCTCTAGTGTGCTGTCTCTAGTGTGCTGTCTCCCTGTAGTGTGCTGTCTCCCTGTAGTGTGCTGTCTCTAGTGTGCTGTCTCCCTGTAGTGTGCTGTCTCCCGACTCCCTGTAGTGTGCTGTCTCCCTGTAGTGTGCTGTCTCCCTGTAGTGTGCTGTCTCTAGTGTGCTGTCTCTAGTGTGCTTTCTCTAGTGTGCCGTCTCCCTGTAGTGTGCTGTCTCCCTGTAGTGTGCTGTCTCTAGTGTGCTGTCTCCCTGTAGTGTGCTGTCTCCCGACTCCCTGTAGTGTGCTGTCTCCCTGTAGTGTGCTGTCTCCCTGTAGTGTGCTGTCTCTAGTGTGCTGTCTCTAGTGTGCTTTCTCTAGTGTGCTGTCTTCCTGTAGTGTTCTGTCTCTAGTGTGCTGTCTCTAGTGTGCTGTCTCCCTGTAGTGTGCTGTCTCCCTGTAGTGTGCTGTCTCTAGTGTGCTGTCTCCCTGTAGTGTGCTGTTTCTAGTGTGCTGTCTCTAGTGTGCTTTCTCTAGTGTGCTGTCTCCCTGTAGTGTGCTGTCTTCCTGTAGTGTTCTGTCTCTAGTGTGCTGTCTCTAGTGTGCTGTCTCCCTGTAGTGTGCTGTCTCCCTGTAGTGTGCTGTCTCTAGTGTGCTGTCTCCCTGTAGTGTGCTGTCTCCCTGTAGTGTGCTGTCTCCCTGTAGTGTGCTGTCTCTAGTGTGCTGTCTCCCTGTAGTGTGCTGTCTCCCTGTAGTGTGCTGTCTCTAGTGTGCTGTCTCCCTGTAGTGTGCTGTCTCCCGACTCCCTGTAGTGTGCTGTCTCCCTGTAGTGTGCTGTCTCCCTGTAGTGTGCTGTCTCTAGTGTGCTGTCTCTAGTGAGCTTTCTCTAGTGTGCTGTCTTCCTGTAGTGTTCTGTCTCTAGTGTGCTGTCTCTAGTGTGCTGTCTCCCTGTAGTGTGCTGTCTCCCTGTAGTGTGCTGTCTCTAGTGTGCTGTCTCCCTGTAGTGTGCTGTCTCCCTGTAGTGTGCTGTCTCCCTGTAGTGTGCTGTCTCTAGTGTGCTGTCTCCCTGTAGTGTGCTGTCTCCCTATAGTGTGCTGTCTCTAGTGTGCTGTCTCCCTGTAGTGTGCTGTCTCCCTGTAGTGTGCTGTCTCCCTGTAGTGTGCTGTCTCTAGTGTGCTGTCTCTAGTGTGCTGTCTCCCTGTAGTGTGCTGTCTCCCTATAGTGTGCTGTCTCCTCTCCTAGAGTGTAGTCAGTCTTCCGTGCCCAAGTGAAAGTGAATGTCGGCCACTTGACTCAATGCCTTGCCATCCTAATGCATATAAGTGTCTCCCTAATTGAACATGTCAGTGTCTCATCTCCATTCTGTCCGTTTCCAATGTCCCAGTGTACTGCATGCGACTCCTGTCCTAGCGGTCACCGTCTCTTGTTCCAGTGTACAATGGTGTCTTATTCTACAATGCTCGCACGAGACCTAAAAAAGGAGGCATTTTAATTTCCTGAACAGGAAGTGTTTGTGTTCCGGGCTCCCAATAACGTAGTGTTTGCATCTTTTCAGGAAGGTAGACAAAGAGGGAAGGTACCTGTTATTTAAATCCATAAGTAAGGTAATATTTACTTTAATTTTTATCCATAAACAGCACAAAAATCTTTTTGGCGTAACAAATGCCCTCAACCCTTAGCCAGCCAGATTGCAAGCACGAAAAACATCACTTCTTCTTTGAAACATTTGCTTTAGTTGTGGGCATATTTACGTGAAATCCATATTGCAATCAGAAAGTACATGGTGTTCTTCACAAGGCAACACATTCACTTGTAAGGAAATACTTATGGCCCATTAGTCATCCAATGGCTTGCACTGCAAAATGTTCTCCTGCTTTACTGTGTTCCACCCGTGGCATTTATAGGGAAGAGAGTGTATCAATAGTACCTTAAGTCGCTGAAGCCCTTCAGCAAGTGTAGGTCTCACTAGCTGACACAAAAGGTCACCCCATATCATACAATCATCCTGTACTTTCTTGTCTGTATGCTCTTCACTCATATGGCTTTCCTCGGCTAGCACCCATACATCTGTATCTCTGACCCAGGCCTACACAGAGGGTCTAGTATTTGCAAACCGCTGTATGGCTATCCGCCTCATGGGAAGCAGAAACCCTAACAACACAAAACGGCTCCTCTTCCTTTTATTTTGGGGGGAGAAGGACCACTCATAGGAGACCATGCCTAATCCCTATCTCTGCTCGGATCCCTGATACCACCCTTAATCTGTCGGTGACCTCCCTCCAGTATTTTACTATCCCGACACAAGTCCGACCATATGGCAAACATCTGCACCCACTTCCATCTGTTAGAAATGGTAATAACAACAATACAGCACCATAAATCACTATGCTGCTTTGCTAACTGTGAATGAGTTCAGAACTATATTTTACATATGTGCTTGCGGCGGTACCACTATTTCTGGTTACCCAGACCGTTTTAAGATCTGGAGTTAGCCAAAACGGTTTGATTTTAATCAAACAATTGATATATTTACCCCTTTGATCTATCTGACGGACATTCACATTTTTGTTTCACCCACCCCAAAATGCAGCATGGGGCACAAGTCAACCACTCAGCCACTGGCTTACCTCAGTGAGTGATCATTCTGCTCTTGCTCAATGTGCACTTACACACAAGCCCTCTTGAACAGTTTCATAAAACCAAAAAACAAACATTGGCAGCCAACACCATGCCGAACATAAGGAAATGATGTCATGAACCTAGGTCACCCACCCCATGCTGTTAACATTCAGTGCTGGAACTTGTGATCCTCGGTTGCTCCCCTCCTTCATAGCAATGGCGGGACCCCAGTTACTTATTTACCTTAAATACTTTTCTCCTTGCAGTTCGGTGCAGTGTGTCACACTTCAGCTAAAAACAAATAGAAACTTTCCGTGGGGCGGGACTTCCGGCTTCGGAAGCCCGCGCACGCGCCCACGGAGAGAAGCCGCGCCCACGGAGAGAAGCAGTGCTGGTGACACGGGGCTCCCATGCCCTAGAAGAGCCCCGCGGTGGCGGCTGAATTCCGGAGTGGCGGTAAGTGGGCGGGCGCTCAGTGGACGTGTGTGTGTGTGCGCGCGCGCGTGTGTGTGTGTGTATGCGACGGCGGGGGTGAGTTCTCTGTATGTGTGGGTGCGTGCATGGGCGCTCGTGTGTGTGTGTGTGTCTCTGTTTCTGCGCATGCGTGTGTGGTGTTGGTGCTTCCCAGGAGACAGGAGCTGAGCGCGTTCGCGAGCGCGTGGCCCGCTGAAATCGCCTCCTTGAAGAGGCAATGCGCGCGGCCAGGTGCTGTCTCCTGGGAAGCACAGTCAGTAACAAAAGATCTCCTGGCGGACACAGCGCTGACGCGCTGTTACGCCACGAGACCTAAAAACAGTAGCAGTGGTTTTGCCCTATGGTTAAAAAAACCTCTGCGAAATATATTCTCTTAAACAAACGCACCTTATATAGCAATCTATCTGTACCAGCGGATAACATTTTCGTCACCATTAACGTCATACAATAACCTCTGATGCATGCATCATGTTTTTAATATTATGAAGATGAAGACCCAGGGCTGGTATCATTCTACATGCCAGGTATAGACGTCATTCATGGGATGCCAGGGGTCGCAGCTGCGATCCCTGGCTTGCTCTCTGCCATCCGTATCAGTGACCCTGAGACCCCTGCCTTCAGATCAGCAGGCAGACAGAGCGTGCAGAAGAAATATTTTTTCCTGAAGGGAAGAGGTGCAGAACAGTTTATCTTCAAACTATGTAATCAACACTTACATATATGATTATAATTGTGGACAATGGCTGATAGTGTTAACATTTTTCTTAAAAGTATGTACCTGGTGGCATATCCAGTTGACCAGTAATAAATGTGTTTTTGGTCAGATTGTGCATATGTGATTTTGGGTATTTCTTTAAGCATAGTTTTGTTTCTGTGCACACAGTCCGGCTTTTCTTTCTTGGCCGATTTCTTGTACACCTATTAAGTTCTCCAATCACGTAGTTAAGGAAACATAAAATAATTTCTCATATTGTTTTAACCAAACGTCTTTGTGCGAATGCACTCTGCAATCCTGCTTAATGACCAGTGGTTAATGTGCCATAATTAGTTAATCTAAAAGACATTATGTACACAAGGCTGCTTTTCAAACAATGCAGGGCCCTGCAAATGCACGTTTCATGACTCCAATGGGACTAGTGGCAAGAGAAGCACGGTTGTGCTGGCTGTGATGAATTTCTTGAAACTTCTCTATTTTAAGCCTGATTTATTTCTGCTGCAGGCTTTTTTCTTATGCTTCCAATTTCACGTTTTTTTTGTTTTTACATTTTCTAATCCTGTCTCCCAGTGTATGAAGAACGGACCATTGGTTTGTGGGGGGAAATATATATTTTTTACTCTGTTTATTGAAATTTTGCACATATACACCATAGAAAACATATGGCATTCACATATTCTCTGAAATACAGAAAAGAGAGTGCAGTCTCTAAATACAAAGTAAGGGGATTAGGGTAATCAGGGGATAATGGTCACGTCACAAAACTGCAGTGTAAACATTTTGCACTTATTGCCTTCTGTATCATTACAACTTGGCGGTTCCGCTCTTCCCTCACAGTTCAAGGAGGAACAAGAGACAACTTATACAATGCAATTCCCAGCATCCACCTGGTGGACCACCTGTGACCTAGTGTGAGCAGAACAACAGTTCTATGATTGTAAGTGGGGAATATCTACTTGCAGCATGGAAGTTGCTATGGTGAGGGCGTGTGCGCAGGGCAATCAGAGCTTTACTGCCAAAGTCAGGAGGTGAACAAACCTCATATATCCTTGCTCCGGGACCTAAACGGCATAAGCTCCCAAAAGGTGGATATTTGTTCCTGACAATATGTGACATCCTGCAGCCAGCTCATACTATCGGGGGTGAGGTGCCTGCCCCAGTGTATAGCTACTCTGTGCTTAGCTAGTAGGTGCAACATGGCGATTAGATGCCGATTTGCAGGTGGGGTATCATTTACATATACCAGTAGGGCCACTAATGGGGAGCGACTCAACTCCTGACCAGTTATGTCTGCAATGTGTTAGAACATCTCACCCCAGAACCCTGTAACCAGCGGGCTCGTCCAGGTCAAGTGCAGGAATGTGGCCGGTGGGGCCCTACGATGCAGTTGCACCAGGGTGCGATAATTGCAATGTACAACTGTAAAGTGTATCAGTCTCAGCCGATCAATCGGGGATTAGTATTCTAGCTGGCTGCAGCAATACGACCACTGAGCCACTGTAATAGGGGGGTGTAGATCTACCTTCCAGGCATCTAGGGGTGGTCATCAGGGAGGTGCTCTGAATAGTGGTGTAGAGGCGTGTTATTGTCTTGCGAGCAGAAGGGTCTGTAAAGTGTTCCAAGACAGGTAGGGGTGGGGTCCTTGTTGATTGCCACGTAGGTTTGGAACGGTGTCAAGTATAACCAGAGATGGAAAAATTGGGCTTGTGCACAGTATGTCTAAAGTGTGAGGTTCGGGGCCCCAGTCCACCCTGTGCCAACGGGAGGGTGACAAGCTCCTAAGATAATCAGGGTTGTTCACCCATGCATTTCAGACTAATCATGCAGGATTTAAGAAGCTTGAAAAATTGTGAAGTGAGCAGCATAGAAATGTTAGCAAAAAGATACCGCAGCTTGGGCAGGAAAACGATTTTTGTAATTACTATTTGTTTTGCAAGATTTGGAGGCAGCTTGGGCCAGATGTGTATTTTCTCGTTTATCCAAGTGATCATCTTACTGTAATTTACATTCCACAGTTGTATCTCTGCTAAGCCAGATGCCCAGGTAGCGCACTGGGCTGCCTGCCTACTCTATTGAATAGTCTGTTGTAAATTTACATGTGCCATCAGTGATTGGAGAAAAAATGGATTTAGCTCAATTTATTTGGATTCCAGACTCGCCCCTTAATCGCAGCAGTTTGTCTGTCTTGGTGCAAGATTCGCTTCTGGTTCCCGGACAAACAGTGTAATGTTGTTTGCATACATAGAGACTGCCAACCCTCTAGTGGTGAATCCTATGCCTCTGTTAGCTTGATGCTGGTGCAAGCATGCTGCCAATGGTTGCAATGCAATGGCAAATAAGTGGGGTGACAAACGGCACACTTGGATCATGCCCCGGGAGATAAGAATAGGGTCAAAAATTAAATCGTTGACACGCACCAGGGCAGTGGGAGAGGCATAGAGAAGGTGTATCTGCAGTATAAAAGTGGGGCTAAGGCCATGCTGGGCTATCAATCAAAAGAGGAAATTGCATTCCAGTGAATCAAATGCCTTTGTGGTATCTAACAAAGTGGCTACTGCAGAGACGTGGGGGCAAGATGATGCATTAAGGCGAATATGGTGCGTAGGTTGTTTGATGTAGAACGTCCGGGTATGAATCCTGACTGGTCGGGCCTTACGTTTAGCAGGAGAAGCAGCTGCAGTATCTTTGCTAGAAGTTTGGCTAGTATTTTGATGTATGTATTTATCAACAGTAAACAGACTGCAAGAGTCACAGAGGTTGGCAAGTTTGCCCGGTTTCAACAACGTTATAATAGTGGCTTCCTGCATTGAATGTGGTAGGGTCCCAGATTCTAGAGATTCTTGATATACCGCCAGGAAACGAGGGGTGAGTATGGTAGCATACTCCTTGTAAAAGGATGAGGTTAGCCCATCCAGGCCTGGAGCTTTACCTCCTGGTAGGATTTATATGACCTGAATTATCTCTGCAGTGGTGAATGGTTCATCTATATAGGCGTGTTGTGCTCAGTCTAGCCAAAGTAATTGAAGTGTATCAAAATATTCTAACAGTTCCGTCTCCGCAGGCTGTGTTGCAGAGGAGGACAGCTGGGCATAGAATGCAGTCATGGTGCCTAGCAAGGCAGACAGGGAGTACACCAGATTAGAATCCACATCCAGCAGTTCAGTGATGTATGAGGATGTCTTGGTTGGGTCGAAACAGGTTAGCCAGTGTTTTACTAGGGCGATCGCCCTCTCTGTACTGCCAGGCCTGAGCATGGCGGTGCAGGAATCGTGTCTCCTGGATGGCCTCTTCCTGGAATTCAGAAAGTTTCTCTCTAATATGAGCTATGAAAAGCGGTCCTTGAGTTTGAAAATATTGTCTCTCCAGATTCTGAAGGTCCCTCTCCAGGACATCAAGGGAGCGACTTATACCCTCAGTACTCCAGATTGTTTAGCGATACATAGACCTCTAATCATGACATTTAAAAGCCTCTCACAATGTTGGGGCCGATTGCACTGTGTGTGAATTGAAATCGATGTACTCAGGTATTCCCCTGTGAACTTCTGCCATGAATACAAAATGAAGTTATACCACTGGCTGGAGGTGCCAAGTCTAGGAGTGGGGAAAGGTCAGTCGAATCTGTAATGTAATCATGACTGGGGCATGGTCTGAGAGAGTGTGAGGTAGGTGCCTTCCTGATAGGGTCCAAGATTGTATGTCCCAAGATATTAGCCAAAAGTCCAGTCTTGACTAGGCAGTATGCTGGGTTGTTATACAGGTGCCCTCTCTTGTGGTAGGATGCATCTGCCTCCAAGCGTCCACTAATAAGTTGTCTTCTGTGAAGTTTTGGAGCATGGCGGTTTCCTGGGGGTGTTGGCTATTGGAGGTGCCCACCCTGTCCAGGTGTTCTTGCATAATTGAATGAAGTCCCCACCCCAGAGTAATGTGGAGTTTCCCCGCTATGCTATTTTTGACAAAATGTGGAGAAAAAACTCAGTGTTGTCACTGATGGGACTGTAAATGGCAGTAATATTGACCTGTCTCCCATGTAGTGTGCCCCTAGGAGGACGTATTTGCCCTCTGGATTCGTCAGAGCTTGGGATGTCTTCTATGGGAGTCTTCTTCGAGTTAGTACTGCCATCACCTGGAATAGTTAGAATAAGCAGATGGGTAGATGTCTCCCTACAAGCATGCCCTCAGCCTGGTTGGCAATGTGTCCCCTACGTGCTTCTCCTGTAGGGGGCAGACAATCAACTTATGCCTGAACAAATATGAGTGCACCAAGTGTGTTTTTCAGCAGTCATTGAGTCTGCAAATGTTCCAAGTTAAGCATGTCACTGTAGCCATATTAGGTGTCAGAGGTGGACTGAGCGTAGAACCAAGTGACACGAGGGTGCGGAGCCATGCTCTAACAGTCAGATAGTGCAAAAAGGACTGCACACAGTAATAGCAGTGAGCATTATGAGCGATCCCTATGTTTAGCATATCTAGCAGGTGCTTCAAACTTCATCCCAAAACTCATCAAACAATAACAGCTTCTGAACCCTCCCATCACTCAACCCAACCCCCCAAACAGGTTGTGTAATTTACTCACCTGACCGACCAAACAAAAGGAAGAAAGACCTTATAGCAGAAGGGCTACAGGGAATTATCCCTGAGGGACTAGGAGTCGGGGGCGTACAGCCATGCTGCCTATGACTGGGTGACCGAGACTTGTTCTCTTTAGGGGATCTTTGCAGAGTTTGGAGCATTATAGTAGGTGTGCCACAGGGTTATAGCAAGGGTATGTCTAGCTAGGCAGTCGCCTATGTAACAAAATTAGCTACAACAGCAAAAACAACTTAGCTGCAAGCTGAGAGCCAGTCAGACCTCAACGTCTATGCATTGTCCCCCTAGTGGTACAGTTAATCATTGTTACCCAGTTTGGCGTTTGCAGAGTAGGGTGCAGAGGCTGCCAGGGATCAGTGAGGGCCTCCAATGTGTTAGGCAAACTTGAGTGTGGATTTGGCATTGGTGAAGAAGTGAATATATTCCGTTGAAGGAAACTCGCAGTTTGGCTGGGTACTGGAATGCGTGGTGCCCGCCACCCTGCTGTAGAATCCAATTGGCCAGGACAAACTCTCACCACATTGGCTGAACTAGCAGGTTGAAGTCTAGTTAGAAGGAGATATTCTTCCCTTAGTACTGCAATAAGCCATATTCTCAAGGCAGTTTTAGTATCACATCATGGTCTCTATAGTTCCATAGACGTGCCACGATAGGACACGGGGTTGCACCCACTGTGGGTTTAGGCCTGAGAGAGCCATTGGTGCACTCCATGATGAACTCAGCTGACAAGTCTGTGGCAAAAAGGTCATGCAGTAATGTTTTAACAACGTTCTTCATTTTGGATATGGCTGTGATTTCAGATATACTTGTGATGCAGAGGTTGATTCTCCTGGATTGGGCCTCCAGGTGTTCATTTTTAATCTTGATGATGTTCAAGACCTTATCCATTTGTAGTAGCTATTTTTTGGATTCTGCTTGGAAGTTGTTTGCTGCTGAGGCTCTGTTTTCAAGCAGGTCAAGCTGATTTTCATGCATGTCCACCCGATGCTTGACGTGGTCCAGCGAGTTGTAAGATGGTCTGGTTTTGAGTCTATAGTTTATTAGCTAGTTTTCAGATCCATAAGTTTCATGCAAATGTCATCATCTTGCAGCGTAGTTTCCTCCAAGTCTATAGCAGCAGGGTCAGCCATAGAGCTGTGATCGAACTGACAAGTGAGCCTTTTTTCAAAAGTGAGCTTTGCTTGCTTTGTGTCATGCTTCCCCATTATAGATGTGTCTGAGTTGCTCTCCGGAGCCGGTGTGAAGGCAAGAGCGTGAAGAGCCAGACGGAGTTGGTGCACACGTTGCACAGGCATGGCATGGGGACGAACAGACCCAGCATTGCTGACCGGGGGTTGGTCTTAACCCTGATAGAGGTTTTTTCAGTGCTTAATGCACACTGAGCCTGCCACTCACAACCTGACCCTAGGCCAAACTGTCCGCAGGCCGCAAGCCAGTGCAGATATCCAAATTCTCCCCTGGGAGCAGTGGCAGGCACAGGCCTCCATGAACGCTTACTGCTGATGCTGGTGGGGTGTTTTGGTCCATCAATGGAGGAGCCGATCTTGCCAGCTAATGAGCCCTGCCAATCTTCTCCCCTACACATACTCCTTGTTGCAGGAGACTGACTTCTGGTAAGTGCGCTGTTATGTAGGGTTCAGTTGGAGTGCACTTGTCTCAGTTCAGGCGTTGTTCCCTTGCACTTCACTCGCAGCTCGTTTGACACAGGTTTGTGCCTTGGGCCCAGTGCTCAGATCCCCTCGCTGTTGAGGAGGACAATTCATCCAAGATGGAAAAACTCACAAGGTTGTTCCAGCAACCGTCCCTGGTCCGGCCCCCAGCAGCGTCAGCACGTGACTCACCTCCAGTAACTCCCGACAAGCAGCCCCAGCAGCAGAAGGGCATGCAGCCAGACCCGAGCGCTCAGACTCAGTAAGGTGCAGGCCCGGGCAGAGGAAAGCCCTGGGCAGCACAGTTGTACTTAGCACACCAGACTCCAGTTCCAAGGTAGGTCCGGGGCCACCAGCAATGCATGCAATAGGGCGATGGCACCAAAGGGTCTCAAACTCAACTCCCCTCATGGTCGCTACCCAATTTACGACAGTCCTGGCCCGATGTCTAGTAGCGCCATCACAGGGACTGCTGATGGGCGCGTGGGCCATCTGTTCTTAGTCATGTATTTCCAGCGGCAGCAGGCCTCACCATCGGATCTGCAGCCTCAGCTCTAGTGAGGATTAAAGTCGGGCGCTTTTGGAGTGAGGCAGCTGGTGATCTCGTAGTTCCAGTCTCCACCACACAAGGCCCAATAGATGCCCGTAGTTGTCCTGCAGTGTATCTGCTGCTCACTACAGTTTGTTAGTGTCAAAGTGGAGATGACTGGTGCCAGTGAGCGTTGTGGTGGTACACCTGCTGTTTCATTGATGTGTGTCCCTTTTTTTCAGAAGATTATAGCAGGATGTTGTTCTTGCCCGCAGAGCCACCTTAGAGAGCAGCCATCTTGCTGCAAGGCAAAGCCATGAACACCCCGCGGGTAAAGATGTTTAAATGTAAATGGCTAATGGCATGTAGTGCAGTGCAAGACTTTTTGAAACTGTCTAAGCCACTTTTATTTGTACCTCTCTCATCTTGGTGAAAATAGAGAAAACATTTAGTTGAGCAACCAAAGGACTGATCACCAGGCCTTTCCAGTCTGCCTGTTTACCTGATGAATGTTGGAACTGGGCCCTAGACAATTTCCAGCTCTGGTTCCTGTAAGAACCTGAAAGGCTGCTTTTCAAATCTCAAGTTAAAATGAAATTTGAGGCAGCAACATTTTGACAACATTTTGCATAGGCTTCTTCAGTTTTTACTATCCCAGTAGTGTAAGAAGTGGGTTGAGTAGCATAGTGCGGGGATGGGGATGGTTTGGTGCATAGATTGTCTGGTGTATGGTATGTAGAATATTCTTTTTTCCGCAAGGATTTCTCCTCCACAAGTCTCATGCTACCATCACCCTTTGCTGGATGCACATGCTGACCTAGAGTTAGAAGCAGTACCATTCAGCTAGACGTTCCACTGCTTCACTTTACTCCCTGCTGACAAATCAACAATTTTGCTTAATTCAAGACATTCTGGGAGCTGGTATATTGGTTCACAAATGAATACATTAGAGTTTCTTCAAAGCAATATTTTGTAAAATGAATGTCGAGGGCTGGATACTCTCTTTTATGCTGAACTGGAATGATGATTCGACAGTGCAGTGTGCTGCCTGCATTACTCCGTGAACATCCAGATTTAGTGGATGAAGCTGGTCATGCACCAGCAATAGGGACTACAAAATCCGCACAAGCGGCTGAACCTGGTCACAATCCATTTACTGCCATTCGCCAGTGCAGTCTGTCCTCCCTCTGCGCTGAAGCATATATGTTTGCCTCAGGAATGCATTAGTGCTCCAAGGGACCTGGAGACTGAACTATTTAAGCCTGTATCATTCGGTTATGCATTATTCAACTATAGAACATACTGTATATAATAGAACAGTTAAGCGAAGGTATTACAAATGTCAGATTTCTTCAAGCAACAGCCAATGTAGTGTTTTTTGATTGTATGTGAATACATTATGCTGATATACAAACCAGAACATAGATTAAGATTTCTGCAAAATAATAATATATTTGTAACCTCTCCCTTCAAAGAAGCAACAAAAATCTGATCGAGGAGGAGTACATTTGTAGCACTCTTGAGTTTTTTCAACTACTGTGAGACATACAAATGTACTAGATTTTTAAAGTGCTTATAAAGTAACTGTGAATTTTGTGGGTAATTATTTTATTGTTTGTTTGCACTGTGTGTATGTAAGTGATTTAGGTAGTTAGGACTAAATTGCAATGGCAGAGATGTGTGTAGGTGAGGAAAGCAACAGTGCTGAAAGTCAGAACTGAGGTACACTGGCGACCTTCCAGGTTTTCAAACAAACTGAACTTAGAGGCAATGTGTAAAGTATTAATGTAGCATATTAAAAAAATTAAAAAGTGAAAACACAAAAAAGGAAACATCCACACCCGTTTAGAAAAATAGAGTGAAATGTAATAAATTGCGTGACACCAAAATAACAAAAATCCAATTGGTAGAACCAGAGATATGCAATTTTAAAGGTTTGAGGTAAGTATACCACCTAAAACCACAAAGCTCCACTTGCGGCTATCTGGTCATGCAAGACCAGGTGAAATTCACAGGTTCAGGCCGCTGAAATGATGTCCCACTGAAAGGTTACCGTCATAGTCAAGCTTGAGTAATTCCAGTAGCGGTGGAAGGGGCTGCGATGAGCAGGGAGAGAGTCACGGATGGTCGTTGTTCGAGCCTGATGAGCAGGCCAGGCTTCACTGTAACACAAATTTCCTCTTAGGCTTCTCAGACTGTTTTTGCTGGAGCTTCACGTTGGTGGTCACGGCAAGCTGTCCATGCTGTAGTGCAAAGTGCAGATCCTGCGCTTACGGGCGTCGCTGGTGGTCGCTGTGGCATGAAGACTCGGCGCCATGATCTTGGCTTGACCGGGCCCATTCACATTTGCAAAGAGCCCAAAACTTCTGCAGAGCTCAACTGATGCCACAGCAAAGGTCCAGGACCTGAGGGATACTACTTGGGGTTTAGGAACTCACTCCAGCAGAGGCCAGTAGGCCTCAGGTAGATTTATTTGCAAGTCCAGGCAGCAGGCTAGCTGAACATAACCTTTCACCTGTCTTGAAGGAAGTTGTCCTCTTCGGTGACCAATCCCAATTGCAAATCAACTGGGACAAATACCAAATATTTTCTCTCGCCACGACAATGATACAGTTGGAGTAACCCCAATCAATAAGTGGACCATGGAGTCTGTGCGCTATCTGGGCATTCAGAGTCATACTGACCCAGAGGTGGCGATGCACAGAAATTACTGAAAGGCAAAACATCGCCTCACTGAGGTCCACCTTCCCCTTTCTCTTTGTGGTCACATTACCATCATGAAGATGGTGTAGTTACCTCGTTTTTTATTTGTGTTTGTTAATATCCCAATGCTGCTTGCCAGTATGGTTTTTTGGACTCTGCATACTCTGTTGGTGCACCAGCCATGGGCTGGTAAGCAGTCGCAAGTACAGTGGGATAACGTCTCTCTCATATGGAATGGGGGGACTTAATGCCACAGATCCTGAGGCTTATTATAGAGCGGTTCAGTGCATGTTCATGTTTTATTGGCTCCAAGGCCTGGCAGACCTGCCCCATCTAGGGCTGGAAAGAGATGCAGCCTCTCCCTCTTTGCTACCCCAATTCTTGTTCAGTAGGCTGGTGCATTGTTTCCATGTTTTCGATCTTTTAGGTCCCCCGCAATGCCTCAGGAAGAAGGCGCTGGACCTGCATCTTGGATCCTTATTATACTCCCCTTGACTCCCACTGGAATGGTGCATATGGTTCCCACTGGGTCTGGAGCAATCAGCTGCAGCAGCACTCCGTAGCTTTGGAATATGGAACATGGGAGACTTCCTTGAGAATAAAGTTCTATCCAACTGGGACCAGGTCAGTGCCCAGTGCTGCACCTACTATACTCTCAAGTTTCATTACTATTGAGTAAGTCATATGATGAGGACCTTATTTCATGATACACTAGCAGAACCACTTGAGCTGCCAGCCCTCACATACATATTAGAGGTCGTGTCACCAATATGGGCATTTACTACACTATATGCCTCCTTCCATGAGTTTAGATGACCTAGTGTCACCAAAGCTCGCTATGACTGGCGCATAGACATTAGCGACGTGCAATAGGCTTACTGCTGCTTCTTAATTCACACAGTTTCTTTCAATGATCACCATCGTCTTTTGAACTTCAAATACATAAACCGTGTATATTACACCGGGGCCCGATTGTGCCACTATGGCTTATGCAATGACCCCCACTTCTTATGTTGCGGGACCGATGAGGGTAATTTTACGCATGTAGCGTGGCACTGTCCCAAAGAACAACTCTTCTGACGAGATAATCTTGGTCCTAGAGGAAGTCACAGGGGAGGCTGTGCCCTGTACACCACTGATACCGCTCCTGAGTTATGATAGGGAGGTCCAGAAGGGCTACCAAAAACTTGTGGCCATCAGTCTTCTCCTGGTATGACGCAGAATAGTGATGCGCTGGATGAAGTGCCCCTTGCCTACCATGTCAGAGTGGCACAGGGACATGACCTACTGTAATACCCAATCAGACGCATACCATGGCCGTATGGCAGCATGTTACCGCCCCAATGATGTCTGAAGCCCATATCAGGAATACATACTGTGTGTACAGAATGATCTGGGTGAAATGAGGAGGCAAATGTTTTTGTCTCCTCATGGCAGCCCTGCCTGTTTGATGGTAGTCTGGAAATAGTAGCACTCGAGTGAGCAGACAACAGAGTCCACAGGGAGCAATGGCTCCTGTGTCATATTACATATGCTGCTTTGTAAATGAATGTCCTGCCCCTCCAGACCGTTGAGTAACCCTAATTATTTTTGACTGAAATATCTGCATTGATTGTTATAAACACACCTTTGCATTGTGTATTCATTTTGACTCCTTGCCTTGATAGACATGTACCAGTATCGCTTTTCTATTTGTTCGATGTACCGCAACTGTGTCGGAGATGTCATTTTTTCATTGCCTGACTGTTAAACTCAATAAAATGAAAATAATGTTTTAAAAAGAACTTGCAGTCCCTGGATACTGGTGGTACCACTGTACTAGGGACTTACAAGTAAATTAAATGTGCTAATTTGATGAAGGCAATTTTACTATGTTTAACGGCGATAGCACAAGCACTTTAGCACTGGTTAACAGTGGTAAAGTGTGCAGATTTAGCAGGGGTAACATTTGCACATTTAGCAGGGGTGAAGTGTGCAGAGTTCTAAAAGCCCACAAAAATAAGTTCAGAAAGCAGGAGAGTCCAGGCAAAAAAAATAGGGGAACTGACCCTACAGAAAGCGCCCAGTGGCGTAGGGAGAGGGGTGCGGTGGGTTGCGGGCCGCCCCGGGTGTCATCACTGAGGGGGGTGACAAAATGGTTTTAAACACATATTTTTGCTATTTTGTCAAGCCGGGGTGAAAAGAAATTTTCCGCACCGGGTACCACATGACCTTGCTATGCCACTGAAAGGGCCAAGTCCAACATGGTACATTCCAGTTTTGAAGCAGCAGTCCATGGTATGATCCTGTTATTTTCATATACAATATGGCGTTCAGAGCCTCTTCCACATCTATAAAGCATTCACCAGAGGATACTCAGCACTATTTGAGTCACTGTACAGCTCTGCAACACATTTCTTTGTTAAAATATATTCTGCGGTTGTCATCATCCCTTGGTGAAGTTCCATCCAATCCATGTGTTAGGCTTGGAGGAATGGTTACACACAGCTGTGGAAAATGTGGAATGAAAGGTGGCTTTTAAAATGTGTTGCGAGTAGAAATTGAGAGAAGGACAGACACATCCCCTTCATGGTTTTTCAGCTAAACTAAAACAAGACGTCCTTCTTCTGATTTAACAAACATTGTGACAGAATGGTGTTGAATCTTTCAATGAGATAAATAAGAATCTAGGGGCATATTATCAAGGGGGTTTATCTCCGCTTTTTTGGCTTTAAAAGCCAAGAAAGCAGAGATAAAATTATCCCCCTATTACCTAGCTGTCGCTAACACCAGTTAGCGACAGCTAGTAGGAGATAGCAACCATCTTGGGCCCCGCTTTGCATGTCAGTAAAATTTATCACTAATGACATGCAAAGTGGGCGTGCCAAGATGTTAGCTCGTTAATGCATGAATATCGCTGACTTTTCAGCAATATTCATGCATTTCGGCAGATTTTTATCACTTAAGAGATAAACCTTGATAATAGCAAGGTTCCTAAGCGATAAAAAAATCGCCGCAGCACGGCGATAAAAATATTGCCGCTAAGCCAACATAGCGATAATTATCGCTAGTTGTTGGTAATATGCACCCTAGTTATTTTCACTTAACTGCCATTGAGCAAATACAAACAATGTTCTACTTTTATCGTCATCTTACATGTCTCAATGGCAAATGTTATTTCCATTTATAATCGCTGGAGACATACCATGCACTGCAGCTGCTGCTCCTGTCACTTTCTAGCATGTCACTGAAAAACATGCTAACCAGCTGAAAGGGTTTTATTTGAAAACCCAGAGGCAGAGAGTTCCAGACATTAGCTATAGCTCCAATGAATTAGTGCTTCTAGGCAAAATGGGTTCTGAATCTTGTTACCTCTATTGTAGGGAATTGTTTACCTTCTAAAGAATTTTGTTGATTGATATCCATAGCATATCAAAAACGTAAGAGGTATAGCTCAGGTATATGTCTTCATATGCAATGCAACATTATTTAAATTGCTTTTGAACTGAATTGATTGTGAATTTTTTTTAAGCCAAAGAGCGTATGTAGCATGTGGGTATTGGGATCAAATATAATTGTGACTGTGATTATTCGTATAGCCAAATGGAGGGTTTGTCAGGATTTTATCATCACGACTCATAGGCAAGAGTACACATGATGGCAACGTCACTCAAGTTGATTGCGGGGTCACCCATTATAGAAAGGGTCAGAATTGGCAACGATGGAAGTCAGGACAATGGGAAGGTAGACCAGCTACACCTCTAGGCATTAGTGACACAGGGAAATAAAGTGAGGCTGCTTCCGGGGCAATGGTAGCAGAGTACATTTAACACTTTTATGGATGTGGCACTACAATATGAGGTTTAGGGCCAGATGTAGGTAGGGTTTTACCGGTCGGTAACGGCCGAATTCGGCCGTTACCGACCGGTAAAAGGATTTTGAGATGTAGGGGGCAGAATCGGTAAATTTACCGTTTGGTAAATTTACCGATCGGTAATTTTACCGAATCTGTAAATATACCGGTCTGTAAATTTACCGACCGGTATTTTTACAGATTCGGTAAAATTGATATGTAGGTGGGACTCTTATGAGTCCCACAAGGCCTAAGAAATCGGTATTTTACCATCAAATTCAATTTGATGGTGAAATACCGATTCAGGTGTGCATGCACATGTGTGCATGCACACCTGTGCCATATGACAGGCAGACCTGCCCTTAGGGCAGGTCTGCCTGCCATATGGCCCCCGACCCTTTTTTGGGGGTGCTAGAGGGTGTCAAAGTGACACCCCCTGCACCCTTGTCAAAATCGGTATTTACCGATTCGGTAAATACCGACCGGTAATGCCCCATTCATTCCTATGGGCTTCAAAGCCCATAGGAATGAATGGAGCATTACCGGTCGGTATTTACCGATTCGGTAAATACCGATTCTTAACGATTCGGTAAATGGAACATCTGGATGTTCCTACATACCCCCACTTCTTATTTACCGATTCTTAATTACCGAATCGGTAAAATTCGGTAATTAAGAATCGGTAAATAAGTTTTACCTACATCTGGGCCTTAGCCAAATGTAAATTCCAGCATTCATTGTGGACAGGTGCTGTATTTAGTGGCGTGGAAAAGGTATTGCGTTCTGAAGTTATCTCGGGATACAGCTGATTTTTGTGCATGCTCTCTGATTGGCTAAACCATAGCATAAACAGATCCACAATAAACCGAGACACCACTTCAAGTCCTGGAGGGTGTGGGCAATGTGAGACATGGTACTGTCAAGATTTCATCATCGAGAGTCAGGGGCAGGAATAAATGATGACCAAGCCCCTCAGATGAATTGCAGAGTCATCTGTTATAGACGGGGTCATGATTGGCAACTATTAAAGATAGGATTATGGCGAGTTAGATCAGCTAGACCGTTATTCACCATGGGGAAGGGATTTCTTAGAGTAAGGATTGCTTTTACAGACATCACAGCACAGCACATTAAACACCATTGGAGACTTATCTCTGTGCATGGCAACATTTTGGGACTGCTTTCTGCTCTCAACAGTCCATAGAATTCTTGGTGTCTTCACTTGTCATTTGTTCTCCCTTTTCAGTTTAGTTTTTGATTCCTTATTGCCTTTGTGATTAAGCTAGTATCTCCTGTTTGTTCCTTGTTTTGGTCTGTCCTGTTTGAGATCTTTGAGTCTTGTTCATTATACTGAATGTACTTGCTTAGCTTGATATGCAGTTTTGGCTACTTACGATTTCTATCCAAAGAAAACATAACAAATAATCCCTTATTTTCACCAATTTACACTGTAGAAGCCGATGCCTATACTGTCCAGGTTTTACCATTACCTTTCTACAACAACAAGAGAGCAAGGGCCTTTTCTGTCCTTTAAGGTTTTTTCAAACATTCTCATTTCAAGAGTGTAAGTTGTCTAGACCTCCAGAGAGATTCGGAGAAGGCTGGTATTTTCTCAATTCCTGTACATTGATGCTCTGTTTATCATTTGGAGAGGTGAGACTGGAAAGGCACTGAATTTGTCACCATGCTGAATGACAATCAGTTAAAATTAAAATTGAAGTGAAAATAATTTAGAATAACTCTGACCTCCAGTATACATAGAAAAGCTACGGCTGGAAGCACGCTGTTGCATGTACAGAGTGGCCACCCAAATGTTTTGATACAGAATATTCCTCATGGTGAATTTCTAGAAATTGCAGTACGGATGATGCCTTTCATTCTGAATGTACCAACATGATGAAAACATTATGTCTTTCATTCCGTCATTTTTGTAAAGCGCTCTGATATCCTTTGGGATCTTGTTCGCGCTATATAAAACTTTATAAATAAATATATGAATAAATGTAGGATCAGGGAATTGGAACAGTCCTTCAAAGGGCAAAAGAAGTATGTAGGAAAGAGCTGCGCATTCCTAAGACACAGCTTGATTTCTGGTCTACTTCTAAATTCTGATTTATCACTGCCTTCAACAATAAGGCAAAAAGACTGAGAAACAATCTGGGCAAACACTGGCAGATTTTGCTAACAGATAATATCCTGGCAGGGGTACATGGACACCTACCCTACGATAACATACATGAAAGAGATGACCTTGAAATACAGATCGAGCAGGAATTACATCAGTGGGACACCACCTAGTGCCAGGGAATGCAGCATAGGGGTTTTCACCTGTAAAAGATGGAAAGCCTGTAAAAAAAACAGTGTGAAGGTTGCTAAGTTTTCTTCGCCCCTTTTCGAAGTTGAGTAACCCATCAAGTGTGTCCATGTTGGAAACAATATGTAGAGGGAGCAACTCACCCAGTTAAGAAGCATATTTTAGAACATTTGACATCCATAAAAGATGACAACAAGCAATATCCTGTGGCATGCCACTTTACCAATCAGCACAATGGGGACAACACTTTCCTGAGATTTATTGCTACCAATTGAGTACCTCAGACAAGTAGAGGTGGCAACAGAATAACAACCCACAGACAACTAGAATATAAGTATATTGTGGAGCTGGATACCAAAGCTCCTGCGGGGGTAAATATTGACAATGAGTTGTATACACATCTGGGTTAAACATGCTGTTATGGTAAAATAATGTGTTGTTCCTTCTCAGTATCTTTAATGATGTTAATGTGGTTTTATTACACATGTGTTTTTTTCTTGTTTTTCTTTTTTATTTTCACATACAGATCCTTAGACTGTTTTGAAAAAAATGTGACCACTGTCTGTATGATCTAAGACCATTTTGATCTTTTTTCATTATTGAACTTATGGTTTGGTTATTTGTTTGATAGGTGAGCTTACCTTTCATGTCCAATGATAATTTTGATAGGCGACACCCTTCTGTTATTAATGCATTTGTTTATGTTACGGATCCAAACTGTTTGTAATATATGACTGTCCTTTTGCTTTGCATGAGTTGCACATTTACATTTCTTGGATATTGTTTGCACATGTTGTTAATTTATATGTGCTCTTTTCTGATATATTAAGCCCACTGTGGTGTGATTATCTTTTTATCAGTTCCACAATATAACCCACTTGGGTTTTATATATATCCATATATATATCCTGAACTTCGTTGTCTGCCTGAATACCTCCCACATACGGACACGAACCACCAGATGAGCTTTCAATATTCTTTCTTTATTGTGATGTCACCATTACACGTTTCGGCTCGAGTTGAGCCTTGATCACATAGCATGACGCCACAGTCTCTTTTTTGGCTTTTTACAGTCACATATGCTACGTGCAAAGTGCAACACTCAGTGCAGTCATAGACATAGAAGATCTAAAATTTACAGCTCAAACAATACATGTGGAGTTTATTTGACATATGTAAACATTATGAATGGATATTGCACATAAACATTTATGGACAAATATTTTCAAATAAATATTATTGCATAAATATTTTTAAAATGGAATTGTTATAACCTTAAAATAGTTCACAATTTCATAAAAGGAAATCATTACATAGGTGACGATATCCTTACATTATAGTATATGTGTCTACCTGTAAAATACACTTTGGTCACATATTTCAGTTCCGTCTTCATAAAGTGCCAATAAGCTATACTGTTGTTTTGCTATTATTGTGACTATGTATCCAATGCACGTCTTAAGGTGCTAGTGTGTTTAAAATTGGTGTTAAAGTGACTGGTGTCGCTACATTGTAGATACAGACTTTCACATCACGTTGCTACTGCCATACCCACAATGGTGACTACATTATATCCACTGTGGTGAGTGTTTGAATAATAATGCACCTTTCTAATAATGACATTTTTTGTTCTTTTGAGTCTGCCAAATTCTGGGTTTGAATAGCTCATGAGGGTAAAAATAACTGATGTTGGCTCATGAGTATAAAAATATTGTGTATTCATCATTCCACCTTAAATTTCAGATATTAAACATCAATATTAAATATTAAATATAGAATATCAAAATTAAAAAAATCTAAAACCTAAAGGCAAGTGTTTAGATCCTCTGTTGTATCGAGTCCCCCTTGGTGTTTGGAGTCCATTTCTATGATGTATCGGGTATCTAACCTTCGTAATTTTGTCTTTCTATTCCCACCTCTCCTACTGGGTGGCATTTTAGGTCTAGACTGTTGGACACTTGATACTCCCTGAAATGTCGTGCCACCGGGTATATGTTGTCCTGATTTACTATAGCTCGCATGTGCTGCAGTGCTCTTTCATGTGCTTGAATTTTGGTACTTCCTATGTATTTTAAACAACATGGGCATAGTTATACATAAATCACATGGTCTGTCTTACAGGTTAAAATGTTGGTGATTTTATGTTCCTTTGTACGGAACGGGGTCTGGTATGTCATTCTATTAAGACCCTGCTGGCAAGCCTTGCATGTTTTGCACTCAAAGAAGTGTTTTTGTGTGTTGAGTCAGCTACTTCCCTCTATCACTTTGGGGATAGTTTTCACTAACTTATCTCAAATGGAGGGTCCACTGCAACGTGTGATTAACACTTTTTGGGGTAGCAAGGGTCCTATTACTGGATCACTCAACACTAATGGCGAGTTCTGTAGCTTTGTTTTTTTTCTAGTTTCTTGTTGATCCGGATAACCTCTGTCAACCTTGTCCCTAAGTAACTCAGTCCTGTCTTGTCAGTCCTGTCTTGTGTCATTGACTTAGCAATTGTCCTGTCGATTACTTTGTGGGTAATATATATATATATATATATATATATATATATATATATATATATATATATATATATATATATATATATATATATATATATATATATATATATATATATATACCCAGACTTGCTCCTTCCGACTGCCAGTGGCTCCGTGGGAATTGGCATACACACCGGCAGAGCACGCCGGTAATTAATCCTCATGTCACTTTTCAAAAAGTTTTCGTACGCTTTCAGTAAACAATCATCCACCACACAATGATTCCAAGGGTGTTCACGTGAACAATGCTTCTTTGAAAACATGTCGTTTTGGAAATAAACACCCTTGGAATCATTGTTTGGTGGATGGTCGTTTACTGAGAGCGTACGAAAACGTTTTGAAAAGTGACACGAATATATATATATATATATAGATATATATATATTGCCGCTCCGATATCTTTTAACTCCAAAAGAAATCCGGCACTCACAGGAGAAGTTTCTAGGTTTGTTTAATGACAGCAAACAAACACTAAGCAGACAAACGCGTTTCGGTTTCCTTCGTCAGTGTCTACTACTGACACGAAGGAGGCAGGTTTAAAAACAATTCGTCATTTCAGGCATGTTCATAGAAAGGAGACTTAAGTAAAACCCTGTGAGCAAAGTTATACCATTGTCTATTACATTCTGATACTATTGTAAGGACGACATATAGTAATTTTATACATTTTAAATTACAATTCGCTTATTTACATTTATAACGATTGATTCGAAGACCTAATTAATCACATGATTAATGTGCCTTTTATTTCATTACTACGTCGTTTTTATAGGTGTGTTATAAAGCCGTGGATCGGCATTTCTCACAGGGTTATTACAAATTATCACATTGTCAGGCAAAATTCTCCTCCTCTTACTTTCTTAAGTGAGATGATAATTCTTCATTTTTATTAAGACCTGTCGGGGCCTTGGTTTGTAGATCGATTATATAACGGGACTCCAACCGTCTTAGTCTCCGTAGTCTATCCCCACCCCTTGGGTCCACAGGTACACAGTCTAGTGGAAAATAATGTAGTAATTCTCTTTTGCTTTTGTGTCTAATAGCAAAGTGTTTCGCTACGGGATAATTGAAATCCTTATTTACAATAGCTCGTTGGTGCTCAAGTATTCTGAGTTTCACATTTTTGACTGTACTGCCTATATATTTCAGTCCACATGGACATATTAGGCAGTACACAGCATGGGTGGTTTGACATGTGAGAAATTTTGAAATTCTTTTCTTATCATTCACCCCTGGTATCTCATATGTGGTTACTCTTCTGCTGTTCTCACATGCCTTACACTTCCCGCAGGGGAAGAAGCCTGGCATATCTCTTATTCTCCCTGTTGTGTCTATCTTGTCGCGCAAATGGCTGTGTACAATTTTGTCCTTTATTGATCTCCCTTTCCTGAAGGTAATTAGGGGTGAGATTGGGATACCCTTCCCTATGATTTGGTCAGTTTTAAGGATATGCCAGCTTCTCTTAAGTATTTTTCTCAGGTGGTTTGAGTCTTCTGAGAAGGTAGTAATCAGCCTGAATTTCCCTCCATGTTTGTCTTGATCCTTTTCTCTTTCTTTCAGTAGCTCTTCTCGAGGAATTCTCTCTACCTTTTTAAAGGTTTTTTCTAAGAGATTTTCGTTATATCCTCTAGATTTAAATCTACTTATGCTGTCTTGGGCTGCTTTTATGAAGTCAGTATTCCTTGAGCAATTCCTTTTGATTCTAAGGAGTTCCCCATATGGTATGCTTCTCACCAATGGAGGAGGATGGCTGCTTTTGGCATGTAATACCGAATTGCCGGCTGTCGCTTTTCTAAAAAGCTCTGTCTCAATTTTCTCACCCCTTAAGGTTACTCTCAGGTCAAGGTAATTTACTGTTGATACACTTATATCTGCTGTGAATCTTAGATTGATATTGTTCTGATTTAGTTCAGCTACAAACTCTTCTGCAGAACTAACTGACACTTCCCATACAAGGAAAAGGTCATCGATGTATCGATACCAAATTTTTAGATTTTCTGCCCATTTCTCAAATTTGGGGCTCTTGGTGACCTGCTCCTCCCACCAGCCGACGAAAAGGTTCGCGTAGCTGGGAGCGAAGCAGGTCCCCATCGCGGTCCCCGTAGTCTGCCTATAAAGTTGTCCCTGGAACAAAAAGATGTTGTTGAACAAACAGTACTTTATGAACTCTAAGAGCATATCATTATGTTTTGCAAACTTCATAGGTTTTTTGTCAAAAAAATACTTGATTGCCATCAGTCCCTGTTGGTGATCAATGCTCGTATAGAGACTGGTTATGTCCATAGTTATTAATATGTACATTGGTTTGCATATCACATCCTTAATTTTGTTCACAAAATCTTTAGTATCCCTAATGTATGAGTTTAGCTGTAAAACACTCTGAAAAAGAAAATGGTCAATATAAATGGACATGTTTTCTGATACACTTCCGATAGAGGAGACAATTGGTCTCCCCGGTGGATTCTTATTGTCCTTGTGTATCTTGGGCAAATGATAAAAGGTGGGGATTGTCGGGTTATTGTTTTTCAGGAAAAAATACTCATCAGTATCTAGCATGTTATTGCTGTGCCATTTATTCAGTAATGTTAAATATTCAGTGAGACTCTCTTCATATTTAACTTTTGTTGTTTTTTCATAGGATATCCCATTGTCCAATTGTTTACGTGCTTCTTGGCAATATTGTTCCCTTGACATCACCACGATGTTTCCACCTTTATCTGATGGTTTACAGATTATATTCTCATCCTTGTCCAATTTGGCTAGAATTTCTCTTTGTTCCTTAGTCATATTTGTCTTTTTCTTTTTCATTTTTTTCTGATTTTTCCGAAAATTTATCAAATCCTTGATTACAGCGTCTGAGAACGCATCGATAGCATCATAAGGCATCGTAGGTACGAATTGTGAGGGGGGTTTAAAGTTAGTCGTTGGTGCCTCTTGTTCGACTCCCACTTTTCTAGTTCTTTGTGTGAGTGAGTCTTCAGACTCCCTGCCCTCTTCTTCTTCCGTTCTTAGGTCTTCCAAGATCTCCCATGTAGTGAGATCATCGATAGTGAGAATGTCAGTTTCTTGTATATTCAATTTTCTCTTTTCTTTCACAGTTGGTTTTAATTTGAAAAATTTGTGAAGCTTCATTTTGCGAATGAAGGCGAATAGGTCAATCCTTGTCTGGGTAAATTCAAGTCTCTCGTTGGGACAAAAAGATAGGCCCAATTTTAATGTTTTTTCTTCCAATGGTGTTAATACTTTATCGGTGAGGTTGATAATTGTCAAATCATCCTCCTCTTCTACCATCTTGTTCCACGTTTGCTCCTCGTAACTCTGGAAGTTGCGCTGTTTTTGCCTTTTCCTTTTCCCCTTCCAGCCCCCTCTTCTGGTTCTTCTGTGGTTTCCGGGGGCTTGCTTTTTCCTCCCCGCAACCAGGATGCTCTGATTAGATTGAATTCTAAATGAAAAGGAGTTTTCTGGGGTTTCTCTTTAGAGGAGCCTGCCATTTCATCACCAGATTGATCATTCTCCGTAACTCCATGCTGTGCACTGCCTAATATGTCCATGTGGACTGAAATATATAGGCAGTACAGTCAAAAATGTGAAACTCAGAATACTTGAGCACCAACGAGCTATTGTAAATAAGGATTTCAATTATCCCGTAGCGAAACACTTTGCTATTAGACACAAAAGCAAAAGAGAATTACTACAGTATTTTGCACTAGACTGTGTACCTGTGGACCCAAGGGGTGGGGATAGACTACGGAGACTAAGACGGTTGGAGTCCCGTTATATAATCGATCTACAAACCAAGGCCCGACAGGTCTTAATAAAAATGAAGAATTATCATCTCACTTAGGAAAGTAAGAGGAGGAGAATTTTGCCTGACAATGTGATAATTTGTAATAACCCTGTGAGAAATGCCGATCCACGGCTTTATAACACACCTATAAAAACGACGTAGTAATGAAATAAAAGGCACATTAATCATGTGATTAATTAGGTCTTCGAATCAATCGTTATAAATGTAAATAAGCGAATTGTAATTTAAAATGTATAAAATTACTATATGTCGTCCTTACAATAGTATCAGAATGTAATAGACAATGGTATAACTTTGCTCACAGGGTTTTACTTAAGTCTCCTTTCTATGAACATGCCTGAAATGACGAATTGTTTTTAAACCTGCCTCCTTCGTGTCAGTAGTAGACACTGACGAAGGAAACCGAAACGCGTTTGTCTGCTTAGTGTTTGTTTGCTGTCATTAAACAAACCTAGAAACTTCTCCTGTGAGTGCCGGATTTCTTTTGGAGTTAAAAGATATCGGAGCGGCAATTTGAGACGTGGGGCGTCACCACGACAGGCACCCGCCCACGAGTGCCCCGGTTCCTTGACGCAACAGAGCGGCAGATATATATATATATACACATATACATATATATATAAAAAAATAGTGTGGGGGGCCCCAATCCCCCCCACTCTGCCCCGGGGACTGCCACCCCCCGGGGCTCTACCTTAATATATGCGGGGGGTCATGGGGCCCCCCCACTGTCCCGGGGGGGCCTCTAGTAAGTGCCACAGAGCTGTGTTGTAAAGTGTTGTAAAAAGGGGCGTGGCCTCTGAACACCTCTCTGCAGCGCAGCTCCCTGGCGCATACTGGAGGTACCTGGTGGGCTAGTTGGCCCCCAGGGGACCTCCGGATTGAAGAGGAATTAATTCCCCAACTTAAAATGCGCCACAGGGCGTGTTTGCACCCATGTCACTTCAGGCCCTGCCCCTTCCTTCACCATTGTACAAATATTCCTCTAAAATCAGCCGAACTACGAATTCCAACTTACTTACCTGTTATCAGGAGAGAATCCAGTGCTGCATCTTTTAGCCCAGCACTGACCCTGAAAAGTAATTCTAAGCATACTTATCAGTAATTTGTATTTCCTTCCATCGGAATCCATTGTGTGGTGTTCAGCAGAAAAGTTTCTAAGTGTCCATTTTTGAAACGTACAAATATTCCTCTAAAATCAGCCGGACTGCGAATTCCGATTTACTCACCTGTTATCAGGAGAGAACCCAGTGCTGCATCTTTTAGCCCAGCACTGACCCTGAAAAGTAATTCTAACCATACTTACCAGTAACTTGTATTTCCTTCCATAGGAATCCATTGTCTGGTTTCCACCAGAAAGGTTTCTAAGTGTCTATTTTCACAAACTAAAAATATTCCTAAAAAATTGCCTGTATGACTTAAACGCATTCTTTCAACTGTTTACAGGAAATGCAGCAGTGCTGGATCCAAGATCCACCACTGAGTAAGAAAAAATGACAATAGCACTACTTACCGGCTAAAGGGATTTCCTACCATAGGATAACATTGGTGATTCCATGTGAAAACATTTCCAAGTGTCAGCTTTTAAAATACAATAATATTCCTTAAAAATCACTACTGTAACTAAAATGCTTTTAGTCAACCATTTATAGAAGATGTCCGAGGACTGAATCTATGATCAAGTTCTGTGGTTAGAAAAGTAATCCATAAACTAACTAATTGCATTTCACTAGAAATTCACATTGAGGTCAATGTTGTATTGTGTTTGAAATTGTGTTGCCCATTGTAACAACTGTAACTACTGTACTTAAAAGTCTATTGCCTATTTGCAAAGTGTTTAAACTAAAGTAATTCATTCTGAGAAAGTAAATTTTGTAAGGTAATGTATAATGTAAATATAATGTAATTTATAAAATAAAATATCTAAAAATAAATAGTTTAGAAAATGTAGTAAATCAGTATCAAAAAAATAAATATAACAATTAATACATTTAAAAATTGTCATTTACAAAACCTTCGAAATTCACTGAAAAAACCATAGGTTTCAGGCCTGATTAGGGGGCCGATTAGGATGGCGGACGGACTTTGTCCATCCGCCATCCCGTCGTAAGAAGGGACCGTCTGCCACAGGGGCAGAGGTCCCGTGCGGCGAATTAGGATGCACCCGTCACAGTGGGGGGTGCATCCCGCATATTTAACATTGCGGCGGGCGGTGCTGAAAGCACCGTCCGCCGCAATGCTAAAAATGCATGTTGTGCGTTTCAAAGCACAACATGACAGGCACCGCGCGGTGCCTGCCATGTTGTGCTTTGAAACGCAGGGGTGTACCATAGGTACCCCCCATGTGCACCCCCCACACCCCCCTTCACCCTGGGGGCCCACAACGGGCCCCCAAAGCAAAGACCGTATGCCTTTCCACGGTGGCATTGCCGCCGTTGAAAGGCATAAGACCGCCGGCATTGTAATATGGTTGGCGGTGTCTCGCAGACACTGCCACCATATGTAGGCACTTTTTTACGCCGGTCGCGAAGGCGACCGGCGGAAAAGCGGTGGACGGTCTTGCAATCCGCCGCGGACTCCCCCGCCATCCTAATGTGGCGGTGGGTCATTTATGTAAGGATGGCGGACAGATTGCCCCCGCCGAGCCGGCGGTGGCTACCGTCAGCCCGGCGGGGGCAATCCGCCCACCATCCTAATCGGCACCATAGTTAGGAATTAGCATTTTAAAAAACCTTTGAAATTCGCTGAAGAAACCATAGGTTTCAGGCCTAATATAGTTAGGAATTAGCATTTATAAAACCTTAGAAATTCACTGAAACAAAACAGGTTTTAGGGGTGTTATAGTTAGCTGGACATTTCACTCGTACAAAACCATTGAAATTCCTCCAATATAGTTAGTTGTACTCACTATATCTTGCGTGCCCGCAATCCACTGCTGATGATGTCACATATTACATCATTCATGACATGGTCAGTGACATCACTGATGACATCTCAAATGACATCACTGATGACATCATCCACGTGACAATCAGATACACCTCATCATACACTAGTATAACCTTTCATTACTCATTGTAAAATACAGAGTACCATATTTGAATCCATGGACACAAGTTTCTAAAAACCCACTCAGTGATTCCTAGATCTATACACACATCTAATCACTTACCTAAAGATTCACTCATACATGCAGTCAATGATCAATAGAACACTATCAAATATACTTATACACCTATATCGACATTACACACCAGCACACATCCTATTCACTTATAAAGTCATCATATTCACTTATGCAAACAATGGATCATACTTACATTTACTTAGCTACACACTTATACAAACACCATGTTATCTATTCATATAGATAGTAACTCAAACTTAGTGTGTTATAAAAACACTATTACAAGTATACAGTTATCCATACAGTCACTCATACAATCACTGAGTCTTATGTATACTTATTTATATACAACAATTGACACATACTCTGTCTTTTATTTTTCTAGTTTGTTGGACATGTACCATTGAGAGAGATATTTGCTCATCACCACACCCATAAAGATATTCACTCACCCAAACAACTGTTAGAACATGTAGTTTTAACTTCATATACCTACTGAATCAACTATTTGCACATCTTTGGCCAGTCACACCCCCACACCGAACCACACACACATTCACTCTCCCATACAAATACTCAGTTAACTAATCAATATCAAATATAGACTTTCAAATAGCTAGTAACCAACTGGAGGAGAAGTTTACACAACAAACTGACAAATTGATACAGATGTTCACACAGTTTAGTCACTATCCAATATATTTAGTGAGACACTTTAAATTAGCCAAGTAAACACTGCTACTATCACACTGCTACTAAATCCTCCCTCCAGATATTTATATTTATATATCCACTCATTCTTCAATGAAAATGTATATATATATATATATAATACATATTTAAATACCGAACCAAACCACATTCACTGGATGATGTCATCAGTGATGTCATTTTAAATGTCATCAGTGATGTCACTGACCATGTCATGAATGATGTAATATGTGACATCATCAGCAGTGGATTGCGGGCGCGCGAGATACAGTGAGTACAACTAACTATATCGGAGGAATTTCAATGGTTTTGTACGAGTGAAATGTCGAGCTAACTATAACACCCCTAAAACCGATGTTTTTTTCAATGACTTTCTAAGGTTTAAATGCAAATTCCTAACTATATCAGGCCTGAAACCTATGGTTTTTCAGTGAATATATATAGATATATAAAGATGATTTGTGTGTTTATATAAGTATATAAGTACATATTTATATATAGTATTGAGTATAATATTAATGTTAAGTATTGTGTTAAATATTAATAGAATATATTTAATTTACGTCATATTCAAAATATATATTAAAATATGTAACATTTGCTACTTTAATCTCTGCTGATATATAAAACATCGATGTTTTTATCTTTTTTTGTGTCATTATCAGTGTCAACATGATTTTGTGCTTACCAATGTAGGATCACAATATTGTAGTAAACTGAATTTTTGAAACAGCATTTTTGTCATCCATATTGTTTACCATGATATTGTGTCAGTGATCTGGTGTAAGTGAGTGAAGACCAGCAACTAAATCATTTTTTCACGACTGGAGGAGGTGCAAAGTAAGATGAGTTTGGGAATGATTAACATTTTAGTCTAGTACTATGAGAGTAGTGGGAGTAGGGTTAGAAGTGGAATTAGGTAAGAGTATGATCAGGAGTATCTAAGAACAGGAGAAAATAAGAGTAAGATGAATGCCAGGCATAAGAAAGTGAAAGGCAAGGAGTAAGTAGAATTAAGCTTAAGAGTAAATAGGCATAAGTGTAAAACTAGGGGTAGGTATAAATTAGCATAAATTGTATTAAGAGTAAGAATACATAGAAATATGTGGGTAAAAGTAAGTATAAGAGTGCAAATGGTAGTACCTTTGTAAGAGTTTGTTCAGTCTTTCTCTTCATCTACCCTTAAGCAGACCCTATCGAAAGGTGAATACAGGTTCCCTTGCGCAGAACCAGGTTGTTCCTCCCACGTTACCAACTCTTTGAGAGGAATAGGCCTTTCCTTGTGGAGCATCGCAGTGAGTAACTCTGCAGCCTAAGGATCCTTGGGACACTCTTTGCTGCCTCTAATTCTAGACATTTTATAACTCTCTTAAATGTCAGTTTGATCAGTTACATGTTGCATGTTGTTTAAATGGAAAACATAACTGACATAATCCACACTAATAAATCATTCGGAAATCACACCCCTTGTAAATGCAAGTCGGACTTCTCTGAAGTTGACTTCTGTGCAGGCTTACTCTTACAGCCCTGATCTACCCTTCTTTTTGCGAATAGAGTTTCAAAAGAGAAAAAGACTCAGCTAATTCATTCATACCTCAGAGATCGTGAGTACCTAGCTGACTGTCAGATAAGATTTAGCTCAAAGAGAATGAGAGGAATGATTTAAGGTCATATTACAATGCAGCTATTAGTTTAATTAAATGATGGATGGCTGACTATATTGATTGCTCTGAACTTAATTGCGGCGTCTAGTAATATAGAACAGACAGAGTTCAATAACTGCTGTGAGCAGTAAATTGCCTTTTAGGAATTCGTTTAGGTGGGATATATCTATTTCCTGCTGAAAGAGTATAATGTTTATGCAGTTGCTAGATTTTGGACTCCATTATGAGTTGGACAATACTGGGGAATGGTAAATTTGCATGCAAATTTACTGCTAAAGTGAAGTAAAACTGACCCGGCATTAATGACGAGTTTAACCCCATGGAATGGGAACTATTGCAGAGGCAGTTTTTCCCAGTTTTAAAACCACACAGGGGGCATATATACAAGGAGTTAACGCCACCAAAACATGAATATTTCCGATGTTCTGGTGGTTTTAAGTCCTTCTCCTTATTATTATTATTATTATTTAGTAGTATGTAGAGCGCTCAGCTACCTCCAACGGAGGTGTCCCGGCGCTGAAGATACTACCTCACCGAGGGTAAGTGGGATGAAGAAGGGGGATGATAAAATAGATGAGGGAAAAGAGCCAGGTCTTGATTTTTTTTCGGAATAGAGGCTCTGACTTCAAAAATCTTACTTCTGTAGGAAGCTGGTTCCACAGTTTGGAGGTGGCCACTGCAAAGCCTCTTCCTCCCGTGCGGGCAAGGCGGAAACGGGGGCAGATCATGAGTCGGAGATGGTTGGATCTAAGGTTTCGGGAGGCTTGTGAAACTTTAATTCTATGGCGCAGGTAAAAAGGACCTCGATCATTGATAGCTCTAAAAGCCAAGGTTAAGGCTTTAAATTGAAAACGGAGTCTCACTGGGAGCCAATGAAGTTTGATCAGATGGGGTGTAATAGAGTGGCGGTAGGGGATGTTGCCGATTAGCCTGGCTGCTGCATTCTGGACTCTCTGTAGTTGGTTTATGAGGTACGCCGGGGCACCTACATACAGACTGTTTGCATAGTCCAGGTGGGCTGTGATGAGAGAATGGACAACTGTTTTCCGAGAGTCTATTGGTAGGTATGGGATGATTTTTTTTATCATACGAAGCTTTCCAAAGCAGGAGGAGGTGACTTTATTAATTTGCGTCCTGCAGGAGAGAGTATTGTCAAATTTGAAGCCCAGGTTACGGGCCGCTTGAACTGGGTTCGGAGGAGGGTTGAGCTAAGTCGGCCACCAGAGGGTGGAGGGTGTGGGGACTTTCTGATTGAAAAATAAGACCTCAGTCTTGTCCGTGTTGAGCTTAAAATTGTTAGCCGACATCCAAGAGGCAATATTCAGCATGCATTGGCGAAAGTTATGAAATGATTTTTCGGAGTGGTCTTTGAAGGAGAACACTAATTGGGTGTCGTCGGCGTAGAAGGTTACTTTGACGTCCCATGATTCAATCACTTTTGCAAGTGGTTTTAAATACACATTGAATAATAGTGGACTGAGAGCAGAACCTTGCGGAACGCCCCAGATCAATGGTTTCTTGGAAGAGAGGAAAGAGCCCAGCATCACCTGTTGGAATCTGTTTGTAAGGAACGATTTGATCCAGGAGAGGGGAATCCCACTGACACCTACCTCTTGCAGACGATCAAGTAGTGTGTCATGAGAGATGGTGTCGAATGCTGCGGACAGGGCGAGGAGAACCAACATGGCCTCCTCTCCCCTGTCCGTGCATTTTTGAATCGACTCGGATACCTCAAGAAGCGCTGACTCTGTACTGAAGTCCGGTCTGAACCCAGATTGACAATCATGGAACAACGAGTTGGATTCAAGATAGAGGGACAGTTGCTCTTGAACTACTTTCTCAAGCACTTTAGCGGGCTTGGGCAGGAGTGATATTGGTCAGTAATTGCTTAAGCATGAGGGGTCGATGCCAGCATTTTTTTTTATTGGAATGAGCATCGCGTGTTTCCAGGCAGAAGGGACCATACCCGAGAGGAGAGAGGAGTTCCATATCTGGAGGAGGGGATCAATAACTAGAGGTGAAATTTCGTTCATGATTAAGGCCGGGGCTGGATCCAATGGAGAGCCTGAATTACATTTTTCGAATAGGTTCAGGGCATGTTCCTTAGTGAGAGGATGGAAAGCGGTAAATGCGTGCTTGCTGAAGATGACAGGGTCCTTGGTGGTATTGGTAGTGTTCTGGAGAATAGTTTCCGCAATGCTGGATATTTTTTTTCCAAAGAAGTCTGATAAATTTTCACTCAATGCTTGTATGGGGGGATGGAGATGGACATAGCACTGGGATTGGTAAAATCTTTAACAATATTGAAGAGGGTTTTGGAAGAGTTTTTTGCTTTTGCAATGGTGTCAGCGAAATAGGTGCTCATGGAGTTGCGTTTAAGTTTGCGAAAGTTCTTAAGGACTTGTTTGTAGTGAGCTTTGGCTTCTGGGTCATAGGCCTGCCGCCACTGTCATTCCATCTTTTTGCACTTACTTCTATGTTCCCTTAGTTCCTGAGTGAACCAGGGGGCTGAAGGTTTTTGTCTACGGGAGGTGAGGGTTTGTAGCGGGGCTAATTTCTCAATAGCAGTTGTGAGATCATTGCTAAATATACGGACCGCTTTATTGAGGTCATCTGGAGGAGAGTTTAGGCTGTTATAGTATAGTTGTCCTAGGGTAGAGCATGATATCTTGTGCCATTTTCTGCCTTGTGTTCTAATGGCAGACTCTTTGTTGATAGTTTGGGTAGAGGATACCTCAAATGGGATTAGAAAATGGTCTGACCATGTTAAAGGTAGGGTTTGGAGGGTTTTTAATTTTTCGTGGTTAGAGAAGATAAGGTCTAGGGTATGACCTGCAGTATGAGTGGGGCCCTTAACTCTTTGTGTCAGATTTAGGTTTTCCATGGATTCTAGGAAATAGGAGGCACGGTTGCAACTGCTTATATCAACCTGGAGATTGAAATCTCCCAGTACCATGAAGTGGGGATGTTTGATAGAGAGATCTGCTGTGACTGCCAATAGCTCAGTGATGGCAGATTGGGGGGTGTTCGGGGGGTTGTATACCAGGATCCCTGAGGCAATGGCAGTCGTAGAGTCCGTGACCGAGAAGTATAAAGCTTCAATGGGCTTTATCTTTGTGATTTTCCTCGAAGTGATTTTTAGGTGGTTCTTTAAAATTACTGCAATTCCTCCACCTGCTTTGGAGCCTTCACGGCCTAATCCAGTGAAGTGGTAGCCGGTGGGTACGGCGAGAGAGATGTCTGGGTTAGAGGAGTCTTTGACCCAGGTCTCTGTAAGAAATAATGCGTCCCAGGAGGTGGACGAGAGAAGTAACCAAATATTATTTACAAGACGGCATTAAGGCACTTAATGTGGCTTAACGCCACATTGTAATTAATGCCATTGTAATTAATGCTCCTACTCACGCAGGGGCTTATCATCGTTTTTAACATGGGAAAAGTGACGCAGAAGTGGCGCAAGGGCCTTGTAGATCTGCCCGCAGTACTTAGCATGAAAGAAGTGTGCAATGGTTGTTGCAGTGGCCATTATGCTGTGATACCCATTACATTTTGCCGCTGCCCCATATTTAGAAGGTATGGGCAGCGCCAAAAATATTGCCAGGGAGTATATTAAGCAGGCGATATGAGGAGAAATGTTTAGTTTCTCCATGTATTTTGCTCTTTGCATGTGTGCTGCATTCTGAAGCACACACAGAAACAGCAAATTGCCTGTAAAGATTGTTTACAGGCAGGACAGTGCCCCTTCCTGCACATAAACAATCACCCCTGCAGCACAGGCACCCTTGTAACATGGTACCAAGGTGCCTGCGCTAGCGCTAGGCAGCTTCTTCAGTGCCAGCTCTAGGGGAAATGCAGGGTTGCAATGCATTCTTGTAAGTACATCGCATCCCTATCTTTTGAAACTGTTACCAATTTTGGCATAACACAGCACTGTGCCAGTTTCTTGTAAATATTCCCCTGAATTTCTTAGCGCAATGAGGCTTGGCTGCACCTAAAGCCTCATGTCATTTTTCCAACCGAAATTACTGGTCAGTGTAATATCTGGCTCTCCAACACCAAAAACAAATAGGTGTTGAAAAACCTACCAACACAGAATCGGCAAGAGCACTCATTACCCCCAGGTCCCTTATGTCCTTGTCCCATTCAATACTAAGTAGAGATATCATCTCCTGACAGAAAAAAAAAATCTGAAGAATGCTGGGACACTAACCCGCCCCTCCCACCGGGAGTACATAGGAGGTACTTACACAGAATTTCGCCTGTTCTTTTTTCTGTCTGTCGAGAGTATGGTCATGGATGCTGGTGCTGCTCCTGCTGGGCTGGGGTGGCGTGCACTTCTTCTCTCCTCCCCCCGCCCGGCTGCCTGGCTTTGCAGGCGGGGGTGGGGGGGTTTGTTGCTCTGCCTCCTGGCCTGCCGGGCTTCCCGGGAGGCAGGGTTGTTCCTGGCTGGTTTCCTGATTACTGGCCCTTTGCAGCTGGTGCGTCGCCTCCCGGTTGCTTCCGGGTCGCTGTGCTCAATTTCCTGTGGCCTGGCCTGGTGGAAGTCGAGCTTCTCTTGCTCCCTTGGTTTCCGGCTGCATGTTGGAGTGGGGGCCTTGTTTTAGTTGGTGTTTCGGCCCCCACTCTGGGTAAGTACCGCGTAGCTGTGTTTCTCTGCTTTCCTGCATCACGTTGTCAATGCACTGCCTTGCTTTCAGCCAAGTTGAACAGACGGTGTGTCAATGGCTTATAGCTCGGAATCCTGATGGCTGCAATGGACTGAGCGCTGCACATTGTCCATCTGGTGTTGTAATGATCGCACTTGTACACTGACTTAGGATCCCAATTCAGACACAATCGATGTTTCTACTTGGGGCGTGAGGCACCTGGTGTTGGTGGTGTTGATTGTTTCTGCAGTCCTTTGTAGTCTCTCTGCATTGTATGCTGTGTTTCTTTCCGGCTGGATCTCCGGGCGATGGGCTGGCTCTCGGAGTGTCCGCTTCCTGCGGTGCTCGCAGGCTCTGAAGGGCTCAGAGTTCTATGGCACTCTTACCACCCTCCCCCAACCTCTGACGGTGTTGGTGCCTTTCTCTCCGGCGTCTTCATGGTCTGAGCTGCTCCTGCTGCGTTTGAGTGTGTGTTCTTGTTTTCTGCTGTGCCTGGCTCACTATTCTGTGCTGTCTTGTCGATTCTGGCGAGGTTTGCAGGTTCTCTTATTTCCTGGATATTGCTGCAGGTCTCGGCTGTCCAGGAGTTGTGTCTGGGCGTTTTGCACTGCTCTGTTGCAGGTTTAGCGCTTCTTATGCTACCCGTAGTGGCTGGTTTCCTTTTTTTTTTTTAACCGCTACCGGGACTCAGATCTTTGGCCCTGTTTCAGCTTCTGTTGATCTGTGGGGCTCCCTCATTTTGACTTCGGGTCAGGTACCGGACTGTGGCGAGTATTACTTTTCGGGGTACTCGCCTGTCCCTCGACAGCTTTGTTCTTGTTCTGTGTGGGGGCTGTTTCATGACAATTCACTCCTGCTGGCGTTTTACAGGTGTGCTGGCAGGGAGCCTCCTGTACTCCTGCACCTGGGCAACTTGTTGCAGTCGCATTCCATCTTCTGGGCCTTGTGCAGGGTTGATTGTCTCCCTAGTTGGCTGAATGTTGGTTTGTGGGGTATGGCATGGTCCTTGCTTGCACTTCGGGCTCCTTTCTCACTGGGCAACCTTGGATGGTTGTTCCAGTATGTGTTGCCCTGTTCCTTATGCTGCTGTCCATTTGTTGATGGGCTATCTTCGTGCAGTGGCCGGGTTGGCTTTCTGGGCCCATGTGTCTGGTGTTTTTTCCGTCTGGGCCCCCGGTGTTGCCAGTCCGTGGGCGCCTGGTCTCTTCTACTCCCGGCCCTGGCCTGGACTTGGCGTTCCCTGTGTCTCTGAAGAGGTGCTCTGGGCACCAGTTCCTCATGTTGGCTTTGGTGGGTCCCTGCCCGTTGCTTGTCCTGGAGGGTGTGTCTGTGGCTGTAGTGCTGGTTATTGTCTCTATTATCCTGCTGCTGTACTGGCTCTCATGGTTCCGTTCCATGTTGCCTTTGCCTGCGTTTCTGCCTGGCTCTTCTTGACGTACTGATTTATGCTGCGTTTTTGTCCTGGTTCTCTGCTGGCCCTTACATTTGGGCAGAGTGGTGGGGTTCCTTGGCTATGTCCTATGCCTTGGGTTGTTGGTCCTGGCCTCCGGTGTTTGCCTGTGGCCTTTGCTCCCTGGGGTTGGCTTCTCTCCTGATTGGGGTCGCCCGTCTGTTTTTTCCGGTTGGGGTCCTTTCCTCTTTTCTCCTTCCCCGGGCTGAGGCGGGCACTGTGGTTCTGAAAATTCTGGACTCGTGTAATAAACTTTGCCACAGTATGACGATTTTGGTATCAAAAGACCGAGAATGGCCAGTACACTATGTACAAGCATTTTCTTCATATTCCAGTAACGATTTCACCTCGAAATCGTCATTTTCGTCCTGAACCCTTGGCTTCCATTTTGTGTACGGCAGCCATTTTGTGAGTTGCCCTCACATAGGCTTATAATACAGCCAAATTCAATTCCAGAGGACACGTACACCTTAATTGACTTCTCTTTGACCTGGGCAAGCTGAAACCATTGCCCCAGGCCGAACCTGCCCGGCCAGTTCCTTTCCCAGTGGCCGAGCGAGATAGCATCTTGGCACAACATGCCATAAACCTTTTCATCGCACACACACCCTGTCTAACCTTGCTCACACCTGTCCCTGATTCTTTACATATGTCTTGTTTTATGAGGAGGAGGTGCCCGTTTTATTGGGGGTACACCGATATCTGATGAAAATGTTGGGCCTTGCCGGGTAATTTGTTGTGGGCTGGACAAACTGAAATATGGGCTTGTCATCATGACTCTGCTTTTTCTTTGTAGTGGAAATATGTGAATGGTCAACAGTAATGCCAAGAATGTTTGCCTAAAGCTTAATATTTCGTATAAAAAGAGAAGCCTGGCTTTGTAAGATTGAGCAGTCTCCTGAGAATATACATCGTGATGTACTTCTAGGACGCCTGTTACTTGATTGCAGCCAATAAATTCGATCTTTGACTTCACCTAGAAGACTCTGAGTTTCTGTGTCTGAATCAAGAAAGTACTCGAGGTCTTAGGGGGTACCCTGACACCGCTGGGTTACCGGTTCGGTACCGGTTCCGAAAAATCCAGTACCCCAGATGGCGCCCAACGTGGAGCGATACCAGCGGTACCGGTCCAAGCCAGAGGTTCGTGAGGAGCTTTGTGTGAAAATTCTGGAGGAAGGCCGCCACTTCATCGACCCCTGCATGTCGACGTGGTCCGAAAGTCTTTGCTGCGAGGTTCCCCGCTTCCCGACGGCTACGAAGGACTGCTGCCCTGGCTATCACCCTGATTTGGACCCTTGATGTTTGGTAGAGCGAACCGATAGGCGAGTCTTCTGGTGACGTCATCGATATCTCAGTTAAGTATAAGTGGAGCATCTCCCAGTCCTTAGTTGGTTCTTAGTTTTGGGTATCCCCTTTGGGATCTTTGATTTGGAACTTGCAAGTACCAAAGCCGAAGGACTCGTGTATTCATGAGAATATCGTATTCGATAATCCTTTGAAGTTTGAAGCTAGACTAGTGAGCGAAGATGACTGGTCTTAGCAGACTTGGAAATTTGTTTTGTCTTGGTTGTAATAGGGATTCCCGATTGGAGGACTCGTGTCCGGTTCCTCCGATTGGCACTCCAACTTATGAATTGTATGTGAAACATGGAGTAGGCCCCATCACATATAATGAAGTGTGGATCCGCTACACCAGAAAAGATGGTGTTCTAAAATGGCCCCAATATGGTAGCTTTGACACGGAAATCCTAGATAATCTAGAAGTTAAACTTTTTAAGAAGAAAGCCTGGCCGGCGATGTTTGACTCTTTCCGCCTATGGCGTAAGGAAGCCAAACAGAAGGAAATTAAATTAGAGAAGAAAAGTAAGAGAGAAAGGGGTATTTCGATAATGCAAGCTGCTATGCAGTATAAAGATAATAAAGAAGAACAGATGAGTGAGCAGTTGCACAGGCAACGTAAAATGGTAAACGATAAATGTTATCCAGTTTTGCCGCCTCTTCAGCAAGATGCAGCAAAAGACCTTGAAAAAGATCCCCTAATGTCGCATTTGTTGAGTTCGCCACCACCCTATGCGCAGAATGCTACGTCACCTCCGCAACCTTTAGTTGCGCAACCTTTGGTTGTATTGCCTCCTGCTCCTCCACAACCACCAGCTGCCTTACAGTTGGCTCCTATTCCTCCGGTGCAGCCTCCTCAAAGGCCACCGGCTTTGACATCTGCTCTTCCTTTACTTCCTACAACTTTGACTACTATAACGACTACCACTCCTGGTATTCCTCCTGACACTGCCTCTGCGTCTGCCTTGCCTCACCCTGCTTTTCCGCCTGTCCTTTCGTCGACTTCTCCCTCTGTTCGCCAGAGAGTGGCTAGCACTGTCACTAGTCTCCTATATCCTCTCTTTGGAGCAACAAGTGTAACTCCTGACACAGAGCGTAAACAGTTACGTAGCCAACTGCCTGATTCTAGGGAGAAGGAAACGTTGAATTATTTGGCACATAAATGGGTTACCGACCCAACGAGGTATGGGCTAGAGTCTGTTATGGATGTCTTCCATCAGTGGGAAGAACCGAAGCAGAGATACGTTTTTGACAAAATGTGTACTTTCCTTTGTGAGGATAGAGAGGAGAATGATTTGGAGCCCAATCCGTCTGAGTTGTGCCATGTACGGTTCGAGTTCAGGAAAGGCGCAATTATGGGTTCAGATGTTAAGAAAGCAGTTGCGACGCTGTTGTCGCTTAGGACTGAAGGTGTTTCTCGGTCATTGTTTGAGTCTGATTCCTCTGTTAAAAGGAAGGTCAGACAATATCCCATGAGAGAAGTTCCCCCACAATGGAGGGAAGGGGACCAAGCAGCTAACCCGCCTATTCAGCCACACTTTCAGCGTGTTTGGGTACATGTTCCTTGGAAGCGAGCTGAAGTTTTGGCCCTTAAGCAGACATTGCCTGATCCCCGTAAAAATCCTGCAGGATATAACAAGGAATTGTCACAGACTGCAGGCTCATGTATTATGAATTTAGCCGACATAGACATGTTGTTTGGGAATGTTGTTCCACAGCCTTTATGGGGAAAGATTCGTCATGCAGATCATGATCAGGAGTTAGGCGATTCATGGGCTAATATTACTGCTACAGATGCCCGACAAGTTGGTGGTGCTAAACCAGAGCCTTTAGTAGCAGAACTCCCTGATAAGATCATTAATTATATGAAAACTTTAATGCCCGCGATGCGTGTGAATTGGGATAAAATGTCTGCGTGTAAGCAGAAGAAAGATGAAACGGTATCAGATTTCTTCACCAGGTTTGAAGAGACGTTTGTCGACCACAGTGGTCAAGATATGAGTACAGAAGGTGGCCAACGGTTGTTCGTCGATAAGTTCGTGCATAATTTGTTACCCGAGTTGTGTAAGAAGTTGAAAGATTCAGAGAGTTCTTGGGCAGTTTCCTCTTCAGCATAGATATTGGCTACTTCACAGTATTATGAAAATAGAGATAAAGATGAGAAAGATAGAGCAGACAAGAAAACGAAGGAGTTAAAAACAAAGGTCCTTTTACAGCAGGCGTACCCGCCTCATGGTGGTCAGAGTAACTATCAGCAGCCTCAGCAGTTTCAGAGAGACACGCAAAGGACCGAATCCCCTCAACAACGTTTTCCTGTAGGCCCTAATCAGCGTGCATATTGTAAAGAGGAGGGTCATTTTAAAAGTAGTTGTCCTGCTTTATTACAGCGCATGAATGGTGTTTCCAGCGCAAGAGGTCGAGGTATTTCACAAGCACCTAGAGGTAGAGGACGTGGAAATTTCCCCCAGAACGCGCGTTCCTTTCCGCCTCAAAATTCAATGAATAAGTTTGATCAACAGAATAATGCGTCTGATAGGACAGCTCAGTACTATGCTGATGACTACTATACAGAAGATGAACATATGGAAGGTAATGATTGCTAGGACAGCCATAGACAAAGAGAGGGAGTTGTTTCAGTTCCAGTAGATCAGAGTGGACCTTATGTTGAGGTGATTACATCAGGTGTGTCAGAGCCTTTTCTGTTGGATACTGGTGCTACAAAGAGTTCTATTATGCACTCTAAACTCCCTGGCGCACCTTTGTCTGGCGAAACGAATGTATCAGTAGGTTTCTCTGGTGCCCCAGTTGTTGAAAATGGCAATGTATATGCACATAAGCGGCGTTCATTTGTGTTCACTGTACCCCTTGTTGTAAGCAGAACGGATATCGCTAAACCCTGACTGTATTATCCCGCCAGCATAGACCCATGCACACACGTACTCGACTGCCATTTTAGGCACCATGGCCTCTCTGCCCGTTTGTTCCCGGCACCCCTCCCCGCGCGCACTGCTCATGCATCGGCCATAAGACCCTCTCCCTCTGCGTGACCCTGCCCTAGAAGTAACACTCCTGCTTGACCCACACCCCCCATTTCCTCCCAAGAACACCCTTCCCCTCAGCTGACGACCCCCCCCCCCGGCTGCACTTGGCCTCTCGACCCGGTCCCAAGTCCTAAGACCAAGCCTCGTGAATGTACACCCCCCCCTTTTCCTGCCCAGCATAACAAAACCGTGGTACACCAGCTGAAGTGCCCGATCTTATCGCCTGCCCAACCTTTGATCTGATCATCCCCTCCTGCCCTCGTGTCCTGTAGGAATGTCCATCTGAGAGATCACAATCTCTTGTTACATTCAGGAGGGGAGGATGACATCTGACCGACTGGTATGGGAATAGGCCTGAAGCTGGGATTCCAAGCATGTTTTTTCCTACTTCAAAGTGTCTTTATTGTAATAAGGAATGTTTGTGCATCGTAAACATGTGTATAAAAGACGAAGCCTCAGAGAAACTGGGGGGTGGGGTAGTGTAGTGTGGGGTAGTGTGGTGTGGTGTGGGGTGGGAGGAGAGAGCACCTCCTGAAGACACTATGCGAGTGTCCGAAATGACAGGCTCTCCTCATGAGAAATAAAACGCTGTTCTTGTTTTCCTGCTTCCAGCGCCCGTCTCTTTATTTGGTAATTGTTCAAGATGGGAACTAAGAGGCGTCCTGCGCCAGCAGCCTGGGCATCAGGTGCGTTATGGGCTGACTTTTCCACAATTGGCGCCCAACGCGGGGCCCATCAGCGACATAAGGTCCGGTAAGAGAGGTCCAGACGATGGGGTGAACATCTAAACGATTGGAGTATACCTGCCTTGAGAGGGCCCTCGTCCGGCTGCCGATTGAATGAACTTCACCGATTCCGAACGGACCTCTCTCAAGTGACCTACTGTCCTGACTGGAATCCCACAGGAATGCTGCGGTAAAAACATGGAGAAAGAGAACGATTGGGCGCTGGAAAAGGGAAGGCGAAGAATTGCCCACACGGTCCGGTCCGGGTAAGGTTAAGTAGGACGTCTTTACGTCCGATTGGTAGGATGGCTTTATCCATCTGATTGATTGATTGATTGTACTTGAAGTATTGGTTCCCTTTGAGACATTTTCTATTTGCAAACAGCGATGAATAGGAACGTTTCTCTCTCTTTGCAAATAGTTAAGGATAGGTAATGCAGACGTTTGTCCCCCATTGTAATCCGTCATGCCTATTTTTCTCCCCACTGATTGTTTGTTATCGATTTTTATCGATTATTGCTCTTTGAGATATTCTCTGTCTACAAACAGGGAAGAATAGAAATATTCTGCCCCCCTTTGCAGATAGTGAAGGATAGGTAATGCAGATTTTTGTCCCCGTTGTAATCCGTCATGCCTGTTTTTCTCCCGATTGATTGATTGATTGTCTGGACATTTATTGTTCAAGGAATAGTTCTTTTAAGGTATCCTCTGTTTGCAAATAACGTAGAAAAGAAACATTCTGTCTAATCTTTACTAGTAGTGAAGGGTAGGTAATGCGAACCTTTGTCCCCCGTTGTAATCTCCCGGGCCTATCTACTCCCCACTGATTGGTAAACTAGTTCCACCCGGACCATTTATTAGAGGTAGGTCATCTGGCTCGACCAGAGGGCACCCCTAATAAAAAGGACATATGCAACAATAACGAAGTAATCACCGTATCCTGTTAACAGAAACTTTAGCATGAAACACGCTAGAAAGAGAAGAAAAAAAAAGAAAAAAAAGGAAAAAAGAAAGAGAGAAAGAAATAAGAAAGCAAAATCAGTAGGCCACTGATGAGTTTTTTTTTCGCTACAAATAGGAAAACGTTAGAAATAGCTCACGATAAAACACATGATTTCGCTAGAAATAAGAAACGTTAAGAAATAAGTCCGTAATAAGAAACATGAAAATGGTGAGAGAAGCCAAGCTTGACATCACGGCAGCCACGAGGCAACCAGGCTTCGCCACCCCTCACTGCTCCAAACATGTCTGTCCCACCGCCTGCCACGCCCCAATAACAGCAACATGAGACAGATACAAGTCAACAGATACCTACCCCCATTCTGGAAACTCCCGAAGTGCAACAGGTTCGCGGCTACGCCCATCCGGAAGACGAGATCTTCGGCACGTGTAGGGCGGGTTCTGCTGCCAACCGTCGGCCGGAGGTCGTCGAGTAAGGTCGGCCAAAAGAGGAGCCGAGGCCGACGGGATCCGGGCGTCCCCTCTTCTTTCTTCAATAATGGCTGCGACAACACGGGGGGGATGTCTTGCTCATGCCACCGACCCCCCCCTCGCATCTCCTGGTCCAGCCACGGCCTGGTAGAAGCTCCCCGGCCGGCCCTGAAGCGGCACCTTGCAGGCCACCGGGGGGGGGGGGATGTCTTGCCTATGCCTCCGACCCCCCCCTCTCATCGCCTGGTCCGGCCATCATGAATATTAGCGCTGAGAAAAACGGCGTGGGGTGCGCTGGGAGGGAGAGGCGGCGCGAACGAGCCTCTCCCACCTCCCCAGGTGGAGGCCCCCAGCGGCACCCCCAACGCTCCACTCACCCGACGAGGGTTCGCCCACTCGTAAAATGGCGGTCGACCCTGCTGGAGCGGGCCCAGCGTGAAGAGATGGCCCGGTTGCTTCTTGATTAAGAAATGAGTCCCACAATCAGAAGTGTTCTCCTCGACTTTGAAGATTCTATAACAGCCACGGGAGACCCCGACCCCCGCGGACACCTCCGATGGGGAATGACTGCCATGATTGTCCGCGGAACGATGAAGATGTGGCCGCGAGACGTCGGCGCTCCCATGCTGACACCAGCCTCAGTTTGAATGACTAAAATCCTGCAGACTACAGTTCGGATCAGTTCCGGTGAAAACCCAGTATGACCCAGTAGAAAAAAATTGTTGCCTCCCTCCCCCCTTTGACTGATGGTTCATACTGCCGATCCTTTCTGTTATCCTTTAACAGAACTTTTGGACTGCCGAAAGAGGCTCTGGGCCAACCACGAGTTGGTGGAGATTTTGACTATGCCTGGATCTGCCTGGCTGCTCCCAAAATGGCGCTGGTACAAATGAAACTTTCAACTCCTTGTTGTACCCCGATTGCTCAGCCTTGGTGTCATGAAATATGTATGCAGTTTTTAAACACAATGAATTGATATGGGATGGGTACTGATTATGTGTTCGGACAATGAATTGAAGTGAGATGGGTGCTGATTGAACATTCGGACAATGAATTGTTGTTGAGTTTTGGCGCACCATGATTGTTGAAAGTTCGAATTTCAACACTTATGATACTCGCTCACACTGAAATTCCGATATGATTTTATTGCACTTGTCGTACTTTTTATTATGAAATCAACGACCACCGGCTCCATTAGGTTTTCCACTAATAAGTATCCCCACATGTACAATTCTGGCCGGCCCACTGGGTTGTAGGCCCGTATTTATGCACCAACATTTTTTATTAAAGATTTTTGGAAAAAGCAAACGTAGTTGTCACGCGTAAATTGGTAAGTTTCGAATAAATGACCACTATTTCCGATATAACTAGATTACAGGTGAAATGGCTCAGCTCGACAAGTTAAGGGTTAAAAAGTATAGTACGCAGAAATATCGCAAATATGAACGGTCCAGGTTTTTGTTGTATGTGTTTTGCATTTTTGTACAGCCTAAAGCAACCGCTAAAGATCCTGGTATTTAGCCTCTACTTTATATGCTACCTGTATCAGGAAAGTTGTTTTAAACTGCCCCTAAGTCACCCCGAAGGAGTGCCACCTGACCCCCCTACACACGATCTGTAATATCACACTTGGGCGACCTATGCTATCCACAGGCTTCCGATAATCATCTCTCCCACACTAAACGGTCCACCTGGGCTCTAATGCCAAGTTGGCAGGGACTGCGTCCAGTGGAGATAGCCCGAGTATGTAGTAAGTAAAAGCCTTTTCGAGTTTATGCGCGCTGATGTGTTTTTAAAATGCTGCCCCCGCCCCCCTTCTTTTTCCCTCTTTCTGCAGGTCACATCGGAACGTCGACTAAAGTACGAAAAGGAAAATGGTGATCTAGCGGACAAAGATGGGAAAAAGGGGTTATGGTGCCTACACACGACGAGCAAAGGATACTATTTCTCTCCCTGAACTTAGCGCTTGGGAGGACAGCCTGAAGCGGAAACTACAAAATATGACTTCGCTTGGCACCCCGAATAATACAACCAAGAATGACGTGCACTAATGAATAAATTACTATGTTTAACTAAATAGGGAAAGTTTAAGGAATATTCCGAGGTGAGGTTTACCCAAGTACCCTCCGCTTGGAGGACTAGGAATGTTGCCAGTGTTTAAAATCTACTACCTCCTTTTCGCACCCTCATAGACATGAAACTCAAAGCTGCCCTATTGTTCTCCCAACTGACACCCACTGTTGCCTCAGCCCACTGTGAGCATTAGCCCGACCAGGTTAGTTCTTGACCAATTGCCAAAAGCATAAGTGTGTGCAACCAAAGCCACCAGTGGAGGCAGCCGACGATAAACGAGAAGAAAAAGGTAAAAGAGCTTAGGATGCTAAGGATGCGCAGCGTACAGGAAGAGATCATTTTGGCCAATAACTGTTCTATGTTTTGTCTTGGATTTTTGTATATAATACCATTAACTGTTCTATGTTTTGTCTTGGATTTTTGTATATAATACATGTACTGTCTCCCCCGCCTGAGTTTGTGTGTACTAATGTGTGGATCTACGTCGTCCCTCTGCCTGTGTTTCCGTATTACTCGACCCCTGCTGTTCTGTGTTGTGTGCGCACTAAATGGCCTAATATTGTACACGTCTCTCTCTCTCTCTCTCTCTCCATGTCATACGTGTACAGAATGGTTCATTTAGAGTGCGGACTCTCTCTCTCTCTCTCTGAGGGTCACCCCGTTCCCTCCTCCCTTGTATGGTAACGTTGTGCCCCACCGGCACACACCTAATTGGGTCTCTTCGAACACAAAGGTGTTCGGCAAAATTGACAGAAACTAAAACGATTGTAACTTACCATATTACTACCTCTCCTTTCTGCAAAACGATAGAACCCGAGTTGGTAATGAAAGAAAGGACAGGTAAGACGACTGATGTCCCCTAATCTGGCCTTTTTATAGGGGGACTATAACGTCAATGGTCTTCTGTTTTTCAGTTAATTAGAAATGCAATTCCCAATGCCCAGATTGCCTCACCCCTCTGCACTTAAGTGCGGATGTCCAAAGCGTCCTCGCTTCTCCCGATTGACCCCAGCTCCCTGTCCAAAGCGTCCTCGCTTCTCCCGATTGACCCCAGCCCCCTGTCCAAAGCGTCCTCGCTTCTCCCGATTGACCCCAGCTCCATATCAGCTATCCCCGGAGCGTAATTGATGACTTTGATTAACCGTTGCTCCCCAAGAAAAGCATGTTTAACCTCTGCCCCCCCTCTCATGATGATAACCCCCTGCTTGCAAGAGTTAGCCGACCCCGAAGGGAAATGTAAGATTGTCAGTACTTGGGTTAAAAAGAAAAAGGGCGAGTCTCTACCTAAGAACTCGATTTCGAGTTTGATATAATACACTGTCGATAGGAGTCCGATTTCTCTCCACGTACGTCACGAATGAACGCCAAATAGGCTTACGAATTCAGTGGAAATGCCCTCCTACATACTCCATAAGTGATGACTTCTGACTGTGACCAATGAACCTATCCCCCACCTACTTAGGATTGGGGACGGAATTGAGATGTATAAATGTCTTCTCCTGCCAGTTTTTCTAAAACTTGTTTTGTACCCATTCAAAGATACAATTACCGGAGGAGAGGAGCTGGACGTGACGCACAGCCTGGCCACAGATCATGAAGCACGTGTGACCGCGACCAAAGGTGGAGTCGCAGAGCAACGAGACGCGGGACGAGGCACCACTCTCAAACTCGGCAGATGAAGGAATGAGGGGATGCCTTGAAGCCCTCGATTTGCTGACCCACTCGTGCCTGAAGTCCCCGTCCCTTTTGAGCCCGACTGATGGGCCTGTCTGCTCGTCATCCTTTGCTCCTTTGGTCCCTTGGTGTGTTCAAAGATCTGATCCCACTCCGCCCTCTCTTCCCTTGATTATTCAACAACATCACCCTTTTCACGTAACTTTTGACTATAGAATAAGGTTTTGCCACGGAAGAAGAAAGACACGCAGGTGCCCAGCATGAGGCACCCCTAAGAGGATCAGTTAGGAAACAGGACTGTGATCTAACAGCAGAGGACTGATCACACCCTGCGACGCGTAAGGATGAATCCGAGCTGGACCTATAGCTCCACCGCCGGTGCTCAACAGCGCCAACAAAAGAAGACGGACTCTGTTAAAAAGACATTGTGACGAAGACCCCCCCTTCCTGAACTTTCTACTCACCCCCTTGACTAATTGCTTGTATCGAACTGAATTCCTCCCTCAACCATTTTGTATTGCTTTCTAAAAAAACGTTTCATTGGTCACTCATGTATTTAGTTTTCCAAAAGTTTCTTATAGCACTGACAAGACCCGAAGGTATCAGAGTACTTTTACTGTATGTTGATGTCACCGGAGAGAAAGTCTGAACTTGATTCTATAATGTTTCGGAACATTTTTCTTGATTGACCCCGACTAAGTATTATGCCGATCTCTAGACTTGTATGAATAACCCAACAAATGTAAAATCATATGTACCGCATTCCGCCAATCGTATCGACTGTATAGAAATGAACTAGCTTATGTAAAAAAAGCGGCGACTGTTGAAAATGGCAATGTATATGCACATAAGCGGCGTTCATTTGTGTTCACTGTACCCCTTGTTGTAAGCAGAACGGATATCGCTAAACCCTGACTGTATTATCCCGCCAGCATAGACCCAAGCACACACGTACTCGACAGCCATTTTAGGCACCATGGCCTCTCTGCCCGTTTGTTCCCGGCAACCCTCCCCGCGCGCACTGCTCATGCATCAGCCATAAGACCCTCTCCCTCTGCGTGACCCTGCCCTAGAAGTAACACTCCTGCTTGACCCACACCCCCTATTTCCTCCCAAGAACACCCTTCCCCTCAGCTGACGACCCCCCCTCGGCTGCACTTGGCCTCTCGACCCGGTCCCAAGTCCTAAGACCAAGCCTCGTGAATGTACATCCCCCCCTTTTCCTGCCCAGCATAACAAAACCGTGGTACACAAGCCGAAGTGCCCGATCTTATCGCCTGCCCAACCTTTGATCTGATCATCCCCTCCTGCCCTCGTGTCCTGTAGGAATGTCCATCTGAGAGATCACAATCTCTTGTTACATTCAGGAGGGGAGGATGACATCTGACCGACTGGTATGGGAATAGGCCTGAAGCTGGGATTCCAAGCATGTTTTTTCCTACTTCAAAGTGTCTTTATTGTAATAAGGAATGTTTGTGCATCGTAAACATGTGTATAAAAGACGAAGCCTCAGAGAAACTGGGGGGTGGGGTAGTGTAGTGTGGGGTAGTGTGGTGTGGTGTGGGGTGGGAGGAGAGAGCACCTCCTGAAGACACTATGCGAGTGTCCGAAATGACAGGCTCTCCTCATGAGAAATAAAACTCTGTTCTTGTTTTCCTGCTTCCAGCGCCCGTCTCTTTATTTGGTAATTGTTCAAGATGGGAACTAAGAGGCGTCCTGCGCCAGCAGCCTGGGCATCAGGTGCGTTATGGGCTGACTTTTCCACACAGTTAGAAATCCGATTTCTGACCCTTTGTCCCTTTCTGTTGGACCTTGTGAATTCGAAGCACCCCTTATTTTAACGACAGGTTGTGGTGAAAACTTGTTAGGATTGGATCTGTTAAAAAGATTGTATGCGACTTTGTACTGTTCTCCTTCGGGAGTACAACTTACACTGGGTAAGAAAGTGGTTTCTCCAATGTATTTGTCAAGGGATAAACTTCCGACAGAATTGTCATTTCTTCCTAAAATTCTTTGGGCTACTGGTCCTAATGATGTAGGTCTTTTGGAAATACCGCCATATGTTGTAACATTGAAAGCCAATGTTAAAATGCCACGTATTCCACAATACAAAATCTCTAGTGAAGGTGAGAAAGCGTTGCTAGCGATCATTTATGATTTGATTGAAAAAGATGTAATTGAAGAGACAAGAGGCAACGTTTGCAATAGTCCTGTTCTGCCCGTTTTGAAACGAACTGACCCTTCCCAGCCACCTGTTTACAGATTCGTGATTGATCTTAGAGAGGTCAATAAAATAGTTGTGCCACAATTTCCAGTTGTTCCTGATATCACTGCCCTATTGACTATGATTCCAGCTTCCGCGACCTGGTTTTCCGCAATTGACTTGAAGAATGCTTTCTTCAGCATCCCGATTGCCGAGGAGAGTAGGGATATTTTTGGTTTCAGTTTAGGAGGTCGAAGCTTCTGCTTTAAACGCGCTCCCCAGGGCTACTGTGAAAGTCCATCAATATATAGTCAAGCTTTAAAAACACAGCTTGATACGATTGTTTTACCTGATGGCGCTAACCTCATTCAGTATGTAGATGATTTGCTTGTTGCTGCAGATACTGAGGAAATCTGTATATAAGCCACGTTGTCTTTATTGCGTCATTTGTGTGATTTGCATCACAAAGTGTCTCTCTCAAAATTGCAATATTGTCGACAAGAAGTGACCTACTTAGGTCATCTCTTGTCGAAGGAGGGAAGGAAACTGACCCCAGAAAGAATTCAGGCAATAGCGAAATTGAGTGTGCCAAGAACACAGAGAGAAGTGCGTGCTTTCTTGGGCATTACATCGTACTGTAGACAATGGATACCAAATTTTTCGTTATTGGCCAAACCTTTGGTGGCCTTAACCTGTAAAGATACACCGAATCCCGTCCCATGGTCTGAAGAGTGTCAGAAAAGTTTTTCCGAATTGTGTGATGCATTATGTTCGGCTCCTGTGTTGGGTACCCCCAACTACAGTAAGCCCTTTACATTGTATGTCCATGAGAAAGAAGGTTGTGCATTATCAGTGTTGACACAGTTGTTTGGAGACAAGCAGCATCCATGCGCGTATTTTTCGACGACTTTGGACCCGGTAGCTAAAGCATTGCCGAGTTGTTTAAGAGCCACAGCAGCAGCAGCTGTTTCTATTTGACAGTCTGCTGGGTTAGTGATGAATAACACGTTGATTGTGATGGTTCCACATGCAGTGGACACATTGTTAAACAGAACCAAGACACAGCACTTGACTAGTGCTCGATTGTCAGGTTACGAGTTGACATTGTTAGCGAGTCATGTGCATATAAAAAGATGCAACACACTTAACCCAGCTACGTTGTTGCCAATTGTAACAGAGTTAGATACTTCTGAACAGCATGATTGTTTTCTTAGAACAGAAGAAGAAACGAAAGGGAGAATAGACCTCCAAGATACTCCTCTTGCAAAGTGTGATGGTACCTTATGGGTGGATGGTTCATGCTTCAAGCTTCCGAATGGTGATACGACTGCAGCATATGCTGTCACGACTTTGCATACAATTGTTGAAGCTGCACGTATCCCACATAATTCAGCTCAAGCAGCAGAATTGATTGCACTTATGAGAGCATGTGTGTTGTCGAAAGGAATGAAAGTGACCATCTATACTGACAGCCAGTATGCATTTGGTGTGGCTCACAGTTTTGGACGATTGTGGAAAGAACGTGGGTTCCTGACTTCGCATGGAGCTAAGATTCAGCATGGTCAGTTGGTGAATGAGCTTCTTGAGTCACTGACTTTGCCGTTACAAGTTGCGATTGTGAAATGTAGCGCACACAAGAAGGTGACTGATGATGTTGGTCGTGGAAATACATTTGCTGACGAAGTCGCAAAAGAAACTGCAAGGGATGTGATGAGTCGAATGTATGTTGCGGGCCCTGCAAGATGGATTGGTGATGTTGGAATGTGTGAAGACACAATAGAGAGTGTGAAGTCTATTCAAGCTGAAGCTACAGAGAAAGAGTTGAGTGTGTGGAGAGAAAGTACGGGTAAAATGGATGCAAATGGTTGTTGGATTGAATTGTCAGAGCATCAGAGATAGTTGTTACCCGATGCGTACGTGCTTGCAGTGGTTACAATGGCCCATGGAATGGCTCACATCAGTGTGAAAGGGATTTGCAAGTTGTTGGCTCCGGTATGGCAAAATGCTGGAATTCCCAAGTGTGCAGAGAATGTGGTCAAGAATTGCATGGTGTGTCTGAAATACAATCCTGGTAGGGGAACCCCAACTCCAGCTGGTCATTTTGCGCCTCCAACGTATCCGTTCGAGGTTTTGCAGCTAGATTTCATCCACATGGAAAGGTGCAACAACCTGAAATACGTACTCGTTGTTGTTTGTGCCTTTTCAAGATGGGTAGAAGCGTACCCCCTAAAAGACAACACTGCCCTATCCACAGCTAAAGCCCTTGTTAAAGAGTTCTTCCCTAGGTTTGGAATGCCAAGAATGGTCTGGAGTGACAATGGGAGTGAATTTGTGGGTCGAGTGATGAAGAAAGTATGTGAAGGGCTAGGCATCCAACAGAAGTTCCACGCTGCAAATCACCCCCAATCAGCTGGATTAGTAGAATGTTACAATGGCACGCTAAAGTTAAAACTGGCCAAAATTCAAGCGAGCTCTGGTCTTAAATGGCCTGACGCCCTACCCTTAGCACTCCTATCAACAAGAATGACTGTGCATTCGCGAGTGGGACTTAGTCCATATGAGATAGTTTTCGGCCGCCCGGCCAACATATGGGGAGTGCCAAGGCCCACAAAATGTAGTGAAATCGAACACCCTGTTTTGCTTGACTATTTGTATGAATTGACGGCTAAATTGCGTGTTTTACACGAACAGGTGCATGATACACTGCCTCAGGTCTCTGAAGCTCCAGGACATCAGATCGTTCCTGGATCCTGGGTGCTGGTCAAGAACTTTCAGTGAACAAAGAAGGACCAGCCCAGGTGGACCGGCCCACACCTCGTCCTTCTTTCAACGAGATCAGCTGTTCGAGTGGAAGGGAAGAAGCACTGGATCCACGGCGTACATTGCAAGAGGGTGCCTTTGCCTCTACCGTACGACCGGTGGGTCCAGGAGGGTGTCGCTGACTCAGAGACTGAAACTGTGCCTCGTTTTTCACCTTTCAGTGATGCACGTATAAAAGGAACACTTACTGAAAAAGAGAGTGACAATATTTTGCAACCAGCTGTATCACCGTCAGTTTGATTGGACACTACAGTACCTGAACTCTTGTTCCAAGACCAGACAATACCGGGAAAACAAAGATACAATCTGAGGCCGAGAACTATGAACTATTAAAATTGTCTTCCTAAGAACTATTTTTGAAAGTGCAGCTTTCCCATCTGAGAAACTTTTTTATTTTTGTTTTTCGAACCACCATTCGGGTTCCGCTGTAGGGTCGCGGTTGCCCAAAGTCTTTGGTGTGCAGCTGAAGACGTTGGGTCGACAGTTCTGGTTGGTCTAAGGGAGTTGCCCTGGACTGACAGAAGCATTCCTTAGCATAGAACACCCAACCATCGCGAGCAGCATTGTATAGAGGATGGAGTTTTTCGAGGTGGAGAGACCTGCCAAAACCATGACTTTTAAAGCCAGGATATGTAAATTGATGACCAAGAAACGTTTTTTATTATTATGCATTTTAATGTTATTCAGTGTAATAATATTTTTAATAGGATATGTTTTATTCTCTTTTCGAGTGACATTTGCACCCACTTCATCGCCCATACCTCCTCCTTCTACTGTTTCCCCACACTCCTTTCAACCTCTTCCTGAACACGAATCCGCTAGGAGATTAGAGTTTATTAATAACTCCTTCGTTCAGCTTTTGCACCAACACCAACTAGTAATGAACACGACTAACTGTTGGGTGTGTGGTCTTATGCCTCACACAACGGGAAAAGGTATTCCCTATCTGGTCCTGCCATTGAGCCACAATGGTTCTGTGTGGGCATACAGAACAATATTCATCTATGCGCATGAAGTCTACCCCCTACGTTCTGTGGAAGACAATCGTAAGAATAGTGCTCTAGTTAAGGGTATAGTAGACATGATTAAGGAAGATATTTCCTACGAGACTATCCCTAGAGATGAGACACTAGTATACATAGGATGGAACGTGACCGGATATGGAGCTACTCTAAGTGAGAAACAGCAAGCTAAGAGATCTTCCCCGATTTGGATTGTACCCCATCAGGGTCACCTGTGTCTGCAAGGTACTGGCAAGAATCCCAGAGCTCAGTTAGGGAAGAGTATCTGTACTAAAACGTATGTTTTTGCATCTCAGACTTCCCCTTCGTTTTTAGCAGCTAAGGGTACCTATTTCATCTGCCATGATAGAGCCTATACATGGTTGCCCCCTGACTTTTCGGGCACATGTTTTGTTTCGTTCCTGTTGCCTCCCACCTACACAGCTGCGGCAGATTACCATAAGACAAGGATAGTTAGAGGTGTCTTTAGTAAAGAAGACACTGCAGGACAAGAATTTGGGGACTTCGTAAAGGGTTTTCTGCCGTTCTGGGGACCCATGGTTAACAGCAGGAACATAAGGCAATTGACAAGGGTGGTTGAATCCACCGTGGTTGAAACTGCCGGTGCCCTTAGTAACTAGACTGCTGAGCTCCAGTCGGATCGTCTCATGACCCTTCAGAACAGGGTCGCATTAGATGTCATACTTGCAGACCGAGGTGGGGTATGTAAATTGATCCAATCGAGTTGCTGTGTTTTCATTCCAGATAACGCTCCAACAGTGTACCAGGCCATCTCCAAACTACATAAGATTTCCGAATCTATTCATGTGGATAAAGGAGATTGGTCGTTAATGGGATGGTTCTGGGAACTGATATCCGCCTGGGGATGGAAAATTCTGATGGTCATTGGGATGGTCTTAGCCATTCTTTTCCTGTTCTGACTGTGCGTGCAGTGTGCTCCTGCAATATGTGGCCTCTGTGCTACATCATGTGTAAGGAAACCTGTATCAAGGGACGAGCTAAGTACTAGGATGATGTTACAGCAACATCTCAATGACTTTAGGAATATAGACCTGGACTCAGATTAGCATGAGGATAGGTTAAATTGCCTATGTAAGGGCAAAAGGAGTGTTTGTGGTTCTGAAAATTCTGGACTCGTGTAATAAACTTTGCCGCAGTATGACGATTTTGGTATCAAAAGACCGAGAATGGCCAGTACACTATGTACAAGCATTTTCGTCATATTCCAGTAACGATTTCACCTCGAAAACGTCATTTTTGTCCTGAACCCTTGGCTTCCATTTTGTGTACGGCAGCCATTTTGTGAGTTGCCCTCACATAGGCTTATAATACAGCCAAATTTGATTCCAGAGGACACGTACACCTTAATTGATTTCTCTTTGACCTGGGCAAGCTGAAACCATTGCCCCAGGCCGAACCTGCCCGGCCAGTTCCTTTCCCAGTGGCCGAGCGAGATAGCATCAAGGCACAACATGCCATCAACCTTTTCATCGCACACACACCCTGTCTAACCTTGCTCACACCTGTCCCTGATTCTTTACATATGTCTTGTTTTATGAGGAGGAGGTGCCCGTTTTATTGGGGGTACACCGATATCTGATGAAAATGTTGGGCCTTGCCGGGTAATTTGTTGTGGGCTGGACAAACTGAAATATGGGCTTGTCATCATGACTCTGCTTTTTCTTTGTAGTGGAAATATGTGAATGGTCAACAGTAATGCCAAGAATGTTTGCCTAAAGCTTAATATTTCGTATAAAAAGAGAAGCCTGGCTTTGTAAGATTGAGCAGTCTCCTGAGAATATACATCGTGATGTACTTCTAGGACGCCTGTTACTTGGTTGCAGCCAATAAATTCGATCTTTGACTTCACCTAGAAGACTCTGAGTTTCTGTGTCTGAATCAGGAAAGTACTCGAGGTCTTAGGGTGTACCCTGACACCGCTGGGTTACCGGTTCGCACCGGTTCCGAAAAACCCTGTACCTCAGCACTTTGGTGCTGGGTGTCTTCCTTTATGGGTCTGTCCCTCTTGCCAGTGTGCTTTGGGGGCTCTGGACAGCCCTCTCTGGTCCCCGCTGCTGAGTAGGGTTCTGGACGCTTCGCCTACTCTGGTGCCTCGGTTGCTGCTGGCCCTGGGGTGTCTTCTGTTTGGCCTCTTGGCTGGTGGATGTGCCTCTTCCTTTGGCCTTTTCCTCCCTGCTTTCTCTGGACTCCTCTGGTGTCAGTGGTGCTTCTGGGTGGGCACTGTTTGATGCCTGGTTGGTTTTCCCAGTTTCTGTTGGCCTCCGGTGCGTCTCTTCTGACCTGCGGTATTCTTCTCCATCTTGGTTTGCTGCGGAGGGGGTGCTTGTTCCTGCCTTTTATGGTGGTTCTTTTTGCTGGGGTTGTGCCTCAGCTTTTCCCTGTGCTCATGTTGTTCCGGAGGCTGTGTTTCGGTCTCTCCTGACCTGTGGGCTTGCAGCTGCTTCTTCTTGGCCTTCGGCGGTGCCTCCTTGTGGTTGCCTGTTGCCTTCAGACTTCCTCCCTGTTGGCTCCAGTTCTTGGCTGGTCTGCTGGTTTCCGTTTGGTACGACCTGCTCGGGGTTGCCTGGTTGTGCTCTTGCTGTGGTCCTGGACTGCCTGATGGGGCTGTGTTCGGGGTTCGTTGTGTGGCCTGCGGATTCTTTTGCTGGTGTCTTTTCTGCCTGTGGGGTGGCTTGTCCCTCTGCTATCACGTTCTGGCCTTTGCAGGTGTGGTGTACTCCTGCCATTGTGGCCTCCTGGCTCTGGCTGAGCCTGTTTGGGTCTGTCACACGCTCCTGTTTTCCCCTAGTCTAGGGATTTTGTTTGGCTGCTTGCTCTCTGGCCTGTGCTCTGCTGGGGCCTTTCCTTCTTTGGCATTCTCCCGGTTATGGGTGGGGCCTTCGGGTCCTTCTGGTAGGACGGTGTTGCTTGGCTTTGGCTTTGGCTTTGACTTCCCGGCTGCTGTGTCCTCCGTTGCCGTTTTCTGCCCTGGCTCCTGTTGCTTCTGTGGTCGGGATGTTTTTTTGTTGTTACCTCTCCCTTGGTGGGTTGGGGTTTCCGTGCTTTGTTGTTTGGGCCTGCCCCGCTACTTCGGGGCCTTTCTGAGTAGTTGTCTCTCAGTCTTTGCTGGCCTATGTGTTTTTTGCCCCTGCTGGTGCTGGCTCCCTTGGGGTTCCCTTGCTCTGGTCTTGGATTCTCTGGGTCGTTTGCCTGTTCTGTTGCACTCCTTCTCTGATGTTTGGGGTGTGCCTTCTTTGGGCTGTGGCTTCCTGCTCCGGTTTCCGCCGGTTTGCTGTTGGGATGTTCTGCTGGGCCTGTGTTCTTGGATTCATGTGCTTCCTCCTGTTCCCTTTTCTTCTTTGTTTTCCCAGGTTGTATTGCCCTGGTTGGTTGCCCTTGTCGATTCTTGCTGCTCCGGCTTCCTGGCGGTTCTGGTTCCCTTGGTGCCTTGTTTCCTGGTCGGTTTTTTGTCCTGTGGAGTTCTGGTCCTTGCTGGGTCTGCTCCCTTTTGGCTCTTGGGGCCGGGTGGGTTGGCTTCCGGGTGTTTGTTCATCTTTCCCCTGTGCCTTGGCTTTCCCACTTTCCCTGTCCGTGGACTCTGTCTCGCCTTCTGGGCAGGGTGCTGCTGGGCTGTCGGCTGGTGCTGCCCCTTTTTTTTCTTTTTTCTCATGGGGCCTGGTGCTCTTTACCCTTGGTGGGCTTCACAACCTTTTTTAGGTCTCGTGACCTTAAATGCGCGCAAGCGCATTGAGGAACGAGAATTCAAGTGCTCAAAATGCTCATGAAACCACCAGCTTTTTGCTGGCGTTTTCATGCAGTTCATGTGAACCTCGTGTTCAAACATGAACGCGCATCAGCCTCCCTCCATTTGCCGCACAGCACATCAAAGGGCTTCGCCCAGCGTGCGCTCTGCGGCTTCTCGGCTTCTCCTCCCCTAACTTCCTTGCATTTCTCCTCCCCCTCCCCAGCCAGCTTCCCCAGGCCGTGTTCCCTCATCCCTCGCACCCCCTCCTCCTTCAGCTTATCACATTCTTCAAACTAAAAATGCGTCCCCGCTTGTAGCATGCAACGGCCTAAAGTGATTGCATTAACCAAACTAGTTTTCCTACCCAATTTTTTTTCCCGACAGATAAAGGTAAGTTGCATTTATATTTTCCATTTAAGGTATGTGCGTTGTATTGTGTATGTCTGTATGTAAACATCTACCAAAATCCCCCAGGATCAGAGTTCACTTACTTTTATTTATGCACTTTGACTGCTGCCCAGATCAGTGATGAGTGCTTGGCAAAGAATAAATAGTAATAATAAAATACATTTTCATGCAGATTTTAATAATGCTAATCAGTAAGTGGCCACATCAAAGGCTCTGTGCCACTTTCACCCACACAGCAACACTTACAGACACGCAACGCCACTCACACCCACGCAAGCCCGCTATCATCCACGCAACACCACACTCACCCACGCAACGCCACTCACCCAAACAACACCACTCACACACGCAACGCAACTCATCCACGCAACCCCACTCATCGACGCAACCCCACTCATCGACGCAACGCCACTCACACACGCAACGCCACTCACACACGCAATGCCACTCACACACGCAACGCCACTCACACACGCAACGCCACTCACACACGCAATGCCACTCACACACGCAACGCCACTCACACACACAACGCCACTCACACACGCAACGCCACTCACACACGCAATGCCACTCACACACGCAACGCCACTCACACACACAACGCCACTCACACACGCAACGCCACTCACACACACAACGCCACTCACACACGCAATGCCACTCACACACGCAATGCCACTCACACACGCAACGCCACTCACACACGCAACGCCACTCACACATGCAACGCCACTCACACGCAATGCCACTCACACGCAACGCCACTCACATACGCAACGCCACTCACACACGCAACGCCACTCACACACGCAACACCACTCACACACGCAACGCCACTCACACACGCAACGCCACTCACTCAAAGCCACTCACACACACGCAGTGCCACTTTCACCCACACTGTGCAGTGCACAATAGGTCTCGCAGGAGGAAAGTTGGAGCTATTGGTTTTGTAAATGACAAAGCCCTTTATGTTTTTAAAATGAAAACAAAAATAAAAGGCATTGTTATTTGCAATTGTAATAGCTCCAACTTTCCTACTGCGAGACCTATTGGCAACGCCAGTGCTTGATAGATGAGCGTCAGCTTTTTTCTTAGTCTTCAATAAATTCGAAATAAATCAACGTGTGAAATACACTCAGGTTATTTACACTTTGTGTGCGAGCTAGTCATACGCACCAGCTTTAGCTTTACAATAAATTGTGCAAACAAATTCAGTGTCCATATAAAAGCCAAGAGGAACAAGCATTGGCATGGCCAATAGGTCTCGCATTTGGGACCTTATAAGTATTTAGTTATGCAGCACAATATCCCTGGTGCAACAACATCAACTGTTGTGTTGCTAAACACTTATAAGGTCCCAGACACGAGACCTATTGGCTATGCTAATGCTTGTTTCCCCGAGGGAGCCTTTCGTCGTCTTTTATTTGGGGCTTCACGTTTTTTTTGACCGCTTGTCTGCTGGGTGTTTCTTTTCTTTCCGGGGCCTGCGTTTGGCTGGCGTGGGTTCTCTGTGCCTGGGTATGGCTCCTGTTGCCCAGGTCTGGCTTGCTGGCCTGGTGGCGCTTGGCCTTCCTCTTTGGGTGGACTCCTCACTGTTTTGTTCCTTCTTGCCTCGATTGGCTTGTGTGTCCATGCCCTCCCCTTCTCTGGTTGGGTGTGGGTTGTTCCTGTTGTGGGCTGGTTGGCCTCTGTAGGTTGTCGGACTGGTCATCTGGCTGTTCTCCCGTTGTTTTGTTGGGTGTGTCTCGGCTTGGTGGGGCTCCCTCGTGTTTGGGATCTCTGCCTGGGGTTTTCACCGGTTCTGCCTTTTGCTTCCTGCGGTGGCTGCCTTGGTGTGGTTTCCTGGGTTGGCTTCTGTTTTGTTTGGGGAGGCCAGCTTTTCTGCTTTGGTATTCTCAACTTAGTATTGAATGGGACAAGGACATAAGGGACCTGGGGGTAATGCTCTATTACTTACCGGTAATCTTCATTACTCCGGATCCTGTTGTCCTTGTCCCATTCATACGCCCCGCCCTCCCTCCCGGACGGCCGGCCTTCCTGGTGTGGGGTTGCTTGTTCAGGTGGAATGCTGGGTAAGTACCCCTTATGTACTCCCGGTGGGAGGGGCTGGGTTAGTGTCCCAGTATTCTTCAGATTTTTTTTTCTGTCTGGAGATGGTTATATCCACTTAGTATTGAATGAGACAAGGACAATGGGACCCGGAGTAATGAAGATTACAGGTAAGTAATAGAGCAATAATTCCATGCCACCTGTCCAGGAAACAAGGACCTTTATGTGTGCCATATAACAAATGAAACTGGGTAAAATATTATCCAATCGATACACATAGAATATTCCAACAATCGACTTGAAAATAATTAGTTTCTAATTGAGACAAAGAGATAGAAACAGTTACCTTAGTTAGACGGAGATCAGTCTACGAAGTTGGAACACAGACCGAAAGTTATCCAGACAATAGTGACCTAGACATTGCCAAAGCCAAGAGGCCACTCTATAAGGCGCTAACACACAAACACACAGAATTTGTGCATCCTTTGGTTTTGCACGAGCGCAATTTCTTGATGGTTGCTCAGAAAGCAGGGTGCTATTAGTCATGTGAGCCAGTGTACAAAAACATGGCTGTGTGTTTGACCCCACCCACTGTTGTCTGCAGTCTGGGGCACCGTAGGACTGGTGGGGGTGGGATGTCAGAGTGTGTCACCAACTTCCTAGGGAGGCTTACCAGGTTAACTTGTCTACTTGGTTAGAGTTAACTGTGACAAATTGCTACCACAGTATATCTGTGCGCCTCACTTCATTTTGGTAATGCAAAATGAAGTGAGTGCAACTAGGATTATGAAGTTTTTTACTTTTGTTTTTGTCATGGACATATTTTTAGTTTAAATTGTCACTGTGCATCATCTTAAGGAATTCCACCGGCCAGCCAGAATTTTGAAAACACAATAGGTTCATGATGAATTGTTTTCATTGAGACCTGCATCAGGCGGGTTTATCATTGGAAACAAAAAGGGAAATTATAGAGAAGTAGTTACCCAACGGCAGATGCCTCCCACAGCAATAGGAAACAAATAGGTGACACCTCAGATTCAAATGTTATATTAATCCATTGTTCCTTTTTAAATTGTACAGAAGTGTTCATACAGTATAAAACGAAACAGAAAAGCTACCACTAATTATAAAGTGGGCAAAATTGCTTCTGCTTTTTATTATAAGGATTTCCTTTTCCATAGAGGAACAAGGCAAAATATTGGGTTCCTTAGAAGGCCATCAAACTCTAAGGTGATTTGCAATATTCTTTTAATGCAGGTAGAAGGGTATTTTCTTATAATGCGTTGTAGCATTATTAGCATTTCCCTACAAAGTGTAAATGCTTAGCCTCTTGCTCGTTCATATGAAAGTAAATAATTTTGAAAAACAGCTACAGTTCGTAATGTGGGATAACGTGCTAAGAAATGTCTGCATGTCTATAATGAACTGTAGCTGTGCCATACATTTAACTTCCCGCTAATGCTATTTAATTTCAAGAAAATATCTTAGGAGTGTGGGGAATATAGGCCCTTATATATCAATGCATTTCCTCTTGGACCAGAATGGGATCTAAGAGGCCCTTAGTTCTCATTTCCACTGTTTAAACAGGAGTAATAATTCCGCCCACCAAGGTATTGTGGCATCATAACGGAACTGTAATAACGTATTATATTTGAGCAATACATAATTGTTGGATCTGGCCCCTCTAAGGAGGGTTTCCCTAAAACATTTTGCTTTTTGTTCTCCTGATGTTTGCAGACTCTCTTTTCATGGCTTTAGTACCATGGGCACTTTACCACTGTACTGCAGCGGGTAAGTGCGCAGGCCCTTCCTACACATGCCAGAAGGGGTGCTTACTTTATTGGATTAGGTTTTGTACATGTGAGTGCCCTGTAAAAAGGTACACTACATACCCAGTGTGGGTACTTCCCTTGCTAGTAGTGAGATGCAGCACTGATTTTCCCACCCACTGGAATTGCCTGTCAAATATGTATCATGCTCAGGATGGCATGACTTTTCCCTCTTATTAGCCAACCCGGAGGGGTCCTTTCACTACCAGCAGAGTGCCCCTAGGGTAAGTCCTGAGGGGTGAAGTTCGGGTTCGTGCAGCCAGGTACGTACACATGGGTGTTCTCTGTCTGCGTAGTGAATAACCACCTTGTGGGTTTTCATTACCTAAGGGGTCTGTTCTTCCCGTGGGACACCTTCTGGGTTTTGCTGATTCTCTTATTGTGGCTTTAGGGCCCGGAGCACTTTCCCTCTGTAAATGCAATGTGAAGGTGTGCGCACCCTTCCTACACATGTTAGTAAGTGATGCTTACCTGATGTTTGTAAAAAAGGTCACAAGCCTGCCATTGCAGGCCAGTCTGCATGCTTGCACCAATGATGTGCCTAACAAATGTCCAGCCTGCCATTGCTGGCCGGTGAGCGCACTTGCACCTATAGTGTTCTTAAACATGTGTCTAGTATGCCATTGCAGGACTGTGTGTGCGCATTGCCCTTATGTTCAAACTGGCCTTTCTAAATCAGTAGTATATCCTGAGAGGACCTTTCCCTACCACTAGAGCATGTCTTATGGGATGAAGTGAGTGGTAGGTGAAAGGCTGAGTGAGTACACATGTATGTCCCCTGCCCAGGTAGTGAGCAATACCCATGCGTGTTTTCACTGCCTATGAGATTTGCTTTTCCCGTAGGCTAAGATGGAGAAATGGTTGAAAATACTTCAGGTTGCAAAAGTGGATTGCAGTTGAGCAGCCTCATCATGTTTCGTATCATTGGATTCACAATCACAAACCTTTTCCTGTGGTAAAGGTGGTTTTGTCATTATGATCTTAGAAATGACACTTCTAGGAAGTGGGAATTTCTCTGCTCTAAAACTCTTTGGGTGCCTTTTAACTTGACTCGGCTGGGGGAGCACATCTGGGCATTCCCCAGTGACAGCTATAAAACATTGGGCAAGCCACTGGAACGACTGACGTCTGACATTTGAGGGCTTGTTTGGATAGACTGGAGGGGGAAGTTTTTGACACTTGGCCGCTGGGATCCAGATCATGGCCCAACTAAAGATTAAGATCTGCGTTTGGCGGCCTTATGGCAAACAGGACTGAAATTTAGGGTAAACATCCATGATTCAAAGAGATACCTGCTGAACCACCCTCACTTCAAGGGCACACTATGGGTTAACTACTGAAGACATGCTTAAGCAGAGTAAAGATACACTTATGGAGACGTGGTACCAGAGAACACAGGACTGCGTGGTACACAATGCCAGAGGAATCTATTGTGCACAAGGAGGATTACTCCTATTGAAAGGGACCGTGTACACTTCCTGAATAGTGGCTGACCTGACTTCCTGCTGCTGTGTGGCACCCTGAAGTGTGCTCTCCCCATGCTTGTTGGTGTGCCTACTGTTCTTTTGAAGGTCTCATGCACATTAAAGATCTCCTACAAGGGACCCCCACGGCCTACTTGTGATACCTGGAGAAGGGTACCCTCTTAATATGCTGGATTCCAACTGGTAACGTGGCATGACGTGGAACTAAGAATTGTGACTGGAGCCAAGATTGCCTTGTATGAGCCCCAGAAATCTTGCCTGCATATAAGGCGTGTGGTCCCTGCATCGAAGGGACCTCAACACGCGTACGCGTCTTTTTGGTGGTGAGCGGATTCACAGATTGCCGGATCCAGCATGGCCCACTTTGTCATTCCTGCCTCATCTCTCTCTCATGCGATACGCTGAATTCATATTTATTACATGCGGTTCCCAAATCACAGGTTGTGACCCTCAGAGCTGGGGGCGTAACTGTAGTATTTCCTTATTGTACCTCATGTGGCATTGCTAAACGTGCACCTGTGTGTGGGACCTAAATTGCATGGTGCGACCAGTATCAAAGTGCACCAGGTGGTTTGCCTCATTTCCAGGGAGGTATGGACTTTCCACATTGTGTTTGACTAGAATTGTATAGTGCAACCCACATCAACACGCACCGGAGATTGTGCCTCATTTCCAGGGAGGTACTAAATTTGAAACTCTTTCACCAGGCATTGTGCTTACTTTCCAGGCAGGTACGGAGAGTGCGATTCTTCATTCTGGGAAGCCGGAATAGTCTGTTGCGACTCGCATCCCTCCGCACCAGATGTTGTGCCCGGATTGCCTGAGTGCGATTCTGATCAACGTGTACCTGACGGAGTGCCTTTTTCTTCTGAGAGGCCCCCATGCATCATTCCCCATTCATCAATTGTTCCCTTGTCAGCCCTCAGTGTGGCAGACCAACTGCTGTCTCCTCACCCAGCGCCTGATAACATTATGTTGCCAGGAAGTATTTCCCTGCTCTGGTCGGGGTATTGAGAATGAGTGACTGGGCTAAAGGAACACTTCCAAGAGCGATCAGAAGCGGGTCAAGAAACTGTATGACTCCGCCCCCCTCCTTGTGATTAATTTGCAGAACTAGACTGGTGATGGAATGCCCTTGTGGAACCTTTTTGAGTGACTTAATATTGCCCTCACGCCGCTTCTGCTCTGCATCCTGTTGGTGAACTTCCTGAGTGGCTGACAAACCCCCATTTGACGAATGCTTCCTAATTAGTCCTGCTACCTACCCCCATCTACTTCTCTGGGACCCTGACTAAGTGTGACTTTGCCCGCATGCGGCCTAGTATCCGGGAGGAGGGCTGCTTATCTCCAATCTGAGGGTGTAGGGTAGTTGGGGTGAGTTGTAGAATGGAGGGAGGCTTGGGCTGCAGGGGCTGCAGTGTGCTATCACTTGACCTGCTGGGTATCAGTTGCACCGCATTTTGGTGCTGCATGTGTATGAGTGCAAGCGCATTTCGTACGGAATGCCTGATATCTGTTGCACCGCTTATCGGTGCTGAGTGCGTGTGTGAGTGTTGGAGTGACCTTCTGCAGACCGCCTTTGAATAAAGACAGTGGCCAGCGGTATTGCCTTAAATGTTGATTTCTTGCCAGAAGAATACTATGTTTGACATTAGTTTTACCCTTGTGGCTTCGGCCCACGGTGCTGCTAAAAAGTGTTAGAATTGTTTGTATGTACATATTTCTGATATCGAGGTGAGCTGGGGTGCACCCTATAATTGTGTGGTATTTAATCATAAGAATTGCTAGGATGGGCCTAGGGTTGACAACGTGTCGCACCGCATAAGAGTGCTGGGGTGGTAGAATAGGATCTGTCCCAAGTGTGGATATTACTGGTGTCATTTCAATAAGTTGGGCTTCATACTGCTAGTAATATTCACAAGTGAGATTTATACTCAGAACTGCAATATGTTCATGTTGTATTGATTACTGTGTGTGCTGAATACAAACATTATTTACATACATCACGTGCAAAGTCTATTTTATGATGCTCAATGTATTTATTGTGAGTGAGTTCTGTGCTCTGTGATAAGCCTGACTGCTCAGTGCCAAGTTACCCAAGGGTGAGCGCAGGTTATACAGTGAGTGTACTCACCCACCCCCTAACGGGAGTGGTAGGTTCTCCCTGGCTAGGGCCTCTCACCAGCCAATCAGAAAGTGCTAGTTCCAACAATCATGTTCAATTTATAGGTGACACAATGTCACAAGTAGACGATAATAAGACAACTTTTTAGACACATATGATAGGCGTCCAATTATTAAATGTAAAATTATATTTGAATATGTATGCATAGACATAAATAATTATAAGGTTCTGCAAACACAGCTTGAATTCAGCTACAATATATGGAAGCCACAAACTCCAATATTAAATCTTGTCCCCAATTTCCTTAGTACAGTCAATCTAAGACATTTCTATCCACCTGAAATAAGTATGTGACATAGCTGGTCAACTATGATAACATATTGCAGCTGATATGTTACATCCAGCCAGCAGCAAATGTGAAAGGAGCATTATTTTAAACAAAGGACACAAGAACTGACTTTTCATTCTTCTCGTCTGTTTTTTCAAATTAAACAATGATCAGCAGAAAGGTGATAGTATATCAACATGCTTATTTTTTGTCTGCTATCGGTCATTAGGGGAAGAATAGAATCCCTCTGCATTCTTCTACACATTCTGTGTTACAACACATTTTAATCTGACTTACATTAAACTGATTCAAATATCACTTGGCAAAAAATTAATACGTGTTTAGTTTTACAATACAGATTCAGCTTTTATGTTTCATGTCTCCAACCTTACCATTTCTTTCCTATGAAAGAACCAGACACAAATGATTTAAGTGGTATGTAGGAAGGATTGTGGTGTGATTATGTACTATGAGAAAAAGAATACCTGCTGCCTTACGTTAAAAGTATATTGCAAGCCACCTCAGTCTCTTGACCTCATGCTGGAACTCATCCTACAGCCTAATTTCTTTATATGATCATAGAACTCCTCATTGATTTGCAATATCCTTATAATGTACAATAAGGGAGCACTTTATCCGTATGTAATATATAAGAGCCTGTTATCCCTGCATGTAATCCCGTCTCTAATTCCTTTTCTACTAGCAATTTGTGACATCTCTAGTCACCTATAATAAAGAAATGCTGTAGCCGCCCAACTGTAATAAGTTATTATAGTTGGGTTGTGACGTCAGAATGTCTTCTGTCATCGCAAGTCAGGTCGCAGAACATTATTACAGCAGCAGTTTAAAACAAACACTGCATAATTGCCGCTTCAGCTTAAAATAAACATTGATCAGCAGAATGGACATATTCATAGCAACATGTTTATTTTTTGCATGTTAATATAGGTTATTACAGGAAAGACAGAATCACTCTGCATTTTTTACACATTCTGAGCTACAGTACTTTTTTATTCTGACTTCCATTAAAGTGATTCTAATATCTTTTTCCAATAAATTATGTTTTGGTGTATTTAATTTTGAACTACATATTCGAATTTTATTCTTCATGTATGTAAACATACTTTGTTACCTGTTTCATAGATAAGTTCATAACACCAAGAATGTATGCAGTTTGCAAGAAGTATGATGGTGTGAGCATGAAATATAAGGAATACAATACCCTATGCTCTGTGATATTGTAAATCACATCAGAGTTCCATCACTTTATAAAGGAACTCTGACATCTGTCTCGTTCCTCTATATGACCAAGGAACTCCTAGGTAACGTTAGGTATCCTGATAAACTACAGCAGGGAGTATGTTATCCCATATATATTTTTTTACTTGCTACTTTGCATAATTGTATTATACATTTTGAACTCAGATTTTATTTTTGAGAAATATTTGCAATGAAATAAGCTAATGGCACTTTTACATATATCATAATAAACTATCCTTATGAAATCTGAACAAAGTGTGGGACTCTCTATATTATTACCACCAAATAATAGTTACATGCATTACATGTATTGAATGTGTCTTATGCTACATGATTTTGTAATAAGATTCAACAGCTTACCATGGCAATAACAGCTGCACCAGCTCCGGCAAGGGCCACGATAAACAAATGAAACGTCATGTTCAGCTGTAGAAGAGATGATATTGAATATTTTAAAATTCTAACTCAAAAGGAACATATCTCTACACCATAGAGAGCATGCGTTCAGGTTAGCTAAAAAGAGGTCGAGCTTTATCTATTCAGGAACAATCCACGAATATTACATATTCATAAATGCACAGTTTATTCTAAGCAGACCCTTTATTTCAAGATTACAGATGCTTTCAAAGGACGGAGCTTGACTTCGATATTGATAGCAATGTTTAGTGGAAAGGATTCAATTCACGATGAGGTATGTTAGGTTCAGTAGTTGTAAAATGTAAAAGGACCCATTTCAAATTTCTTTCTGGACACTCACTCACACTCATACACGCACGTGGGGAATGTATGTACAAGTGAAGATCACAAAAACAACAAAGTCCAGATATAGTGTTCAAAACTCACCCATAAACACACCTTATTGAAAACATTATCCAATACCATGCCCATACAACCCATCAATGTATATGGGCATTGGAGGGCATTACGCTTGAAATTTGCTACTTTAGACTAAAACAGACAAATGTCAAAAATAAATATATGCGCACAAAAAAGATGCTCACATCCCTTTGTCATAGAGATTGCACACGCACACTCACATATATAGCGCTGTGCAGCATGTACAGGTGCCTATACATTTCGTGGCATCTGCAAGATGCAGTTCAGACTCGGCACGGCACTGAAGTACCCGAAAATGTGTGATAGTTACAGCCCCCTTCATTGTGTACCAAGGAAAATAATGGTAAAGTATATCAGAAGCCACAGATAAATACTGTAACTGCACGCTGGAGGAGAACAAGGTATACACTCCCGCAGTTAATAACTGTAGCAGTGTTGCCTTTCCCAAGGGGTCAGGCTATGCTTTTGCTTCCTATGGACTGATTTGTGCTGGTATTAAAACTCAGAGCATTTTGACACAGTAATTCAGAGTCACTGTGAGTGCTATCATCTTATAAACATAAGGTAAAGTTGGTTGCACTCAATAGGCTTAGTTACCATTCATGTAAGGCCATGGAAAGTCGACAGAGTACAAACACCGAAGATGCTGATGTGACATGTAGGCTGCAATGTTATATATTACAGCTTCCTGGAGGAACTGGAAAACTGTGGCTTCAGATTCATCAGTGTCGCTTGACTGCCACCCACAGGGTTAGACATTTAGGGCCCGATTCACAAAGGTAACCAATATGTTTTGTTAATTTGCTCTTATGAGTAAATTTGCTAGTTTTGGCTGTTCGCCGAAGCAGTAGTAAGTCTAGCGGGACGCAAACAGTAGTAAGTCTAGCACGACACATGACCAACCACTGGTACTGTAACTTCCTCCTACAGAGTTAAGAAGGTACACAGGGCACTAGACATTTGACACCGTGACTGCGCAGTTCAGGGCAGAAACAGCTGGGTCGCCAGTGGTGTGATCTGCCTGTCTGCGCTCCCCCAGCGGTTGCTTTCGGTGACTCCCTCTTGGCGGTTTACTTCGCCTACTCCTACCTACTTGCCTGTCCGCCTGTCCACCTGCCTAACGGCCTGTATTGGTGTGCCGCCTCGTCACTCCTACTGCCACAAGCTGTTTCTTATCCGCCTTCCTTAGTTCCTCAGCACCCGCAATCCATGATTGGTGAGGCTGTGGTCAGCACTAGAGACTGCGGTGGTGCAGCTGGTGTGACCGGGTGGTTGTGTTCTGTTCTCTTCTGTCTTCTCGGAATAAGCCGAACTGAGCAGCTGATCTTGCTGTACTAGGAATGCAAGAGGGGCAAGGAAAGCCTGGGTCATTTCGTACTGCTTTCAGTATTATTAGGTTTTTGAGTATCCTGTACCTTGTGCCTGCTGCTGTGCTGTATGCTGTGCACTCTGCGCTCTTGCACCCTAGTCGCACTTCTAATTGCTTCTTGACTGCTTTGACCTATATTCAGGTACTTACTAGCTTACTGCCTATGTTATAAGATTGCTAGCAATATGTCCGGAAATCAGAGAAGCCTGAAGCCCATGAGAACTAAGGCGATTGAGGGGGTGTATGAAAAAGACAAGGGTTTAGCCACTTGTTACCCCCAGGAAAAAACAAGACAAACCAAATACATTTACTAAAGTACTGGCCTGTGTGTCAGTTAAATACAGTGCTTAAGGCTTTGGAAATGGATAGTGGGGCACAAAAATAAATATGCAACCATCCAGCTGGCAACACAATTGATTAACTAATGGATGGGGCATCAATCACAAACCTAACCAGTACGAATTGCAGGTCCAGTTGTGTCAGAAGAGCCAAAGCTCTTGAGCACGGGACACCAAGATAAATAAGTCAAATATAATGGCAACGACAGTGGCGATGACCATGTGCAAAGCAGCTTCTGCACATGGACACAGGAAGAGAGAAAGCAAATATTGATCTCCCGGGGCAACATCTACTACAAGGGATCACGTGACAAAGCCTCTCAACCTACATCTACAATCTGAAGGAATTTGCCTAGGGGAGTCGAATGTCTCAGAGGAACCGTCTGCGATGATCTCACAATTCTCCTTTAAGGAGGTGACATTTTAAATGGGACTCCTGTGGGAAAATGTAGCTTCATGGATATCACCAGGAAAGAGATGTGGCAATGAACTGCGCACAAGCGCTATGAAATCTGGTTTAAATTAAACCCTCTATCTCGGTCCTATTTCCCTGCCACACAACTCCGTCCCCCCATGTGCTGTACCCAACGACACATCATAATAATCGTGTATTGAAGAGAGTTATGGCCACAAGCCTGGACAGGAAAGAAAATTGAATAAGAGCTTGATGGAAAGTCACAGTAACGATGTCCGGCTCCACAACTTAAAACGACAACTGGATAGAAAACAATCGATTTACACCGAAGAAGAGACAATCGAGTCTGGCTATTCCTCCCAAGGATTGAATCTGCAGTCAAGGCATTCATTGAAGTGATTCGGTCAAGGGCTGTATAGGTCACTACACCTCTAACAAGATCATGTTATGTCATAACTGTGGCATGCGCTAGAGTAGCAAATCAACAAATTGTAAGCCCTCTGCTAACATATCAGTCCAGAACTTGGGAGGTCACACAGGTGGCACCATACAAAAAAAGTGCCCCAAGTCTACAATCAGAAAGCAGTGGAGAGGGGGCGTGGCTTGGCTGCCGCGCAAGATGGCCGGCTAGTTGCGGAGCTCCGCCGCACTGGAGCGCTTCCCTGCAGTTCTCCTGATGTGTCGGGGACAATTTCCATCACGGAGTAGCGGTTCCTGAAACCGGATCTATCGGTGAGCACCCGGGTCCTCTCTGTTACTTGGACGGTGCCGTTTTTCCTCCGCAAATTGCGATGTTTACATCGCGCACTTCACGGCCGCCATTTCGCAGCCTCTGCCTCACTGACGTGCCTTGCGCTTTACTCGCCTGACAAGACTCTGTCTTAGCGAGTCGCTGCATTTTGGCTGTAACGTCTTTTGCTGAGCCCACGCTGCTGTTGCCTCAACTCCAACTATTTTTCCTCTCATTTTCACCTTATTTTCACCTCATGACCTGCTGTTTACTCAGGGAGCCGCCATTTTGGATGCGCAGCAGCGGACCTTCGTGCTCTCCCTCACAACTATGATGGGACACACAAGTTTCCACTTATAATGTTTGTGTCTTGTGTAGGGAGTTCGCTATTTCCCTATCTGCTGCGCGTTATCACCTAAACATTTGTCCTGGAGCGCCTCTTCCTGAGTAATGCATTCAGCATTCAAGGAATGACTTTCCATGCTCCTGTGATGTTTTTCCACGCCATACTATGTACTGTTTTGCCACTTTGAGGATATTCCTGTCATTTTTATTGGAGGAACCTGTGGCACTTACATTTTCTTCGGCCTCAGAGTAAAAAGCGGCACTCGTCCTCTCTTGACCTTCTGGTTTTCTGCAGCAATGTGCTTCTTTTCCAACTAGACTGTGGTGTGCTTCCTTCAAGCTCCAGTGGTACCAATCCCAAATACTCATTGGTTATAACTGGACCTATAACCTTGTATTTCCTTCATCCTGCCTCTTCTTCACCACAGGGGTCTTATTTGTATACCCTTGCCAGTTCTCCTTTCATCATTTTCGTCTCCTATGGTGAACCTGCGCAAGCCTAAGTTTGTATTCCGTCCTTCTAAGACTCCTACTGCACCTTCGTCCTCGGCTGTCTCCTCACACCTTGTCAAAATGGCGACACCTTCCTCTCAACGCTCTTCTTCTGCTCATTCATCAGCATCCAGAACACCGCCTTCTGAATCATCCAGTAAAAGACTGAAACAGAATTCTCCTCCACCAGATTCACCTCCTTCACCTTCCATGGCCTTAATTCTAGAGGAGATTCGTGCGTTGCGCCCATTCATTGAAGAAACGAGCAGAGACATGCAACATCTGAAGGACAAGTGGGAGGTTATGGACACTCGTATCTCTTCTATAGAGCAACAAATTCCGGAGGTTCACTCCAATTCACGGCGCATAGACTCTCTGGAAAAGACTGTTTATCTCTACAACGCCACACAGAGGATTTGGAAAACCGAAATAGGAGGAACAACCTTCGTCTTTATGGTCTACAGGAAACTCTTGAGGGTGATGACCCAGTTACTTTCTTCACCTCTTTCCTCCCGAAATTAGTGGATTTACCGCCTTCCACGTCAATCAGTATTCAGAGAGCTCATAGACTGGGTCCCCATTCTTCCACGTCTACGAAACCTCGTGGAGTTATCATCCTCTTTTTGAAGTACACTGACTTATTATCCATCCTCTCTGCAGCCAGAGCCAAACGTCAATTATCCTGGCAGGGTCAACGTGTCTTCATTTCTCAAGATGTTTCTAATGTCACTGCTTCTCGGCGTAAAGAATATCTTGCTCTTCGGCCTTCATTGCGATCTATTGGTGCCCGATATGGCTTGTTCCATCCTTGTACCTTCAAAGTAACCCACCAAAACAAATCCTGGTCTTTCCAGGATCCTGGAGAACTACGTAATTTCCTTCTTCTACATAACAACGATGGAATGGACTCCTCACCCTCAGCTAGTGGCTGATTATAGTGCTTTTCGTTTTTGGTCACCTGTGATGGTTCTGCAGTTGTAATGTCTTTCACAGCTCTTTCTCATTGCAGCTTCTCGTTCTTGATTCCACTTCCTTTTTGTCTTCTGTGCTCCCTTTCTGTTGTTGACCATGTTTTCCATTGCTCCTCTGGTGTTTAACCCATGTAACTTCCTTGTTTTCCTTGTTTCCTTTTTTACAGATGTGTCTCGGATATCCCCTTCACTGTGATCTCCACCCTTGTTCTGTTGTAACGTTCCGGTGCGGTCATGCCTCTGTTCCTGGTCTCCCTGTCTTGTTACGCAGCACCACTTCCCCACCTCCCTTTCTGTATCTCCCCCTTCAGGTATGTTCTCCGCAGACATCCTTTTGGATTTGTTCTGTCTTCTATGCATTCTCTCTTTTCTCATTTCATCTCTTTCCTCTACCTCTTCTTCCTATCTTCTTTTACTCCCCCCCTTTTCCCTTTTTCTCATCCTCCCATCTATTTTTCATCCTACTTCTTTACTAGTTGAAATAGTTCTTACCTTTTCTACTTCACCTTATTACATGTACAGTATATTTATGCACCTGTTGTTTTTGAACAATTTTTTGAGTTTTCATATTTAAAGTTGTTTCATGGAATGTGAAAGGATTTAATCATCCTATTAAGCGGCAGAGAGTACTTTCCCACCTCTCCTCTTATAATCCTGATATTGTCCTTATCCAAGAAACCCACCTTTCTGACGCTGAATCTGTGAAACTTAAAAGACTTTGGGTGGGACATGTTTTCTTTTCACCTGCTTCTCAGAAAAAAAATGGTGTTGCTATCCTAGTTCACAAACGTCTCAAATGTAAGGTACTCCTTGAGGAGAGAGATGAAGAGGGGCGCTGGGTTTTGGTTAAATTACTTACAAATTCTATCCCGATCACTTTATTGAATGTTTATGGTCCTACATGCTTTGATTCTTCCTTTTGGCCCTCGATCACAGCAAAATGTATCCAATACAAGGATGATTCCTTTGTATTGGGTGGAGACTGTAACCAGATTGTTGACCCCTTTTTAGACCGCAAATCCTCTGTTCGTTTCACACCTCACACACCCCACAAGCAGTTCCTTGATACCATTTCTCAAGTTCATCTCATAGACTCCTGGAGACTCACACATCCTGACTCCTTAGATTTTTCATTTTTCTCTCCTCCACATGCTTCATTCTCCCGCCTAGATTATATTTTCCTCTCTTCCTCCTTGTCTCAAAACCTTCTTTCCTCTTCTATTGAGCCTATTGTTATTTCTGATCATGCTCCTATTATTACTGTCTTTGATCTTCTTCCTCCTGCTCCTAAATCTTCTTGCTGGCGTTTTAACCCCTCTCTTCTCACTGACCCTCTTTTTTCTTCCTCCTTTCGTTCTTTCACCTCAGAATTTTTTCAGATCAACTCTACCCCTGACATTCCCCTGCATCTCCTTTGGGATTCTTTTAAAGCCACGGCCCGTGGTTTCATTATAGACTTTGTCTCCAAAAAAAAGAAAGCATTCCTTCAAAAACGCAAGGTCGCCCTAACACACATAAAGTCACTGGAACACCAATTTTACACCTCCTCTTCACATCAGATGTCTCCTGAACTTCTTCGTTCTAAAATTGCCTTTAACAAACTCACCACAGATTCAGCCTCTTCCTATCTTCTCCGAAGTAGTGCTCGCTACTATGGTGGACGTAACAAATCAGGTAAACTCCTTGCTAACTATCTTAAATCACGAAAAGAACGTACTCTTATTGACTCTATTTATTCGCCTTCTAACACTCTTTTACATACTGATAAAGACATTTTGGAGCAATTTCACTCTTTCTACAAATCTTTGTATACGCCTGAGCATCCTCCTACTCCGGATCTTCTTCAGTCCTATTTTGAACGTTTACCTACTCCTGATACTTCCCAGCTTGACTTTTCTGCTCTTGATTCTGACCTTAGCCTCTCTGAATTATCCACTGCGTTGCTGTCTCTCACCAAAGGTAAGACCCCCGGCCCCGATGGTTTCCCGGTTGAATTTTATCTCCATTTTTCCGACATTCTTTTACCTCATCTTCTCCTTCTCTTTCACTCCTTTTGTTCCACCGGCCTGGCTCAAGGTTCCTTCCAGGACGCTACTATTTGCCTCATCCCTAAGGATGGTCGTGATCCCAAATTTTGCAAAAACTACCGACCAATTTCTTTAGTCAATGTAGACTATAAACTGTTTGCTAAACTTCTCGCTCTCCGTCTTGATCCCCTTCTGCCACACCTCATAGGGAAAGAGCAATGTGGCTTTGTTAAAGGTCGTCTCACTTCGGACAATTCCAGACTTTTCCTCAATGTCCTTAGTAAAGCTTCCTCCCTATCTATTCCTTTGGCGGCCATCTCAGTTGATGCTGAAAAGGCTTTCGACCGAGTTGATTGGTCTTTCTTGATTGCTTCGTTGAAGTGGCATGGTTTTGGCCCGAAATTTATTTCCTATGTCTCCTTAATCTATTCTATGCCCAAAGCATCTGTTTTAGTCAATGGTCAACTTACTTCCCCTTTTATACTTCAACGCGGTGTCCGCCAAGGTTGTCCTCTTTCCCCCCTTTTGTTCATCCTAGCTCTTGAACCCTTTTTGACCTCCATTCGTAATAACCCTTCTATCTCTGGATTTCCGTATGGGCCCCACCAACTTAAACTATCTGCATATGCTGATGACATCCTTTTATTTATTTCTGACCCTACTACCTCCGTTCCCTCCTTACTAGCCGAATTTGAGTCCTTCTCTTTGGTCTCTGGATATAAAATAAATTCGGATAAGACGGAGATTCTTCCCTTAAATAAATTCTGCCTCCCACATTTCTTTTCTTCCACTGGTTTTGCTTGGAATAGTAAGCACATAAAATATCTTGGTGTTCTCTTTTCCAATTCCATTTCGTCTTCGGTTCGGCTTAATATGAATGCAGTTATTTCTAGGATAGACGCCCTACTTTCCTCTTGGAATCCCCTTTGCCTCTCGTGGTGGGGACGTCTTGACTCCATTAAAATGATGGTTGCCCCTATTTTAATGTATCTACTCTCCATGCTCCCGGTCCGTATTCCGGCTCTGTATTTTCGTCGTATTGACTCCATCTTGTCCAAGTTCCTCTGGAAACAGAAAAAAGCACGATTATCACTCTCCTCCCTTCGTAAACCCAAACTTAATGGTGGCATTAATTTTCCGGATTTCCGTCTCTACCATAAATCCTTTTCTCTTCGTCAAGCTTCTCGCTGGTTGTCACAAGACATTTCCCTTTTTTCACCTCTTTGGCTATCTGTTGAACGCGACCTCTTACTCCCATATTCGTTCCAGGAAGCTCTCCACTTTACCGCTAAAGCTCCGTGCCTTATCCCCCCTTTATTTAGACACACTTCCTCCCTTTTACGACCATTGATTTCAACTGCCCCTATTTCTCGTGAATCCTTTTTGTTATGGCCCTTATGGTATAATTCCCTTATTCTCATACGCAACAGACCTATTGCCTGGTCTACTTGGAGGTCGAAGGGTATAATCTGGGTCCATCATCTCTTCGATGGTTTATCTCCTCGCTCCTTTCCTCAATTTCAATCCTTCTTCCATTGCCCTGCCTCCTTTGCAAAGAAATACTTCCTTCTAATGGAAACGGTTCTTGACCGATACTATTCTCTGGATTCAGCCATCCCTCCCTCGTCGTCCTCCTCTCTACTTACACTTCTATCCAAGGTTCCTAAAGCTTCTCTTATCTATAGATATTTCTCTGCTCCTGATCCTGCTCGCCCCAAATCCAAATTGGAACTCTCTTGGGAAAGAGATCTCAATTCCACGTGGCCAATTTGTCTTTGGGATAAAATCTGGGCTAAATCTCTGAAGACTTCCCGCAATGCCTCTCTGACTCAATCGCTCTTTTTCTTCTATCATAGACTCTACTTTTCTCCACTCTCCCTGTCACGCTTTCTATCCTCTTCTACTGCTAATTTCTGGACCTGCAATGCTACCAATGCAGATTCCTTTCATCTTTTCTTTCTCTGTCCTTCCGTTCGCCTTTTCTGGTTACAGGTGTGGACTCGTATTTCTCATGTCTTTCATTTCTCTGTCCCTTTCTCAGCCTCTTTAGTATTTCTAGGAAGTCTGTCTGACTCCCTTGATCTCCCTTCGCACTCACGAGGTCTCCTCGATCTCATGCTTGCCCTTGCCCTCCAACACATTTCTTCTAATTGGAAGTCCCTGAACAAACTATCCATAATCTGTTGGTGGAACTTACTTTGTCACTCACATAGGCTCGACGTTGCCTTTGCCACCTCATGTAAACCCTCTCGTAACGTTGATTTATACTGGTTACCTCTCACTCTCCATTTGGATCAAGCTGCCAAGAAGAAACCCTCTACGTTCTCATCTGCCAATTTTAAACCCCCTTGAATATTTATACTCCTGCTAACCGATACATTCCTCAATGTTTCACTTATGCTGTTTTATTAGCTTTATGCTTAACTTATTTACTGCCTTTACACCGAGTTTTGCAGTTCTTGGTGCTTTTACTGTACTGTTTTGTGCTTATTGTTTATCATTATTGCAATTTTGCATTTTTGCCTTATTTAATGGTTTTTTCTTACTCCCCCCCTTCCCCCCCCCTCCCCGCCCTCAACAAAAACGTAAAATGCTTTGTTCCTTACTTGTGGCATTAGCTTTCTTATGATTATCTCCTCATATCTCCTCCTCTTCCCTTATTATGCTGATGTCACCTTGTTGTATTGATTATTTATTTTCAATAAAGCTTTCAAACATAAAAAAAAGAAAGCAGTGGAGAATGTATGCCTTGGATAAGGCAGCCGGTGTATAAGGAAGGGAATCTGCATAATGTATTTGAATAAAAGAGAGACGTATAATTGCACAAACTTCATTTACTGGCCACATAAACTCTGTATTGAAATAACCAAAAGGACAAAGGAAATCCAAAAACTGAAACAAGAAAATAAAGAAGGGAGAAGCAACAACTGCATATGCAAAGGAAGAAATATTGACTTATTCTGCCTGCCAACAAACAATACTGCTTATGAAGAGCTTGAATCAAAAAGGAAAATAGAAATTGCCCATGGTAGAATGATCCTACAAGAAGAAGTGATCCTTCCATCAGATTCTCCCTTTGAGACAGCAGCTAAAAAGGATTACATTATGAAAGATGGATCTGGAACCATAGAATCGGCGGGAACCAAGAATATCCGTTGTCAGGGATGAACTCTTCCTGATTCAAGAAGAAAGACATGGAACTATAAACCCAGTGGTGCAAAACTGGATAAAAGATGCATGGAATGTTCCAATCCGAGTGTGGGGAAGCCCACCCCAGCCTCCTGTCCAGCCGCCGGATACAGGTCCGGGACTGGTGGGTCAGTACCAGGGTGTCAGTCCTGACCTGACAAGAGAGGGAGTGGACAAAGGGTGCCAAGCACCTTGGGCTAATGCCCCCCACCCTCTGACGCCACAGGGGGTTAAGAGCCCTGCGAGGCATGAGGCCTGGGTCTCAACCCCGATCACTGGCGGTGGTCACTGTGGCTGGCTGTCTGTCTGTTGGGACACACCTGTGATTAAATTAAGGTTACGTGCTGCACAGGTGGTGTCCACAGGTGAGAAGAAGGGTTCCACATGGATTGGCATGGTGGACCCTGAGAGTATGGATAGAGTGATCCAACTAGGTTCAGGACAGCGTAGAAAAGGAATTATGCCCTGCTGTTTGTGCCAGTTTCCGTGTTCTATCGCCTTAAGCAGGGAATCCCATCGAGGTATTATTTGGTCTACCCTGGCTTTTGGCTGGAAGGGGGTTGTGTTGGAACTGGCCCTTCTTGCAGGGTTATCCCCAAACGTTTTGCTTCTTCCTCCCTTATTTTTCCTGACCTGTGGCTGTTGCCAATAGGACTCCGCACACTTTACCACTGCTGATCAGTGCTAAAGTGCATATGCTCTCTGCATAAATTGTTATTGTGATTGGATAAACATGATTGGCATATTTGTGTTACCAAGAAGTCCCTAGTAAAGTGCACTGAGTGTGCCAGGGCTGGTGATGACAAATGCTACCAGTGTACCTGCAGCACTGATTGTGCCACCCACATGAGTAGCCCTAAAATGGTGTCTCAACCCTGCCACTGCAGTGCCTGTGTGCAGTCTGTGAACTGCCATGTCCTCCTGGTAAGTGTCCCCACTGACCAGGCCTAACCCTTCCCTTTCTGTGCACATTGGTCACCCTTATGGAAGGCCCCAGGTACCCCCTTGGGCAGGGTGCAGTGTATGTGAAAGGTAGAGCATGTACTTGTGCAGGTGACATCCTCTGGTAGTGAATTACAGCCATTTTCGTTTTTCACTGCTGCAAGGCTATCTTGCTCCATAGGCTATCATGGGGGATGCTGGCTACAGTGGCTATCAGCATATCATCTCATAGGAACAATATAGGACATAAAAGTCTGGTATCCCTGAACTCAGAATTCAATAACACATCTTTTAGGAAAGGTTGTTTTTAAATCCTGTGTTTGAGAACAGCACTTTTAGAACGTAGTTGTTCTCTTGTCTGACCCTTTTGTGTGCCTTGGCCTGTTTGTGAATTGACTGTCTGGTTTGAGAGTGACAGGGGCTGGAGATTTCACAGGAGGCTAGGAGCCAAGGGCTACCGAAAGAGGACACAGTGTAGAGACAATTGACCAGATATTCACTTTCTTACAAATAATTTACAAATTAAGCACAGCTATCAAAATGATGTATGTAGCATTTCTAGACTTCTCGTCAGCCTTTGATTTGGTCCCAAGGTATCGACTCTGAGAGAAACTTACTACAGTGGGCATTGACTCCATGCTCCTGGCATTAATCCAACTGGCTTATGCTGGGACTTTCCCCCAGGTAGGACGTAACAAGGCAGGGTTTATCAGCAAAAAAGTATATACCAAAAGCGGGGTCAACCGAGGTTGACTCGTAGCCCGGCTTTTATTTTCCTTGTACATGAACGATCTGTACCATGAAGTTAGAAAAGCCGATAAGGACACCCCAACAGTACATGACTCCAAGGTGCCTGCCTTGCTTTACGCTGATGATTCCATTTTGATAGCAAGAACCCCTAAAGTCTTGCAAGCACAGCTAGCGGCTAAGGGAGTTTACTATAAGTTAAATACAATAAAAATAATCAATGCAGGGAAGACCAAGATAATGACTTTTAGGACCAAGTGCTCAAGAAAATATTCCTTCTTTATATATCAAGCAAAATTGGGAGAAATTGCATCATTTAAGTACCTAGATGTGATAATAGTTAGAACTTCAAGCTGGTAAACCCACACATAATCAACTATAGGGGAAATCTGAAGCTGCCACAAATACCATCCTATGATTTGCATGCAAACATAGTCATCGGTTCTCAAGCGATAAAGTCATCCAGGCAAAAGTCGGAAACCAAATTGCGTTATGAACAGAGCTATAGATAATGGACAAGTCCATGCTAGGAGTAGTGTGGAAAATGACAATGTATATGTACATAAGCGGCGTTCATTTGTGTTCACTCATTACCAACTGCATGTACCCTAAGACTCCAAATTTCGAAGCTGAACGTACGAAAGCTTTGTATGATATCGAAAGACGTAATATAATGGGGATAGACATAAATTGACATGCTGGCTAGATATGTTGAAAAGGGAGGACTGTTAAAAATCTGGATTGTGGCGTAAACATTATCGGCGCCATCTTGTCCTTTTCAGATCCATACGTGCGCGTAAGCAGCAACCATTTTGATTACCATGGCCTCTCTGCCCACTCCCGATAGCCAGCATCTCTCTCTCCCCCTCACTCCCCGGCCTCGCAAGCATCCCCGACAGCCCCCGGTCTCTCATGCATAGGCCATAAAACCCTCTTCCTCTGCGCGACCCTGCTCTAAAAGTGACACCCCTGCCTGACCGACACCCCCTGCATTCCTCCCAGGAACACCCTTCCCCTCTTCTGATGACCCCCCCCGGCTACACCTGGCCTCTCGACCCGGTCCCAAGTCATAAAACAAAGCCTCATGGATGTACCCCCCCCGGCCCCGCATAGCAAAACGTGATACACCAACCGAAGTGCCCGATCTTATCGCCTGCCCAACCTTAGATCTGACCACCCCCTCTTGCCCTCGTGTCCTGTTGGAATGTCCGGCTGCAAGATTACAATCACATGTTACATTTGGGAGGGGAAACGACATCCGAGCGACAGGCATGGGAATAGGCCTGAAGCTGGGATTCCAAACGTGCCTTTTCATACTTCAAAGTTTCTTTATTGCAATAAGGAATGTTTGTACATCATAAACCTGTGTATAAAAGACGGAGCCTCAGGGAAACTTGTTAGAGCACCTCTTGAAGACATTGTGGGCGTGTCCGAAATGACAGGCTCATGACATTGTGGGCGTGTCCGAAATGACAGGCTCTCCTCATGAGAAATAAAACTCTGTTCTTGCGCTCCCGCTTCCAGCGCCCGTCTCTTTATTTGGTAACTGATCGAAACGGGAACTAAGAGGCGTCTTGTGCCAGCAGCCTGGGCATCGGTTGTAATTTGGGCTGTTTTTCCTCAATTGGCGTCCCAACGCGGGGCCCATCAGCGACAGAAGGTCCGGTAAGAGAGGTCCAGACGATGGGGTGAACATCTGAACGATTGGAATATACCTGCCTTGAGAGGGCCCTCGTCCGGCTGCCTTTTGAATGAACTTCACCGATTCCGAACGGACCTCTCTCAAGCGACCTACTGTCCTGACTGGGATCCCACAGGAATGCTGCGGTAAAAACATGGAGTAAGAGAACGATCGGGCGCTGGAAAGGGAAGGCGAAGAACTGTCCACACGGTCCGGTCCGGGTAAGGTTAAGTAGGACGTCTTTACGTCCGATTGATAGGATGACTTTATCCATCTGATTGATTGATTGTTTATATTGGAATCGGTATTTAAATACTGGTATTGTTCATTGATTGGTTCATTTAGCCTTGGTTGCTACTTGAAGTATTGGTTCTCTTTGAGACATTCTCTGTTTGCAAACAGCGACGAATAGGAACGTTCCTCTCTCTTTGCAAATAGTGAAGGATAGGTAATGCGGACTTTTGTCCCCCCGTTGTAATCCGTCATGCCTATTTTTCTCCCCACTGATTGATTGATTGCTCTGTTGCTCTTTGAGACATTCGCTGTCTACAAACGGGGAAGAATAGGAATATTCTGTCTCCCTTTGCAGATAGTGAAGGGTAGGTAATGCAGACTTTTGTCCCCATTGTAATCCGTCATGCCTATCTTTCTCCCCACTGATTGTTTGTTATCGATTTTTATCGATTATCGCTCTTTTGAGATATTCCCTGTCTACAAACAGAGAAGAATAGGAATATTCTGTCTCCCTTTGCAGATAGCGAAGGATAGGTAATGCGGACTTTTGTCCCCCGTTGTAATTCGTCATGCCTGTTTTTCTCCCCACTGATTGATTGATTGTCTGGACATTTATTGTTCAAGGAATGGTTCTTTTGAGGTATTCTCTGTTTGCAAATAACGTGGAATAGAAATGTTCTGTCTAGTCTTTGCAAGCAGTGAAGGGTAGGTAATGCGGACCTTTGTCCCCCGTTGTAATCTGTCATGCCTATCTACTCCCCACTGATTGGTAAACTAGTTCCACCCAGACCATTTATTAGAGGTAGATCATCTGGCTCAACCGGAGGGCGCCCCTAATAAAAAGGACATATGTAAAATACGAAGTAACCACCGTGTCCTGTTAACAGAAACTTTAGCGCAAAAACACACTAGAAAAGGAAGGAAAAAGAAATCTAGCAAAATCAGTAGGCCACTGATGAGTTTTTGACTTCGCTAGAAATAAGAAACGTTAGAAATAGCCCGCAATAAGAAACATGAAAGTGGTGAGAGAAGCCAAGCTTGATATCACGGCAGCCACGAGGTAGCTAGGCTCCGCCGCCCCTCACTGCTCCAAACATGTCTGTCCCACCGCCTGCCACGCCCAATAACGGTAACATAAGATAGATACAAGTCAGCAGATACCTACCCCCATTCCGGAAGCTCCCGAAGTGCAACAGGTCCACGGTTACGCCCATCCGGAAGACCAGGCCTCGACACGTGCAGGGCGGGGCCCGGCTGGTCGCCATCGGCCGGAGAGGCCGTGGGGTGGATGGCCCGGAATGTACTGGTCTTCCCATCCTCGTCTTCTGGCGCCTTGCAGGCCATGGGGGGGGGATGTCTTGCTTATGCCTCCAACCCCCCCCCCCTCTCTCATCGCCTGGTCCGGCCATCACGAATGCCATCGGCCGGAGAAGTCGTGGAGTGGATGGCCCGGAATGTACTGGTATTCCCATCCTCTTCTTCTGGCGCCTTGCAGGCCACGGGGGGGGATGTCTTGCTTATGCCTCCGACCCCCCCCCCTCTCTCATCGCCTGGTCCGGCCATCACGAATGTCAGCGCCAGAAGACGGTGTGGGGTGCACTGGGAGGGAGAGGCGACGCGGACGAGCCTCTCCCACCTCCCCAGGTGGAGGCCCCTCAGCTGCACCCCCAACGCTCCACTCACCCGACAAGGGTTCGTCCACTCTTGCGGTGCAACGCCACGCCCGACAGGCTGGAGTCCGTCTACTCTTGCGATCCAGCGACTGCCGGTTGCCGCGGAACTCATAAAATAACTGTCCACTCTTGGGAGATTGGGCCTGGCGTGCAAGGATGGCCTGGTCGCTTGCCAGCTAGAAAATGAGTCCCCCGTCCAGAAGCGTTCTCCTCAGCTTTGAAGATTCTATGAGAGCTGCAGGGGCCCCCGACCCCCGCGGGCCCCCCCCCAATGGGAAATGACTGCCATGATTGCCCACGGAACGACCAAGATGTAGCCACGAGACGTCGGCGCTCTCATGCTGGCGCCAGCCTCAGTTTGAATGACCAAAATCCTGCAGACTGCCAATTTGATCAGTTCCGGTGGAACACCAGTATGACCCAGTAGGAAAGATTGTTGCCTCCCCCTCCCCCCTTTGACTGATGGTTCATGTCGACGGCCCCTTCTGTTGCCCTTTAACGAAACTTTTGGACTGCCGAAAGAGGCTCTGGTCCAACCACGAGTTGGTGGAGACATTTTGACTATACTTGGACCTGCCTGACCTCACCCAAAATGGCGCCGGTACAAATGAAACTCGCAACTCCCTGTTGTGTTCCGGTTGCTCAGCCTTGATCGTATGGCGGGAGGGGATGGGTACTGATTGAACACTTGGACAATGAATTGATGTTAAGTTCTGACGCGTCATTGATTACCGTATTATTGAAAGTTCGAATTTTCGACACTTATGGTACTTGCCCACAATGAATTTTCAATATGATTTTATTGCACTTTGCGCACCTTTATGAAATCAACGGTCTCCGACTCCGTTCAAATAAATATCCCCTCATGTACAGTTCCAGTCTGCTCCGTGGCCGGCCCACGTGGTTGTAGACCCGTATTTGTGCACCAACATTTTTGAATAAAGGTTTTTTGAAAAGCAAACATAGTTGTAGCGCTTAGATTGGTAAGTTTCGAATAAATGGCCACTGTTTCCGATATAAGTAAAATACAGGTGAAATGAGGCAACTCGATTACTTAAAGGTTAAAAAGGCAAAGTACACAGAAATATTGCAAATGTGAATGGTCCAGGTTTGTTGTGTGTGTGTTTTTATATATATATATATTTTTTTTGTGCAACGTAAAGCAATCGATAAAGGTCCCGGTATTTAGCCTTTACTTTATGTGCCACATGTATCAGGGAAGTTGTTTCAGATGCCCCTAAGCCACTCCAAAGGAATGCCACCTAACCCCTCCAGTTCCCGTGCCTGATGAACAAAAAACGACCCTGTACCACTGTAGACCATCCCTCCTCCTCGAAGGAGATCACGAGTTCGCCCCCACTTTACACTGACGGCCCTTTGTTTTGACCCTCCCCTACGCACGATCCGTAATACCACACTTGGGCGATCTATGCAATACACAGTCCATCCATGATTATCTCTCCCGCACTACCGGTCCCTCTGGGCTTAAACGCCGAGATGAAAGGGACTGCATCCCGCGGAGATAGGTCGAGTATGTGGTAAGTAAAAGCATTTTCGGGTTTATGCGCGCTGATGTGTTATAAAACGCTGCCCCCACCCCTTCTTTTCCCCTTCTTTTCTGCAGGTCACATCGGAACGTCGACTAGAGTATGGAGAAGACCTACGCAACACGCCATGGTTCCGCACGGAAAAATTGTATATTGTCTATGGGGACTGCCCTGAGAACGTGACGAATTTGTGTGATATGAATGCACGCGTGTATGCCCTGATGTGTATAGCTCGACTGAATACACGTTGCACACATTTGGAGTGATAAGAGAAATGTTTTATGTATGACTTAAGTGATGATCGAACGGCCGATGGAATGGGGAAGAGGGGTCTGAACATGGTACCTATACACGACGAACAAACAAAGATATAGCACTCCCTTACTTAGAAACGTCTCTCTCTCTCTGAACCCGGCGACTGGGAGGGTGGCCTGAAGCAGAAACTTGGCGGGTTATTGCAGTATGACAAAATATGACTCCAACCGGCACCCCAAATAAGCAACCAAGAATGACGTGCACCCATGAGTAAATTCATACGGTAACTAAATGGGGAAAGGTTCAGGAATATTCCGGGGTGAGGTTTACCCAAGTACCCTCCTCCTGGAAGACTAGGAATATTGTCAGTGTTTAAGATTTACCACCTCCTTCTTGCACCCTCATAGACATGAAACTCAAAGCTGCCCCATTGTTCTCCCGACTGACACCCTCCGTTGCCTCAGCCTGGATACCCATTCGCTAAAAATGATTTGAAGATCCCACCGTGAGTATTAGCCCAACCAGGTTAGTTCCCGAACAATTGACAAAGGTGTAAGTATTTGCAACCGAGGCCACCAGCAAAGGCAGCCAGATGAATCAAGTAGGATACTAAGGATGCGCAGCATGCAGGAAGAAATCTTTTTGGCCAAGTACTGTTCTATGTTTTGTCTTGGATTTTTGTATATAATACATGTACTATTCCCCCCCCCCCCCCGCCTGAATTCATGTGTACGTAATGTATGGATCTACGTCGTCCCTCAGCCTGTGTTTCTGTATAACTTGACCCCTGCTGTTCTGTGTTGTGTGCGCACTAAATGGCCTATTATTGTACACGTTTCTCTCTCTCTCTTTCTCTCTCTCTCTCCATGTCGTACGTGTACCGAATAGTTCATTTAAAATGCGGACGACTCTCTCTCTCTGAGGGTCCCCCTGTTCCCTCTTCCTTTGTGTGGTAACGTTGTGCCCCGCCGGCACAAGCCTAATTGGTTTTTGAACACAAAGGTGTTCGGCAAAATTGACAGAAACTAAAACAATTGTAATTTGCCATATTACTACCTCTCCTTTCTGTAAAATGATGGAACTTGAATTGGCTAAGAAGGAAAGGACAGGTAAGATGACTGATGTCCCCTAATCTGGCCTTTTTATAGGTGGACTATATGTCAGTGGCCTTCTGTTCTCAGTTCGTTAGAAACACGATCCCCAATGCCCAGATTGCCCCACCTCTCTGCACCCAAGTACGGATGTCCAAAGCGTCCTCGTTTCTCCCGATTGACCCCAGCTCCATATCCCGAAGTATAACTGATGACCCTGATTAACCATTGCTCCCCGAGAAATAAATGTTTAGCCTCTGTCCCTCTCTCATGATGATAGAAGACTGCCAGGGCTTGGGTTAGAAAGACGAGTCTCTACCAAAGGATCCGATTTCGAGTTTGATGGAATACGCAGTTGATAGGAGTCTGACTTCTCTCCATATACGTCATGAACGAACGTCAAATAGACTTAGTACAAACTCAGTAGAAATGCCCGCATACATACTCCATAGTGATAACTTCTGACCGTGACCGATGAACGTATCCCCAACTACTTAAGATTGGGGGCGGAATTGAAAGGTATAAATGTCTTCTCCTGCCAGTTCTCTAAAGCTTGTTTTGTACCCATTCAAAGATACACAATCACCGGAGGAGAGGGGCCGGACGTGACGCACAGCCTAGCCGCAGATCATGAAGCACATGTGACCTCGACCAAAGGTGGAGCCGCAGAGCAACGAGACGCGGGACGAGGCACTACTCTCAAACACGGAAAATGAAAGGATGGAGGGCTGCCTTGAAGCCCTCTGCTTGCTGACCCACGCGTGCCAGAAGTCCCCGCCCCCTTTGAGCCCGATTGATGGGCCTGCCTGCTTGTTATCCTTTGCTCCCTTGGTTTGTCTCAAAGATCTGATCCCACTCCGCCCTCTCTTCCCTCGATTATCCGACCACCCCCCTTTTTTTCACATGGATTTTGACTCAGCGAAGAAGAACAGCATTTAGGTAGAATAGGGTTTGCCACGGAAGGAGAAAGAAATGCAGGTGCCCAGCATGAGGCACCCTTAAGAAGATTAGTTAGGAAACAGGACTGTGGTCTAACAGCAGAGGACAGATCGCACCCTGCGACGTGTAAGGATGGATCCGAGCTGGACCTATAGCTCCACCGCCGGTGCTCAACAGCGCCAACGGAAGAACACGAACTACTAGAGCTTACCAGTGATGGCTCGCTGCTAAAAAGACACTGTGGCGAAGACCTCCCCTCCCCTTTCTGAACTTTCTACCCCCCCCCTGACTACTAGCTTGTATTGAACTGAATTCCTCCCTCAACCACTTTTGTATTGCTTTCAAAATGTTTCATCGGTCACTTTTAACTGTACCTTGATACCGCCGGAGAGAGAGTCAGAACATGGTTCCATAATGTGTCGGAACATTTCTTTGATTGACTCCGACTGAGTTGTATACCGATCTCAAGACCCGTATATATAACACGACAAATGTAAATTCATATGTATTTCACCTCGTCTATCGCATCAACTGCACATGGTTATATGCAATTCGCCAGTATTGACAGACGCTATTTCATTGACCACCCATGGCTATATGTACTCCCCGTCAGTTATGATAAACATGGAAATGAACTAACTTATGTTAAAAAGCGGCGACTGTGGAAAATGACAATGTATATGTACATAAGCGGCGTTCATTTGTGTTCACTCATTACCAACTGCATGTACCCTAAGACTCTGAATTTCAAAGCTGAACGTACGAAAGCTTTGTATGATATCGAAATACGTAATATAATGGGGATAGACATAAATTGACATGCTGGCTAGATATGTTGAAAAGGGAGGACTGTTAAAAATCTGGATTGTGGTGTAAACATTATCGGCGCCATCTTGTCCTTTTCAGATCCATACGTGCGCGTAAGCAGCAACCATTTTGATTACCATGGCCTCTCTGCCCACTCCCGATAGCCAGCGTCTCTCTCTCCCCTTCACTCCCCGGCCTCGCAAGCATCCCCGACAGCCCCCGGTCTCTCATGCATAGGCCATAAAACCCTCTTCCTCTGCGCGACCCTGCTCTAAAAGTGACACCCCTGCCTGACCGACACCCCCTGCATTCCTCCCAGGAACACCCTTCCCCTCTTCTGATGACCCCCCCCCGGCTACACCTGGCCTCTCGACCCGGTCCCAAGTCATAAAACAAAGCCTCATGGATGTACCCCCCCCCCCGGCCCCGCATAGCAAAACGTGATACACCAACCGAAGTGCCCGATCTTATCCCCTGCCCAACCTTAGATCTGACCACCCCCTCTTGCCCTCGTGTCCTGTTGGATTGTCCGGCTGCAAGATTACAATCACATGTTACATTTGGGAGGGGAAACGACATCCGAGCGACAGGCATGGGAATAGGCCTGAAGCTGGGATTCCAAACGTGCCTTTTCGTACTTCAAAGTTTCTTTATTGCAATAAGGAATGTTTGTACATCATAAACCTGTGTATAAAAGACGGAGCCTCAGAGAAACTTGTTAGAGCACCTCTTGAAGACATTGTGCGCGTGTCCGAAATGACAGGCTCTCCTCATGGGAAATAAAACTCTGTTCTTGCGCTCCCGCCTCCAGCGCCCGTCTCTTTATTTGGTAACTGATCGAAATGGGAACTAAGAGGCGTCTTGTGCCAGCAGCCTGGGCATCGGTTGTAATTTGGGCTGTTTTTCCTCAGTAGGTCAATTTGAGAGAAAGGTTTGGTAACCTCTGCTCAGCCTGACATCAAGCTTTCCAACAGTAGCATTAGAATCAGACATCGCTTACTCCTCAATCGAAACTAGGAGCCAGATGGCCCTAATTAGGCATGGACTGAAACGATTGAGATTGCATGGCAGAAATATAGTGGAGTATGCCTGGAAAGAACACTTCTTCATGAACACCAAATCACTGTACGTAATTATGACAACAAACATAAACTTGTAGAGCCACAAAAAGGTAATTACATCATAAGCAACAAATTCCTTTACTTAAAGAACAAACCGGAAATAGCTGCCCTATGTAATATCCATCTGAAATGTCATGTTGTCCTGTTCGATCCCATACCCAATGCCCCACAGTATCTTGCTCTTCTAGAAAACCAGAGGGAAAGAAGACTGTTTGCATAGTAGGGAGGCTGCCTGCTACTGAATGATATCAAGAACAGAAGAAACCCTGCATCCTCAGAATTTTGTTCCTGTGGGGATAAAGAGGACATGCTGCATTTATGTTACATTGTCATCTGTATATTAAGGTTAGAACACACTCAATAGCAAAGAGTATTCACAAAGAACATTTAGAGAATGCATCAGAGTAATGATTCCTTCTGGTCTGCGAATTTTTCAAGTGTTACAACAAATTCAATGGGTTTCTATTGTAAGATTAGCTGGGATATTCGGATGACGCTTCAGGAAATATAACAGGCTTAGCCGGAATTAGAAGCAGCAGTGTGGACGAGGAAGAACTTTTACATTGCACTATTTTTTTCTACCTTATGGTTTTAAATGGGAGAGATTTTAATGGTATGTTAAAATGCACTTTTGTGAACAACTTTTACATCCTACTACCATATCTTGGGGTTCTAAATAGAAGTGGTTTTAATTGTTTTTAAACGTATTTTGTGACAAATTACGCCTAAGTGGCAGTTGCGAGTATTTGTCCTGTGTGAAAGACAATTATGTTTACCTTAAAGCCAAAAGCACTTTACAATAAATCAAACCCACGCATTGCAAATAATGGAGGTAAAGAATTAAAATAAAACCCTGTAGGCAATAACATTAAAATATATTACAATATTTTAAATAGTTAAAATATATATAAGTAAATGTAACTTAATGTTAAACAAAACTAAAAAAAGGTATCTATTTCTTATGTAATTATAAAGTAATTTTTATGCCCTTTTTTGAACTACTAAATAATGCAACAATACGTTGTATTTAAATATAACTCAATTAATTTTGTAATTAATTCTATACATATGTTTTATAATAGTTAATAACGCATAATAACACATTACATTCTTTTTCTGGAGGAGGAATTATTTTTAATGTTACATTCAGAAAAGTATTTTAGTTAATGTATTATATTTCCCTTAATTAAACATTTATTTTAAAATTACATTAGTAGACCTGAGGCTACACATTTAAAAATTAATACAAACAATTAATTTACAACTACATTTAATCTTAATATAGTTTTAGATGTACTTTTGAATTTAATAACGTTTTAATGTTTTTCCCTGTAGCTTATTATGCAGATACCTCTCTATTGGAAACACATTAAACTAAAATAACATTATTTTTCTGAAGTTTAAATTAAAACATAAATTCCCACCTTCAGAAAAAAAACTGTATTCTTATTTATTAATATTCAAAGTGATGTATAGACTTCATTAAAATGATTTAAGTATATTTTAAATATCAATGATGGCTACCTTAATTTCACATTCTAAATTGGGTATTAATATATTTGTTTTATATATTTGAACATTATTTTAATTATTTATGTATATTTATATACCTTTTTTTAGTACTGAACTAATTAAATTTAACATAATTCCCAATGTTTTTTTATATGTTTTCATTAACATTTCAACATCATTCAATATCACTCCAGAAGCAACTTTACAGGACTTGTACATCAGATCGTACAGTATGTGACATTTCAATTAGTGGTAGGTGCAAGCATAACATAAAATTGTACAAAGCACGAAAGGAAACCCCTCCTCCCTTGTTCCTAAGTGGGATGGGTATGCCCAGATGTGGGTCCCTTGCTCACTGTGCCATTGGATTCAAGCTAGCCTGGCTGAAGAAGGGTGACATACCCTGAAACCGGTCCCAGGATGCTTGTTTCTGGTCCAGGCAGGACCTGGCCTGACAGTTCAGTCTGGACTGTTCCCATGGGGCACAGGCTCAAGACTGATTTGATTATGGCTGAGTCCAAACTGGGGTGGCGTAGTGTGCAAAAGAAGAATGAATTTAACCCAGATCTTTTGACTGGGGGAGAATGTTTGCATTGTCAGCATTCTGTCCATCATTTGCTTTCTGTAACACTTTTCGCCCTAAGTGCGATGGGTATGCCCAGAGGAGGGTCCCTTGCTCACCGTGCCACTGGATTCAAGCTAGCCTGGCTGAAGAAGGGTGACATACCCTAATACGGGTCCCAGAATGCTTGTCTCCGGTCCACGGAGGACCTGGCCTGGCAGTTTGTTCTGCACTGTTCCCATGAGGCACAGGGTCAAGACTGATTTGCATATGGCTGTATCCACACTGGGGTGGTGTAGTGGGCAAAAGAACAATGGATTTAACCCAAATCTTTTGACTGGGGGAGAATGTTTGCATTTTCAGCATTCCGTCCATCATTTGTTTGCTGTACCACTGTTTAAATATTCCAGTGCCCCAAAGGCACAAGCCGTACAAGGAACTGTAGTAGGGCTCCCAATATAGTGAGCCCAGGTCCCAGCTCTGGTGAGTAACCACTTGATAGGCTCTTCATTTCCATAGCCCCATTCGCATGTCTGCATAGCATTCCCGGTTTCAGTGTCCACCGCTGTTGCAGGGCCAGAGAAATCCCCACCAGCATGCATCATAACTCCCCACGCTAGCAGGTCATCCTGCAATCATCACACCTCAGTTTTTTCATATGCGCCTATTCTGCCGCCGCTCACTCAGTTGCATCACACAACCAGTCAGCCGTCTTGAGGGGGGTGGTGCAAAGTTGAGCCATCTAATAGTTATGCAGTGTTTGGCCAAAGTGAATCTGTCAGCGCCGTGCTCTTGTTGCCGTACCTGACATTCCTTTGCCTGCTGTGGTTTCCTTTTGGTGTGCAGAAACAGCTCTGGAGGGACATGGTTTCAGGGCACAAAAGGACGCTCTTAAAGCGCTGCCTCTCCCCCGGGCGCAGGTTTCTCTGTCAGTGCCCTGCTCTTGGTGCTGTACCTGATATTCCTTTGACTGCTGTGGTTTCCTTTTGGTGTCGCAGAAACAGCTCTGGTGCGACGTGGTTCCAGGGCACACAAAGACGCTCTCCATCTGCTGCCACAGACGCTTACACCCTGGGAGAGGACTCAACCTCCCAGAGTGCACCCTGACAGGCCCGGTTGATGCGAGTGAGGGGGAGGCGTGACCACCGCGCTGAAAGCGCTGCCTCTCCACCCATGGCGCAGGACGCAGCCCAGACGAAGCCTGGACCAAGGGCGGGCCCGTCCGAGTCCGGAGGAGGCTGGGCTGGGCCATCCTACTAACTTCTGACCTATCATCAGAGTGGCCAGTTTAGTTGTAGCATTTTTCCATCATGCCACCAGTTGGGGTTAGTCTTTTGGGCAAACGTAAATTGGGCATGGGGGTGGAGTAGTGGGAACCCTTGATGCTTTTTTATCTAGCGCTGAATCTGCGCTCATTCATAATATTCAACTATCGTTAGAACCCCTATCATCAATAGAATCAGGTAACACAGCTCCCTATACTATGGCAACTAAATCAAACGCTCCTGTAGTTGCTCCAATAGGGTCACCAGGGCAGGTTTCATCCGTTTCATCAACCCTTCCCAATTCCAGCCCAGCAAGTCCAGATAGTCCTTACAGGGCCTAAGTAGGGTGCGGTGGGGCGGGGGGGGACCGCCAACAAAGAAAAGGAAAGCCCGCGCCTTAGCAAAAACCCATCCACACTCTCTATGGGGTATAACTCGGAAGGCCCCTGCAAAGGAGGTTGGGAGCGTCTGCAATCCCCCAGCAACTGTTCTTTTGTGGATGCTACACCTGACCCAGTAAACTGTAGCAAGGATGACTATAATATTCAGTTATTGCAGAAAATTACCTCTCTAATTTACCCCGTGATGCAGAAACTTGCTCGCTAAAAAAGAGCAGGGCCTCCCTAGGATTTCATCGTCTGACCACAATGTTCAATCAGGTGGTGGGGAGACGAATCTTAACCTGCTGTGGGGGGGCAGCAAAGTACGGGGCCTGCAAATATTACACCTAATCCTTCTAGCGGAGTTTCGGGTAATAATCAATCAAACCCGCAATTGCTAGTAGGCCTGGCCTATACGGTGCCCCCCGGCCCCAAGATTTGGTAGTTTGCAACTATTCCAACAACCATTAGCAGAGAAACTGCACCCCCCCATCTTCCCTACACTTACCGCCGGAGCCTACCCCTTACACCGTTGTTCTGGGGAATGTCTCGGAGCTTGAATTCCAGGCACGGGAACACTGGTCTACCCTGCGCAACAAGGCTCTACATCTACTAAGCTCCAGAACAGGGCTTACAACAGAACTGTTAACATAATTCTAAATGGTGTGAAGGGTACCATGGGTGGGGAAGTCATAGAAAACTCTCAAGGGGGATTGTGTGGTTTTCAGCTTTAGGTCACCCAGCATGGTTCAGTATATCCTGTCGAGGGCAGGGAATTGAGAGGTAAGGGATACCATCTCTGTATTCCCCCTGGGTGTTTTTTATCGACCCAAAACTGATCTTAGCGGTGCCAATTTAAGAGGGGCATTTCAATCACCGGGTATTTTTGTTCAACCAGTCCCTGTGAGAAATTGATTTGATGCACTTTCAACATTGGAAAGTAACAATTAACTCGGCTGTGATGGTGGGCCTGTAACAACCATAACAAGCCCAATCAAGGGGTACGGGGTATTAGACCAAGGTTCCCCCACTAAATATCTTCCTGATGGGACCAAATCTAGGAACACACAGTTAGCGGGGGCTGCCAGTATTACAGTGGGATCTTGGAACATTGCGGGCTCTTGTCCAAAACTGAATCCAGTGACTGGTCAACTTTTGTTGAACAGCACAATATCTGGGTATTTCAGGAGACATGGTCCATGGAACAAGTCCACCACCCCGGGTTCCTTACCTTTTCAAAGCCAGCTAAAGGGGGACAAAAGGGGAGACCATCGGGAGGGCTAACATGCTGGGTGAGACAGCAATCGAGTTATACTGTTAAGGAATTTTTGATTGACAGCCCGGATATCATGGCTCTCAGGCTTCGTACGGGCCATGAACTGGATATCTTGTTGATTAACATTTACGCAAGAGGGCAGCCGGGTGGGAGGCGTTCTGAGACTGTTGCCATCCTTGAGGGGTTTCTGGATACTTGGAAAGCAGGGCACAATCTGATTATAGCAGAGGATTTTAACTGTTCTTTTGAACCCCTTAACTTGGAGGACGGTAATCTAACTTCCGCGACCATGATCCACTGGTATTATCACTAACAGCACTGAGCACAATAGTTAATGCCAATAAGGACGAGGCACATACCTTAGTGGAAGCAGCTGTTACGAATGATGATGGAAGAGTTAGATGGGCCAGGCTTGTTGAAAGAGAGGGGGACCTCGAGCAGATGAAGTCTATGGTTGCCCATTCGGTTGCTATTCTTAATATTTGTTACTCTCAGGAGGATATGAATCGTATAGCTCCAAGGGTACATAGTAAGTTATTTTCAAGTCTAAAACCATTTTCTATTAAGCGTACTTCCAGGAAGAACACTTCAGGTGTAAAAATGGCTACCTGGTATAACAAACTATGTAGCGAGGCATACCGGGAGCTAACAAAAGCTATTAGATCAAAAAATATGGGCATGGTTAGATTGGCTAGGTCCAGGTTCAAAGCAGTCCAAAAAACAGCTAAGAAGGATTAGGATGATAAACGTTGGCTCGACCTACTTCAAGCTAGTAACGAGAGAGATATGATCAAATGTTGGCAGTTAGTTAAGTGGGGTAGCAATAGAACACAACACATACCGGTAAAACACGTTGCTCCTGGATTGTGGGTCACGTACTTCAAAGCACAATTTTTAACTGTAAATAACGTCCTTACCCAACCCCTATCAGGATTTATGTCCACTATCTTATCGTTTGATAGCTCTGAGGTTGAGGCGGTCCTCTCATTGTTGCTGAAAGGGAGGGCTCCTGGTCCGGACTGCATACCGGCTGATTTGTTTCAGTATGATAAAGAGAACTGGGTAAAATACGTTACTTTTATAGCCAATGCCATAGCTAGTGGTGCAGCTATCCCCGATACTTGGTCTGGAGCTATCATATTACCGATATACAAAAAGGGTGATCGCTCGTCACCTGGCAACTATAGGCTGATTAGCCTTATTGACTCTATACAAAAAATAATTGCCAGATTGGTTCTCAGCAGAATCAAAGTGTGGATTGAAGAGAATGAGATTTTGCCACCATTGCGGGCTGGTTTTCGACCTTTTACTAGCACCATTGACCAGGTTTTCAGGTTTGTTATGATTTACTGGAAAGTAGTTATCATTGGAGGAGGTTCTCTATATGAAGTCTTTATTGACCTTAAGTCTGCATTTGACCTGGTGCCACGTAATAAAATGTGGTGCATCCTTTTGGATGCAGGGATGCCTTAGAACCTATTAGCTTGATAATCAAGTTGCACAACTCGAAGTATGCCCAGGTGCGGTAGGGCCCAAAGGGTGAGGTTACAGCTTGATTTCCAGTCCTAAAGGGTGTGCGCCAAGGATGCGTTCAAGCACCGAATTTGTTATCCCTATTTATTGACAGGGTGGTACACTATTATTCCACATGTCACACAGATGCCCCTAGTCTGGCAGGGCTGAGGATGCCACTGCTCATGTTCGCGGATGACACCCTGATCCTATCTAAGACATAGAAGGGTTTGCAGGCTGCACTGTCTACGTTTGAGGTGTTTTGCCGCGATCATGGGATGGTGGTACATGTGGACAAGACTAAGTTCATGGTCGTCCACAACCATAAGACCATTGAAAGCAGTGTATCCATGAACAATGTCATTCTGGAACAGACAAATGCCTTTGCATACCTGGGGATTACCCTGGGTAAGAAACTTAGCTGGATACCTCACATTGATCTTTTAGTTCTGAAACATGCACAGTTGGCAAGAGCTCTTGTAAAAGAACACAAGCTCAAATTCACTAAGCCCATGGCCCCGGTTCTTAAGATATATAACACCTAGGTTATTACCTCAATCTTATATGGAGCGGAATTATGGGGTTTCGAGAACATCTCCTCGCTGGTACAAGCCCAGAACAAATTTGTCAGAGCTATTAAGAGCCTTCCGCAATCTACGCCCTTATTGCCGCTTTTTTGGGATCTGGGTTGCCTTCATATTGAGGATTTTGCCCGATACAGACCAATAGTGTTTTGGCGACGGTCACCCCGAGCTCTCCCAATAAGCAAAATCCCTTATGGATTTCAGGCGTGCCCGGCTTATAAGCTACCCAAGAGCAAATGGCTGAAACACATTTGCATGAACCTGGGCACTAGATCCGCTATGGAGGCGTTAAGGATCCTGCGGTCATCCAATGACGCACCTATAGCTGTAGCTTTGGCAAAATTTCTGAGTTGGGCAATGAAGAGAAACCCAAGTCAAGTTGTAGCTATATAGATGTTATGTAATTTCAGTGTGGCACTGTTAACTAACTATTAGAAGCGACGATTATCTGGTTTTATATTGCATTGTTGTATTTTTATGGTTTTTATTTTGGTTCTTTGTTGTTGGCCAATTTTATATGACACATATTCTGCACTAACTACTGTTTTAGACACACTGTTTCGATTGTTATATATGGCACTGTGTTTTTATTCCAAACATTTCTTATTCGACACTGTATGTATTGTCTTTTATGATTATCTTAATCGAAATAAAGACATAATGAAATTAATGAATCTGAGTATCACAAACATTCTGCTAATCTTCCTTCTCTTCCTAATAGGGATTATCCCAGCTGGCATTGCTTTAAGTCTCTGCGAATCAGCCACCCTACATCAGTGTGTAAATGTCCCTGAATACTGTTCCAGTAAGTAATGGTATGGTGACAGTTCCACATGACGTGAACGAAGTCCACAAGTGTGTGTCTGCAATGTGTGCACCCCCATCTTTTGTATGATAGTTTGTGTGTAGAGTTTTTGGAGAGTGGTATGTATGATGTTATACTAAGTATGTTTAAAACATGCATTGGCAGAGACCTATCACACTTGCTGGATTATTCTCTCCCATTCCTTAGTCGTGCCAAGGAAGTCACCAAGCCTTTGCAATGTATCTTCCACTATAAGGGGAGACAGCGGTCAGTCATCTCGTAGAGCCCGGTAAATATGGGTGATGAAGTGATGACCACCCACAATAGTCAGCAATGTAACACGTTTCTGAGTAGCAAAAGGGGCATCTGGGAACCCAGGGCAAATCTCCCAAGCTGTAGCTGGAATATAAGCAAATTGGAGGAACTGACTCCATTCCAGTTTAAATGTCTCTGCCTCCTGCAGAGTAATGAATTGGTCTGATGGGCAGGGTCACCCAAGGTGGCCACAGCCATGGTGTGGGTACTTTGTACGAAGGGCTGAATGCACCACACCTCCACAACTGAGGCATAAAGAGTCTTGCGTATGGCTCACTGACAAAATATCAACCTACAAAATATCGACCTACAGAAATATTGATGCTGAAATATCGAAGGCAAGAATATCGACATCCCTTCTACAACATGGTAAGTACAAAAATATCGAAATAAAAATATAGATGTTAAAAATATCTATGTTAAAAATATTGTTTTTTTCTGTAAAAATATAAATATAAAATAAATTAAATAACACAAATAAATAAAATAAACATAGTTAAAAATATATAATAATGTTTAAAATTAATAAATACATATATAATAATAATACATTAATTTAACATATACAGACAATATAATATACTTACTTATCAATAAGTTTTAATAATTATTTTAATAATTTATAAATGATAACAAATATTATAAATTACAAATGCATTTACAAACATAAAACAAAAACATAAATAAAATGTAAATAATTATTATTAATAAATTAAAAAAATTAAATATACTCTTAATAATTTTAAAATTAATTATATACTACATTATCTAAAATTATACATAAAATATCAAATAGCTAAATAAATGAAAATATTATTCAAAACCCATAACTAAAAAAAATACAGTAATAAAAACGTTGTATAGCATAGAACTTAAAATTACCATTCCCACACTAGAGAGCGCAACAATAGAGAAACCATTGGATAGCGTAGAGTTAAAATTACTATTCCAACTCCAGAGAGTGCACCTGTAGGGAAAGCGTTGGATAGCGTAGGGATAAAAATTACTATTCCAACTCCAGAGAGGTCAGCAGTAGGGAAAGCGTTAGATAGTGTAGGGGGAAAAATTACTATTCCAACTCCAAAAAGTGCAACAGTAGGGAAAGCGTTGGATAGCGTAGGGGTACAAATTACTATTCGAACTCCAGAGAGTGCAACAGTAGGGAAAGCGTTGAATGGCGTAGGGGTAAAAATTGCTATTCCCACTCCAGAGAGTGCAACAGTAGGGAAAGCATTGGATAGCGTAGGCGTAAAAATTAGTATTCCCACTCCAGACAGTGCAACAGTAGGGAAAGCATTGGATAGCGTAGGGGTACAAATTACCATTCTAACTCCAGAGAGTGCAACAGTAGTGAAAACTTTGGATAGCGTAGAGGTAAAAATGACTATTTCCACTCCAGAGAGTGCAACAGTAGAGAAAGCGTTGGATAGCGTAGGGGTAAAAATTACTATTCCAAATCCAGAGAGTGCAACAGTAGGGAAAGCGTTGGATAGCGTAGGGGTAATAATTACTATTCCCACTCCAGGAAGTACAACAGTAGGGAAAGCGTTGGATAGCGTAGGGGTAAAAATTACTATTCCCACTCCAGAGAGTGCAACAGTAGGGAAAGCGTTGGATAGCGTAGGGGTAAAAAATACTATTCTAACTCCAGAGAGTGCAACAATAGGGAAAGCGTTGGATAGCGTAGGGGTAAAAATTACTATTCCAACTCCAGAGAGTGCAACAGTAGGGAAATTGTTGGATAGCGTAGAAGTTAAATATAACATACTTGTTGTAAATAAAAGAATTAATAATTTAAGTTTTAAAAAACTCTATATCATTTGCAAATACCCATTAATAATTATTAAAAACATAATTACAATTGAATAATTAATTAACAATAACTTAACAATATGTACCAATAAATATTAATTAATAAATATTATTTACCAAAAAATAAACATTAAACAATGAAATATTTTTCAAAACTAAAAACATAATTACAATTAAATAATTAATTAAGAATACATTAACAATATATACCAATTAATATTATTTAATAAATATTAGTTACCAAAAAATAAATATTAAACACTGAAATATTTTTTTTAACTAAAAACATAATTACAATTGAATAATTAATTAACAATAAATTAACAATAAATACCAATAAATATTAATTAATACATATTAGTTACCAAATAATAAATATTGAACACTTAAATATTTTTCAAAACAAAAAACATATTAATAATTACAAATTAATGAACAATTGAAATATAGTAAACAATACATTTCTTTTTAAATCAAAAAATATTTTTTATTACCAATTAATAAAAATGTATTTCCAATTAATAAAAAGTAATTAACAATTAAACATCTGAACTACCAATTAAAAAATGTAATTACAATTAAAAAAATTAATTGCCAATTAAAAAGTGTAATTAGCAATCACAAACATTAATTACCAATTAAAAAATGAATTACCAATTACAATAATTACCAATTAATAATTAATGAAAAATAAACTAATTATCAATACCAATAAAAAAATCATTACTTAATTACAATTAAATTACTTCCCATCCAATTCCCCCATAAACCCACAAACCGCTACAGAACTTAAATGCAAACATTAATTAAAATTATTTTACAATTACTAAAAATTAATAATCAATTTACTATAATTAAATGACTTCCCACCCTATTCCCCTATAAACCCACAACCCGCTCCAGTACTAAAACATACATTTTACTTAAAATTAAAATTATTAATATATAAAAAATAGTACACATGTAATTTAAAACAAATAAAATACTTAACAAAAACATATAACACATACATATAAAATACATAATAAAATACATAACAATAAACAAATATCGATATTAGTAACTTCGAAATTAGTAACATCGATATATTTGATATCGATATTACTAACTTCGATATTACTTACATTGATATAAAAAAATCGATATTACTTACCTTAGGGTTGATATTCGGTCCAACGATATTCTTGCCCTCGATATTCTCCACCTTCGATATTTCCAACTAGATATTACTGTAGGTCGAAATTTCGGAATCGATATTTAGACTGTGCACCATTTTCTATGGGAGGGTATCCCAGTACCAGTGATTGGCCATGTGTGGTGCTGGACGTACTACTGTTTTTTTTTTTAGTAACTTACATTTGGATTTTGTGAATAGTCAAAAGTAGTAAACTTCCTCAAAGAGTAAATTGCTCAAACGTGTAAGTTACCTTTGTGAATCAGTCTCCTGATGTAGAAAAATAGGACATGCTGAATATTAAAGAAATGTTTTCCCCTGTCGTGAACAGCTATCAAAGATTGCTTGTCACCATTTAGGAAAAGTAGCATCTTTCCTTCGAGAGTCCTGATTGTGAAAAAGTCTCTTTTTACAACTTGGGCCAGGAAAAAGATATCAACTTGCATAAAAGTTATTTGTATTAATTCATCAAAATATCTAGTTCAATGACGTAAGTAGATTTATAATTGAAATAGAGGTAGGGTAACTTGTACAAATAATAATTTGTGTGACCTGGAAACCCAGCAGTGACTAAACTGGTTCCGTTAGGTTACCCTTCCCACAGGTGACAATAATAAGTATTTTCTTAAAATGTGTAGTGGTGTGCTGCCACCAAAAATACATCAACTTCCAGAGGCAGCAAGACAACCTTGGGGCAATCACTGACCACAAATCTGGAATTGCCGGTTTGGGAGGAGATAGGAACAGATGGTATCATAAACCTCCTGAGCAGAGGTTTGTATTTTGACACTGAGATGACATAAAAAGTACAAGTGACAGAAACATTTAGTTTCAGAGGACTCTCCGGCATTCGTTTCTGTCCACAAGAGGAGTGAAACCTGCTTGCAGATGAGGAGGGCATATTGTCTTTGTAGGACTTAATCTGGGATGGAGCTTGCAGTTCCTTAAAGGAGGGCCTGACTTTGGCCATTTTGGATAGAGTCCTCTGGGGCAGTTTATGTCAGACAGCCGTGGTCATTCTTTAAAAGAAAGTTGAGCGGTGGTACCAATTTTGCAGTGATTGGGTCTAGAACATCACCAAGCAAGAGATTGTGCACTGGATATCTACTTTATTTGGTGCTTTACCAGTTCTTAAGTGAATAAATAAAAAACTAATTACATTGCGCGCGCTGCAATGCCAAATGGCGATGCAGCACGCGCAATATAATTAGTTTATTAATTTATTTCTTTATTTACCTCCGTTCGGCCATATGCCAGAGTTTACTACACCCCACCCTTCCCCTCCTTCACCCCGCAGCACTCCTTCGAGGAGCCACTACTGCTGCTTGAAACAAATCCACCTGGAATGGAGCATAGTTATTTTTCAAACGCCTCTTGTCTCTTTTTTGTTCAAGGTATTTCATATTCAAGAAATAGTTGTGAATGTGAAAATCTTGATCAGCTATGCATAATATGTCTTCAACTATGGAGCAAAGTAGAGGGGGACAGGTGTAGTTTTTTCTCAACATTCGTTTGAGTTAATTACAGTCCCTTTTACCTTTGCAGAAATAATTGGTGAAACAGGGAGGGAGGAAAGTTTTTTGCGATGGGATCAATGTGTTTTCAAAGATTGAGTAAGCGCTTAGGGTATTAAAGGAAGATGCTGCCACAGAAGCATTCTAAGATGAATCCAGAAAAGTTATTGAGAGGGTCTTAATAAAGTTATGACATTTAACTTTGGAAAGTGCTCTAGTTAGCTAGGCTGCAAATGGAAACAAAACAGGGTTGAAATTAGAGGGTGTTGGAAAAGTGGACTACAAAGTGTTCTGTCCTAGTGAGCAGGAAGAAGGTGAGAACCGAGATGGATTTACAAAGAGAGAAGAGAAGAGATTTATAAAGAGAGAAGATGGAGTCAAGTAAATGGCCTGCCTGATGTGTGGTGGAAGGCACAAGTAAAAGTAGTTAATGGCTGTGGAATCAATCAATTAGGTCAAACAAGTCAGCTGGATCTTGGGACAGAAGGGCATCATATCAGTGCCAACAGCAGCAAGAAAGAAGGGCACAGTTTGATGGAGGAAATTGAGCATTCTGGTGCAAAGTGAGAGTTTACCTCAGAGACAGAGCAGTTGAGATTAGAGTGGTAAACAAAAGCTGGTCCACCTACCATTTCATGGAGACAGTCACAGCAACAGATGGAATATTCATGTTATATAGCAGATGCAACAGTGGAACTATATGAATATTTTAATTCAGTTTTGATTAATGAAAGACTATTGCATTGATAATCAAGAGTAAATTGAATAATATCCAGTTGGCGCTTGGGAAGTGATTTGGTGTTAAGTAGGAAACAACATAACATTTATAGGGTATCAATTGTATCACCCTTATGAACATTGAATGAGGATTTAACATTACGGTTAGATGGGGAATTTGAAATGTTCAAATGGATATGGGTGGTGGGGCCAAAGTAAGAGCTACAACATAAGACCAGCCCAATAAGAGAGGATAAAGGGAGAGTGGGGCAAGAAGGATGCTTTCCTGGAGTTTGGAGAGCTATCAGATCGGATTCGGAGTAAGTTACCCTTGAAGCTAGATCAGAAGCTCTGATGCTGTGAATGGTCCAAGCATGGACTAGCACAGACTTGTTTTCCTTTGGCATGCCTTCGATGCACTTTCAGCCCACCCACTGAACGCCACTCATGTGAGAATATGCAGCTGCATTTTCTAGGTATCCCACAATGTAAGAAGATCACACCTACAGAAAAACCAAATGAACTCACTGAACTGACTTGTGCTGTGAAAACAAGTGGACAAATTAACATTCTTAACTGGAGCCTGGCCACTCCTGAGTCCAGCTGTTAGCGCCCTAGTTGCTGTTTCAGTTTGACAGATGGTGGAACTGAAATGTTAGACTGATCCAACAGCACAAGGAAATTAAAATGTCATCTAGGACATTTGATAAAGTTTGTAATACGTCCTCCTGTCAGCCTGAATCTGAAGCAAATGCTTAACAACTTTTCTGAAATAGCTGACCATGTATGAAAAGTGTAGCTATGTTCTGAAAGACTAAAGAGTGCACCGAAGTACAATATGCTGTGAAAATGTGTGGGCAGAATAAAAGTGACGTGCACCTTTTTTCTGATGCCAATCTTTATGAGCTCAATATGCACAGGGAGAATGAAATGTGAAAGGGCTACTGCAGCCTCCTCAGTGAGATAGCAATGTGAGTCATTTCAACTGTTCAAGAATGCAACTCCAGTATTTAGCATGCTTCACCTTTACAGATAAGGTTACCAGGCTTAAAATTACTACTAAAGAGTGATTAGTTAATGTAAAATGTAGGGTTTTCCCCAAGACAAAATCAACTGACTTTGACATGTGCTGGCTGCAGCTTAGGCTACAGATATCCAGGCCTACAGTAGCAGTGCAGTAGCAGTAGCAGTGCTGAAGCCATAGTTTTAAAGTCTCACACACATGAGTGTTGTAAGGCACCCAACCCATGTGACATCTGACCTTTGTGTCAATTTTACCTTTAACGCCATGGTGCTGTGGCCTCACTAAACGGTCAGTGTATAACAAGTACCAAAAACTATAGGTGATCCTTGTGACAGCGCAGTGTATAGGAAGTGATCCAATAAAGATTGGCAATACACTGTCCACACAACATATACACATATGCTGTAACCATCAGGACATGCATTATTTGGAATTCAATAAAATTAATATTCAGGATTTCCCAGTGTGTGTTAAGACAAACAATTCGAACCTTTGACCCCTAACAATGATTCTAAAGTGATCTTCATCAGGACACAGTAAAACGGTAGCAACCAAGACCAAAGCATCATGAAGAATTATAAACCATCCAGAAAGCCAGGACGAGAAATGTCTGTATTCCCGATTGCCAAAGTTATTGAAAAGGCTCACCTAGTGTGTAGCTAAACAAATCACGAACATTGCAAAGCCATCACAGAGAGATGAGTCAGTGACAGATACTAGAAAGTCAGACATGCCTATTTGAACTCTGTAATATTGCTATGTTTCAAAGGACAAAACAAATGCACTGGGAGGTGATCAGGAGCTTCTCCCAATGATGAAAAAAAGTCAATAGGTAGTCAGAAAAAAATGGGGTTACGATGCAAAAAATTTACTTTCCTAAATCACCTTGTCCTGAATGCAAAGAAGGCCACAGGATACGCAAGCATCTATGAGACATATGCACACACGCACACATACAAGTGCATGTGCACACATACACTCGCACACACACACTCGCACACACACACACACACAAACACACACACAAACAGAGGGCCTAGTCCAATGAGAAAGCATTATTTAGAAACCAGCTGCTGACGCCCATTAAGGCATTAGAGGTCTTTACACATACTATTCAAACTCTAAAGTGCAGCAATGTAAATGTTTAAACACTGAAGAAAATACTGCAAAAACACTGAGCCTGCTGTCCTTACAGTGCACTTGAGCCTACATAGAGATAGTTTTTCACTACTTTTCCATGTAAATTTGGTGACCGTGGTAATATTAACATGAGCTCTAACACCCACAAAACGATCACACTGGGACACAATATCTTCTTAAACATGTATGTATTGCACTTCAGACAAAAATGAACACATTTGAAGGAAGATAATGTAATATTACCCAGAGGAACTTTAAACATAAGAAAATGAAAAAAAGATATAATCTTACCTCAGTTGACCTACACATCCCTAGGAATTTGTCGGACATAGTACATAATTTCTTTTCCTCTCCAAGTGTTACAATTCCTAAAAGAGAATTACATAATTACGTCTTTATTCGCTTTTGGTCTATGAACAAGGAAAGCCACCATACACAGCACACATTGCATTTAGTTTTTTATCACTCTGTTTGTTTTCTTCATATAACTAATGACATATAACTATGAAACAAATTAAAAATAAAGAGGTAGCAATTTCAGTGTATATGAAAACTCTTTAAAAAGCCTCATCATGTTTATAAATTTAAGACTGTAGTTATATTGGTTTTCCTGTTCCTCTGGTGTCATTTTCAGAATCTGCATAAAACTTTGCAATCAACTATTGTGTCAGATTGTGGCTCAGATTTGCAAATACTTTGCACCAGGTTTACCCAACGCAAAGTATTGTGGTGGGATTTACAATCCAACACACCTTGTGATTTGCTTGGTATTGCACCCAAAGTAAAGCAATGAAGCCTTGCATTACTTTGCGTCAAAGGTGGTTTTCCATGGGTGGTACATGAGTCTTTCTGTGCAACCACCCATGGGTTTTGAAGCAAATCCCTACCTGCAAAAATTGTAGAGGATTTGTGCCAAACTACTGCACCTTTTGAAGGCAGGTGAAACGAGGAGAAATGTTTTCAGTTCTCCTCATTTTTCTCACTTTTTATGTGGGCTGCGTTGTAAAGCAATCTTACAAAGTAGCAAAACATCTAAGCATAGTTTTTGTACTGAAAAGGACCCCTTCCAGCACAAAACATATACTTCCCACAATGCCAACATACATACACTGTGGCGTTGCTCCGCTCACTCCCGTTCAAGTAATGCAGCACAGCATAGCAACTTTCCTTGCTACCCTGTGTTGCATGACACAGGCTGCGGAAAAAGTGTTTGGGGGAAAGACAAGGGAGTAATTTGTGATGCAAATTATGGTATGCATGGTGGGGTATGAGTTATGGTTTGTGTAGCCAACCATAACTGGTGAATGTTATTGGTTTTTCATCTTTATTTCATAACCATAAATGCGTACCCTACCGCGGCCTTCCAGTCATGTCTGTAACTTGGGCGTGTACATTGACGGCTCTTTGACCATGCATCATCAAGCAGTCAAGGTCACAGCCGTGTGCTTTACCATACTAAAATGGCTTGGGAAGATCATCTGGATGCTGTCAAATGCCAACCAGAAGACAGTTGTCCATGTCCTTGTCACCTCACGGCTGGACTATGGAAATGTCCTTTTTCTAGGCGCAAATAAGGCTGTGACCTGTAGACTACAGCTGGTACAAAACTCTGCAGCAAGACTACTTTGCAGGGTTCCCAGAGCCACTCCCATCTCTGGCTACCTCTGTGACTTACATTGGCTCATGGTAGAGAACCGCATAAAGTTCAAAGCCCTGAGCGACATGTTTAAGATCAAAAGGGGTTCGGCAGCACAATATCTGCAATCTCTTGTTTGCCCATATGCTCCCACTTGTCATCTTCGATCTGCAACTCTTGAAAAATTTACGGTGCCCAGGTTCACACTCGCCAGGATGGGTGGAGGTCCTGTCCGCATCTTGGACCGTCCCTCTGGAATTCTTTTCCCCTTGCTATCCATAAAGAAACTATTTACACCTGCTTCCGCACATCCCTGAAGAGCTGGTTATTTAGCCAGTAATCTCATCTCATCACCACTACATGTTGCACCGAGTCTGTCCAGGCGCCAGGAAACCCTTCTTGGGTAGCTGTAGTGCCCTATAAATTCAACTAATAAATAAATAAATTATGCAACACGCAAACAGTAACAAAAAGAAAACACAACACAAGAAAAATTCCAAACCTATTTAGCAAATGAGAGTGCAATTTCATAAATAAAACGAACTTGTGACTTTCCCCAGCCTAGCATGACCAGATAACCGCGAGTGGTGCTTTCTGCTTTTAGGTGCTATATCTACCTCAAACTTTACAATTGAATATCTGTGGTTCTACAGATTGAATTCTTGTCATTCTGGTATCATTTTATTCATTACAATGTACTCTGTGTTTCTGAATTGGTTTGAAATTTTTCTTGTGTTTTGTTTTCATTTAATTACTGTTTGCGAGCTTTATGTTATGATTCAGCCTCCAAGTGTACCAGAAACTGTAGAGTCCCTCAGATATCCTACAAAAGAGTTGTGTCTCACGTATATGGAAAGAATACTGTTGCATGTGATCCGCATGCCTCTCATCCCGCCATTAGCTTCCAATCCCCAGAAGTTTCCGCACACATATCCAGTGTTCTGACAGCACCTCTGGGGCTGGTGACCCAAGTTGGAAGTACACTGCTGTTGTCTCTGGGAGACCTCTTGAAAAGTGTGACGCTTTAATCAGGCTAAAGCCAATGGCAAATGAGCAGTGTGATGCCTGTTCCCCCCGCATCCCTCTTCGACCATTTCCAGAGGGCCTCCGTCAGCTGCCGGCATGGGAGCACACAGAGAAAGCTGCCTGCTCCATGCACTACTGAGTGACGTTGTGACCCCATCTACATCAATAATGGGACTTTCGACCTGCAATGTAAGGTGACTGTGACTAAGACCACCATATATGTCAATAAACGAAGAAGGTCCTGGGAACTGCTTTCTCAGCAATGACACAGATTTGTCACTGATTCATCAAGTCCTGGTGCCAAAAATGAAGAGGCGGTGGCAACCACTGGCAACCAGCCACTGAAATTAAGTACTGATCCTGCCCCTTTGAACCCAGATTACTGAATAACTGAGATTTGAGGGTAAATCCATACCACAAAATATTCACTCCTTGGTATAGTGATATGGTTTTGCACGTCTCATATTGTGAGCTGAATTTTATAATTCAGCAACTTTGGAAGAAGCAGCAGGGACTTGTAATGGCAATTTGCTAATGTTAGTGTACTAAACCTGCAAACCAAAAGGATACATTCCTGTAAGCATGATAGAAAAAATAATATTTGTGATCGGTCCCTGAATGTCAGAGCTCTAAATAAATCATAGTATTTGGCAGCCAAGATCATGTACATGGGTGCCATTTAAGGGTCGCCAGGAGTAGCAGATGAGAGCCCTAGCTTGTCCCCTGTGAGCCTTGGTATTTACCTTGACACCCTTGGCCTCAGAGATCACCTGCCTGGAGCATGAACAAAGCGGGTCTCTTATGAGCTCTGTTTATTTTAATTCATTAGAGTGTGAATTGTACTTTAGATTTTTTTTAGTGTAATTCATGTAAGTGCTTTACATATGCAAGAAAGCATTTATTTTTCCAAAATACTGTTATCATTCAGGGCGAAATTAACACATATGTTATATTTCGGGGATCTATATTAGCAACAGCATTTGCTTCACTATGCGTCTGCTGTAAGCTGTCAGGTGCACATGAGGCAACATTGATCTCGCAGCTACAAGTGACAGAAATGCCCAAAGTTAAATGGCTGTCCTTCACGTAATTTGACTGCATGAGATCTAATGGGTGCCCCGCTTCCCTGTATACCCTGGGTTGGGCACTGTTCTCTTGAGAATACCATGTCAGAAGCAACACTTACATGCACACCCCATGTGGGCATCATTTCACTAAAACATAGCCACAGGCCTTTGGGGTTTCACTTCTGTCCATGCTGCATGAACAGTATTGCAAAGCACTGCCTTCACTGGAACACTGTGGCAGGCCTGCCCAAATTCACTGCCTTCTGCATTGCCTTGCAAGGAAGGCACTAAGTTCCACCACGGACCCTATAAGACATTCCTTCAGTACACCTCAATGCCCCACTGCCCTGCACATAATGGCGTAAGAAAACTGCGACAGGTCTGTATGTGGGTAGATCATTGCCATATAGACCTCCAAATCCTGGCCGAAACATTTCTCACACCACCAAAAGTGCCCAATACAGGTCCTTTGAACTATTTTAACCCCTTCAGTGCTGATGACGGCTTCCAGTCGTCATCAGTTACGATGGGCATGTGCTGATGATGGCCAGGAGCCGTCATGACCACGCCCGCGATCGGAATGTGCCGCACAGGCGCAGAATTCCGGCCGCAGCCAGGGATTAAGGAGCTAACAACACTCTGGGATGTGGACCCTCTCTCAAGGCCCAAACAATCACACCAGCTTCAGCAGACTAAAATCATGTCCAAAGCTAATTTAAATATGCCCAAAAGAGGAAAAGTTGCCTAGAATTATTGGACTTTGTCTGCCTAAGCATGCAGTTGGTTAATTAGCATTAGCCTTGCAGTAGCTGGCACCTACCTTGGAAAACTAAACTCAAAACAGAAAATATGGTTTAGGACTTCTGACAGGAAGACTTGGGTATAGGGTAAATGGCTCTACCTTAAACCAGGAAGGGAAGCTGGGGAGGGTTCAGGAACTTCACTAACTTGAAAAGGAGCTTTTGGAAAGTGGGTTATTGGTAGGGGCAAAGGTAGGTCTGCCACTGGCAATAAGGCCACTAACACATGATAGGACCCAGCATAGGTCTTAGAAAATTATTCCTATGCTCAACCCTTGTGTTAGAAGGTGGTTCTGACACTAGGGGCCGCCCCTATTTTTTGCTTTCTGAGCACCTAATTGTTGAGCTTTTACTGTGGTGGAACCTCATAATCTGGGACTCACCCACAGTGAACTCATAATGAAGGACACTGCAAGGAGAGTTTAGTGGTGTCCCCCTGGCTGACTAGGCCGCTGCGCAGCAGCTGGAGTATGGGGCACCGTGCTGGTTACATGCAGACACGGGTGTACATTTGTGTGCACACATGTAGGGGCTGCACAGGGGAGATTACCAAGCGTGCGCAGTCCAAGAGCAGGTACAAACTGAATGGTGTGGCAGGACCTATGCAGAACTGGGTGGTGACATGGAATAGGCTTTATGCACTGGAAAGAAACATGCCAGGGAAAGACAGTGTGTTTTACTGTGTTTTTCACTTCATTATTCACTTATGGGAAGGTGGAACCCATGGCTAGAGTAACTTCCACAAGCCCTACGGATTCCAGACACGCATTAAAGTCCTGTGTAGCGGATGTGAAAATAAGTATTCTGCAGAGTCCAAAGTCATATTTGTACTGCTTTTGGGTCGTCCAGAAATGTCATATTTCTCTGAGTCCCTGGCTGGGATCTGGCCTTGGCAGGTTAGATTAATGACCTTTATTCCCAGAGCAAAGTTCTTCCCTCCAAGGAGAAAAGATAGGTGGAGCTACAAACCAATCCATCAACTGCTGCCCCTGGGTGCCAGGCACCAAGCTGAACCACAGTGAGGGCAGTGAGGGGGGAAGGAGTTGGATTTCAGAGGCCATGTGGCCAGAGACACTGTACGACGCCATTTTGAACAAACCCAGAGGCTGAACAAGAAGGAGGGAGCAGGGGCAGGGAAGTGATGTGTCGCTGTTTGATAGGACACACAGAGACTTCCTGCCAGCCCTCTACTCAACTTTTAAAAAGTACTTGCACAGGAAGAGAACCTCTCTCTGGGGTGTGGTCTGCGGAGGCGGAAGGTGCTTTAGCCTGGCCATGGGCAGTTGGAAGGAGAGACCCCCTGACTGTCACCCAGGCCCCTAACAGCACCAGAAGAAGCGCCCAGGATCGGTGCGCAGAAGCAGGGGTCTCTGCACAGGGAGAAGAGAGGCGTAGGGAGCCAATGAAGACCGCTCCCTGCAGAAAGCTCTTGGAGACCCCAAGGATGAAGAAGAGTACTCCCAGTGGCTGGGGGTGCAACCAGGAGCAAGAAGACGCGAAAATGGGGCAGATCGGACCCCTAGGGGCTGAGATATGGCCCAGAGAAGGTAGGTGACCTTTGACCCCTAAGAAGACCGACGACGAAGCACGTGGGGCCCCGCCGCCGGTCTCAGAGATGCCCCCGGGGTGGGTCAGGTCCCGGGGGCTGCCCCCAAGGAGAAGTAAAGCCGGGAATCGCCGTCGCACTCCCCGTGAAGGTGCCCTGCAGGGGGACCAGGAGTCCACCCTGGCCCCCACTGATGATGGAGGCGGGGGAGCACTGTCGCGCCCCCCTACGAGGAGCGCTCCCCGTGACAATGCCCACCCTGGCCCCTGCTGAAATTGGCGATGGGGTGTGCTGTTGCGCAACCCCATCTAGAGGAGGAGGTGCCTGGCGCCCGAGGTGCCAGGATGGGGGGAGCGCCATCACGCTCATTACCTGGGGGTCCGGGTGGAACCAGGCCCCCCACCGAAGCAGGAAGATGCAGCGAAGCCGCCAGAACCACCAGCGCGGCTCTCCCCGGTGCAGTGGGAGAGCCACTCATACAATGTTCACGAGGAGGAGCACAATCGCCCCATAATGCCTTGCCAGGCATTTTGAAGCCTGTCGTTTTGGTGCTTGGTGGCCCCCCAGAGGAGGGGGGTCACCCTCATTGGTGAAAAGGTGCTGAGGGGAGCTGCTGGAGAAGTGCAGCCTCCCCCCTGCTCAAAGAGAAACGTCACCCTAAGTTTCCTAAGTATTTCAAAGGAATAACCCCTCAAGGGCTCAGCCCACAATTATCACCTTCTGGGCTGGAACTTTTGTTCTTCAGCTGAGGGTGTTTCCATAATTGCTTCAAGGATTGATGGGCTGAGTGGGGGTGTCTGGAAGAAGGCATCCCCTGCAGGTGAAGAGGTGTAATTGCACCAGAAATGCTTTTACCAATGGTTATTTCCTTTAAAGGGACTGAAGGTCAAATGTGTAATGTGAAGTACTGGTGTAAGTCAATGTCATAGCAAAGTGGGGTTATGTTATTAGACATTCCTTCTAGGGTGTCTGGCGTTATATGCATAATCCTGTGATCATCTGTGATGCCTTTAGGGGCTGTAATTGCAATGCATTTTTAATGATACCCAAATGTTACGAGTATGATCATTCTAAAGTGGTGCTTAAACATGTATTCTTGCTGCAGCTGTTAGGTGGGGAACAACCCAGACTGTTAGCCCTTAAGATGTAGACCTTAAGATGTAGAGGTGCATACTTTATGGTCAGTAGGAGATGCTCAGTCAGGGTTATGTGTCACCAAGGCCAGTGTATCTATTTTTAATGCTGGTTGACGTAATCGGGGGCGATGTCGCCACTGGGATGGTGCCAGTGCGCAGGGCCCTCACTCCAGGTTAAGTCCAATTCACTGCAAAGGGGGCAAGATGATGTGCCTACATGGGGGTGGTGGTACTAGACCCCACCCACCCTTTCGGGAGGGGTGAAGATGTTATGCAATGTCACAAAGTATTTCCAACAGCTTATGTATATTTGTAAATTGGTGGATAGTATTGAGTAGTGTGTGTGTTTAATAAATGTACTCTTATTTTTATAAAGCAAAGTACAGACTGGACAATCAATTATTGAGTGTTATTTCTGCGCACTTGCAAATGGCGATTACTAGCCTACACCACCTCCCTTGAGTAAGCCTCAGAGTGCTCTGCAATGCTACCCTCTGAGAGTCAGGCGCTACAATTGGGCGTTTGGTTCCCAGTGAAGGACAAATGTAGTCATGTTATTTGTGCAGGCCTCACAGATGCTGCCTCATTTTCCAACACCTTGGTTACGTGGCTACAAGCAGACAGGCTTAATTTCAAAGACAGGGATGTAAAGCATTTAAAAACACCATTTCAGTAAATAATTAAGACACAACATATAATAAAAATCCAACACAAATTTATAAAAATAGGAAATATGTTTATCTTTAAAATGACACCAAATCGACAAAAATCCAATGTAGGGAACCGCAGATATGAATTTTCAAACATTTCATAAAAAATAGCAATCAGAACATTATAGCACCATATTGTGATACCTGCTCGCGATAGACCGGGGCAAAGTCAAAGTTCCAGCCCGGACGCAATGGTGCCCTGAGCGGCTACTGCCCCCGGCACGTCCCGGTCCAAGTTTCTACCTTCACACTTAGAAACTTTTCTGGAGCTTTTTCTCTCGAGGCCCCTTGAAGCTACCAGGCAATCCGGGTTCGGTGACGGTTCGCCGGCTTGACTGATGATGAGGTACCGGTGAACTTCCCTGGAGCGGACGTAGAAAATATTTCAAGTTTGCTTCAGCGGGTCAAACCAGGAATCCAGGCCCACACGTGATGGAAGGCAGGCTGCTTGGCTCTCGCGGTTTCTCCCGGTCGACTTTTCTACGAGCGGACTTAGAAACTTTTCTGGAGCTTTTTCTCGCAGGATCTCTCGATGCTCCCCATGTAGCCGGATCCGGTGAGGGTTCGCAGGCTTCAGATTTTCTCTAGTTCCAGTCAATCTCTGGAAGTCAATGCTATGGAGCTTTTAGCTGGACAAACCTGGTTGGATTGGCCGTCTGACAGTTGAAGGCAGGTGGCCTGGCTGGCCAGGTTGAGTCGGTCCCTCTATTGAGCTTGTTTTCAAAGTTAGTTCAAACTTCTCTAAACTTCTTGAACTTTTTCCTGAAGTTCCTCAAGAGGTCCCAAAGTGTCTCAAACTTACTCCAAGGGTCTGGAAGCTTCAAGATGGTCCTTGAAAGTTGAGGACTTCAGTTTCCACAATCCACTGGTACAAAACCCTTACAAACCAACTGATGGGTCTCCAAGGTGTAGATTTAGTTGGTGATGTTCCAGTTGAGCTTCTTTTAACCTGTAGCTTTCATGGAGTCCACTCATTAGTTCTTTTCCAGCAAGATAATCCACAGGGCTGCAGTTTCAGACGGTGCAGTCTTCATAAGTCAGGACTTAGAGTTCCTTGCACAGCAAAATATTCTCAGCAGGGCTCTTCTTGCTTCATTCAGTTTCAAGCAACAGATCTGGAGGGCTCTGCCCCTCTCAGATCTCTCAGATACGTATTCAAAATTCTCTGGGTCAAGCAACAGGTCACATCTGATCAATGAGAGCAGGGTAACTCCTCATAGTTATGACCACATCCTGTAGAGTGTGGCATTATTTTGTCCCAGAGTGCATCAAATCTTCCAAATTCATAATGGTTGATTTACCAGCAAGGAGGTAAGAGCTGGCTAAACGCGCCCCCTGGGATGGCTTATTTCCATGGACTCTCCCCCTACCATCTGCACATACCTACCTTAAGCCTAGCCCTGACTCTGGGTCAAGAGTGTAAAAGTTAAACTGAAACCCAGACCTCCCCTCTGCCTTTGAAGTGCATGGTTTACAACTTCACCCACTGGCCTGGCATTCCTATAGACCAGCACAGTGCCCCCCCCCAGCAGAGTTGTTAACCCCAGGGGTTCTTTATCACCTCTTCAAAGCAGCACACATGCTAGTGCTGAAAAAGCTGCTGGCCTCTGAACTGCCATGCCCCAGGGTACTGGGTACTTCTAGGTAGTTTCAATCCCATGCCCTATTATATACTAGGGACCTATGGGGTAGGTCATGCCAATTACAGGGGTACCCCATAATACCACAGTGTACCCTAGTGTATGTTGGGTGTTTTAACTGTATTCTAATGTGTTCCTTTCAGCTCAGCACTGGCCCTGGGCCTGGTTGGTTGAAGTTAAGTGTAAAGGGAGATCCGAAGGAGAGCAGTCTTTGTTCCCTGTGCCATGTGTAGCTATTTTGACATCCGCCCAGTGGGAGGAGGAGCTGACCTTGGAGCCATTTTGGAGTAGTGGAGTAAGAGAGGACTGCTCATTTCAATGACCACACCCCTGTTAACCACAACAGTGACTTCTGATTGGCTCTTAACTTTTTCCTGGTGACTTTGCCCCAAACTTCAAAAAAACTAAATCCTATCTCCTGTTCCTCTTATTGGATTTTAGTCATTTTGTTTATAATAATAAGGGAAATTTATAAAGCGCCTGGTTACGCGCACAGGCGTGTCCCCGCGCTATGGTGAGTGGTGGTGGCAGAGTCAGTTTCATTTTTCTTATTACATATTTTCTGTATTTAGAAATTATTTATGAGCTTTTTACTGTTAACATTTTGATATTTTCATTGATTTGGTACTGCAGAACACTTTACATACTTTTCTTTAGTTTTGCCATAACTACCATGAGTTGAGCCCCAGTTTATTTACTGAACTTGTGAGTTGGACCTCACAAGATTTTGGACTTATTATATGGAAAAGACTCAATCGTCTCCAAGTAATAACCCATTTTCTTACACTGGTATTTCATGGAAACCTGATTTATGAGCACATACAGCATGCTTAGGTCACGCTTACTGGACACCGCCTGCGCTGTCAGTTTTTGAGATGTATAGTAAGCTTAGAACCCACCCGCTACTAACCATTGGTTGGCTTTACTGTCACCCTCATTTGCTTGTTTTTTATTCATTAACATGTGAGGGATTTTCGTCCTCTTCTTGTGTTGGTCTTCTCTGGAGCATAGAAACATTACTGTGTACTTGTACTGCTCACTTTTTCAGACACTACTTTTTCTTTTTAAATTGGTCCACAGGCATGTCTGTGTTTTCCAGCTGTCTCCCTCATAAGCCTATCTTTGCCTTTCTATGATATTCTCTTTCGCCTATGTGATTCTCTTCCTTTCCCCTCTGTGATGTGCTAGCCCTCATGTGCGTCTCCCACCTGTGTTGCTTTCTCATCCATGTGCTTGTCCCCTCTTCCAGCTCAACATTACTCTCCCTTTCCTGTTTGCTTTCCTTCCTAACCCTTCACAATCCATGTTGCTTTGCCCACCTGCACCCTCCATATTGCTTATTTATTTATTTATTTTATTTTATTTGAAGAGTTTTATATAGCGCTGGCTAGACCCGGAGGTATCAGAGCGCTTTACATGAGAATTAACAATGTAACATAAAAAGTTCAACAATTACACAATAAATCCCCCCCCAAAAATATGCACTACAATTAGGAGAGGAGATAAAGGAGAAAAGTAGTGGAGGGGGCAGGGTAGGTGAGAAAGGGAGGATAAGGGAAGAGATAGTACGGAGAGACGAAAATAAGTCTGTCTAAAGACCGACTGGGTAGGTGAAGACCAAGGAGGGAATACACGGCCCATCTCACCTATAGCTAAACCAGGTAGCTCCATTGGGCATCATACAAAAAAGTTCAGTCTTAGTACATTGAGAGAGGGGAGAAGGAGAGCCATAAATAGAGGTAGGGTGTGGGAGGAGACGACAGGAGGGACGAAAGGAAGAGCAACAATGTGGTTTAACAGTAAAATAGAAAAAGATCAACAATTACACATTGCATCAAACAATCTGCAATACATTAGGAGAGGAGAGAAAGGAGAGAGAAAAGAAGTGGGGAATAGGTGAGATGAGAACGTGAGGATAAGGGAAGAGACAACCATAGAGACGAGAGGAAGTCTGTCTAAAGACCGACTGGGTAAGTGACGACCAAGGAGGGAATCCACGGTCCATCTCCCCTAAAGCTAAACCAGGTATCTCCATCGGGCATCAGACAAAGTAGTTTGGTCTCAAGTGTCGAGGGAAGAGGTTCGCAGAAAAACAGGATGGGAGGGAGATACAGCAGAAAGACGAAGGAAAGTCTGTCCGAAGACCGGCTGGGTAGGTGACGGTTGAGGGGGAAGTCCCTAAACTCATCTCCTCTATAGCTATCAGGTAGCTCCACCGGGCTTTGGCCAAATAGCTAGGTCTCAATGAGAAACATTTTAAATAACATGGAGGGCAGAATAACTGGAGCATAGGGGGGAGGGAACAGGGAAGGTGAGAAAGGGAGGAAAGGGGAAGAGACAACAAAGAGAGACGAAATGAGATCTGTCTAAAGGCCGACTGGGCAGGTGACGACCAAGGAGGGAATCCACGGCCCATCTCCCCTATAGCTAAACCAGGTAGCTCCATCGGGCATCAGACAAAATAGTTCAGTCTCAATACATTGAGAGAGGAGAGAAGTAGAGATATAGATAGAGGAAGGAAGCGGGAAGAGACGACAGAAGAGACGAAAGGAAGTCTGGCTAAAGACCGACTGGGTAGGTGACGTCCAAGGAGGAAATTCCGACCTGTTCTCCCTATAGCTAAACCAGGTAGCTCCATCGGGCATCAGACAAAATAGCTAGCTCTCAAATGACGCGGGAAATTCACAGGTAAACAGGGTGGGGACTAGGGCAAGGACAGGTGAGGGCAAAGGTTAGTAGCCGGAAAGAGGAGAGGAGTAGAGCAGGGAGGGGTAGGGGGTAGGCAGTTCAGTAAAAGTTCCCATGGATCTGCTGCGAGGCATTCAAAAAGCAGGTCCGTTTCTTCACAGGAACCATAATGGAGTTCTCCGTGCGATGCCGCTGAGCGGGGTCCCTTGCAGACCCTTCTGGTCGTCCCCTTCTTGGGTGGCATGTGGACCAGCCCAGGGGGTCCTCGCTCATTGCGCTGGGGGCGGCCACAAGGTTCGTTTGGCAGTGAGTGGGGACGAGGCCACTGAAACGCAGCATATATGTGCTTTCAGCCCCCTGTGTTGCTCAAAACCTCACTGGCCCCGTGTTCTTTATGCGCCCTCCACCCATGTTGCTTTCACCACCCACTCCCCCCCCCCCAAAAAAGTTTCTCCATTTTACTTTTTATTAACCATGCGGGATCAGCAAATTAAAAGAAAAAAAGTGACAGTGTCATTTTATAAGCATGTGCATGCATGGTAGGCGCACCTACAAAAATGATGCAAAAGGCTTCTTTTTTTTTCTTAGTTAACCAGACTAGACAGGTATTTGGTCACAACAATGAGACCTATTGGATTTGTTAACACTTATTTATGAATATGCGTTCTTACCAATACATGCTTTGCATGCTCATACTTACTACTGTAACATGTTTTATTGAATGTTTGATCATAGGTTATATCCATTTCGAATACTACACATGGGAGACAGACATACATGACTAGTCACTAATATCTACAGAAAAGTGTTGGTGACGTCCTATTTCTCCAATGTTAATATGACACCCTCAGTGAAAGGTGCTAATACTGTCCACTTGAAAATAAAAGAGCTGTGCTTTGAAGTGCTGATATTCTATTTTACTAGCATAACATCTATTCTGATAGGTACTAATACTGTCTGTGGCTGGTACTATATTTTACCAGTATGCACCTGCTAAAAAGTGCTAGCAGTGTGTTATTACAATATGGGGGTTCAGATTACTTAGAAATCCACAACAAACCTCTGCTTGAACCCCTAGACATTCAATTGAATCCTGGGGACTTTATTCAGCATTGCATCCTACTAAAGTTGACAACATAAATACCATTGAGATTGGCACCATTAAATATATTTGCCAGAAGACCCTTTTGTTAAGTCATGAGTATGAATTGGCTCACTGAATCTGATTCTAATACAAAAGGTAGTCTTGGGCCATAAACTGAATTAGTTTGCATGATTCTGAAGTTCTTAAAATATTCAAAGTACTTAAAAAGGGATGTACCAGACCAGGGATATCTAAGAGAACAACATGTAAATTATTTTTATTTTCATTAATCACCTGCATTTTTATCCGTGTAATAGAGTAGAGAATGAAGGGAACTGATAAACATTTGAGTGATCAATTGTTATATCATCAGTATCAGAATTTTACAGATCAATGTCAAGTTTGTATGTTTTCATGCCAATTTAGAATGTAGCTTTACTGCCTTGGATGTCAGCAAATTATTAATTCGTGCGACCTCTCTTTGGGCCTTACAAACAGGCACTTTTCTGATTATTAGGCCAAAGCTGGGGATATTTGTAGCTACATAGATTGGCTTTGCAATGATTTATGGGTGGTATTTCGTTAAGCAAGCTTTTCATGAGCCTGATTTCACCGGAAGTTGTAAATCTATTTCTTCTTCTGTGGATTTGAACGTTTTTGCTGTTTTGATCCCGCACTGAAGAAAAAGCAATTGCTTCTTTATTTGCAGAAGTATCAATTCAGTATATCAATTTCAATTACACTGCCAAGGTTTTGCAATTGAAAGGTGTTTTTTATTTGAAATTTATAGCATTGTGGATTTACGTGTCATTAAACCCGGCTGATGCATATAGGCTCGCGCATCGCTGAGACAGATTTATTAAACATAGCATAAGCATGCATCAATGTTACAGAGCTAAATTTATATCTCAACCAAACCAGCCAACTATTGTAATCCATAACTATATTATTGCTGCTTTAGTTACAGTAAATTATGACATCACCGTCCACTATATGCTTCATCATATTAGTTTTTATCTTTTATACAATGATAATTGCCATAGGATAACAGGCTAATTCTTAAGAATAGTAAATCTATACTTTATTTCCTCGATATATTCGTTCTCGATATTATTGCTTCTACTCAATATTCCAGAATATAAACAAGCAATGCAGTGAAGAGATTTGTGCATTTGTATTTGTACGTGTTTTAATTTAAGTTGTCTAGAGTTCTCTTACACCCGAGGGCATCGTAGTGGGCACAAATCGACACGGCGGGGAAAAAAGCTTTTAGGTTTTGTGCATGAAAACGCCACATTTTTAATACTTCCCTGAAATTTACTTGTGATAAATGGGGTTACTTGTTGGGGGTAGGGGGTGAAATACTGCTCAAGCAGCAACCACAATCCTTGTCAGGGTGAGGCACAAGCAAACCCCAAATTCACCTGTGCTCAACCCTCAGGTAGATCGGCACAGGGCAGTCAGATTTAGAGACAGTGGGTAAAGCATTTATGACAAACTTCCAACACTAGTAATATAAAAACACATCACAAGAAAAAACCCACATCAATATAGAAAAATCGAGTACATTTTAATGAATAAATCAAGGCCAAAATGACAACCATCAGTCAGTAAAAACAGAGATATACAATTGTAATGATTTCAGTGAAAAGAGCTAAAAAAACACAATGGGGCATTTTTACAAGCCCCTATCGCCACCACAATGTCAATTTTAGTGACGTTGTGAATGTGATAGGGGCCTCACAAGGCAGCAGTAAGCTACTTAACGTGGCTTAACGCTTCCTTGTAATTTTCACGCTGTATTTAGCATGAAAGAGGAGGGCAATGGGTGTTGCAGTGGGCGTTCCACCACAACAACCTTTGATTTTGACGCTGCCTCCTATTTACAAGGGCAGCTTGAATTGGAGGCAGGGCCAACATTAAGACCAGGGAGAATCTGGTCTTAAACAGGCGAAATTAAGAGAAATGCTTTATTTCTCTCCGTTTTTGCTGTTTGCATGTGTGTTGCCTTGTACTGCACACATAGAAACTGAAAATTGCCTATGATTGTTTATTTGCAGGAAGGTCACCCTTTCTGCACATAAACAATCATTAAAAAAAATGTTCTGCAACTTCTATGTGTGCTGCATAAAGCAGCACACATAGAAGTTTCAAAACGGCATTTAAAGATTGTTTATGTGCAGGAAAGGGTCTTTCCACCACCTGAACAATCTTCCACTCAACACAAGCACCCTTGCACTATGGTGCCTGCGTTGGCGCTAGGCAGCTCAAGTTAGCGCCAGCTCAGGGGGAAACGTAGGGCAGCACCATATTCTAGTGAATATGGTACAGCCTTGCATTTCTAAAGTGAAGAAGCGTGTTGTTAGCCTTCTTGGCTTAACGACACGCTTTGCCACTTTATTGTATATATGCCCCAAAGTGCCAACTGTGGATATCTGGTTGCGCTGGACTGGGACAAAATCACTAGTTCAGGCCAACCATCAGGGAGCCTGGGCCAGCTACAGGGACCCAGGTCAGCCGGATGAACAAGAGTACCTGAAATTTTAGTTGCGAAGCGTTATGAGGTCCTGCATTGAAGAATCATTACTTAGCCAATGCGCCAGTTCCGTTGGCTGCAGAGATGCGATGCAATGCGAGGTTCTGTGTCCGTGCTTGACAATACATGGCGCAGTCGAGGTAATGCATAGGTTCCAAAGAGATGTGAGGCTGTAATGCAAGCACTTGTGTTGTTGTTGTCGAGGCTGCCATCAACAAGAGAATTGCGATTCAAGGGACTGCGTCAATGAAGCAGCAGTTCCAATGCATGCTGCGAGATTGCTCCAGAGTCCGTGCATTGGGAAAACCCTTGCAGAGGCAATGCGTCGGTTTTGCTCAGGATTGAACAGCAGAGGAGATGTTTTGGTTTTGCTGGATCCACAGATGGGCAAGGAGTGCACCTTCCGGTCTACTTTCAAGGGTCCAGGACTGGGTGGCATCATTTTGCAGGGTCGGATTTACAGTTGGCAGAGTCCAGATGCTAGGTTTAAGGTTGTTGGAGCCTTCTATTACTGAGGCTGTAGCCAGGAGGCCAGCCAATTGTGTTGGAGCAAGCTTGTCAGCCAGTTCTACAGTATTGGCTTGTGCCCGCAAACACTCTTCTTTTCATCAGGGTCATTAGATTAGGCAAAATGGGCATTTTTCTTCATATGACACTATGCAAATCTTTTTCAGTTGCAGTTTGCCTGCCCATGCCCACAGTGTAGGTTGCAAAGTTGGCCAGTTGCTCTTTAACCCCTTCCACGCAGCGCCGCGGTGCTTGTGACGAGCCCAGCTCGTCATGCTGCACAGCGGAGCTGTGCTCATGACGAGCTGAGCTCGTCACGACTCCGCCCACTCCTGTGGAACGCCTGCATAGGAGGGGAATTAGCCCCGCGCAACAGTTATGTAGAGCTCAGCTAGTCATGAGCACGGCTCCATTGTGCCTCATGACAAGCTCAGCTCGTCATAAGCACCTAAGGGGTTAAGGGAAAAATGATTGTCTTCAAGATTCTTAAAATAGAATCTCATGTGTTTATGGCCTGATACAAGTCTGGCTTACTGGATCCTTTTAAAATATTATCAACAGTCATTTGTTTTGGGGTCAAGGGGTTCTTTGTCAAGCTTAGCTGGAGACAATTGTATTCTCCTACTTATAGTGCAGCAGGTCACTGTTTGACCTGATACATTTGGCGTGGTAATCCTTCACACTTTTTGCCAGACCCATTTTGTTGGCATTAATACTCTGTGCACTTTCCTCCTGTTAACCATGGGTAATGTGTTTGTGCTATCTCCCTTAAACATGGAATAATCGGTATGCACCTAATTGGCACATTTAATCACTCCCTCATATATGGTAGTACTTGTGCCCATGGCCTGTAAATTAAATGCAACGAGTGGGCTCATTGTGCCACCAACTAAAGTAGCTCTGTAAAACATGTCTCAGGCCTGCCACTGCAGCTTGAAGTTCGGTTTTAAACTGCCATTTCAACCTGGCATAATAAACTTTCCTTTTTAATACTTATATGTCACCCCTAAAGCAGGGCCTAAAGGGCACAGTAATCAGGGTGCATGGAAATTTAAAAGTGGGGTAATTGTGTTTAAGTTTTACATGTCCTCAATTGTGGAGTAGTGTGGCTCACTGGTTAGAGGCGGCAGGCCTGAGAGCAGAAGTCAGCCTGGGACCAGGGTTCAATTCCTGACGCGGCAGGGTTGTGGACCTTGGTCAGCGGACTCGATAATTCTCGCTTCGGTGCTTACTCTAATCAGGGGTTCCACTTGGCAACTCTGGGCATTAGCTTGCCTAATCTCCACAACGGCCCCACCAATTCCGGGGATGCCTGGCTCCACCTTGGGGACTCCCAGCAAGGGACCATCCCACAGGGAAAGCCAGGACGGGTTCCCCAGAGTTATACAGCGCCGGGACGCCCCGTTGCTGGGGCAGCTGTGCGCTTTACAAGTATACTACATTTACAATTGTAAAGTTCCTAAAGTTATTTTTTGAATGGCTACATCTCCCATAAACTGACACTGGGTTGCCTTATTACACTTAATGTGACAAATTGAGTTGGGGAGCAGATAGATAATTATTTTCCCACTAATTTGAATTGTTATTTAAAAGTCCTCTTTAATAGTAAAGTCGGATTTTAAGTTGCTATTCTGAAAACTGCAGTTGTAGACAGTTGTCATGTTCCTGCCTAAACCAAATGTGTCTTTCTGTCAGTGTCTGGGGTCACATGGCTGTTATTGACTGTCCTGTGGTGTGATGTGTATTCCTCCCAGACAAGGAACGGTGGTCCTTGCGTATGAGGAAGGGTGTTCTTCTCCTAAGTAGGGTGGCCTTGGAGGGTTGTTGTCATCTCTTCCTGAGCTTTAAAGAGTAGTCTGAGGGCTAAGCCCACCCACTTCCTGTATTCTAAAGCTGCCTTCCAGGTCACTGTCACATGCCTGCACTTTGGTACCCCAGATAGTTTGGAACCAGACACAAGGGAATGGCAAGAACTGACCAGAACCGGTAGTTGACAAAGAGAGTGACCACCACACAGAGGCTGATGCTGTGTATAAAAGTGGCACCCTCAGAATCTAGAATCAGAATACTCCTGGACATGAAAGGATCCAGAAGAAGGACTGAAATGCTGTCTGAAGAAGACTGGGCCTGCTTGCCTTGAACCCAGGATACCAGAAGTGACTCCAAAGTTCAGGTGGCTGACCTCCTGTTTGAGCTATAGGGACATGACAAGTTGACAGAGGCCTTCCCTGCAACTGCCCAGTTGACCAGCACCAACTGGACCTGCCTGAGCCCAGCTGTAGGACTCTGTTGACATGAGCGCTCATTCCTCAAGAGGTACCTCCCCAGGTATCGGAGTGTAGACCTCCAATAGACAGGAATTGGACTCCAGGTGAAAATCCAGAGGTTCTAACCTCTTCTCATTGAAAATGTGAGAGGACTTCACTGAGGAAGATCCGGGACCTGCATCCGACAGCCGTTGGGACCTCCAAAGATACAGACTTCGAAGTTCACCTGATGTCTGCTCTTCATATCAACAACATCCACCCTGTCTTTACCTCCAATGCAAAGAACAAACTGGCATCCAGCTCTTCATGCCAACAACGACCACACTGCCAATTTGAAGCACCGACTAAGGCTCCTCAGGGGGAACTGGATTGAGTTAGAAGGTAAACTTCCACCAGGACGAACCTGGTCCTTGTATTCAACCCGTGATCCATTACAGTCGGTCTGAATGTTTGACTTTGGCTTGAGCTAATGTGACCAGCTAACAGGGGTTATGCACTTGTGCTTATTATGACACTAATTTTACTTGGTCGTTTTAGCATCATTTTATTCAAATGTACTCAATTTTTCTAAATTGGTTTGGCACCTTATTGTATTGTGTTTTCACTGTATTACTGTCTGAGTGCGGCATAAATACCTTTCACATTGTCTCTAAGTTAAGCCTCACAGCCTTTGTGGCAAGCTGCCAGAGGGTTAAACACAGGTATATTTAGTAATGTTTGTGGTTTACCCTGATAAGTATTGTGTTAATTACTTGAGTGGGGATCTCACCCCTGTCAATTAATAATCCACATGTTTACACCCACTCCTGAAGCTCCTTTACCTACATCACCATTTACCTTAGTCAGTACTCCAGCTCTAGAGCTAATGATGGGGAAATTCTCAACAGGTCTGTTTCCACTGAAGCTGCTTTTTAATCGTTTTTTTCTAGAAAAAGGCCACACTCCTAAAAGTTAAGCTTACATAGGTTTAACAGGGCAAAACAATGGCTTCCCATCAGTTAGCAGTGTTTATCAATTAAGTCTCAATACAGTTTGAGGAGTCTTCTTAGAATCAAATGTAGGTGTTGGGCCCATCCGTGTTAAATTCAGTTCACTAATTTTTCTATAATTACGGGGAGGAGAGGCATATTTTCTTTAACGGGGAAAAATTACAGGGGACCCCTGTTACCGTCCATGGTAAATTATGCAGTTTGGGGAACAGATCTTCCCAATTGAAAAGTGGCAATCAACATATATTGTGTGTGAGACTTCTCTTGGTCAATCTGCATCTTAATCTTATCCGATTACTAATTTAGAATGAGCCTGATTACCCCAAAAGTTTGACTTCTGATGAGATAAAAAACTGATCATTGTTTTTTGTAATGGATTTTTTTCACATAAGTTTTGATTACTGTCCCTTTTTTGTCTATTGATGGAAATCACACCTTACCTGTACTTTAAAAAAGATCAAAATGGTCCACTAGTGGAAATTAGGGCACTGGCACTGCTTGACAGGCATCCACCCCATCCCCTGCTCTGAGCTCTCCTAATTCATGACATACAGATTTGGGCCAGGTGCATGGCTTCCACAAATAAACACCAAACCCATGTTTCAGGCCAGTTCCCTATGAGCAAACACTGCTTCACAGGCCTCCCCTTTGCACCTTGCCTGCACACCAGCCTGCACTCTTCATGACCCAAGCCCACATCTCTCACAGTCCTGGTTGTACCTGTGAGATCTACTAGTCTTGGAAGTGCTTAGCTATCTTCGTGCCATTTCCTACTCTAGGATGTCCTGGAGCATAAAACTGTGGTTGGAGGTGATGCATGCATAGGCAGTGAAGGTTGTAACTGGAATTTTGGGATTTTTTATCATCTGAACAAATTACACAAATCCAACTGCATATGTCACAGATGTGTAGAGGAGTACCATGGGGTCTCCTGACCATCATCAAGGGTGATGAGAAACTCCTGCCCGATGTCTTCAATGGTGTTTTACTTCTCCTGATCATCCCAAACTTGATTGCTAACCATGATAACAAATCAAAAATATTCAGCAAACTTGGCAAAAAAATCTTGAAGAGAAAATTACAGTTAGCTTCTAAACCTCTCCCTTTGATACAGGCAAAGTAAAATCCTGAAGTAAACCTGCTAAGTACATGCAACTCACAAACGTGCAACCTGCTTGGGGTTTCTTTAAAGTAAAACAGGACTGCTGATGTCAGTTAGCTACATCTGCATGAAATCCTAGCAAAGGAGCAGCTCGTACTAAGACATGATAGCTACATTACCATCCTTTGATCTGCGACATGGAAGATACCTCAATGAGAGTTCGCAGGCATTTTTGGAACATCCTGTAAACGTTTTTTCATAATGTGTCACACTCTGCACTCCTAACTTGGACGTTGATTTGTTCAGCTCTGATTCTCTATTGGTAGCATGCTGCGACTGGAACCGTGAGATAATGACCCGCAGGAAAAGCGATCCATATCAAAACAATTCCCTTGTCAACTTTGTGGATTTCCAGTCCTCACTTCAATGAACATCTAGCAACTTTATTCACATACAAAGCTATCTAAAAAAAATTCCCAGCAAGAAAATACCTTACTATGAAGATTTCTGGCAGATTTCTATGAAAACATATTTATTAAATTGTTGAGAAATTGTAAAGAAGCAGGCTAGAGAAACAATAAAAACAGATATGGGATGGAAGCTCCAGAGCCCCTGCCTAGCCCTCGACTCTGACAAATAGCTGTGCTTCACTTCGTAAAGCAGAGGGAGAGACAGTATCTGTGAAACCTGTCCTTCCTTCCATGGCTCTGGCTATCAAGAAGAAACAGAGATTGGGTATTAGGTTATTGAAATATTGAAGGTTTATAGCCCGCTGCTACTAACCCACTGATAAAATATGTATTACTGGTATTAGTATAAAACTCCATATACTCTCAAAATTGGGTTTTCCTTTAGCCTTTTTGGTTACCAAATTTTGCATTTTGACCGTTTCATCCCCAACCTCGCCACCTCACGGAGTCACTAAGGAATCTCACACGAGTAGACACCAAGTGGAAGTGGAAACAACAAGAAGAATCAGCATTCTGGAGTATCAAGAGCGCTCTACTTGACAACACCACCCTGGTGTACTTCAACCCCGCCCAGCATTCAAAACTCCTCATAGATGCCAGCCCAGTGGGCCTAAGGGCGGTATTAGCACAAGAACCAGGAAGATAGGCTGCGCTGGCATTCACCAGCAAGTCTCTCTCACCCACCGAAGCACGCTACGCCCAGATAGAGAGGGAAGCTCTCACCATAAAGTGGGCATGCAGGCACTTCCACCTTTAGGTCTGGGGCCAACCCTTCAAGGTCATCACTGACCACCAGCTGCTGGTACCCCTCTTCATAGGATCGGCACCTCATCCACCCCCTTGAATCGAGTGATTGGCCATCAGCCTACAGCAGTACCTGATGGAGGGGATCTATCTATCAGGTACTAAGAACCCCGCAGACTTCCTCTCCCGACACCTAGCACTCCAGGAGGACCCAGAAGGGCTACCGAAAATTGAAGCAATGGAGGCGCACATCAACATGATCTCTGTGGCTGCATGCCCTAAAGCACTAACCCTAGCGGATATTGCACAAGCAGCAGAAGCTGACCCAGTCATCATCAAGGTGCGCAGCGCCATCCAAGGGGGAGAGTTGCAACACTTCCTAAGGGATGCCAATGAGAAGGCAGGACAGGGGAAAGAACATCTTGCCAAGATGTGGAGGATACGGAATGAGCTAAGTGTCACTCAGGAAGGAATCCTGCTGCGGGGTTCCTGCATTATAGTCCCAGCAACCCTACTTTATCACACCCCCAACTGGCTCACAGAGGACACTAAGGGGCCATGAAGATGAAAGCCAGAATGAGAGATAAGGTTTGGTTCCTCGGACTGGAGGAACAAGTGGAAGAGATGGTGAGATTGTGTCCAGCATGCCAACTGACCAGCGCGCCAGAACGCCCGGCACCCATCCCGACAGAACTGTCCATGAAAGCACCATGGGAGAAAATAAGCATAGACTTCGGGAGCTTTCCAAATTGCAGCAAGACATTAGTTTTAATGGACAGTTACTCAAAATATCCTGTGGTCTAAGTCATCATCTCCACTGCATTCACCTGAGTAGCCACCGTGTTGTAAAAGGTGTTTGCAATATTCGGATGCCCCGATGAAGTCAAGAGTGACAAAGGACTCCCTTTTCAAGGAGGGGAGTTTCAAGAGTTTATGCAGCTTCATGGAGTACAACACGGCCGGATCACACCCCAGAGGCTGCAAGCAAATGGAGGAATTGAAAGGTGCATGAGGACACTCAAAAAGACTCTCTAAATTGCAGTCGCCGAATGCACAGACCTAGAATGCCAACTACAGCTGTTTCAGTGGGATTACAGAAGCACGCCTCACAGCACCACACAACAAGCGCCCTGGATGCTCATGTTCAATGAACCATGGAGGGACACTATCCCCATGTGCCCTGGCGGGACACCCCCCACGTATTACAAGGAGGAAGCCCAAGAGCGGCGAGAGCGGCAGAATCGGGCAGCCAGCAACAAGTGAAGAGCCTGACACTACAGTTTGCAGCCAGGGGATTGAGTGGTCATCAAGGACAGGAGGCCGGGGAGGAAGTTCCAAACCCCATATGAACCCGGTCACTGGTCTGTGAGAGATGTAAAAGGGACCATGATGACGGTGGAAAAAGATGGAGAAATGATGACCAGGAACGTCTCTTGGTTCAAAGAAGTGGAAGGAGAACTGTTGACTCCAGCTAGAGAAGATGACACAACAATGAGTGAAGTAGAACCAGGGGATGACTAAAGGGGCCAGTGGGATGAACAGGTAGGTGATCAACCACCTCCACCATTGGTTAAGACCATCCAAGCACTAGGAATGAGGGACCCTGAGGCAGCCGAGGGCCCAGACGGCTGAGGTCAGCACCCCAGGTAACGCCTGTGAGAAAATCACTTCCCAAGCTCTCGGCGGAGAGATTTTGCATGCCAGACCACAAGACACTGTCCGAAGATAAGGAAAAGAGATAGAGTTGAGATGTGATGTGACAAGTTAGCAATCCTGTAGTTCTCCCGGCATGAGACCGAAAGTGTCCCACCCGCACTCTCAGGCGAGGCATGACCCAAGGATATAAATAAAGCAGGGGATGACTGCTCGTGGTCATTAGCCCACCAACTATAGTGTTGTGCGTGTATAGTTATTTGCTACCCGCATCCTTAGGCCTGGTCCATACCCCTCCCACCACACATCAAGAAGGAATATCACATTCGCAAGGATACTTGGATGTTAACTTCAATCTTTTGCTGCATGTCACGTCATGTCTAGCACAAACACAACATGCAATTACGGCAAGCCACGTGTCACAATCCACCACAACCATCTAAGGGATGGCGAGGGACTCCAGTTATGGAGGACTTTATACAGACAAAATCCAGAGACTTCTTTTCAATGGGTACAGTTAAAATGGCATGCGCCTATAACTACACTTTTGGCATACATCTAAGCGTCACTATACGTATCACCTGCTGAGAGGGCGTAGTCCACCTTCTATAGCATGTCACCTGTGTGTATCGCCGGGCTAGCAGAGCTCCGCTGATAGCACCATCATTCATGGCCTCATAGGTCACCAGAAACACGGATGTTTACCACAGTACAAACAAGGTACATGAATTCCTGAAGTTGTGTACTTCCGCAAATAATGCAGACGTGCGTTTTGAGGGAGGCGGCAAAACATTGTTCTGGCTGTTAAAATTCCTAAAGCATTGTCGAGCTTTCGAAAATTTCCAGCAGTTGGGAAATTGGAGTTTGATATTGATAGAGCACCAAGTTGTTTAAAAACTTGTAGGGGTGCATCATAATTGTCTGTAGTCAGCACCCACATATTTAGAGGATCCAACTAATGTTTGGTTTTAAAATTGAAGAACTAATCGAGAGTGTTTTAATATATAGAATTATGCTCATATCATTTATTGATGAATGTAGTGCTTAATCGAGAGAATAATGCTTTATGTATTTTAGGATTAATTGCTTTGTGTATGTAATGTGCATCGAGATTAAACGTGCCATATTAAAGTTGCAAGTGTAGCCTGTTTAAAGAGAAATGTAATGATTTAACATGAGAATAATGGGGCATATTATCAAGGGGCTTTATCTCCGCTTTTTTGCTTTAAAAGCCAAGAAAGCGGAGATAAAATTATCTCCCTATTACCAAGCTGTCGCTAACACCAGTTAGCGACAGCTAATAGGAGAGAGTGACCATCTTGGGCCCCGCTTTGCATGTCAGTGATATTTATCACTAATGACATGCAAAGTGGGCGTGCCAAGATGTTAGCGACTGAAAACAGTCGCTAACATCGCTATCTCCTATTACCAACTTTTGGAGATATTCGCGCTAAGCGCGAATATCTCCAAAAGCTAACACTTGCCCAGGAGCAGTTCTTAGCCATGTTATCCAATGGGAGGTGGATAACATGGCTAAGAGCATTTGCTCGATAATGCATGAATATCGCTGACTTTTCAGCGATATTCATGCATTGCGGCCGTTTTTTATCGCATATGCGATAAACCTTGCTAATAGCAAGGTTTATCTGCGATAAAAATCGCCGATGTGCGGCGATAATTTTTGTCTCTAAATAAGTTAGAGACAAAAATTATCTCTATTGGTTGGTAATATGCCCCAATGTTCGTTAACATAGAGAGTAATGTTAGGATTTATTAATGAAATACTTTTGTCGTCATATTAGAAATGCATTTAAAAGAGTAAAGGCCTGAGAGAAGAAAGGCTAGCAAAGCCTAACTGTGATTTTCTTAGCATGACAAGAAATGTCGAGCTGGAAAAATGCGTTGTGAAAGAAGCTTATGGTTGCAGTAGAATTTCGAATTGTAATTTGGGGCGTGCAGAGGGATCATTCTCATGCATTTCTTTTGCAGGTGCAAGGCCATGTGGCTTGTTAGGTAGAATGAGCCATTGTGTAGAAATTAGATTGGTAGGAGTGAAGACGAAAGGAATGTGCTGGCAGGTGCGTTTGCAAAATTTGGCGGAGAAGATGCCTGGGATCCAAGACACAGCAATGGTTTTTGGAAGTAGAAGGTTCGACACTGAAAAAGTATGAGGGGCTGTACCTGCTGAAGAAGGAGTGTCATGGGCGTACTCATTGTTTTTGGGAAAGTGCCCCGAGGGTGGAGAGTTAGTTCGGTCTTAGTGAAGCTAGGGTTGGGGTCAGTTGGGTTTAGACTGGGTCCTGTCTAAGGCAGTCCAATTGGATGTGCAGTTAGACATGGGTCTTAGTTTGGACTAGGCTGGAGAACTAAGGAGCATCCTAGAACGAGCATGGTAGTTTAAGCTATTTTCCTGGAAAGTGAATGTGCTTCATAGGGAGCCTTCACTGCTGACACCTTTTTCTCTTGCCTGGGAAGTATATTAAGTAGGGATGTCACTTTAGAATTAGTGTAGGGACAGAATAATCTTTTCTTTTCCACCCGAACAGATGCAGTCCATTTTTCCAGTAAGCACGGTGATTGCGTGTCTAACGATTCTAGAATTGACTTTGCTTTTTATTTTGAGTCGTCTGAGACTCTTGCGTAGGATTATGTTTGTATTAGTGCCAGTCTATTTCTTGAACCTCTTGCTGAGGTGTTTGTATGTTCAGTTATTTTTGGCTCTCTAATAAATTTTAAACTTTTCTTTGGAGTCAGTGGTCCTTTTAGATTAAAATGTATTGATTTAGAAAATCTGTCAAATGAGTATTAAATTTAAGAACGTCCTTCTCACTTCCATGCAGATTAAAGAGACCCGTCGACCTAGGGATTCCTCGAAGTGGAAAGGCAAAAATCTAGTTGGGAATCCCAGCGTCATCAATATTTAAAAGTTAAAACCTTTATGTAATGTTCCAAAATCGAAGGTTGAATCGAAGGTGTAATGTTCCAAAATCGAAGGCTGCAGAGAAAAACAGCCTCACCCCTTCCGAAATTTTACTGCACAACCCTTCAGAATATTACACAATAGTGCTTGCTTGAATTACATTTTACAATGAAATGATAATCACTAGGGAAGTCCTATATGGAATGTTTGCCAAATTGCCTTTACTTTTTTCAAATCACGGCGCACGAGAATGTAGGCAGAAACTGGAAATAGGGAAAATTAGGACGCAGCTATCAGTTCAAGAGTGATTAAGACACCCAGCTTTAAAGTGACTGTAGGAATATTTCTTCCAAAGTTTAAGAAACAACGTGTTTCCTGCTCACGTGCCAGCACAAGACATACCTCTGAGTTAATGGATGGCAGGAGCTGCTCCAGTGCCTGGGCTCTGAACCCAGTGCAGGGTCAGCTCAGCTTTCTGCAGCATTAATCATAAAAACCCGTGTCCTCGTGCTAATGAACAGGTCAGCTTCCGCATGCCCTTGGCTGACTCGAGCGCCGCATGATGAGCAGCAGAAATAAATGACCCAGTTGCGTGCTTCATCACATTCTGATAATGAGAACTGCTGCCTCACCAGGAAGTGAAACTAGAAGTTACTGTGTTGCTCATTTCGGTTGATGGCTCTGTACTAAATCACTGAGCAGAGTCTTAAAAGTACACGGTGGAGGCTCAATGTAAGCTGATGCTCTAAAACAGGGTTCTCCGAAGTCTGTCCTGGAGGGTCGGATACTTGCCATATGTTTAGCATATCCCCATTTAGACATATGTGGTATGGATCCGGCCATCCAGGACCGACTTTGGAGAACCCTAATCTAAAGGAAGGCATGGGTTCTTTATGAGAGCAATATTCAGAGGAGACATATGTTGGCGTTCTCAGGCCAAAGAGAATAACTGGTCCTTGATGTTTCCTTCTTGATTTACTAATTGTAGGACAGCGTGAAAAAGCCAGGGGGGGCACATCCATTGGAGTGGAGTGTCGCTCCACTTAAACTCCCACCCCTCCCCCCGAAAGCCCCAGTGATGAAAAATAAAACGGTTAACTTATTTATTACAATTTGTTTTTCATGCCCCATTCGATACAGAATGTCAGAACGGAGGGGGAGCCAATGCTGAGTGAAAGCAGCATGTCACTCAGCAGGGAGGCGGGTGGGCTGGCAAAGCACTGTTTAAAGTGTGCATGTCTTCTTGGCCACGGTCTTGCAATGGCTAGTTACACAGACGTAGTTTAAACTGCTCTAACCAAGCTGTCTTAATACAGCTGGTTTAAAGCTAACTAAAGCCTCCAGAGAGCTGTGGAGTGCTGAGTGAGGCTGCTCCCACCCATCGTAGGGCTGCTCTCATGCTGGTGAGAGCAGCCCTAGGATTGGCCAAGGGAGTTGCTGCTTCCAGTTCCAGTTCTTGCCAGAGAAGAGGTCCAGAACGGAGGACGTTATGTTACTGTAAGGTAAATTTATATTTTTATGTACGTAATTTGCTCACACCGTTTTTTTTTAATCTATGTCATTTTTGCACTTTTTTTCTAAATAATTTAAACACGCGGTGTAGATGCAAGCCTCCATTTGAAAAAGCTAATAAGTCAATAAGGAGATGGCCTCAAAAGCATAAGTATTTGGAAAGTCGTACCGGCATTGTGTAGTGCCAAATGAGAGTTGGGGGGAAGATATGTCCATTTCTCCTGTGAAACATGAACTGCACAGCACATGCAGCAAAGCCTCTGCATCTTTATTCCTGATCAGAAAAACACAGGACAGCATCAGAGCCTCACCATTTCTGACTGATGTTCGATATGTTGCCACCAGAACATGCAATGTCACCATTAGTACCTCACGCATCTTTACATCTGACTGAGATGGGCACCAAGGGAATATAGCTTGAGGAGCACACCGTCACAGGGGACTTTGTGCTCTCCTCAACAGAGAAAGCTGAGTGATCCTGGTAACAGAGCTCTTTATAACATGTGTGCAAAGGAAAGTGGGCTTTGGCTAGGACTCCTTGACTCTCTGTGTGGTGTAGGCAAGCAGCTTAATGGATGGGAGGTGTGTGGGGGAGGGGGTTTGGGGTCTAGATATAGTACTCCATTCAAGGGAAGCTTAAGTTACCTAACTATTTTATTACCATTTCATATATAAAAAGTGTAATGATCTTGTAGGTAGTTACAAGAAAATAGAAAGCACACAAAACACAGCACCCAACTGTAATGCACTAATGATACGTTGAACTGCCAATTACACAAGAGAATGATACCTTCATGTGGAATCAATTAAAGCAGATGTAATCACATTATACAGAAATAAGACCAGTGCCAGTATATGTACACTTTATATAATTATCGTGAAGATCTAATGTCCTTCAAGCTCAAATGCTGATGAAGCTTTAGTGTTTGTGAAGCTTGAAACACACCTCAATTAGAAAGACACAGAACCAATGCCAATGTTCACAAAACTGCAGCTGAATCAAGGGTCACAGTTGTCATTCCACAATTGCTTACTTGCTATATATTTGGTACTTATTAAAGTTCTGAACTCTACAGGTTCGGATACATCAAACCTATACACTGCACACAACAGCACTACAGTGCCGAGGCTACTTGAAAAGAAAGAAGACAGTGCTTAGAAATTCTGGCTGCTGACCTGTGGATTCCAAAAGTGAAGAGGTACCATTGGGGGCAACAAGCCCAAGCCTGTACTCAGCAATAAAGGGTTTCTGGATTCTGGTGTCTTGCTAGCCACCGAGGTGTTGAACAATTAGATTTGCCAGGTCAAGCGAGCAACAGATGAAATATCAGAAAACAACAAGTGAGTATGGGTGAGACAGGTGTTTGTGCCACTAACTGACCTGCATTTCAAGCAATCCATCTCCCAAGGTGTCCATTTTTGTCTCTTCGTAAGGGTGCTATGCGCTCACTGGATGCTCGTGAACACTGGCAGTCATTTAGGTCATTTATTCCGCAGCCTTTCAGTGAAGAATATAGTGGTCTTAAAAGTGGTGCATCGATTCTCTGGCCTGGCTGGTGGATTGCATGTTGGTATGGGGGTATAATGAAGCAAGGCAGTCAAACAGGGCCTAAGTCCGCGTTTGAACTTAGCCCTAGTTAAGAAGTGGACTGCTGGAGGTCCACACTCTGGATACACTGACAGCACAAGTCCAACTCAGGTAAAAGTCCAAAAGATGTTCAGTGATCTTCGGGGCAGGTTCAGCTTATAATACTAAATGTGGTCAAGTACATCATGTCAGTTCAAAAGACCTATGATGAGTCTAGGTCAGTATTTTCTCCTCAGAGAAATATGAAAGGTCATCTTCTGTAAGGCACTTCCGGTAGACATGTGCACCTTCAATGGACAGCTGAGGTGGCTGATTATGTGGATTCCCTTCATATAGGTAAGCAAACGAAGAAAAAAGAAATAGCCGGAACAATACATGGTAAATGGGGTTGGCCTCTTCTACCTTGCAACCATATTTCTTACATGAAAGTAAGCATTTGCGATTGTAGTGAACCAAACTGCAAACTGGGGGAGCGTGATCTCAGCCTTAATATAGGTGGTAATTGAGATCCCAGAAAGTTAAACAATCTAGTCCTGAAAAAGTAAAAGAAGATTTCTAGGAGGTATTCTGTGGTTACCCTTAGTAGCTTTTCACAAATGACAGGCTACTCTCTGTGAAAACAGTATGTATATTGTTTATTCATAACTAATAAAAACAGCATAAATGTCCAAATTAATACTGAATGTAAAAGCAATGACGTAATCAATAAAACAACATGACAGAGGCTCTGGGGATCAGAAGATAATAATTTTGTAAGAAATAGAAAACAATGTGGAACTCAAAAGTAAATATCAGTAGTTACGGCTCAGGTGCTCGTAATCTAATGAAATGAAAATGAAATAGAGTATTTTTAAATGAAATACAATATATGATATAGCGCACAGCTACTCAAACTAGAGTGTCCTGGCGCGTGACAGCAGAAGGAAAGGGAGCGTAAAAGGACAAATTAGTTATTAAAAAGCCAGTTTTTTAGTGTTCTTCCTGAAGGGGAGTAGGTCTGTGGTTAGCCTCGGAGACTCAGGGAGACTATTCCACAGTTATGCACCTAAAAAGCCAAAGGATATACCTTCAATGCAGGTGCGGCATATTTTAGGCACAATGGCCAAATTGGCATTAGAAGATCTTAGTGGTCTGGACATTATGTAACAATTTATGCGCTTGTTCAGGAAGCCTGGTCCTAAGCTGTAGAAAGCTTTAAAAAAGATGGTCATAGCTTTAAAATTAATCTGTTCCTTTATGCTGATGCCAGTGTAGAAACTTTAGAATAGGGGTCATACTAGATCTGGGTTTGGATCTCAGGATGGCTCTGGCCGCAGCGTTTTGTACCACTTGTAGGTGCTGGAGAAGTGACTTGGGAAGACCGAGGTACAAGCTGTTGGCTTAGTCAAGCTTTGATGTCACCAAAGCCTGCACCACGGTCTTTCTGCTCTCAAGTGGTAGCAGTGTCTACATAACCCTTTAGGCCAAACTCAATTGAAGAAACATTCAGTAAAGAGCCTAGAGGAGCCCCAGCTCAACAGTTTTCCCTTTTGACCTAGTGACAAGTGACAAGGGAGAGGAGTTGGCCTAACGGCTAAGGCGCTCGACCTCGGACCTGGGGATCTGGGTTCGAGTCTCGGTAACGACGCCAAAACCTCCTGTGATTCTGGGCAAATCACTTAATCTCCCCGTGCCTAAAAATGAAAGTGTGTGTCCTCATGTAAAAAACGTAACTTGTGCTATGTAAAGCGCTCTGATACCTGATTCGGTTTGGGTCTAGTTCGCACTATATAAAACTCTACAAAAAAAAAAAAAGATGGAAGTTTAAGAGCCATATTCATTAAAAGGTTGCGTCGCTTTTGCACCACTTGATGGGGTGCATGTGCGGTGTAACCCTTAAATGTGATTTGTCAAGACACCGAGGCCACTTAGGTTGGTGTGTAGGTGTTCCCATGCAATACCTATACATGTGGATGCTTTCCAGACTTACTATAAGTAGTAGATCTGGGAATGTGCCAAAACTGCTATGCCTCCCAAGGTGAGTTCTAACGAGGAGAAATATGTTTATATCTCCTAGTTTTTTCCTCTTTCTATGTGTGCTGCATTCTGCAGCACACTAGAAAGAGAAACATGTCTCAGTGGATAGTTTTTGTACAGGAAAGTTCTCATTCCTACACAAAAACAATCCTGCCTAGAGCTCAGGTACCCATGACCATGGTGCAAGAGTGACTGCATAGGCGCTAGGCAGCACATTGTGCGCCAGCGGTGGGAAAGGGCAAGAATGTGCTGTATTATGTTAAATACAGCACAATTCTGCCCTTTCCCTGTCATGCAGCTGGCTTGCTGTGTTGTGCGGCATCACATATTGATAAATATGCCCCAAGAGAGATTTTCAAGCAGTACCATGTATGATGCTGTGGCCTCATGATGGGCTTCATGAGCTCAGACAGTTAAATTCTGAAGCTCTGCTAAAGCTTTGAACTGTTTTACCAAAAGCTGTGACTCGGGTGAATTTTAAAACTGTAACCACTCATTTTATTGTACCATTGGATCACTTTTTTTCCACTCTCCTGCTCTGCACTGTTAGTTTTTTGTAAGTCGAAATTTTGCAGAAGGGCAAGGATGAGAGCTACTGTTAGCCATAGCCCAGCAAGGTCATATACCGATGTGATACTGTGTGAGGCAGTCTAGTGTTTTGGGGGCGGAGCTAAAGGTGAACATGAACAGGAGGAGTCCCGGGGACGGAGAAAGGACAGTTAGAGTAGGGATGAGCAAGTGAGAGGATGTAATAAAAAGTATTGCTCATATCCTCCCTGTGTCCGGTGTCTTCATGGCAGGGAAGACACGACATCTGGCGACGAGGGTGGGATCGAGCGCGCTGTGCCCCGCGCCGATCCTTGAAGCTGTGTGACCCTGTTCCAGGGTCCGCGGGACTGTGCAGCCGCCGTCGTGACAATACGCCGCGAGAAAACAACGCGGCGGAGCCTCAGCCGACGGAAACGCTTCTGGGACCGAAGCTCCGTGGTTTGGAAGCTGTGTGGAGTGCACCTGTGCGAGCGCAGTCGTGCGCTGAAGAGCGGTGCCTGTGAGTGCGAGGATGCGCTGAGGTCTGGGTGTCCACCCCAGCCTCGTGACCTGAAGAATCTGCTGCCTGAAGCTGGTGATTAAATACCCCAGATGCTTGAGGGTTGAAGGATGCGGTAGCGACGTCGGGAGCCCGCCCCGGTCCTACCTGATGTGGGGAGATCCAGCGCGAGTGAAAGCGGCAGAGAGCGGAGGCCCCAGCATCCAGTGTGGACCTCACATGCCCGGTGATTGTCTGAAGCCTGCCGGTAATTGAATTTCATGAGAGGGAGCCAAATCTCGTGAGAAACGAGATTTCAAGTATGGTGGCCATCTTGAGGTCAGGCTGTTCCCACCAATCCCCTGCTGAGGCCAAGGAGCGGCCATTTTGAAGTCAGGCAACCTCCAGTTTTGCTATCAAGCACAAGCAAGTGCAAGAGTTCACAATAAATAAGCATGAGTAAATGCAAAAGGGAAACCAGGAAACAAGCACAAGCCAATACAAAAGGCTAAACAAGTAAACAAGCACAAGCAAATGCAAGAGGTGAAATAAGAAAACAAGCACAAGCGAATGCAAGAGATAGACACAATCAAACACGAGCAAATTCAAGAGGTTAAATAAGAAAACAAGCACAAGCGAATGCAAGAGATAGACATCAAAGAAGCACGAGCAAATGTAAGAGGTGCAGTAAGAAAACAAAGCACAAGCAAATGCAAGAGATAGACAAAGGCAACAGTAAAGACAAATGAGCACGAGCCAAGACAAGACTCAACTAAACAAGCGCAAGGAAACGCAAAGTGTGAACACAAGAAGCACAAGTAAATACAAATTCTGAAAGCCACACACACAAGCAAATGCCAGTTGCGAATGCAACAAGCCCCAGCTCATGCAAGTGTCAAACGCAACAAAGCCTGAGCAAAGGCAAGTCCCAAATTAAACTTTTAGCACCACGTGAAGATAAATGGTTAACAGTAAAAGAAGCTAAGAAAATAAATGATCTAAAAGCAGGAATAAACAAATATCAAAGAAGCCTTCTCTCATCAACTAAGTGACTGGATAACCTGCACTAGTATAGAACGGCCATTTTGAACTCAGGAAATCCAAGCTTAACTCACTGAAGCATACCAAGACAGTCGTGCCAAGGGCGGACAAAATACAGTAGTAACCCGGGAGCGGCGAATCTTACCAAAATCAAAGGAAACGACCAAACAAAGGATCTCGGCCAAGGAGGGTCAGCAAAGAAGACGGGAAGCAAAGTGAACAGTCCCGTGACATTCCACCATCATGTCGGTGAGAAAAGAAACACATAAATCTAACCCCTGCATTGGAGTACCACCCACAGTGACACAGACCAGCCACCAGAGTTTGGGTCCCAAATGGAACCGGTGGTTTGAATCACTGGATGCATTTCTTGAAACAACCGGAGAGCGAAGAGATAGCAAACGTCTACTACTATTACTACTTCAACTGGTGCGTCACGAAGGCCGACGCCTAATCAGAACATTTTCAGCAAAGGACACAGAGACATATAGAAAACTCAAAGAGACAATACGCGCTCATTCCAACACAAAGGAAGATCATGAACGCATCGTCTTCAACGCAGCACGGCAGGAACCAGGGGAATCATTACCGAACTTCATTACAAGACTGCAAAGTCTGGTACAATGCTGCCATTTCAATACATTCACAAATGAGGAAGCAATTCGACTCCGGGTAATCGAGGGCTGTTTAAAACCTGATACAAAGCGCAAGATCCTTCAAGGGCAGTTCTCGCTAAAGGAAATCATCAGGAGTGCCGAAGCTGGAGAGTGGGCCCAAGCAAGAGAATTATCACGAGAATTGCGCCTTCATGCAAGAAGGGAAGACTTGTCTATAGGGATGTCTATATAGGTGCTCTATAGAGGTGCTCTAGTCCCCATACTGCCAGACGTTTCTCTGTAAGTATGTGAAATGTGAGCACACCCATAGCAATTCCATATGGGGTCCGTGCACGAACCTATGGACAATGGTATTGCTTTGTCTTTTAGTTTTTGTTATTGTTTTCTGTAAAATAACCAAAACAGAATAGAACAATTGACAGTATCTGGCGGTTGCGGTGAATTTCAGCATTAGGTTCTATTATGAATTTAAAACCTTGAGAGAGGCTGCTATGTGTCGTATTATCCATCATTCCCGGCCCCACCCAAGGGTGTGTCCCTGCTGGATTGGGTAGGATGGGAAGGGATGGAGAGGGCTCGATTTATGGGTCTGTTGGGAGAGGTCATTGCTAATCAGCTTGCAGGCAGGAGAGTAGTGTGTGGGTTGGCCTGAGAACTATTTTGGTGTCTCTGCCGTGTACCAGTAGGGGACCCCCAATGGGAGATCATAAGAAGCCTGCATGGGTACTGTGCCAGGGATCATCTTCCACAGCTTGTTTAACTGGCTGAGGGGCAAGGTGTTGCAGTTGCTATCTGTCAGTGAGGAGGGTTGGGGTCCTGCTGATGGGTTCTGTTGTGTGGGGAGTCGCCCCCTGGGCCAAGTCAGAGGCCTTCTCGCTGGATTGGTCTAATGCCTGCATCCTTCCAAGAATGATACTCCAAATTTCCAAGTCTCAGCATTTTCATCTGTTCGGACAGCGCTTAAATGGAGTTCCTCCGCAATTCCCCATTCACGCAGGTCTGCCTTCCACTTCAACGGTAGAGGGGCGGTGGTCTGTTTCCAGTGGATGGGTATGCAGCGTTTCACCGGCACCAATCCTAGCATGGTGAATTTATACTGCATAATGACAGTAAGCCCAGCAAGCAGTGCTTAATTGACATCTCAACTGGGTGTTTCATCGCATTCTGCAGCATGTCCAGGATCGTGGTCTAGTATGAGCAAAGCACAGCAATAGGAAGAACAGAGAACTGACCTACCCGTCAAAACTGGGCTGCACCTATTGCAGGTCTTGGACTGCAGGTGACATCTCAGCCAAAAATGCTGACAGCACCACCCAATTCAAAAAAGTTACTTTTATGCAAAGTCTACTTAATGTGTGCCAATGGTTGCTGGTGGGCACATCTGCCATTTCTTTCAATTGGTCGGTCACTTTGGCACTTTCTGCACTTTCCGTGTCTGTAGAGCAGCAAGAACCAACACATCATCAGTCCCTCTTATATTTTCACTAAAGTAACGGAAGCAGACGATGGAGCACACACAGTGTTTAGTCGCCATTCAGTATATCAACCGCCCAAGTTTTATTTCAATGCAGCATAGTGGAAATAAAGGAACTATAGTTCACATTTTTGGACAGTGTACATATTGACTCACCAGCAGGCAACTATCAGTGGTGGTCAGGTGCTCCAGCTGGTAGTGGTGCTGTAGCCCTGATCACAAAGTGGTACAAATAAGGTCTGCCACCCTAATTTTACGGACTTCCAATTATGTTTTTACAAAGTAAGCGGTGCATTCAAGCATACTACAAAGAAGATGCATAGGACTCATCATTTGAGCTGAGACTAGGAAAAGTAAGAAATTGAGATGTGTTGTACTGATAAATATAAACTCAATCACTTTTATATGGGCCACACGTACTGTGTGGTCCATACCATATAACAGTGGTTGAGTTTATATTTATGTTGCCCACAAGAAGCATGATGAGGAATGTCGAGCGTCCACTCTGAAGACAGAACTTCTCTAAGGCCAACAACTGTGAGGATAAATATTTTAGACGTGTATAAATCTTTAACATAAAGAGTGCTCTTCGAAATTACACACATATTTAAAATCTTACTTATAAGGTTTGCTTCTCTTTTTTAACCTTCACAATCATTTTACACTTACCAAATTGACGAAGGTCCAAACAGAAATTAGCTCCTTCAACCATGGTAGTATTTCGGCAAATGGTCCACAGATTGAAATACATGTAGACAGGCAGTGAGGTGAATGCAGTGACCCCGAGCCAGGCCAGCATGAAGATGTACGTCAGCATAATGAACTGCAACACAGGAAGAGAAGGAAAAACATCAGCAATCAATGACACAAAAGCTATTAGGATGACATTAGGAGTGGATTTCGAAGGGATTCATGGTATGATTATATTTGGAGCAGAGAGCAGAACCTCAGGCATCAATGTGAACGGTACACACACTTTTATTTACATACACACAGTGTTAATGGTGAGCGGGTGCACTTTTTCTGCTGTGCTCCTTTGTTTCAGTAGCAGGCTAACTGAGATAATAACTCTTCTGAGTTGCAGCTATCTCTTTATGGTTTGTCACTTTTCGTGCAATGCTTGTGTTAGTGTCGGAATAGTGTTAATTGCGCCAACATATTCAGAGTACTTGGCCAACATCCGGGTGTCTCTATAGGGGAGAAACAAGGGACACATGCCTCAGCTCTATTTGTTCATTGTGCACCAGCTACTATTTCCTAGAGTAACATATCTGCTGCATTGCCATGGGATCATGCAGGGCAGCACAAGGCAAAGCAAGGGCTTCAGTGAGACTTACTAAGCCACGCAATGCCACATTGCATGACTCCTTGTAGCTTAGTAAATCTGGAGTAACTCAAGGCAGTGCAAGTCACTGACTTGTGTTTCTCTGCCCTGGGAAGGCATTCCATGGGTGGGGCGTGGTTATTTCCACAGATTCACCTATGGATTTTGGCGCATTCCTAGATTTACTAAGACTAGTAAACCTGGGAATTCCTCACAATGCTACACCTTCCCAGGTGAGGCATAGCAAGGAGAGATCTTTTTATTTCTCCTTGTTTTTTCTTTTTCTTCGTGTGCTACAGTTTGAAAGGAAAACGCCTGAATGTAATACAGGCACCCTTGCACCATGACGTAAGGATGCCTGTGTTGGCACCAGGTGCACTCTTAGTAGCTATGGCAGATTCCGGTCCTCTCCCTATCGCACAACATAGAGCAGCAAGTTGGCTTGCTACGTTGCATTGTGGGATTTCTTATTAAATCTTCTCTTAGATGTGCGAGGAGAGGACACAGTACATCTTGTTCACACATTAATCAGTCCAACTACCTTTCATTGCAAAGCAAAGTTATTTGCTTAAATTGTTTAAATCTGACTATGTATGAGTTTTTATATGTATATTCATGTTTAGATATACACATATAACGTCAAATCTAAATACTGTAAGAAAATGTACACACATTAATAAATAAATATTTAGGTTCACTGAAAAAATCAAAGGTTAAGAAGACACTATGGTTAGGTGAAAACATCAGGTAAAACAATGTTTAAAACTAAGAAAACCACCGCAATTCACTAGTTATAGTTATCTCAAGTAACTCTAATTCATGCCATAAATAACTATAACTTGCACCCTCATCATGCACCGTATTGTTATCAATGATGTAATGTCAGATGTTATTAAAGCAGTCGTTTAACATGTCATGAGTGTTGTATTATGAGGGTAGCTGCATACATTTATAAAACTTTGTTGGTGGCCCCACCAGTTATCTTTAAGGCTCACTGTGTGTCCCCTTAAAATGAACCGTTAGTGATGCCACTGCATCACAAGGTCTCCGCTCAGCTCTAGATGTACATTTGCTCATGCAATATAGGCCTGCATGAAAAATTGGAGCACATCATTGTGTGAATAAGGAAAAATTGTTAAGCACCTTATTAAGGAAGATGTGTATGCCAATTTTGCAATCAACTGCACAGGTGCTACGGGAGACATATTTGTGGCACGGTAGGAGTTGCACTAATGCTCAAAGCTGAACTCAGGTGCCTTCTTTGAAATTTGTACTCAGATCACACCCTCCAACGGTGTTTCCAACACAAGGATAATCACCCAAGAGTAAGCTTGTAAGATGTTTAAATCTGCGGTAATGGCACACCTTAAGTGAAGGAATATCACACAATAGTTCGCTTGCGTGCCCCTGGTTTCCTTTGGCATTAGGATTTTTTACAAAGTTAGGTCACACTATTTTAGTTAAGCTGACTATGCATGATAACAATGGCTGTTTATACTGTTCAGAGCCTTTTAAGCCCCCTTTGCATATGAACATTGATTGCCATTTTAATTTGAACCGATTTCTGCCATGAAGTCCCAACATGCATCAAATGAGTACCTGTAATTCCGGGCATCAATATTGTCTATAGTTTGTATTGTTCTAACACAAAGCCATTGCAGGAGAGGAATAAACTCTTGATGGGTTGAATTTTTTGCATAATGATAATTAGTAAGATGAAAGCCAGAGTAGGAGTGGTGTTTCCTGGAAATAAAGATCAGGAACACAAGATGTGCGAGCCCCATGCAAACGTACTGCTAAGCGAGTCCTTTGTGCATTCATAATCCAATCATATTATGTACTATACCACATTATATAGTTGATTGAGTTGACAAACCACGGCTGGTAACAAATTTGGACTACCAACATAATATTGATGCATAAAATATTGATATACAAAAAAACCAACATTAAATATTGAAAAAAATATCTACTTCATATACTTGAGAAGTAAAACCACAAATTAATATATAACACCCATATTGTTTTAAACCTATATCGAAAGCAGGAATAATAGAGTCAAAAATATTGTTACCTTTAAATAAACACATAATATGCCAAAAATATTGATGCACACAATATCTACTACAATATCACCCTAAACAATTAAATAAGCATTAAAAATATAAAAAAAACAATTTATACATAAAGTAATACTGGTAATAAACCTAAAACATTTTATTAAAATTCTAAAATTGAATTACATCAACAAAATAGTTACCAATCAACCTAATAAATTATATACCTTAAATCACACTAATACAATAAAAGAATATTACCACTATCTACAAACATTTAAACAACACCCTAAATATATATATATCAAAATGTACGGAAAAACGATATATCTTACATTAAAAACCAAAAATAACATTAACTTAGAAAGGCACTACTAATCAAAAAATTCAAACTCAAACTAAATCAACCAATACAATTATAAACAACTTTAACCAATAAAATCACACAAAAAATCCAATCAACAATATATAAACACACTAATTTAAACAAATAAATATTTCAAAACAGACATATGCTGCTTAATTCTCTCACCAATGCATTAAACGGAAAATATATATATTGCAACAACTACTTAAACAAGTGTGTTAAACTTACATTTAACCTACAAAAAAATGACAAAAAAACGACTAAATAAAGTATACATAAATCATTTCAAAATTGTCAACTCACCCAAATAGATAGTAAAAATCAACCTAAAGACCTCAATCTCTACATATTACCACCAATTTAACAGTTAAAATCAAGCTACATTTTTTTTTTCATCCAATAGAAAATAAGACACCTGCTCCACATTAGAACACCCCAACAGAAAAGCTGCAAAACTGTCTAAAACATATTAACAGAACATACATGTAAGTATACAAAGTAGTAGTGAATGCATAATTTTACATTCATATAACAAACATACAAACTTTAAATTACTCGATAAATTTAAAATATTACATTACTTTCAGATTCAACGACAGAGTCAGCAAAGTACATCACCTCCCAGAAAGGAACGCAGTTCATAAAATCACATGGGCTACTCCTACAGCCACGAATGTGCATCAACAGAAAATATGAACTGGTGCTGGAAAAGCAGCAAATATTATGCTAATGCATGCTATGGGAGGGCAACTACAAATAATGATGTTCATGTAAGAAAGCACAGCCACCCCCAAATGTGACATAAAAAGAAGGGAGATATTTCAAGACATAGGAGATGTAAGCACTTGTTCAAAGAAACTCACAACCAGAAATCTTAAAGATATACTGCCTAAAGTCCCAGAACACATGATAGGCTAAATACCACTTATTCCCAATTTAAAAAGTGTAATTGCATGAACTAAAAAAGCTACCAGTGATTGTCCTCCTGCTCCCAGAATATATCAAGACATAGAAATAGCTCAACATTTAAGAATGACACATAATGAAGAATAATTTAATCACGATTAATGTAGCTTACTAAAAACACAAAATAAAAAAATGGCAAACATATACTATTAAGCATTCTAAAATAAATTGCATACAAATGTACACTTACACATGATACTACATACACCTAGATTTTCTACATGGATATTGTTTACAAATATATTAAAAACAACACTAAAACAGTATTTTATTCCTATTGACTATATTTCTGTAACCCTGATATTGTTAACACAATATTTTTTTTCTGATATTTTGTCTAAATGCCAAGAAATTCAAACCCTACTGACAATCATTTATCTTTTTGAGACAGGTGCAATGAGCACAAGAGAGCAAACAATAATAACCTAATACAGCAGAAATTGAGAACAGATCATGAAAAGCACAGTGCTCATGCCACTGACTGCAGCTGTGACATTGAGACAGAAGCTATGATACAGTCACCATTTTTGACACCAAATTAAGAAAATGCTCAGTTGAACACCTTTGTAACTTGATTTTAGTCAAATATGGGAGCGCAAAGTGTTTCGATCCATGATCTGAGATTACTGAACACATCTATGATCCAGAACTGTCCAGGACCTGGCACTCTTGTAATAAAAGGGCGTGACAGTCAGAACCTGATTAAAAGAATGCATGCCAGTGAGACACTGAAAAGGTAATATTCTCAGTTGTAAAGGACACTGAATAACTTCAGGTCGATATATGTGATGCTTCTTGATGAGGAAGTCCCAAACGAGAACCCTTCTGTTTCCTGAATATAGCATGCTACAAGATGGCTGAGGGCTAAGCACCTGATGTTGTCCCATGTTCAGTGGGAGACTCAATGTGAATCTTAGACTTAGTTCACCAGTTTAACTTATAGCTATGTTACACTGCATCACTTAAACTGAAATCCTTTCAACCCTGCCCTTAACTAATCAAAGCCCTTTACAAGGTTTTCTGCATCAGATTTATGATTTGAGCAATACAGCCAATCTCCTCCTACACTTATCTCCCCTCTATTAGTGTCTGTCTCAAATCACTGTTTGTATATTTTGTACACACCACTAACATTGATATTTTGCCAATTCCATAAACTCTCAAGTTAATAACAGAAAATATTGAATTTTCTGTATACCATGGTTTTATTTGCTAACCAAATTAATTACAGAAAATATTGAATTTTTCCTATGCCATGGTTTTATTTGCTAAACAAAGGCCAGCTGACTGAAAATGTTTGAATACAGTGACTGAAATTACACTTACTTGGACTCATTTCATACAGACCATCATCAAAGAACACCCATACATGGAACATTCTGGAACACCCAAGGTAGTTGTTGTCAGAAATAAAAGAGAAGACACTTCATTAAAGTGAGGAATAGTGTAAGAGTTGGCATAGTGGACATGAAATAAACAGATGAAAAATGTTAGCATTTTAAGCTAAATATTGGAGATCCTCCTCCTTGGGCTTATTTGCCATGTATTACTGCTCCAAATAGAATATAAGGACACCAAACTGGGAGAGACACCAGACTGCAGCATATATCTCAATAACACTGAGATACACTGAGATAAAATACATACCCTAAGCAAACACAACTGACAATTCTTAATATTGACTTTATTATTGTTACCTTATGTGCACAGCGGCAATTTATTGTAGGTATTCACGTGCACAGTTCTACTTCTCTTTGTTTACTTCCACACACAGCTATTTGCTTAACTTTTGTCTAATTTATATTCTTGTCTTTCTTAAATATTCGCTATTGCTTACGTCGGTGTGAAACTCTCTTCTTAATTTTTAAACATGCAGAATGTCACTGCTGCTCCATTTTTTTCTAGCTGCACCTAGTGATCCTTTAATTCCGTGTATCAACTAGAAAAAGTATTTGGCAATTATGCAAGGGTCTGTGGCACTTCATTAAGTGTGGAAAGGAAAGCCTCTTTGTTTATGCATTGTCTGGGTACGGAGGGTCAGGAAGTCTTTGAACATCTCGCTGATCTTCCGGAAAGTGAAGCTGCCACTTTAAATGAATATGAAATATGTCTAAGAAAGATGGACATACATTACCTACCAAGAGTAAGTATGGTTCTTGAGCTTTATCATTTTGGGAAGTGAATGCAAAAACACTGTAGAGCAATATATTATCATTTTAAGAAAACTAGCTTCTACTTGTTGTTTAGGTGCAACCTTGGAGGAGAGATTGAGAGATCAACGTATGCTTAGTTTTGCTATTGATAAACCAAGGACAGTTTATGGCAAAAAGATAATCCCTCCTTACAAGAAGTTATTACTATTTTGAAGTAACATGAGCATTCCAAAGCTTGTGTTGACACCATTAGAAAGGAGTGCTCAAAAAACGGTGCAGTTAAGAAAGATGAAAAAGATGTTAAAGAGATTAGTATCAAACCTCCCCAGCTGCCTGTCTACCGCCGCCTCGCATTTCACTTTTTCACTGCTTTTCACTGTTTTTGACCTTAAGTCCTTTATTGTCGATTATTCCTTTCTCCTGATTTGTTCACATTTCCCCTAATTACTTATTGCGTACCGCTCCTTTATTTCCAGATTTTGGCATCCCTGCCAGCGTTCCTTGCTGCCCGCCCACCTCGCTCACCCATTCGCTCTCCCCTCCCACCTCCCAGGTGCTCCTCCCTCCCACCTCCCCTTTTGAATGGCGGCCGCTGTGCAGCCACGCCGCTGGCGCACCTAAGGCAAGCCCGTCTGTGCCGTCCGTGCCAGCACTGCGCTCAGCGCCAGAACCACTGGCCCCCGCCAGCACCACAACAGCCGATGCCGCTACAACGCCAACCCCTTCCGCGCACTCAACGCCGGCCGTACATCCACCGGCTTCCAGGTCACCCAGACTCGCACCCACAGACCCTTCACCTGCCAAAACTTTAGCTTTACCAGCCAGCGCACACCAGCACAACCTGACTCTCCCAGGGCAGGCCAAAGCCACCTCAGATGCATACAACTCAACACCTGCTAAGTCCACAAACACGCCATCAAACTCTAGGACATTCTCGACTCATCCTCCCCAGACATTGCCTTCCTGACGGAAACCTGGCTGAACCCCTCATCAGCACCCGACGTTGCCACAGCCATCCAGGACGGCTACAAGATCACCCGCAGGGACCGCACCAACAGACCGGGAAGAGGAATCGCCATCGTCCACAAGAATAACTGCAGAATATTGACCAGCACCAAAAACACCCTCAGCACCGCCAAACAGCTGCACTTCCAGATCCACATCGATCTCAATACCACCCTCAGAGGAACCCTCGTTTACAGATCCCTGGGTCCGCGGCCACAGTTCAGCGACTCCATCACCGACATTATCAGCTTGCACGCCTTTATCTCCACAGACTAAATCCTCCCCAGAGACCTGCACTTCCACCTCGAGAACACCAATGACAGCAACTCCACCACCCCGCTCGACAACCTCGCCAACCTCAGACTCAAACAGTTCGTCCTGACACCCACCCACTCCACCGGACACACGCTCGACCCCATCTTTACTGCCAGCAGCCACGTCACCTTCAGCCACACCACTAAACTCCACTGGACCATTAACCCGCTGCATCCCTTTCTCCTTTGAAAAAGACACTGCACACAACCACCCACAACGATTCCCCTGTCGCAGCTTGAACAAGGTCACTGAATGCTAATCACCACCCTCGCCCGAGACCCAACAAACGACCACACCGACTCAGCCACCCGTAACCTCAGGCAATGGAACATCAACTGCGCCAACACTCTCGCCCCGGTCAAGAAACCCTCAAACAGATGCACGAATAGAAGGGCCATCTGGTTCACCACCAACCTCAAGGCATCCAAACAGACCTGCCGAAGTCTCGAGAAAAAGTGGCGTCATGAACAGACATCGACAACAACGCGCCCCTCAAGAACCCCAGCTGCAGGCAACACCAACTCATTTGAACCGCCAAAAGGACCTCCTTCAAGGAACCTATCAACAACAACGCACACAACAGCAAAGAGCTCTTCAACATCGTGAAGGAACTCGCCAACCCCAGCTCCAGCACTAATGACATCCTGCCATCACAAGACCTGTGCGACTCTCTTGCCACCTTCTTCCACTGCAAGATTAGAGACATCAACAACAGCTTCAACACACAGACCCCCCCTCGACAGCCGCCGACACCCCAGACCCACAGCACCCCAGCCACATCGGCCTCCTACTCTCCTGGAGCGACGTCAATGAAAAAGACACCATCAAAACCATGAACACCATTCATGCCGGCTCACCGTCAGACCCCTGCCCTCACCACATAATCAACAAAGCAAGCTCCATCATCGCACCCCAACTCCGGAAGAGCTCGTTCGAGACCACCACCTTCCCCGAGAGCTGGAAACACACCGAGATCAAAGTCCTACTCAAGAAACCCAAGGCAGACCCAAAGGACCTCAAGAACTTCCAGCCCATCTCCCTGCTCCCGTTCCCGGCGAAAGTCATCGAGAAGATCGTCAACAGGCAACTGACCCTCTTCCTCGAAGAGAACAACACCTTGGATTCGTCCCAATCCGAACAACCACAGCAACCACAGCACCGAAACACCCTCATCACCGCCACCGACGACATCAGGACTCTGCTGGACAATGGGGAAATCGTGGCCCTCATCCTCCTAGACCTCTCAGCCACCTTCGGCACCATCAGCCACCACACCCACCTCCACTAAGCAGGGATCTGCGACAAAGCCCTGGACTGGATCACCTCCTTCCTCACCGACAGAGCCCAGAGAGTCCGCCTCCCTAGATTCCGATCCGAAGCCACCAAGATCACCTGAGGCGACCCTTTTCAACATCTACATGGCACCGTGCGCCAACATCGTCTGATCCCATTACCTCAACATCGTCTCATACGCCGACGACACCCAGCTGATCCTCTCCGTCACCTAAGACCCCGCCACCGCCAAGACCAACTTCCACGAAGGAATAAAGGCCATCGCCGAATGGATGAAAAACAGTCACCTGAAACTGAACTCAGACAAGACGGAGGTCCTCATCCTCGGCCCCACCTCCTCCACCTGGGATAACTCCTGGTGGCCGGCCTTGCTGGGAGCTGCACCGACACCCACCGACCACGCACACAATCTGGGGTTCATCCTGGACTCAACACTGTCAATGACCCAGCAAGTCAAGGCTGTGTCCTCCTCCTTCTTCAACACCCACCGCATGCTGAGCAAGATCTACGGACGGATCCCCACCAGAACCAGAAGGACGGTCACCCAGACCCTCATCACCAGCAGGCTGGACTACGGCAACGCCCTTAATGCGGGAACCACAGCCAAACTCCAGAAAGGACTCCAATGCATACAGAACGCCCCCGCACGCCTCATCCTTGACATCCCTCACCACAGCCACATCACTGCCCACCTGAGAGACCGGCACTGGCTCCCCATCAACAAGAGGATCACATTCAAGCTCCTCACCCACGTTCACAAAGCACTCCACGACGCAAGACCTACATACCTCAACAAATGACTCACCTTCTATACCCCCAACTGCCAGCTTCACCCGCTGACCTCGCCCTCGCCACTATTCCATGCATACACCGAACGACCATCAGTGGCAGATCCTTCTCCCACCTCGCCGCCAAGACATGGAACACCCTCCCCATCAACCTGCGACGGACCCAGGACCTGCTGACCTTCAGGAGACTTCTCAAGACCTGGCTATTCGAGCAGTAGCAGCCCCCACTTAAGCGCCTTGAGACCCTCACAGGTGAGTAGTGCGCTCTACAAACTCTTGATTGAATGATTGAACTCCCTCTAAGTGTAGATCTGATAGGCCTTGAGTCTCAGCCAAGCCTTCTGAAGATTTTTCACTTTCTAGGAACACTTTTTTTCAATGTAAATGTTTTAGGTGTGGCTATCCTGGGCTCATGGCCAACTTTGAAGACTGCCCTGGGTGGAAGGTTTCCTGTTCCAAATGTGGCAAGAAAGGCCATTTTTCGCGTTGCTGCAGATCCAAGAGGGAGCAGAAGAAAGTTAGGGAAGTTGATGTTTACGAGCAAGATGGTGAAGTTGTTGAGATTTGTCAAGTTGCTGATGCAAGGAATGAGGGGCCTTTTGAGAATGTATTGATAAATGATCAGTCTGTTAAAATGCTTTTTGACTCTGGTGCCAAAATCACCCTTATTTCTAAGAGTTTTTATGATCAACAGCTATGTAACAAGGTCAAATTAGTCAAGCCAGACATCAAACCCAGGGGTTATGGAGGAGAAGTTATTGATCTTTTGGGATATTTCTGGGGCACTATTGAATTCAAAGGGAAGATTGTTACTGGGAAAAGTTATATCTCTATGAGAGGGTATTCTTTGATTAGTTGGTTCAACCAGCGGGATCTTTATGTGTACCTAGATCCAAATCAAACTCCTTCTGTGTGTTAGAGGGATATGCCAGCTGTTAAATCTGTAAATGATGGGGCTGATGTCTGGATTGGGAAATAGCTAGAAGTCTTTAGCAAAGAATTAGGCTGCCTCAAGAACTATGTTCACCACATAAAGATCAAATCGGGTGCTCTACTCAAACTAGCAAAGGTCAGAGGAGTTCCTTTACTAGTGAAAGATAGCATGAAAAATGAATTAGATAAGCTTATCAAAAATTGAATCATTCAAGAGGTAGAGACGAATGAGTGGATTTCTCAATTCGTTGTGGCTCACAAGGCCAATGGGGAGGCTAGATTATGCATAGATTTGAGGGAGTTGATTAAAGAAGTCATTGTGGATGTTAGAAACGGAGTCTCTGGTCGGCAGGGGTATGCACCCTAGTCCAAGTAGGGACCACTGCTTCCGACAGGGTGGGTCGCAAAGTATCCTAGACCACCCTTCTGGTAGCTTGGCGCAGAGCAGGTAGGCTTAGCTCAAAAGGCAATGTGTAAAGTAATTGTGGAACACCCACCCACCATAATACAGTGAAACCCCACAAACAAACACCACACCAGTTGTTTAGAAAATATAAAATCTTTATCTATATTTCAGGCGAGGTCAGCTCAATAAAAATTCCACAAATATATCATGAGTTCTTGCTCGGAATACCTCTGAGTGTTCTTTATAACAGGAGAAGGGGAATATACTTGCAGGATCTTGGACAGTCCTTTAGTTGGGAAAACATTAGGGAAAAAACGATTCCCCAGTCACTCAGAGTAGGATAAGCCAGCTTCTGGCATTAGCACGGACTGTCTTTCAAAGGAAAAACCATTAAGGTAGACACTGATCGCCGTGTCAGGAATTCGTGCCACTTTCAGGCTGTGGGGCGGTGTTCTATCTGTCCATTACCCCACACCGCTGCGTTGCTATCACAGGGTTACCCTCGAAGCGATTTGGGTTTTTGGTGCAGCACGCATCTTTAGTTACTTGTGGCAACAAGGAGCAGTGTTAATAGGCCCGCTGATTAAACGCAGAGCCCCTGGCAAGCCCGCAACTTCATCAAGGCAGCCCCCGCAGTCCAGTAACCCACCCGAGCCTAATTAACCCACACGGCAGCTTAGCTTCCCACGCTGTCCGTTACCTGGCGCAGGCAGCTGGTTCACGAGAGGCTCCCGGTTGCTAGGCGAACCTTCAGTTCAGTTTCCCCGTCACTCCCTTAAGCAGCAGTGGTGCCGGGCATGGTTGCCTCGCGTTCCTCCGGCTGCCAGCGAGGCTTCCCCCGATGATGCTTTCCTGTTGCTGGGAAAACCCCCGGCACCTCCACCAATCCCAGAGCAGATCTCCTGATGTCACAGGGATTCCTCACAGTGCTGCTCGAGGCTCCCGGACCGGTAGCGGTGATTTTTAAGCCACAGTTCCTTCAGTAGCCTCACACACCCAGTGCTACAGAGGCAGGTCAGGCAATAAAGAAAGCGCAGTGATCCTTATGAATCCCCCACCAGGCAGGGAGCAGACAGTAGTATGTTGTGGAGACACTCTGGGGATGGTTCTTCAGTCTCACTGGCAGGGCAAGATCAGCAGGCAGTAGGGCAGCTCAGCAAGTTGGGGCTGCAGTTCCTGGGAGCAGTCAGACTCAGCAGTGTGGCAATCCTCCTGGTGCAGCAATCTTCACTCCAGCAGAGATTCTTCCTGGTCCAGTAGTGTAACAAAGATGTGTGGCCAGGAGCCTCCCTTATATACCCTGGAGTCCAGTTACTAAAAGGGGCAGAAGTCTCTGGAAGGGTCTAGGGCGTAAAAGTTTCTGGAAGGGACTAGGGAATTCTGGGATCTTCCCTGCCTTCCCTGACCTGGCTGTCTACAGTGATGAAAGGCAGAGCTGTTAAGGCTACGGTGGGGCAGCCAGTCACAGCCCATTCAAGTGGAGAAGGTGTGAATCACCTCTCCCTTCTCCCAGCCCAGGCAGGCTATCAGTGTGCAGATAGGAGGGGAGAGTCTGCAGTGCCCATACTAAGTGTAGGCAGGAAAATACCCACTCTCTAAAAGTGGGAATTCTAAAGTAGTGGTGCCCAAACCCAATATACTATAGGAAAAGATTCCCAGTCACCATTCCAACTAGACCAAATATATTATTAGGTCCCTGTCAGAAGTTATCCCATAAGGGGGAGGTTCCTAATGTTAGTCTATGGAGAGGTAGGCCTCCCTGCGGTAGCATGGCCCTGTGGCAGATATTCCAGTGTCACCATGTTTTTAGGGGAGAGCACCTGCACCTTAGCACTGTTTAGCAGTGGTAAGGTGCCCAGAGTCCTAAGTCCAACAAAAATATACAGTTAAAGTGGGAGGCACAAGGACAGAAAATGTAGGGGGAGACCATCCTAAGGCTGACAGATCCAACAGTGGACCATTATCCTCTCCCCAATATCACTAAAATGTTGTCCTCTTTGGCTGGAGCCAAACACCTTTCCACATTGGACCTTTCATCAGTGTACATTCAGGTCAAGCGTCATCAAACTTCACAAGATCTTACCACATTCATCATACCTTTTGGTACCTTCAAGTGTCTCAGGATGCCTTTTGGACTTATCTCAGCGGCCTCTGTTTTTCAAAGGGTGATGGAGAGAGTTCTCAGTGGTATTGCTGGGACCAAAGTATATCAAGATGACATTCTTATCCATGGTGTTAACCTGAAGAACATGATAAAAGGTTGACTCTGGTATTAGACAGGTTCTTTTCTGCTGGACTCACTCTGAAGTCTGAAAAATCCAAATGTAATGTTGGGGAAATTGAGTACCTGGGTCATTTTATTTCTTGTTCTGGTATTAAACCCAAACCCTCTTTGGTACAAGCCATTTCCAACTTGAAATACCCTAAGGACAAAGAGGAATTAATAAAGTTCCTGGGTATGACAGAATTTTATAATAAGTTTGTTCCCCATTTTTCCCAAATAACTGAAGTTTTGCCTAGCTTGCAAAAAAAGGTTGTGGGTTTTTTGTGGAATCATGCCTGTAATGAAGAGTTTGATGTAATCAAACAGTGTTTGACTGATGCCCCTTCCTTATCTAGCTTTGATCCCTTGTTAGAGTCATATCGCATGACGGATGTTAGTTCAAAAGGTTTGGGTATTGTTTATTACAGTAAGATGGTGGTTCTGAGAGGTGCAGCATGTGATTATTTTGTCGAGGAGAAAGAAGCTCTGGGAGTCTACTGGGCCATTCGCAAGATAAAGAAGTTTTTGTGGGGAAAATCGTTTCATGTTGTTTCTGATCACAAACCTCTTAGAGGTGTTTTCTGCAAGAAAGGGGTTGACTTTGTCTCGCACAGGATTAGGAAGTGGGTTGCTGCCTTGCAAGAGTTTCAAATTGTTGTTTCTAATCACAAACCTCTTAGAGGTGTTTTCTGCAAGAAAGGAGTTGACTTTGTTTCGCACAGGATTAGGAAGTGATTGTTGCCTTGCAAGAGTTTCAATTTGATGTTTCTTATCTTCCCGGCTCTAAAAACATTTTGACAGACTGTCTCTCCAGGCTTTGTAGTCAAAATATTATTGCTGATGTGCCAGAGGAGTCTGAGTTCTTTTCTGGCCAGGAGTTTGAAGAAGAGGAGAATGTTTGTGTTATCACTGAGGGTTTCTTTTCAGAGGTAGTGTGGAGAGAAAATGTTGATCAGGATAATGTCTTGAAACATGCGTTGGCGAAAGTTTGTGATAGCTGGGGCAACAAACATGACTGTGATGAAAATCTTAAAGGCTTTTGGAATGTCAAAGATGAGTTAACCTTGGTGAGTGCTATCTTGATGCAAGGTAGTAAAGTGGTAGTTCCTGAAGCTTCAAAAGATAAGCTCGTGGACAATGTCCATGTGAGTCACATGGGAATAGTAAAAACCAAAGAAAGAGTTATAGAGGCTTACTGGTGGACAGCGATGGATGTTTTCATAGAAAGGGTTGTTCAAAATTTCCCCCGGTGTGCTCGGAGTGACAAGGTGCTGAAGTGCAGGACGCAACCAATGATCGTCCGGGAGACGGTCTTCTGGTCCTTGAGTTGATCTTGCAATTGATATTTTGGGACCTGTGAAGTTAAGGTCTCAGGATATATTTGTTTTGGTTTGTATGGAAATTGTCAATTCTGTTGAATCTCAGGTTGCAGTGGAATTTTTGGAAGAGCTTTTTGAGAGTAAAGGGTTTCCAATTTCTTTATTGTCTGGCAAAGGAGTTCAGTTTACTTTACATTTCTTTGAGGAATTTTTGGAGGAGAGATGTATAATACATAAAAAGGCTGCATGTATCACCCAGAGTGTAATGACGTCATGGAAAGGTTTGTGAAAGTGTTGGAAGATGCCATGCAGCTAGCAGTTGTTTCTGGTGATAATTGGGAGTTGGCTATCAAAAGAAAAGTTTGCGAATATAGGTTAACAATTCATTCAGTCACAGGAGTGGCTCCCTTTAGATTATTTAAGGGTAAGTCAGCCATTACTAATATAATTCCATCTTGGGTGGCCTCCTGCAGGAAAATGTCTAACTGTGGGTCTGAAGATACTGCTGCTTGGAGGGAAAAGGAGTTGGGGTATATGCAGAGGAAGAAGGATTTGTTTGATGTGAGGAAGGCTGCTAAGAAAACGTCCGTAGTTGGTGGTGACTGGGTCAGAGTGAAATTACCAAGAAAAGGTGCTGCTGCCTCAAAGTTTAGTAATCCCTTGCAAATTATTAAATTATTCAACAATGCTGTCAAGACCAGTGACCATAGGATCTGGAACCTGAATAGGGTTGCCAAGTGTCCTCCTTGTGTTTCCATTGGTGCTGGTGTTCCTGCTGCTTGCTCTACTTCTAAAGTGCCCAGGAGGTGTTCTTCTCATTTGAAGACCACTCCTTGTCGCTTACAAGATTGTGTTTGCTAAGTATTTCATTATTTTTTTGTTTGTTTTTCTTTCTCTGTATTGCTTCATTTTTATGCTATAAGGGAAGGTATGTGGTATTCTGCGTTTATGTCTCTACTTTCTGTGCCTTATATAGTGCAATCTCCTTTTCTGATGTTGCTAGGTTGTGTTCTATTGTGGAACTTTCCTCTTTGAGAGAGAATGTCATTATTGGAAAGCTTTTGCCAGTTGGCTTGGACTGTTGGTGGCTGTTGGTGCATGAGATGTAAAATAAATTTATGCTGTTTCTTCAACTACTTTAGGTCTCCGGCCTTCTATTTATCCTGAGGAGAACACCTCAGTGGGCTAATAATCACCATTCACTGGAATGCAATATTAATACGTAATAATTGTTCAGTCAGTGCTTTTTCTTTGAAAAAGGAAAAGTACATTTATTACACACACAGTACTAAATGATATTCATTAATTTACTAATATAAACATAAGGCAGCTAGAAATAACTTGTGTGGCATTTTAGAATCACATTTGGCCCCCTATTGGGTCATGACCCCTAAAATCACAGTACCTCCTTCCTAGCATATCACAGTATGGGGATATCACTTTAAATAAAACAGGCTTATTGGCTTTGCCAAGGGTCATCACAACAACATATAATGCATGTCTATTGGCTTTGCTAAACGTTCACCACAATAAAAGACATATAATCCACATGTTAAAAATCACCATCATTTCACTGTAATCAATAACTATGTAAATATACAGCCATAGAGCCAACCATTAGTAAGCACTGCACTCTCAGCTGAACAGCTAAAGCTCTAGTCTCAGGAAAACATGATAATAATGGTGAAAATCCTGGGGGGGGGGGGGGTCATTTCTTTGACTCTGCAGTCAAAGGGTCACTTTTAAAAACTCTTGTGGGGAACTGCTGCGCTCCTTCAGACCCACAAATGTTCTTCTTAAAGCTGTGGTTTCGCTGTCACAGCAAAAGATTATTCAAATCTGGAGCCCTGCAGGGCTTATTGGGAACTCCCTCTGAGAACATGAGTATCTAATGAGCGGCTCTGGCTGTGGCTTTGTTTTTGTTTCCTGTGGCCTCATGCCTGTGATGCCTTTGCCTTGTTTTTTTTTCCATTTTTAATGGGGGTGCCTGGCCCCACATAGGCACTTGACTGGCCTCTTTGTTGGGGGCAGCATGGGGAGCTCACCCTAGGCTTGCCCCCTGGCTCCCCACCCGATGTCCATACAGGCAGGATTTTCTTTGTGTGGTGGCTGCCCCACTCACCGCAGACACAGGAAGTGGGACAATCCCACCAAATTTGCGGGGAGTGCGACAGTGCTTCACCCTGTTGCCTTTCCTTAAGGCATGGATATGGAGTCCCAGGACCCATTTTCTTTCCTGTTGGAAATGGTGCAATGGTGCTCCCCCTCTTTCAGCATTGGAGGCTTGGAGCTGGGATCCTTGGCCCATTTCTTCACGCTTGGGGGGCTACATTGGTCTCATTGCTTAACGGAGCACCGGAGATGGGTTCCCAGCCCCCTTTATCATAAACCGTTCAGGGGTTTGGGGTACCTGGCCTTCAAGATCTCTGGGGAGGAAGCTCTCCAACCCATGGGGTAATTTGAGGAGACTCCGTCCCTACGCGCTTCATCGTTTGGTGGTCAAATATTAAGAATCTTCAGATGTTGAAGTTTATGTCCCCATGGGCCGATTCTAAAGAGATTGGGCTTATTTTTCTAATTGTGGTGAGTTCCAGCCACCAGGAGTAGTTTCAGCACACCTCACGTCCATAGCGGCACATTCTGCAGGGAGTGTTTTTTTCTGGCTCTCTGTGCCAGCTTTCCTCATTCGCTTTGTTGCTCCTCCTACTTGGGCACAGAAGTACATATCTTTACTTGACTGGTTCTTAGGAGGTGTAAAATAATCAGCTTCCCTGATCCTGTAGGAAACCTACTGGTCCTGGGATCAACTGCAGGCAGATTCTTTGGTGCATTAGGGCATCAGGGGCCTGTCCTGCCAGTTGCCCATGGTGTTGCTGCTGTACCAGTTCAGGTCCAGAGTTCGACCACAGCGTTCTCTCTCTTGTGCAAAGGTTTTTGAATGGGGGTGGTCAGTTCTAGAAGCCAGACACCCTTTGCTAATTGTAGGGTGCCAAATCACCCCTCCTACCCGTCCCAACGTTCCTGCACAGTATGCTGCGACACCCCAAGGCGGCACCATCAAAAAGTCACTGCTCACATCTCCTCTGGGGGACTCAGCTCCTCCCCTAGCTTACATTACTGCCAGGGACTTTCCCACCAAAATGCAAAGAGAAGCTCCCCCCTGTGTTGGCTCCAGAGGTCTCTGCTATCCCAACGCTGGTACAGTTTGACAGCTAAGTAACAGATGCATATTTTCTTCCCCGCCCCTTCCTCCTTAGGAGCTCAATAAAGCACTGTGAAATGCTTCTTTTATGTGGGAAGGCCTTTGGTCCCTCTGCTGGGAACCACAGTAATTAACTTGGCCCAACAGGGTGACAGGTATGAATGTATTATCTTGAGAACTGCATAGTCAAATTGGGCGCACATGTTTCACCTCAGTTTCATACCTCATTGGACTTTACAGGCCTATGGGAAGAAAAATAGCACTCTACTGCAGATTTCCCCCTATATGTATAATACAGTGTTAGTGCAGACAAACAAGTAAACCATACTGACTTTATGTGAGTGCCGACTAATAGTATAAGGTTATTCCAGGTCAAGATCTGACCTTGCAGAATCCCGTCTGGATACCTGTGCGCATTTATTAGGCTGCACATGCTGGTAGTCTCCCACAGGCAGCCCTGCACATGTTCACGTGTAGCTAGCCAAGTAGTGAGACTCACCCCAGTAAAAAGTCCAGAACTGGGTGGTCAAAAAAGCTAAAGGTTGGGTGCACTAAATGGGCAGACCCCAATAGTGACAATCACAAAACGGCAAAATATAACAAAACAACAACACAATGATACACATGTGTTGTGTCTTTGTGCTCTGTATGTACCTTCTTGTAGTTTGTGATGTTATATTGCTATTGTGATATGTTGTTGTATTCTTGCTATGATTTAGTAAGTTCTAATTGTATTATAGAGTTGCATTACTTTGTTGCTGTGTAGTGGTGTAGTGGTACATTTTTGCAGAACTCTGGGTTTTTCTACTGCTGTTTTCTTGATTTGCTTTTGCTGCTGTGGTGTTGTGTTGGATTACAGCAACTATTGTGATGTATTCAGTGGTGTTTTCATTTTATTGTGTTTCATTGTTGTGTTATATTCTGGTGTGTTTTCTTGAGGTGATATTTTGATGTTTTATGTTACTTTTTAGTAGCTTTTCAATTACATTGTTTGAGTTGATTTTGTGTCTCAATGTTGTGTTGTAATTCTGTGGTGTCTTGAATTATTTTGTGTTATTTTGATAAGTTGGTTTGTGTTGTTATGGTTTTGCGTGATAGCTGTGTAGCATACTTTTTTGCACAGTATAATGGTGTGCATTAATTTATGATGTGCTGTGGTGTTCTGTCATGCTGAGGATGTGTTTTCAATGTGTTGTTGCTATGTTATTATATAGCATTCAATTTTGATGTATGTTGTTTTGTGTTAAAATGTGTGCTATTTTTTGTGTTGTTGTTTTGCTGATGGTAGTATTGTGCCATGATATTGTGTTGTTATTTTTTTCTACTGTGTTAAGTAGTTCCTTCACAGTCTTTAGTAAATCCTACGACATTTCCACCCAGTTATAGCTCCTGCCATTAACCCGTTGGCTGCTGCCGTCGGCCATTGGCCGATAGCAGCACTACCTCGCTGGTGCTGCCGTCACCAATGGCCGACGCGACCGCGCACATTTTTTAAAACGGCCGCACTGCCGCAAAAAAGCGGAAGCAGCCAACGGGTTAAAGTTCCAATTATAAACAACCATTTAAAATTACCATAAGTGGTAATGTCCCACCACTGCAGTTCCTTCACCTTTTAGGGCACCACTCAACCCCCAAAACCATGACCAATAGTATGCCTTGGACCAGTAATTACAAGTATCATTTTATGTGATCGGTATAGTTTGACAGAAGTGTTAAGTGGAAAAAAACACCCAGAGAAAACAGTATTGCATGATGGTCGAGCTACACAGTACTAAAACATGTTAGAAGTCTGAAACATGATTGATGCAGTGAAAGGAATCTTGTTCTTCAAGAGTTTAATATTGAAAAGGTCCATAGTACATGGATACAATACAGCTTGCGAGGTGTGCGGAGGTTTTTGAAGTCAGCTCTTTTTCTGCTTCACAAAACACAGCACGTTACTTCAGTTAAGTTCAGTCCAAGCTGTTTGAAACAGCCGACTGAACACAGACTTTAATTTTATTCATAAGATTCATGCGGTGATCCTGTATTCTAAAAGCTATTTGATCAAAGAATAAAACGCTGCTCCAAATATAGCCGGTGCGCTATTTCTCTCACCTGCACTCTATAAATCTCGGCAATCACTCTTAGACGCTTACTGTGAAGAGATGTAATGAGTTACTCTTTAGATCGATAATGTACTGTGGATTATATTTGTTCCCTTCAGTTCTCTGTGTTCCGAGCAATAATGATGCATTTTTTACTTCCTTTTAGATTAATAAAAGCCAGTTGGACGAATTGCTAAACGCAGAAGAGCATCAACTCATCTCAATTCTTCCCGGGGGAGGGAGGGGGAGTAGTAAGATAGGGGCTGGCCCTAAAGAAATTATGTTTTCCTCTAGAAATTCGAGGTTTTTCCAATGCAATATTATTCTCCTTTTATCATTTTGTATTTCTAAAAGCTTCCCCCCAAAGAAACTCTAACTTGTAGAAGAATTTATTTTCCTCAAGAAATTTTACAACATTGCTTCTGTTATGGAGACGAGTCACACTTTTGGAAAAACTAGACAGCTTGAACCAGTGGATAAGCTGGGGGGTGGGCAGCACTCTTTTTGGGGATGGCAGAAGTGAGCAATTGTGTCTGTTGACTACCATCATACCCCCGCACCCGAGAACAAGACGTTCGTCGGCAGCCACCCTTCCCCCTGAACAAGTCACCCGTCTGCCGCCACTCCACTCTTACCTGCACCGGGCAGAAAACTTAGGGGCCACCGCGGGTGGCAGTCGGTCTAGCAATGCCATTGGCTTGAACAGAGCGTATGAAGGGCTGGAATATCATGTGGGCATAGATAAAGTGGCATTCATTTCCGCCTGTTTGAATCATTGTGCAGATACAGGGGCACACCATTGTCCCAGAAAAATAAGTGGTTTCAATTGTCATGCATAAAGCACAAAAAACACTTATCCTGCACTAAGATCTGACAGGCTTGGGTGGGGCTATATCACTATGAACCATAACAAGATTTCTGCATCCTTACAGGTGAACATTATCCCTAGGTATTTCAGTGAATCTCAGGCATCCACATTTTGACGGAACATACCTAGAAAATATTTTCGGGTAGCGAGAATTGTCAGTGAGTGCAGATACATTAACTACAGGCTTTTTCACATTCACAGGCCTGCTATGAACTCCTGGCTATGGAGCTCGAGTGAGGTTTGGCTTCTCTGCTGCCAAGTATATTCCTAGAGTGTATGCCAAGATGTATGACATCTAAATTGCTTATTAAACTTACTTTTGATTAAGGTCAATCTGATGAACCAGACAGGGTTGCCCTTCATTGTGGAGTTCAAAAATATAGTAATGTACTTCAAGGACCCTCATGGTCAAATCTGTTCCACCTTCTGAAACCCCGTCATATTTGCGCCAGTTTTTATTGACTTTGTAGGGTTGTCCATTAGATAACCCTAGACCAACTGATTGAGGAATGTTCTTTAGGGGTAGAGTAGGAGAGGGTCATTCTTTTATTGAGGATGTTGGGAATTGTTCTCTAGATTCAGGTTAGTCTGGGACATGATAAACGGTATTGTGAACACAATAACAATGGACTATATCTGCTGTGTTGGATGCAGATTTGAGTATTGTGTACTTGAAAGGAGAGTATGACTCCCTTATGAACCTAGTGTAAAGAAATAAAAATGCAATGTAAGCACAACATGATTAAGGATTTCAACAATGGTGCCTTCTTTCTGTAAATCTGACTGTGGCCCACCCTATAGTTTTGAAATGTTCCTTTGGAAAGCAGTCTTGAGATATTATATGCGGACAATATCTGCTTTTGTATCAGGTGTACAATAGTTAAAATGCTCTGTCTCACAAATCAACAGAGAATAAGTGAAATGCAGAGCATTCTTTGGTACGGTAGCACCTGCAGGGGCTGTCTGGAGGCAGCTCTTATGTGTGTGTGATGCTACAAGGAAACATGTATGTATGTATATGTATGTATAAACCATTTTATAGCGCGCTCCGTTACTGGAGAGTATCCTGGCGCGGGAAGAAGAAAAGCAGACAGCCGAACATGGGAAAGAATCTTAGATTGCACTATTAAACAGATATGTTTTCAAATGTTTTTTGAAGGCAGCTACTGTAGGTGTGGAGCGCAGATGAAAAGGAAGAGCGTTCCAGGCGCGAGCCACAACCACCGAGATCGACTGGTCGCCAAGTCTGGCACGTTTAAAGCGGGGAAGGGACAGTTTAAACGAAGTGGAGGATCTCAGGGTGCGTGCAGGGGCATAGCTAGTAAATCTTTTCCTCAAATACTGGGGACCCTGATTATGGGTAGCACGAAACGCCAGAACCAGAGATTTAAACAAGATGCCCTGTGCAACAGGGAGCCAGTGGAGTGTGCGCATCTCAGCGCGAACGCTCTTCCATCTAGGGATATTAAATAATAGACGGACAGCCGCGTTCTGGATAATTTGCAGGCGTTTTACCAAGTAAGAAGGTATACCACTGAACAATGCATTTGCATAGTCCAGCCTGGCCAGTATGAGCGCTCGAGCAACAGACTCCCTGGCCTCTCTTGGGAGCAGGGGAAAGAATTTGCGGAGCATTTTTAAAGTAGCAAAACAGGTGCCAGTAAGTTTTTTAATGTGATGTTTGAATCTTAAATCCTCTGCGAACCAAATGCCAAGATTTTTGGCAGGTCTCCCCATCTCTTTCGGGCTGGGAATGTCAGGAGGCCATAAAGTGCTCATGAACGAGGGGGGAAAGGAACCATAAAAAAGCACTTCAGATTTGTCCTCATTGCACTTCAACTGTGCCTTCGCCAGCCAGCGAAATACAGAGGACAAACACAAATGGACTATAGATGTGTCAAGGTTATCATCTGGCCAGGTGAACAGCAGTTGGGTATCATCTGCATACCCTATGATCTTAGCCCCGAACTGTTCCGCTAGATAAACCAGGGGGGTGATGTAAACATTGAACAGTAAGGGGCTAAGAGTTGATCCCTGCGGGACACCTGTAAGCAGAGGTTTGGGCTCGGAGGCATGGGGAGGCAACCAGACCTGCTGAGTCCTGTCAGAAAGGAAGGAGGACAGCCAGTCTAGCACAATCCCCCCAATGCCTATGTCAGCCAGCCGGCCAAGGAGAAGCTCATGAGGGACGGTATCGAACGCGGCAGAGAGGTCCAATAGGATTAGGACCGCTCTGCCACCTCCGTCTAAGCAGTCCCGAATGGCCTCGCTCATCTCTAACAGGGCCGTCTCGGTGCTGTAAGCAGCCCTAAAGCCCGATTGAGCAGGGTGGAGGGCGTTAGAGGTTTCAACAAAGCTCTCTAATTGTTGAAATGCCACCTTCTCACAGATTTTCGTGAGTGCCGGTAAAAGGGAAATGGGTCGATAATTCCCAGGAGCCGTCCAGTCCAGTCCTGGTTTCTTCAGAAGCGGCAGAAGCTTAGCCTGCTTCCAAACAGGAGGAACCTTGCCCGTAGCCAGAGAGAGGTTCACTATCTGCGTGATCTCAGTGCAGACTATTTCTGCTACCTCCGAAAGCTCCCGGGCTGGGCACGGATCGGCTGGAGAGCCAGATTTCAGGGACTGGAGTAGAGGGAGAGTAATATCCTCCGCAATTTGCTCAAAGTTCGTGAACTGCTGTTCGGAACTAGGGCATAGGGAGGGACACGGGCCAGCTGTTAAGCAGTCGGCGGGAAGAGCCGCTGAGAGGTCTTGCTGGATCCTCGTTATTTTGGTAATAAAAAAGGAGGACAACTCCTCGCACCATTGCATCGAGGATGGGTGGGAGACGGCCTCAGCGACGGGTGCCACAAAGCTTTTAACAATAGCAAAGATCTCTCTGCTGTTATTGTCTGCCTTGGCGATGCGCCCGGCATAGTAGTTCCCCTTAGCAACCTTAATGGCTGTATAATAATCTTTTTGGGCAAGCCGTAAAGTGGATTTAGCCTCAGGGCTATAATCACGTCTCCACGCACGTTCATGCTTTTTACACCCCAGTTTCAGTTCCCTCAATTCTGGGGAAAACCAAGGTTGGGAAGGGGAGCGTCTGGATCTGGTCAGCGTGGTCTGCTTAGTGGAGGCGGTAGCCGCCTGCTGTACCCACACATTAAATTCGCAGACCGCATCGACCAGAGGCAACTTAGATTTAGGGCGAGTTTTAGCCAGAGCCTGTCTAAACGCAGGTAAATTGATCTTTTGAGAGTGACAAATAGGTGGCGGGGGACAAAGCTCCGCAATCTCCCACTTAAATCTGACCAGAGCATGGTCGGACCAGGTCGTTTTTTCAACAGCCACGGACTGGATGAGGAAATTAGAGCATACCAGATCAAGCAGATGGCCACCCGTATGTGTCGGGGCAGTCACCCATTGCTTGAGCTGAGCGAGCTCCAGGATTTCACCAAGCCTGTAGGCTTCAGGGGAGTCAGGAACATCCATGTGAATATTTAGGTCCCCGACCAATAGAAACTTAGGAAAACCTAGGGCCCTCGGGACTAAATATTCTTCTAGGGAGTCCAGAAAGTGGGTAGCCAGACCCGGGGGTCTGTAGATCAAAGATCCCCCTAAGGTAAAATGGGGAGAAGTTTTGATAGAAAAGTGGAGAATCTCACCCCCTACATCCGCAATCGGAGGCTCAGAAGCAAAGCTCCACTCTTCCTTGAAAACAACTGCTAATCCACCCCCTCTACCCAGGGGTCGGTCCACCCTAACGATCTTAAACCCCCTGGGGACAGCAAGTTCTACGCTAGGTGCGGAGGTGCTGGTCATCCATGTCTCCGTGAGGAACAGCACCTCCAGCTGGCCGTCCACCAGTAGTTCAAAGATCTCAGCGGCATGCCTAACCGCAGATCTAGCGTTGATCAGTCCCGCCCGAATGTTAGTAACAGAGGCGTTAGTAACAGAGCGGGGGAGGGGGGAGGGTTGGGGGAGAAAACCACAGGTGGGGCATTTGAGCATATCACAGTTCAAATCCGCACGTGTGCAAGGCACACTATTGGCTGGGGGAGCAAGTCTCCAGAGGTCATGGCGTGAGTACTTGCGTGTCTCTGATATGGCCATCCCCAGAGATCGCCGAGCAGAGTGGCTGGCCCTGGGCCCGTCCGAGGCACGGAGGGGCACAGATGGGCCCTCCTTTGGCGCTCCTTCGGCGCGCAGACGGCGCGCCCGCTGCGCGCGACCGCTGCGCGTCCTAGGAGGCATCCCCATTTAATGCACAAGCCCCTCCCCGAGCTGGAGCGCTAACTCCGTTGCAGTAGGGGTCCGGGACTCTCAAGATGGCGCCCGACCTGTCCCTCCACACAATCGGCACTGGCAAGCCGCGGTGGACCGGGGAGCAGGGGGACCAGCAAGCAACAGTTAGGTAAGTTTAAAAAACACACAAGTTATAGCAACACTACACAATTATCAAATCAATTGAGTGAGTGAAAACGAACTCGTTATTAAAAAGGATTAAAATGGTTAAGAGCGCCTGCTGCGCTAGTACTGTGCAGACAAGGAGGGCAGAAGAGATTCACTCGCAGTCTGCTCGCCTTAATTTTTCCAAGCGCTATCGCAAGGCGCTGCCACCACCTCGCTCAAACGCCCAGGACTGCCAGAACTAATCCTATTTAATGCACAAGCCCCTCCCCGAGCTGGAGCGCTAACTCCGTTCCAGTAGGGGTCCGGGACTCCCAAGATGGCGCCCGACCTGTCCCTCCACACAATCGGCACTGGCAAGCCGCGGTGGACCGGGGAGCAGGGGGCCCAGCAAGCAACAGTTAGGTAAGTTTAAAAAACACACAAGTTATAGCAACACTACACAATTATCAAATCAATTGAGTGAGTGAAAACGAACTCGTTATTAAAAAGGATTAAAATGGTTAAGAGCGCCTGCTGCGCTAGTACTGTGCAGACAAGGAGGGCAGAAGAGATTCACTCGCAGTCTGCTCGCCTTAGTTTTTCCAAGCGCTATCGCAAGGCGCTGCCACCACCTCGCTCAAACGCCCAGGACTGCCAGAACTAATCCTATTTAATGCACAAGCCCCTCCCCGAGCTGGAGCGCTAACTCCGTTCCAGTAGGGGTCCGGGACTCCCAAGATGGCACCCGACCTGTCCCTCCACCCAATCGGCACTGGCAAGCCGCGGTGGACCGGGGAGCAGGGGGACCAGCAAGCAACAGTTAGGTAAGTTTAAAAAACACACAAGTTATAGCAACACTACACAATTATCAAATCAATTGAGTGAGTGAAAACGAACTCGTTATTAAAAAGGATTAAAATGGTTAAGAGCGCCTGCTGCGCTAGTACTGTGCAGACAAGGAGGGCAGAAGAGATTCACTCGCAGTCTGCTCGCCTTACTTTTTCCAAGCGCTATCGCAAGGCGCTGCCACCACCTCGCTCAAACGCCCACGAAACATGAAAGAAAAGTGCAGGAAACTGTGTACACTGAGTTTAAGGTGAGCTTCAAGAACATTGCTTTTGTAAGAAGGGTACCATGAGAGTAAAATAATTATAGCAGCATTGAAAGAATATACACTTGAAGCAAGTGCTGACAAATAACTACATGAGGGACACACGACACATCAGAAGAATTCATAAATGGGCACAGGGACATGTAACAGCACGAATTAGGGACATACTCAGAGGTTTGCTTTTTCAGCCCACAATTGAGACTGTGAACCGATTCTCATCTATGGATTAAACATATGCGCCCTGATGAAGGATCTTCTGAAATAACTTTGTGTTTCCGAAACGCGTGTCGGCGCTTTTCCCCATCGCATTACGTTCCTTGATGCTGTGATTGATAGTGAATAACTGGTTTGTCTGAATGAGAGCTTGTGGATGACTGTTAGAATGAAAGAATGAAGTGTCATGTTTTTATTGTTCTATTTGAATTTGGGCTGATGCTTATTTAAGCTTCCATCATTTAAAGAACGTTTGTACTCTATAAGCTGACCTTTATCAAACAGGGTCCAAATAATTTTATTAGAAATGATTGACTCAAAATACATTTTTCAAAATATTTCAGCCTTTCTGTGGGTGTTCTTCGTTGATTTTCATTGTTTAATTCTCTATTCTCTGGGGAAGCTCCCTTTCATGTTTAATCAGTTATTCCCCCCTGGTGGGTGGCTCCCCTTGCCTATTGGACAGTAGGTTCACAGGGTCCCTCTTCTGTATTTTGATAGATATCTACCATATATGGCAACTCCAAAACCCGGGGTCTACCAGTCCCACAGCATGCCTTTAGCTGGTGCATTCCAAACTGTGTGGAAGTAAAAAGTACTCAGATTTGTCATGGGTAAAGCAAACCTGTAGGTTTCCAAATTAAGGTTTTACTTACAGGGATAGGTAACTCATGTTAGAGGGCTTTAGTTTGGGAAGATGTAGATTGATTGGCACGGGGGAAATTACACTATTACACTAATGTAGGTTTTTGACTTTAGCTTGACAGCCAAGCAAGATGGGTTGATTTGTTTATGGCCTGGAAGAAAACACATAATTAGGTATTAAAAAAGCATGTAGTAATTTGTGCTTCTTACTATGTTCGACGATGGTGTGAAAATGCTCATTTCTTTTACTTTTGACCTGCTTCAGGAACGAGACAAGCGTTTATCGTGCAACCTTTTTTCAAATATTAAGATGTCCCAGACATTCTTCACTATCTGTACCTATCTGTATCTCCACCATATGTGGGAAACAAAATTACTTTGTTAGGTCCTCACTCTCATTTCAAGGTGATGCACACAACAATTAGCATCATGCATTACTTTGTACCTGGTCAACATTAGGAATATATAGCCATATTCTGTTTTATTGTGCATTTGTCATGTAATTACCTCATCTGAACATATTGCTTTAATGTATCATCTTATATAATAGCCTATGATATTGATGTGTGTCACTCATGCTCTCTGTGGACATTTTGGGGGCACATAACTTGTACTACACTGCCAATTGTATGGTCAATGGCAGTGTAACAATGGGAATATGTCAGTCGCTATTTACTAGAAAAGAAACTGCTTATCACACCACAGTAATAATGGTCAATTAAGACCTTGCTAGATAATGAACAGTTCAGTGAATTTGCAAGAAAGATTTTAGACAGAAAGCAGTTTGTGTGTAATGTTACATGTGCCACATACACGTATGAAGGATCTAGGAGGAATTCCCTAGCTCCACCAACCCACTCCACTTCTTCTTGAGATGAAGTGGGAGGAATGTAGAAAGGAGGGAGGGAGAAGCAGCCCATGAACCACGCCACAACTAACAGAAGTGCCAGAAAGTGAGAATTAGAATGAGAGGGACGAAGATTTTTCCTAATCCATACCCTCGCAACACTCAACTTTTCCATTTTAGATGGCTCCATTGTCTCACAATGCTTTTTTCTCCATTAGAAGCATTGTGAGACGATGGGGCTATGTGTCGGTGCCTCACCAAGTGGCAAGACACTGCTCATTTTCTTTCCTAGCACAAGAAAACATCCACACAGTAGTTGCTTCCTTCTGCAAGAAGCAAGACACTGTAATGGTTTTTCTTACAGGAAGAAATACTTCAAACCGTATCTAACTCCTGGGTCCCAGTACAGAGTCAGTATAGTTTGGAGTGTATGTTCACCTAAGTAAAAGTCTAAATACTATTTGAGCCTTTTCCCTATAAAGGAACCAAAGTTCTGTTATTGTATGAGGGAGACTGGAGGGAATTCGAATGATTTGGGAAACAATTTCTACAATCTGACAAATGTCACATTTCATGTGTTCTCTTGACCAGCCAATCAGACTAAGAGATGTTGGGTATCCAGTGATAAACGGGCATCTGGTATCCAACAATAGAACTCTTAGAATGTGTAGATGTTGAAAGCCTATGGTTTTGGTAGGTGTCCATACACTGTAGGGTTGATACTTGCACCCAAAAGACAGGTATCCTAACAACATCAGCAATTCACTATAATTTGCTTTTGAAATGTCCCAAGTGGACTGCACCAGATTTATTGAGTGAGGGAACCTCAAACCCATAAAAAACCCTTGAATGTATTGTACCCCCATGCTCTGGAGACTCATGGAAACAAAGATACAAGTCAAGGCATGGCTTCACAAGGAGCACTGGAAGGAATAAGCCTATTTTGGAAAACTTGTCAAGAATCTGATAAATATCATATTTAGTGCTTCCTTAAGGCCAGCCAATCAAGGCAAAGGAGGATTTGCACTCAGGGATATAAACTTTTAGATGAATATAGATTTAAACTATATAGTTTAAGGATATTTCAATAAGGGCCAGGGTGGTACGTGTGACTAAATGAGAGGTACCTTAATCTTGCATTTTCCTTTCAGTTGCTTTCCAAATTTTCTGAATGCAGTGCACCCAGTTTATCACCTGTCGACAAGGTTGGATTGGCCTATGAGTCAATCTGGCAGTGCTGTTCCCAAAGGGCTGGTTTGACAGGTTAGTGTGTGGGCAATTCTATTTAGGTGTTTGTGGGACTTTTTTGGTCTTGTGGGCCAATTTATTCTCTACAATTATCGCAAACATTACATGCAGCAAGCATTAATGCATGCAGTCACCCATATATTGCAAAACACATATACAGCTAGTCTCTACAAGTTTAAAAGTGGCCTGATTTGCTACTTTTTGGCTCTCAGTTTCTCTAAGGGGCATTTCTATTTCGATGCCAAGACCTATTTTCTGTCTCAATCTGACCCTGCCTAGGGCACCACAAGCTCGTACAAAATCGATACATGTCTGATACCCTACTCTCAGGAGACCTAGGAAAGCACAGATGTGGGCCAAAACATGTCTGGGGAAAAATTGAGAGAATTGACACATTTTGGAAACAATGCTGAAAAATTGACTAATGTAAGGTTCTATGCATTCTCTACACCAGCCAGTTAGAGCAAAGAAGGTTTGGTTTGTGTCGCTAGATTCCTTTGGTTGTGCAGAATTAGGAAATATGAAGCTATTATAGTTCCATACAGTTCTGAAAACGATATGTGTCCTCAGAACAACAGTGAGCCATAACCAGTGATTCAGTCACAATTTAGTAATCTATACTAATTGATTGTGCAGACTACTTTCCCCAGAAAACCACATATACATTTAGCATTGTAGACATTTGTGGCAACATTTTCTTGGCTATCGTTCTAGGATTTATGTTTGTCCATTTGAGAAATGCAACAAAATTCTAAGCAACTTATCCATTAATGCAGTGTTTGCACCAACACATAACTCTGGGGGGCATATTTACACGCCCCTATTGCCAAAGAAACTTCACGTTTAGTGACGTTCCTGTGGTGATATGTGCTTCGCCTTACTTACGAGGCAGCATTAGGCCACTTAACGTGGCTTAATGCTGTCTTGTAAATAAGTCACCCTTTTACGCTCTACTTACTGTGAAATGGAAGTGCAATGAGTGTTGCTGTGGGCATTCCACTGCAACACCCATTGACTTTGACGCTGTCCCCTACTTACAAGGGCAGAGTAAATAGGAGGCAGCACAAAATTAAGACCAGGGGAAGCCTGGTCTTAAACAAGCGAAACAAGGAGAAATTCGCTATTTCTCCTCGTTTTTGCTGTTTCCATGTGTGCTGCATTGTGCAGGAGACACAGAAACAGCAAAAGGCCATTTATTGTTTAGGTGCGGGAAGGTGACCCTTCCTGCAAATAAACAATCTTTAAAAAATGACATTTTGTAACTTCTATGTGTGCTGCATTACGCAGCACACATAGAGGTGACAAAACACCATTTAAAGATTGTTTATGTGCAGGAAGGTGTGTCTTCCTGCACATAAACAGTCTTCCCCTCAACGCAGAGACACTTACACTATGGTGCAAGGGTGCCTGCGTTGGCACTAGGCGGCTAAATATTGCCCCAGCACAGAGGGAAATGCAGGGCTGCACCATATTCCTGTACATATGGTGCAGCCCTGCATTTCAGAAGTGGCGGAGTGTAGCGTTAAGCCAAGGAGGCTAACACCACACTCCACAACTTCTATGTGGATATGCCCCCGAATGTGTCAAAAAATATACATAGGACTTGAGTAATAAACATTAGTGTATGAGTAAGTGTGATTTAATCTTCTAATATTCCTGAAATCCAGATGCAATCCAGGAGTAAATCAGGAATGCTATTGGTGTACTGCCAGCTTACTCCTGAGCTTGATATCACACACCTTTATTTTTTATGAGTGCCTAAAGAAGTACATGGGTTTGAACAAACTTTACACTGATTTTGTTATAAAAACGCTCCACACAGAGGTGCGGGGAAAACCCTGCTGTGACAGGGTTAAACAAGACAAGCAAAAATAATAGGTTACGGAGTTTAGGTAGTACATATTTTGTCAGGTACAGATTATAAATTGCAGGTGTAAAGAAACATGAATTCTGAAGCATTTCTGTAATCAGCCATAACAAGATGAATATGCAAGGATGCCTGGATCGAAAAGTGAAAAAAACTTCCCTTTCTGGTAAGGCACAGAGTCAAACAACTGCACACACTCGCCCATCTGCGTTTAAACTCATAATTTAATCATAAAACATTCTTGTTTTTTATCACAAGCTTTCTTTATCTCAATTGTGTATTTTCATGCACATTAAAGCAGTGGCGGCTGGCATCTATTGGGAGGGGGCAGGTGCGTGTGCCCAAAATAAAATGCTAATTAATAAAACGTACCTGAACATGACGTCCTCCGCTCTAGTCCTCTTCTCTCCACAGGAAGTGGATGCAGCAACTCCCTTGATCACTTGTGGCACTGCTCTTATGCTGTGAACCATAAGACCAGTGCTCTGGAGGCCTGCACTTGCTCTAACCACAGCTGGGCTAGAGCTGTTTAAAGTGTGCATGTGTGGCTGGCTGTTGCAACACACCTGTCCAAAAAGACATGCACACTTTAAACAAGAGCAAAAGGCAGCCCTCTATTCTCCTTGCTGTTGTCACTCATCAGTGGCCAGGCCCCTACCCCCATTGTGACGCTCTGTTCAGGACAAGGGATGAAAATTTAAATGGTAATAAATTACTGTTAGAAATGGGGTTTCTGGTTGGCTGGGGCTAGCGCCAAAGCCAGGCAGAATCCACCACACTAGTCAGGGTAAGGGGGAAACACGCACTGATGATAACCCCTGCTCACCCCCTTGGTAGCTTGGCACGAGCAGACAGGCTTTTCCCCAAGGCAATGTGTAAAGTATTTGCACTAACATGCACAGTAATACAGTGAAACACCACAAATTGACACCACACAGGTATTTATAAAAAAAATATCTTTATCTAGTTTTGGCAAGATCAAAAACGTTGGCAAAATGCACATACATATAAATAAAGTTAGTTTCAAAATCACTGGCTCTCTCTCGTGATGTTTGTTTGACTTATTCACAGTTCTCTTGGACAAAAACCACCTTTGTATGCCTTTTCTTTGAATGTTCCTGGTCAAGTTCTCATACAAATAAACTCCCAGCTTTCTGCATTGTTTGATAAGAATCTAACATTGCAGGTTTCTGTATTTCTTTTCTTCACCCAGGTTCAATAAGGCAAGACAATTCAGAATTGAGTGCCCAACCGGATGCACTTTAGCACTGATCAGCAGTGGTAAAGTGCTCAGAGTCCTATTGGCAACAACCACAGGTCAGGAAAAACAAGGGAGGAAGAAGTAAAAAGTTTGGGGATAACCCCCGCAAAAAGGGCCATTTCCAACAATTACCATTTTATTTTTCAGGATTTTGGCTGGATCTTAAATAAGGCGACACTCCTACAGAGGAGCCGCCCCTCCATAAAATGTTCTCATTTCCACTGATCATCATTTGAGGCACTCTGTGGCACAGTTACAGTCACTCGTAGGCTGCTCACACACTGATTCACCCCCTCACTCAACTCCACTACTTGATTACACGTTTACACCGAGATCAGTCCCCTAATCACTCACCTGCATGACGTGATATCACAGTTACACCGAATTTGTGTCATCTATCTCACCTTGTCAAGTTTTGGTGTTTAGCACTCTCTCAATTATTAATTGGTCAATGTTTCCCGTATGATTGTTTACTCACATAATATAGTGTACATTACCGTATAAGATATTTCTGATGCATTCAGAGAAGGAATCGAAATCTAATGCACTGGACCATATTGACCTATGATATAAGTGTGGGAAATGATTATTGGAAGTTAAAAAAATTATAGTAAAAAATGCAAACATGGTTACCTATACCTTCGAGTCTTAGGGCCTGATTTAGAGCTTGGCAGACAGGTTACTTGTCACAACGGTGACGGATATCCCGTCAGCTGTAATACTAATCCCATAGGCTACAATGGGATTAATATTTCCGCAGATGGGATATATATCAACGTTGTGATGGAGTAACCCATCTGCCAAGATCTAAATCAGGCCCTTAGTCTGATCCCTAATGTTGAAAGACACCCCACCAACACTTTTAAGTGTAATGCTCAATTTGTTGGAAGGGCTGTAATGCTCAGCCATTGTGTGGCAACACATGGCAACCTGTTTTTTTTTTATTTGAAATATAACGATTACAATTTAGTGCAACTTACACTTTAGTGCAACAATTTCCAAAGGATCCAAATCTCACAAGTTTTAGCAGTGTTACTGGGGCAAGTGCAAATAGGTAAAACCAACCACAAACATCCTCATTGGCTCCATTTATACCCCTAAGACATGCTCCTGTTTCTCCAAGCATATCCAGCATTTAGTGGAGGGGTGTGGCTCACTGGTTAGAGGCGGCAGACCTGTAAGCAGAGAACGGCCCGGGACCAGGATTCAATTCCCAATGCGGCAGGATCTTGGACCAGGGTCAACGGACTCGATAATTCTCACCTTAGTGCCTACTCTAACCAGGGAACACACTCGGTAACTCTGGGCATTAAGCTTTCCTCATCTCTACAACGGCCCCCCACAGACACCGGGATGCCTGGTTTCACCCTGGAGATACCCAGAAAAAGGGACCATCTCACAGGGAAAACCAGGACGGGTTCCCCAGCGGTCTACAGCGCCAGGACACTCGGGTAGAGTAACAGTGCGCTTTACAAGTATCCCACATTTACATCTTTACAAGTATCCCACATTTATAGACCTGTCGCTCGAGGACACTGCAGCAGTCCATTCCCGCTTTCCATTTGGCAAGTCTAGGAGACCCGAAACATCTTCTAATCTGTGCTATGTCAGCAGACCAGACACAAATCCACTAAAATTTTCATATATCTGTTGAGTTTAAATTTGCCCATGATGTTCAATAATGTTAGTCTGGGAGCGACTGTGATAGTGTGTTCTGGTACTGCAGATAAAAGTTTAGCAATATCAGGCCACTTCTTCTGCAACACCCATCAATCCCACTCTCAGTGTAGAAAATCAGCTGTTTCAACCTGACATTTTGAACACATGGGGGGAGTGAATCCCTGCCCATGAGCCTTAGCTTATCTGGAGTGTAATATGCTCATTGCAAATATGGAATTTGCATCACTCTTTACCGAGCCGACATTGCCATTTCTCTCTGTACCATCAGTGCTTCTCTCTAGTCAGAATTGTCTAACTGTCCCAGGTCTTTTTCCCTTTGCAGTCTCGGAGCATAAAACGTGTCTGGTGTATTTATAACCAGTTTTTTGTATATGGGCAACAATTTCTTATCCAGGAGGAGAGCCATAGTCTGTTAGGCCTCTAAAGAGTTGAACTCTGAGAAATCCTCCAGTGCCACCAGCTATGGGGACACTGAGTGCCTGAGTTACAGAAGGATTGCCACCTAGCCGGCTTTATAACGGTATTGACAGTATTTCAATGTCTCTACCAGTACCAAAATTTGACAAATCACCTAAAGCCAGTATTTTTCCCATTATCAGTTCTTACTTTAAACACTACATTTAGAAAGAAAACTCTTCAAATGTGTTCCACAGGTGCCCTAATGGCCCCTGACTGATAAAGTAAATAAATAGATAGAACACTGGTTAAAAATTAATATGGAGGACATGATATAAAGTTCTACCAAAGAATCATGTCTAAGCCTTTGCAGAATGTTAAACTTTGAACAGATAGCCAGTATTCTTACCTGGAAGCCCTAGTTGTAGATGTCTCATAAACTAGGTTATCTGGGTTATATGCCAGCCAAAGTCATAATGTGGTGTCAGAAATTCCTTAAGCTGTGTTTTGACTTTGATGTACCCTGGTATTGTAACGGCCAGTCTATCCCATCCATTGAAACCTTCCAGAACATTAGCCTGCAGCACTATTGCTCAGGCCCAGGGTTGGGTGGTGGGTCTGCTGGCTGAACTTCCTTTTCCACCCCGGAGACCACAATGTGACCTTCCATATTGTTATAAATGTTTTGACGACTGATCGATCTATTCAATGCAGTCGACTCCTGTATCGGAACTGTAGTATGTTTCCGAATCCCATTGCATATCACTCACTATTGTTGGCCAAACCAACACGGAACTCAAGTCATAGATCACCAACTGGTGTGACACCCAGTAATAAGAGAGCAGGTCAGGCATTCTAAGTCTCTGTGTTGTACTTACAGCACCTAACCATACTGATCCTGGTGGGCCAGTTATCCCCTAAAAAGGAGCAAATGTTATATATCAATATTCCAAAAAAGGGAACTGGTGCTTTAAGCAGGATATTTTGCAATTAGTACAGTATTTGAGGGACGGGTGACCATCTTGAAAAGGGCAACCCAGCCATGAGTGAAATCAGGAGAGCCAAACTGCGAACCAACTGTTTCCCAGTCTACGTTATGTTATGTTATGTTATGTTATGATTTTATTTATATAGCGCACGGCTACTCAACAAGAGTGTCCCGGCGCTTTCAGAGGGCGGCTCAGCAATTAAAAAAACATAACAGAGAACAGACAAAAAAAAAAAAATGAGGTGAAAAGAAAAATAGCCTAAAGATTAAAAAGCCAGGTCTTCAGGTTTTTCCTGAACAGGAGCAGGCTCGGAATGCTGCGTAGAGCAAGGGGCAAAGAGTTCCACAACTGGGGGGCCTTAAAGCTGAAAGAACGACCCCCGATGCGAGCCTTCCTCACACGGGGCACCACGGCAAGGAACAAAGATTCCGACCGCAAGGAGCGGGCCGGACGGTAGAAGGCCAGTCTGCGCTGCAGATACTTAGCACCGGAGCCAGAAAGTGCCTTATGCACCAACGTCAGCGTTTTGAACATTATCCGCTTTCGGATAGGGAGCCAGTGGAGTGACTGTAGCACCCCCGATGTTCTTGCCCGCCTAGGAAGGCCGTAGATGGCGCGAGCCGCAGAGTTCTGCGCCACCTGCGGCCTTTGGCTCAGATACTCCGGAAGCCCTAAATAGAGAGCATTAGCGTAGTCCAGTCTAGATCCTATAAGAGCTTGGACAATGATCTTCCTATGCTCCTCTGTGAGCAGGGGTAGGAACTTCCGGAGCATCTTAAGGATGCCAAAGCAGGTGCCCGTCAGACCAAGAATGTGCGATCTGAACGTGAGGTCATTATCGACCTTGACACCAAGATTTTTGGCAGCCACAGACGGCTGGGCGGGGGGGCACATGTCAGCCGGCCACCAGTCACGCCATTCCGGTTCCGACGCGCACCCAAAAAGCAGAACATCTGATTTACTAGAGTTGGCCTTAAGACCATTCTGCTGAAACCAGCCAAAGACCCTCTTCAGACAACCCTGAATGGTCTCACCGTCGAATGATTGATCTTTCCTGCAGGTGAAGAGAAGCTGCGTGTCGTCCGCGTAGGACACGATCTGGGCCCCCGAGGCCTCCACGAGTTCCGCCAGAGGGGTCATAAAGATGTTAAAAAGGGTCGGGCTCAACACAGAGCCCTGTGGGACCCCGACTCCCAGTGGCGGCATCTCAGCGGAGCTCGAAGTAGCCCAGACCGTTTTTCGACGGTCCTCCAAAAATGAGGTGAACCATTGGAACACCGTCCCCCTCAGACCGATGTCATAGAGTCTGGAGAGTAAAGCCTCGTGGGGGACGGTGTCGAAGGCCGCCGACAAGTCCAACATGACAAGCACAGCCTTCCCCCCTGCATCCAGAGTCTCGCGGATGACCTCTGACACCTCGAGGAGTGCCGTCTCTGTACTCAGATTAGGCCGAAAGCCGGATTGCGAGGGATGCAGGAGATCATTGGACTCGAGGAAACCCGAGAGCACGCCATGCACGTGCTTCTCCGTGAGCTTCGCAAGAGCCGGCAGTAGAGAGATTGGCCGATAGTTGGCCAGAACCCCGGGATCCAATCCCGGCTTTTTGAGGAGGGGGATCACCATCGCCCTTTTCCAGGACAGAGGGAGCCGCCCCTCTCTCAAAGATGAATTCAGGAGAGGATTCACCAGGGGGTTGAACAGCGGCGCCATCCTGGCCAAAAATTTGGCCGGGCAGGGATCGAGTGGCGACCCAGACTTGAGCGTGGCCAACAGTGCAAGGGAAGCATCTGGGGAGACCGACGGAAACTCCACCAGAAATACATCTGGCGTAGCCGATGGAATACGTCCCCCCCTGATGCCACCAGCCCCATCCGCAGACTCCACAGAAAAGGAGGCCTGGATCATTCTGATTTTATCAGTGAAAAACCTAGCCAGGTCACTGACCCAGGTCTCAGATGGAACAGCTTGCTGAAGATTCGACCTGGGGGCTGTGAACTCCCTAACCACGGTAAAAATCTCCTTGCAGGAGTTGGCGGCCGCCTCGATCCTCCTGGCGAAGTACTCTTTACTACCCCAGCAGGAGAACTACATTGCACTCAAAAGTTCAACTATGGTATTCCAATACAAAGACACCTAAATGGACAATGACATTTATCACTATGGATGTTTGCACCTTGGAAAATTCAGTTACCCGTAAATTGGTCTAATCTTCTTATGTATTTGTAGAGCCCTGGGAACCAAGAGATCAGGCTCTTTCTCCTCCACCCCTGTAGTCGGTCTATATCCCTTTACTCGAGGATCTGATCTGAGCAGTGTTGCAATAGCTCTATGGCCAGAGCGGAAAAGCAGGGAGTAAGGGGGCAAGCCTATCTAGTGTCACATGGTACAGGAAAGAGGTACAACATAACAGTACTCACCCATACAGGAGAAATACAGCCTGTATAAAGTAGCTTAGTATGTGAGTCCCTGCCTTAGCTTCATGTAGTAACTTAGTCCAGCCGAGCTGAGGTATTTCAAGAGGTATTTATTGAGATGTTAAGTTGTCAAGAATAAGTCAAGAATAAGGACCCACCAGGAGCAGCCAGCAGGTAGCTCAGCCCCATCATAACTGTGGTTTATCTTCAATCATCATCCAACATTCTATGGTGCATCACAGTGCAGAGGCATTCCACTTGAATGCATGAAGTTGGTAAAGGCATGTAAAGGAATATGCAATAGGTAGAATATAACATACCTCCTTTTCTTCCAAAACAAAACAACAAACAAAATAGCATAGAAACTAAAAGAAGAAAAAGCGTACCAATCATTACGAGCTGACACACCCACTGGCCAGACAGATGTGACAGGAAGGAATGAATAGCAAGAAGCATAGAAATTACGGAGAAGATATGAATGAAAATAGATCAGATACATTCTCACTCTGTAAATACGAGACAAAGCAAAAGCGAAAGAATACCCAGATTAGAGGAGTGAGATAGAGAAGTAGAAGAACATAAATAGGAACTGTACTTCCCTGTCTTTCCAACGAATACATAAACGTGGAACATGCAGGTAGTAAGAGTGGAACACAAGAAAAGTAAGAGTTTCTATTCTCCTCAACACAAAATAATGAGAAAAAGAATGAATAGAACTACCCAACAATCACTCGAGACATACTCACAGTTAAGGAAAGTATGAAAAGGTGAGACATTGAGTAAAAGATGGAAATATCAAACAGAAGTAGAGGAAAGAACAAATAAAGGTCTTTCATACTACCTTGTTCAACAGCATAAATAATTAATAAGTTGAATCGATTAATGAATAACGTTAAAACATTGAAAGGTTGTAATGGAAATTACATCCTCAAAAACATTGAAAATGGAGAATCCTCCATGCCGATAACCTCTGAAGGTCAAACATTGAAATATTGATAGGCAGCAATAAAAATTGAAAACCTTAAAAGTCATACATTGAAAATATTAGATAATCTCTTGAACGTGACTATTTGAAAATTACGTGAGTACGTCGATAAGTACAACACGATATAATCCCAACCTGTCCATTTTCTGGTGATAGGCACACCAGTGACTTTAACATCATTCTTATGTCGATAACCTCTGAAGGTCAAACATTGAAATATTGATAGGCAGCAAAAAAAATTGAAATTCTTTTTTTTTTTTTTACTTAGAATTGTGTTTATTTGTGTTTGAAGATTTCAGAACCTTTATAAATATAGACATTTACCAAATGAGTGACGTTAGTCACTGAAGTCCGTACATAGAACCCAACATACAAAAAAAGCTCCATTGGAGGCTACTTCATGTTAAAATGACTATGGTTTCATTAAAACTGCAGTGAGACAAATAAAGTGCATTTTTGGTTACCCTCTGAAGAGAAATAGTCAACAACTTGACAAATGAAAGTCGAGTTACTGACAACAGTTTAATACTAGTCATATTCAGGTTTCAGTAGTCAAATCTTGGTAGTCAGACCAGTTTGTAACATAACTGAGAAACATGGACTAAATAAAGGGGTGAATGTGTCAAACAGTTCATACAAGTGTATGGGTGGCTGCCATTTGTTAACACTTCCTATAATAATTTCACAGTGCATATATAAGTTTACAAAGCTATTCACCTCACAGGCCAAACCATTCCTCCTTCCCAAAACGTGACACTTGTCTTTCCAAAAGTACGCACTCTTCGAAAGCTTTGTAAACACTAGTTTAAAGTGTACCCTGTGTTTGTGTGTACTCCACTGCAACTGTTGCACTCCGTAATCCGACCCACAGCTAAGGCGCTGAGACTCCAGCAAGCGAGTCCATTCTTGAAAACTCTTTAGTCTCTGAGGACTGTCTCCACTAACCAGTTTGATGATCGATTATTCAAGTTAGTGTGAACTGCAACTCTGACATGTCTCTGCTGTGCCAACCTTTGCTTGTTATATGCACTTAACCAAACAGGTTAGGAACGTGGTGACTTACGCTGCGCCTTGCTTTAGAAGGCCTTAATCACATGCAATTCCAACGTTGCTGCTGGTAGTTGCTAAATACCCATTTTTTTTATTTTTTTTATCATACTCGGTAAGAAGCGCTGTTGGCAAGGAAATAAAAACATTTAATGAAAACAAGCTGGATATTAAGCGTAAATCAGTGATGACAGTACGCAGGAATCTTCACGCTGTTACGTCTTCACTAGATGGTTCACGGCGAATATGTGCTGAGATTTAAAAAGAACTCTGAAGGTCAAACATTGAAATATTGATAGGCAGCAATAAAAGTTACTAAGTTACTACATTTTGATGGCGACGAATTGATCCCATCCTCGTCGCCATCAAAATGTAGTAACTTAGTCCAGCCGAGCTGAGGTATTTCAAGAGGTATTTATTGAGATGTTAAGTTGTCAAGAATAAGTCAAGAATAAGGACCCACCAGGAGCAGCCAGCAGGTAGCTCAGCCCCATCATAACTGTGGTTTATCTTCAATCATCATCCAACATTCTATGGTGCATCACAGTGCAGAGGCATTCCACTTGAATGCATGAAGTTGGTAAAGGCATGTAAAGGAATATGCAATAGGTAGAATATAACACTTCTCTAGCAAAGCAAACAAATATGTTCAATCTATGTTATCAAACGTCTTCTCAAAGTGTTTCTGGAATCCTGTATCCAGGAATTTATCTGGAGAAATAGGTTATAAACGCAGTTATATCACTGTAGCTTTGGTGGGATCAGGAAATTGCTCCAACCACTTTGTAGCCCACTTCTTTGTCCACATCATTCTATTTCTGTCTAGGGATATCCTGTGTCTGCCCATAGGGTAGTGTTGCAAAGCTGCTTTGGGATTCCGTTTGTTCCTGGTACTCCGCTCCCTGACTCTAGCCATCTTCGCTGCAGGGTCTGTCACTCCAGCCATTGGCCTCCTATCAAGTCCAAGTCCTATATCACGCTCCGCCATCCAGCCCAAGGCCTGGTATGTAGTGTCAAAAAATAAATTACTGTTCTAAATGAGGAACTTGTGCCTGGTGGAATGCAGGAGCATGTACATTAGGTTCATGGTGCACAGCTTTTGTTTGATTTGGTCAAAGGATCTACAGGCTCGTTTTTGTAAGAGACTTGAAAGAGATTTAAGTCCTTAGAACAGCAGTTCTTAACCTTTTGACTTCTGTGGACCCCGATGAATCAATATTGGAATCAGGGGACCCCCCACTGAGTCATATTTGGAAGCTGGGGAACCCTGGCCTAAGCAATTTCTATGATTTGCACCACAAAACAATACACAAAAATACAAAAACAAGTAATACACCAAGCACATGCTTAACAGAGTTGATGGCCCCTTGAGTTGATGTTGCAGACCCCCAGGGTTGCTTGGACCATTTTCAGATCCACTGTCCTAGAACATTAAATCTCCAGGTCCTCATTATCACTGCAGCTTTGTTTTGTGCAGAAATGTTTGCTGCCAAAACATAGTGGAATTATGAGTTTGGCAGTTTATATTGCACACCTACAGTTATCCAAAAATAAATATCTATTCGATTTATTGGGGAATATATGCCCGTTAATTACCGGGTTAAGCAGATTTTGGTGTGGTAAATGCCAAAATATGGATGTTAATTTCCACTATAAGGCATAGACTTCTGCTTGAGTGTTATATGATGCACCTGATAAATTCTGACCTAGCGGAGTCAGATTTGACCAGGTCCGATAAATATTTCCCTAACACTGGGCCACTCATAAAGAGGACTCTAAACTACATGCAGTTCCAGGGATTAGAGAGGGTGGGCAGGGGTAAGGTTAGTCCATTCTAGGGGGAGTGTCAATATGTGTAAAAGTAGAAGATGTGTTTACTGCCATTTCCCTTAATTTTTTATTAGGATATGTTGAGTTGATGTTTTATTATGGCTTCTTTTTTATGTCTGGAGCTGTTACTGTGGCATTAGAAATAATTTGCTAACTACACAGTCAATGTTTGGGATGGGGTGGGTGGGAGGAGGGTATGGGAACCGAGGGAGGTTTTAAGATGTGTGGTTTTAGATGTGTTCTTTTTTTTCTTACTACATTTATTTTGGTTCAATTCTCTGTCCAATTTTCAGCTACTCTTTCTTCTCAGCCTCTTGAGCTCCCATTTAATTCACACTCAACCGATTACCCAAACAGTGCCCGGGTCGTGCAAACTTGTCTTGTCATGCGAAACGATACTGCCCTGTGAATAGAGAGTCATGTGTTGATTTTAAACTCTCTCTGTTCGTTAGCGGATGCTTATCTTAGCGAACCCTGGCCAGTTTTACTCCACACGCTTAGCAACCCTGCTGCATAGACCGTCCCCTTCAACATAAATAATCATCCTGTTGATATGAATCTGAAAATGTTGTCACTAAACGTCAGGGTTCTTAATAACCTGGTTAAACAGAAAAAAATCAAGAATTACCTCTACAAGCTTAAAGCAGACGTGATTCTCCTACAAGAAACAAAACTATCTGTAGGACTTGCCCTTTTGGTTAAAGTTCCCTAAACTTTCTGCTTTCCCCCTAGACCGTTTTCCTGACCTAGAGACCCCAATTTAGATGCTTTGGGTACTTTGCCACTGCTGATCAGTGTCAAAGTACAGGAGTTCCCTATGTAAAATGTAATGGCGATTGGTTGGCCATGATTAGTATTTTGCCTTACTAGTGAAAGTCCCTAGTTATGTGAACTGTGTGTGCAAGGGCTAGTAATGCAAGGGCGCGCAGAGAAGGGAACTCAGGCCTTCAGTTAAGGGCCTGCGCACAGAATGCTAGGTTAGCATGTGGTCCTGACACGTTTTAACCACGAGTCAGGTCTGACTTTCCCTTTTACATACATGTGGGGCACCCCTCTGGTAGGGACCAGGTAACCCTTGGGCAGGGTGCAATGTAAGTAAAAGGCAGAACATAAACTGTGTGTGTGTTATGTTCTGACAGGGAAAAACAATCTATTTCGTTTTTCACTGCTGAAAGGTCATTCTGCTCGTAGGACAGAATGGGGGAGGCTGGGTGTTGTGTTTGTTAGCCTAGTTTCCTGTCAGTTTATAATGGAGAGGTGAAGTTTGGTATGTGTGGACTCACAGTGTCATAATGCATCTCTCTGTGTAGGTGGTTTTTTCACTGTGTGTTTATAAACCACTCATTTAGAAAGTGGCTGAGTTTTGTGCTCTGAGCATTTTTGTGTGTCTCTGAAATGTGGATTGTCTGTCTGGAACTGAAAAGTGAGAGGAGCTAGGAGAGGTCTTGATCCAGGAAGAGGTTGAGATGGCACCAGGCTCCCCTGCATCTGGAGAGTAGGGGGGAGGAGAAACCCGGGAGGTGAAAAGGCCTGGGCTGGTGCTATAAACCAATTGACCCATCTCCTGAATGATTAAGGATCAAGACCCCCAGTATCAAAGGGAGAGAGGTGACACTGTGAGGGTGACACCCAGAACTGAATAAACGTGGGGTCCGAGACCGCTGAGCACATACAAACTTCAAAGACATTAAGGGGTAAAACTATGAGAGCTGAAACCCTTGAATATTGAAATGAAATAGATATGGATTGAGACTAAAGAGGCTTGGACCCATTTTGTGGTCAATAGGAACCTCTGCTAAAAAAGGAGCCGCTGAAGGGACTGCTGTGGATAGACCAATCCTTGCTTTGTGATCTGGGGCTGGTTCACAGATTGCTGTTCTAACTAAGGAAGAGGTTGTTGGGACTGGCAGCGTGCGTGTCGAAGTGCAACCTGAAGGTGCTGGTGAGGAGTGCCAGGTTCGGGTGTGCACCGAATTAAAGTCAAGTCTCCATAGTGCTGAGGGTGGCTCTAGGTGTGGACTGAGACTATCATAGTTTATTTGTTCCCCTTTGGGCTGTTCAGATGACTTTGACTCTTAGTCGCCATGTTCTTTCCATTTTTTGTTTATAATTCTTTTACTTGGTACTAAATTATATGTGTTGCTTTTGTTTCACAGTTTGTTTAATCATCAAGAGGTTTCCCATGAGTTGTGTCGAGCTTTCCCTAAATGTCTGTCTACTCCATGTGGCCCCACACACCCTCACATCCATATTTCCCTTGTGTAGGTATGTATTTTGTTTTGTCTTTTGTTCTTTGTGCAGTTTTGTTTCTGTTCGTCTACTGTATCATGCATTCTCAAATTGCTGGTTCTCTAGATGTCCTCGATACTCTTAATTCCTTTTATGGGCCAATTACTATTTTGTTTTTTGTTTCGTTTTTTGTTCTGTGTGTTGCATTACATTCTTCTACTTTGTTCTTTTATCATCCAATCTCTTCACTTACTTTTTCTTATGTGACTTTTTTCCTTTTCACCCCTATATTTGCTTATCTACTTTCTATATTTCTCTACGTTATGAACTCATTTTTCTTCTTCTTTTCTCTATTATTTCTTTTAACGCTAAACAATATTTCTGCAATGAATTAGACTTTGGTGTTTTAAGCTCGGATTTCTCCATTTTTGACCCTTTCACCTTTTCTTGTTTTTGCTTAAATGCTCTCTACACTGCTCAAGGTCTTAAAATTATTACACCGTCTCTTTTTTTTCCTTGATCTCTTTTAATGCCATACAATGTTTTTGCAATGAATTGGACTTTTGCACTACAAGCTTGGATCATTCTATTGATTTTTTTTATCTTATTGAATTGGATTGTTACATTATGCTGTTTTTATCATCCCACGTAAATATCTCATGTCACTTAAGTTAGTTTGCTGGAACATTAGGGTCTAAATGCTCCTATCAAGAGACAGAGGGTTCTATCACACTTGGCTAAGTTGAATGCTGATATTGTTTTCTTACAAGAAATCCACCTAACAGATATTGAATCTCTGAAATTGAAAAGGGGCTGGGTGGGTGAGGCATATTTCTCTCCAGGGGATGGTAAACAAAATGGAGTGGTGATATGTCGTAAATCTTTACCAGTTATGTTGTTATCGCAAGAATCAGATGATGAAGGGAGATGGTTCATTGTTAAACTATCACTATAGGGTGTTCTAGTCTCTCTTCTTAATGTTTATGCACATACAGGTGGAGATGCTTCCCTTTGGCCTGCTTTGGCTAAGCATATTTCTCCATGCATTGAAGATAATTTTATTATGGTTGGAGACTGTAACCAGGTGTTTGACCCCTTTTTAGACAGAAACTCAAATGTGTCCTTCGTACCCAACAAGTCACATAAATCTTTTACTCACACTATACATCAACATAAATTGCTTGACGCTTGGCGCCTTTGTAACCCGACTACGAGACAATTTTCCTTTTACTCCTCAACCCACCATACCCAATCAAGAATTGACTATGTTTTTTTGTCCCATAATATTTCGCAGTCTCTTACCCATGCAGAAATTGGTCCTATTCCCTTATCAGATCATGCACCAGTTTCAATTGGCTTTTATATTCTCCCCAGAAATGACGCTCCCAGAAGATGGTGTTTTAATAGTGCACTCCTCTTAGATTCCAAATTCACTACAGCTTTTGCCTCCTTCTCCACGGAATACTTTGAAAGAAATAACTCAGACTTCCTATCTCCCACGACCATTTGGGATGCCTTTAAGACGTCAGCAAGAGATTTTATCGTAGTTTGCGTGGCAAAGAAACGAAAAGCTGCGCGTAAGATTACTGGAAACCTTCATCAAGAGTTTAAGGCATAAAAACATTTGTATTACACATCACACTCGGAAGAATGTTTAAAGACCCTCATTAACGCTAAATTAAAATTTCATAAGAAATCAACAGAAGAAGCTTCACTTTATTTATTAAAATCCAGAGCAAAATGTTATGGAGGTAAAAACAATAACAGGGGAAAGCAGGGAAAAATGTAGCCAATAACTTAAAGATTTGCCAAAACAAACATTGAGTCTGTCTTTGATGAGCATTCAGTCTTAAAATTAGGGGTGGGTGGAATTTGCGTAATCGTGTTACGCAAATCTCTGCAAAATGGTATAAAATCTCTGCTAACGCGCAGAAATTCCACGAACACATGGAATTGCTTGTTCCCAATGCTTTTTTCCTGTTCGCAATTGCTGTTTGCGTGCTCGGGGGGAAAGTCATTGGTGCCCTCGCAGTCAATCAGCAGCAGCCCGGACCGGCAGCCACCGAAGAACTGATCCGCTGGCCCGAGTCCACCGCAACCCGTGACATAGTTCTGGATCAAGGCCCAAGTTGCTGACGTCGTGGAGGAGAGTGGGATTGCACCTCCCAGGTAACGTGGATCAACACCTGGGGTGGGGTGGGGAGCGGGCCCGGAGGGACACTCTCTTGGCCTCCCGCCACAGTCAGCTGCGCGAACCGTTGCTTCGGCTCGAATCCCGGCCTGTGCTGACCCAAGACGGGGCAGTACTGGGGCTGGAGTTGGAAGCAGAACTTTTTGTGTCATCATTTGATCCATAACGGGGGCACAGTTAATGGAGCACGTAAAACTGTTGTATTACACTTTGCATTATTGCTGCTAATGAACTATCAAACTGTCGTATGATGCCTGAACTCATTTGTGCCTGACGAACTTTATGCTTGGTGCGTTCAAACTACAATTTTTCTCCCTTGCATATTACCTGATTATAACGTGGTGCATTGCATTATTTCTTCAGTGCACAGTATCTGAGTATAACGTGGCACAGTGTATTATTTCTTTATTGCACCGTACAGGATTGTAGCATGCCGCAGTGCTTTGTTTCTTCCTGATACAGGGCGTGCTGGTGGTGCTATACATTGCTTATTCCTTAAATTGCAAGTACATGACTGTGACGCTACGTATGGCATTGTTTCTCTGTTGCACAGTACAAGAGAATATTGTTGCGGATTGCAGTAATTTTTCCTTTTGCAACGTGTGTGATTCTAGCAATACGACTTGCCTAACCTTTTGGGAAATGGTTGGAAGTGAGCATAACTGTTGGTTAGAAGTGGTGGTTGGGATTAGAACCTACCAACTCACCGGAAAGAATACTGCCCATTCTGATATGTTGATTTTGTATCGTGTGGTTGCATCGCATAATTGCTTATATAAAGATTATACTCATTTTATCAATACTTGTGTGGGGTCTATTTGTGATGAGATCATGGGGTTACTGTGATCGTAGTTGCACATACTGAACACTTGTGCCTTGGAGATAAACCTGGCTACTCGTGCCAAGCTACTAAGGGGGTGAGCAGGTTATCAGAGTAACATTGAAGTGAGGGGTCGGGGATGCATGCCTTCAGCATTTGGTAGTGGAGGTTAATGACATGGACCTCCACTTCCAACAGTATCCCATAGGGAGGTGACCTTCTTTGGGAGTGGCTGGCTCTCTGACACCCTCTGCTCCCAGGCCAACAATAAAAAAGTGGGGGTACTCACGTTAATCTCTAAACACTCCGGCCTCACTGTTGATTCTCACACTACAGATGACAATGGTAGCTGGATCCTTACAGAACTATCCAATAATAACAATTGCCTTCATGTCCTCAATGTTTATGGTCCAAATGGTGAGTATTCTGATTTTTGGGACTCCTTAGCCACCCCGTTGAATCAGATCGCCACTGACAATCTTATCTTCTTTGGGGGTGAACGTAATCTTTCCATTGACCTTACTCCACCAAATCACACAAATCACTTCTCAGACTTTGCACCAGATTCAGCATACATGACCCTTGGAGACTGCCACACCCAGATACTAGGGGCTATACTTTGTACTCCAATCCCCAGAACTCTTACTCCAGGATTGACTATCTTCTGATTTCCAAGTCTCACACCTAATAGACCAGTTAGACATCTTACCCAGGCGGATCTCAGATTACTCAGTAATTACTCTGTTGCTCAAAGGCACAAACACATTCGTACTATAAAGATCTGGAGTTTCAAAGAGAAGTCAGTCAAAGATGCCACATCCAGGGCCACAATTGAATCTAGAATTAAGAACTACCTGAAAGAAAATTAGGTTTCTGATACTTTCCCGACTATCCACTGGGATGCTCTCAAGCCCACTGTTAGGGGTACCCTAATTGAAATTCAAACTAAATTAAATAAAGCCCACAACAGGGATATTTATTCCTTGGAGAAGCAGATGAAAGCACTGGAATAAACAAACATCTCCCATCTGGACACCTTTAACCCTCTACTCCCTATCCAGCAAAAAATACATATACAAGAGAATTCTGAGTGTTTTAGGGCAGTGATCTGAATTTATAAATACAAGTCCCTAAAACTTTGTGAAGCCAATAAGGCAGGGAAAATTCTGGCCTCACACTTAAAACATAAACAAAACCATAGGGGGATTAACTCTCTCAAAGACAATTTCACTGTTCCCCATTCAAATCCCGATAAAATTATAAAGATCCTTAGGGACTTCTACATATCCATATACAAGAAAGAATCCCTCCCTCTCCAGTGGAGGAGTGCAAGGTGTATCTGGAGGAGACCACACTCCCATCTATCACGGACCAGGATAAGTTACGGCTCAGTAAGCCAATAACACTTGAAGAAGTGCCCAAAGCAGTTGACTCCCTCACAAGGCTCCAGACCCTGATGGCTTTACGGCCAAATTTTTATAAAACATTTGCCCCAGTACTTAATCCTGCTCTACTGGACTTTTTCCAACACTTCTCAGTCTCAGGTTCCATCTCAGGCTCTACCTGCAAAGCCACCGTAGTGGTTATTCCAAAAGAGGGTGAAGATCCCTTGCTGGTAAAAAACTATAGGCCAATTTTTCTAATTAACCTAGATGCAAAAATCTATTCCAAAATCTTCTGTACAACACTAGAACCATTATTGCCATCCTTAATTAACCAGTCCCAGGTGGGATTCATGAAAAGCAGACTGTCCAGCGACAGCATGCGCCTCCTATATCACATCATTGAGAAAGCCAAGCTCTCTACGTCTGATACTGTAGCTGTCACCCTCGTTGCTGAGAAAGCATTTCACAGGGCCTCTTGTTCCTTTCTCTGAGAGACCCTGTTTTAGTACAACCTTAGTGAGACCTTCACAAGGATACTCATGGCCCTATATAGCGCCCCTTCCGCTAGAGTACATTCAGACGGTCTCTTATCGTTATCCTTCAATTTGGAGAGAGGCACCTGTCAAGGCTGCCCCCCTGTCTCCACCCCTCTTCTTCCTCACTCTGGAGCCACTCCTAAACAGGATTCTTTAAAACACCTCCATCTCAGGATTTACTTTCAAACAAAATACAATAAAGGTTCAGCATATGCTGATGATATTTTGATTATGTCGGAAGACGTGACATGCTCAATTCCCTCTCTACTAGAGACAATAGAAAACTATGCTAGGGTGTCCGGATACAAACTCAATAAAGAGAAGTCAGAAATCCTGGGATTGAACAATCTTTGTTCGAGAGACATTTTTAAGTCTACAGGTTTAACCTGACAACCTTTCTTCATTAAATACCTGGGCTTAGATTTCAACGCAGATTTATTAGAATCCCTCCGACATATTGAAAATGTAACACTGAAAAAGGTCAAAACGCTCCTTGAGGGCCGGAACCCTTATTTTCTTATGTGGTGGGGCTGTATTGAAACCATCATAATGATGGTCACTCCAATAGTTATTTATCTTATTAGCATGCTACCCCTTGTACTAATCGAGGATTTTCACCAAAAACTGGAAAAGCTATTATCAAAATTCATTTTGCAAAATAAATGCGCTAGGATCTCGCAAAAAAAACTGTGCCTACTCGTACACCTTGGTGGAGTGAACCTGGCTGAATTAAAAAAAATTCTGTCAAGACAAGGCGCCTTGTCGTTGTCTCAGCCTCCTGACTACACTACGTCTTTGCTAGTAATCGATAAATAAAACCTGGGTGCACTTCATCGTATGGCATTTTTAACAGGTAACATAATACCCACATTACCTGGTAACACAATTTTTAACAATACTAAAAGAGAGCTGAAAAGAATCTATAAGATCTTAGATACTCCTCTTAATCGCTCAAACATGATATCGATCTGGCACAATCCAAGGATCAAAATCCAGGGGGAAAATATTTTCTGGGAATCATGGACATCAAAACACATCTACTTCTTAAAGCAACTGGGCATCCCATACACACCAATACCTACACAGTACTCCAACAACAATACAATCTAATGATTTTCTTAAGCTCAAAGTCAGTTTGTCTAAGATAAGTTACCCGGACAAAGATCCTTCCATCATTAAGACAATGCCCTGCCTCAATAAGGCAGGCCACCAGTCCTCCAAACTTTATCAAATCTTAAAACCAAAAAACACATCCATCACAGGAACAGTCTTACAAAAGTGGGATAGCCATGGGTCCATTCCCCCAGACAAGTGGCAGTTAATCTGGAAGTCCATTGTATCCCACAAGACCTCTCCTTCGCTCGCCCAAACAAAGTACTGGCTCCTCCATAGGATATTTTGGACAGCGGCGCAGCTTCATAAAATTACTCTTAGAGATGACCCAACTAGTTGGACTTGTTATGCAGATACGAATGCCCTTTGCCATTTACCCTTTATCTACAAGGCGGTCTCCTCTTTCTAGGATAGTGTTCTCGACTTCATTCACTCTCTGTGCAGGATATGTCTTAAAAAATAACTACTCTCCCTAATTCAGGGATTCCTGGACCCTCAGATCCACTCACAAAATGATTGACTTCTCGTAAACATACTACTGACCTCAGCTTGCAAATCAATATTGACTAACTGGAAGAACACAGACTCTACCTCCTTTTGTGCTTGGCTGAACTGGATTACTTTTTTAAGAGGAGCAGACAATAACTCTCTCCAAAATTCTCCTTGTAAGCCACAGATTACCAATGCCAGGGAGTCCATGGACAACTACTTCACCATGACACAATCCCCATGAGACAGCAGGTCACCTTCTACATATACCAAATAGGTATCCCAACTTTTATATGAACATTAACATGTATCAATTATTCTGTAATGTGGCCTATCGAAATACCAATTGAACTCTCCTTTCATGCTAAGTATAGTGTGAAAGGGAGCCTTTTTTACAAGGCAGCATTAAACCCCCCTAAGTGGCTTAACGCTGCCTTGTAAATAGGGCGAAGCTGCTATCGCCACCACAACGTCGTGAAAAGTGGCATTATTATGGCATCCCAATCAACATTTCTAGCTCCGTGTCAGTTAGAAACCATGTTGACATTCATAATCATTCATTTGATAACCTAATTTTCCCTAGGAATTGTAGTTATGTTATGCTTTCATTTAACTATTTGGTCTGGCACAGCTGACATTAATGATATGTAACAGAAAAGATTAGAACTGGAAAGAAATTGTTCTAACTAGATCAAGGAGGGTGGCGTTCTACTCTACCCTCACTCATTACACTATCCAGCAAGATGTAAAGCAGTCCTTTTACCTCTTCCTTTGCCTCCTAGAACACTCCCCAGATACGGAAGATACTGACCATGCACAATATTCACCACATTTAATTTCCATTGTAATTCCTCTCTCTTTACTTACTTGAATGCTTAGACTACATTAATGAGTCCTGTGTGTAGAAATGTGAATTAATGTGCGTGCTGGATGCCGCACATATTAAATAAAATAAATATGTGCTCAATTCCAGATAACATAACATTTAGTAGTTGTTGGCCTTAAATCGAATGCAATGAACATTTAAGCATTGCATGAACACCATACAAATTCACACAAAACACAAGAAAGCCCCACAAACAATTTTAAAATGAAGAGAAGCAATTTATGCATGAAATAAGAGCAAAACAAGAAAATTCCAGGAAGGCACACTATAGATATGAATTTTTTTATAATTTTTTTGAAAAAACTTAAAAAAGAATGAAGTGCCCAATGTATGTCAATGGTTGCATTAGAAAGTGACCATGGTGAGATTTCAGGCTGACCATGGTTTAGCTCAAGTCAGATACACCAATTGAATTGATCCCAGTGAAAGTCTGGAAGTTATAAAAAAAATTCAACTTTTAAGTTCCAAATCAGAAAGGGACTTTTTCACTATTCTGAAGAAAAATATTGAAATTTCCATAAGTCCCAATGCAGAAGAAAAATCCTTCCCATGCAGGATGACGCTGAAATCATTGCCACTGTCGTGGAACTGAAGTCTGGATACCTAAAGCACTTGATCATACGGGCACTCTGGAATGTTTGAGGTTTCTCACTAAAACTGTTCTAACTCGTGTCTCAGAATGGCACTTGGTTATTTAATCCAGTGCTGTGAAACTGCTGGTTGAATACTTTTTCTGGAGAGTACTGCTGAAGCTCAGGAGCAAAAGTTTCAAAAGTTTCTAAACTTTCTCCTGGTGCCCATACAACCACAGGAGTACCTTACTGAGGGAGCCAGGACCACAGGAGAAGACACTTAGAGAGCCACAGGTAATTGAGGCACAAGCTTGTAGGGTTCGCCAGCCTGTGGGTGGTGGACACCTCAAGATATTACAAGTCTCTCTCTGTTCGAAAAAGTAAATGTTCCTAGTCCCAGGCCTGTCTACCTTTTCAGAAGTTCCTGTTTCCATTACTGCAAACAGCCCTAAATGCAATTTGTCAAGGCAAATCCAAGAAAGCCTCAGACAGGCCTGTCATGCCGGTTTTGACACTCCTGTGCCGAAAGGAGGCACACCAGCTGCTACCCTGAATATCCTTCTAAGCTCAGATGGGTAATCCCTTCCCAATCAGGTCAACCTGCTTTTTAAAGTTGTCTACTGTGAGGCTACTGCAAGGAATTTCACACCTCTTTACAGATAGGGCAGCAGCTTTAGTTTAAGGCTAATTAGTCCACGGTGGCTTAGGCAAATGTATAGAAATTTTCTGAAGGTAATATTTCTTAACTAGTTAGTAAACAGTACAACATTAAAATGAATTGTATTTTTTTTTTTTTTGTTAAGAAAAGTTATTGAGCTTTTTCTGAAGCTGTTTCCCACTGGATAATGCAGAAATAGTGATTTAATCTGCTTTCCTAATTGAATATGAAACTCCCATGGAAGGGTTTTGGTGATGTATTCACTGTAAGTCCATTTTAACATCACTTTAGGCTATTGACTGCCCCAACGCACACAGCAGGGGACACACACTTGACCCCGTCTTTTCTGCAGGAAACAGCATCTCCTAAAGCTACACCACAGAACTTTTCTGGATGGACAACCAATGTATCCACTTCTTCAACAAACCCTCTGTACCCAAGCATGCCTACCGTTTCCCCCTCAGAAGCTGGAACAAGGTCACTGAGGACCAGCTCACCACCTCCCTCAACAGCACCTCACCACCATCAACCTCTGACGCCAAACACTGCAGCACGCAACCTTCACCAGTGGATTGGAAACTGTGTTGAAACCCTGGCCCCCTTCAAGAAAGCCACTGTAAACACCTCAAGAAAGTAAGCTGGTTCATGCCTTCCCTCCAAGAATCCAGACACTCCTGCCGATGACTTGAAAAGACTTGGAAGAACCACAAAACCCTGGAAGCCCACACCACCTTCAGAGCTGCCACCACCGCACACCACCACCTCGTCAAAAATACAAGGAAGAAGGCCCTCCAAGACTGAATCAACATCAACACACACAAAAGCAAAAAACTATTCACCATCATCAAGGAATTCGCCAAACCCTCTGCAACAGACTTGGAACCGTCTTCCACCACAAGATCAAGACGAACTACGATAACTTCGACAACCAGGACCTCACCACTGCACCAGCAACCTCCTCAACCGATGCCCCCAACAACATTAGGCCACGGCTACGGTCTGTTTTTATAGGAAGAAAACATTTATGGAATAAAGAATACATCACAAATAACTCCACTGAATCTCTATCATCTGTATTGAATAAGCTCTGTTAATACATGAAATGATTTTTGTTATTTGACTATAAATATATTCAAGTGTGCTGGACCATTGTATATTGTTTTTGGAAAGTAAGACACGAATGTCTTAGGAGGTTTAGGGGTTTTGAATCTCCGGTCCGCTGCACCTAAATTTGAGATAAAGGAATTACTAAGGATAGGTGCAATTGTGCTTGGCCCCAAACCCCATGTCTTCTTGTATTGTGATGCCCCCAACAAACCCTGCTCTGTTGGACCCCACTCAGCATGGACCACACCCTCAGGACCATTAAAAGTATCCACTCTGTAGCACCATCAGACCCCTGCCCGCCCCTGCATCATCCACAGAGCCGCCCCAGCCATCACACCTGAGCTATGCTGAGCATCAACTGCTCCTTCAAGACTGCCTTCTTCCCTGATGACTGGAGACTTGCCGAAATCAACCCACTCCTGAAGAAATCCTCTGTGGACCCGACAGACCTTAAGAACGTCAGGCCCATCTTCCTGTTCCCCTTCCCAGCCAAAGTCATCGAAAAAGCTGCCAACAACCAACTATCCGACTTCATCGACACAAACAACATCCTGGACATCTCCCAATGTGGTTTCCGAAGTAATCACAGCACCGATTCCGCCCCCCTAGCCGCCATCTATGACATCCGCTCCCTCCACAACTGCGGCCCTCATCCTCCTGGTCCTCTCGGCAGCATTCAACACCATATCCCACTGCACCCTAACCACTAGACTCCATGACACCGGCATCCGGGACAAGGCCCTTGACCGGATCCAATCCTTCCTCACATGTAGAACACATCGGGTCAGACTTCCACCATACCTCTCAAACTGACAGAGACCAACTGTGGAGTGCCCCAGGGCTCCTCTCTCAGTCCCACCCTCTTCAACTCCTACATGGCCCCACTCGTAACCATAGTCAGGAACCACAAACTAAACACCTACGACACACATCCTCTCCCTCACCAATGAACCCAAAGTCACCAGGCACAACTTCCAAGAAGGGATGAAAGCCATTGCCAACTGTATGAAGAACAGCTGCCTTAAACTCAACTCAGACAAGACAGAGGTCCTCATCCTGGGATCCACACCCTCCGCATAAAACGGTACCTGGTGGCCCTCTGCGCTAGGAACTTCCCCCACCCCAACGGACCACGCACCGAACCTCTGCATCATACTAGAGACCAGATCAACCAGTATACTCGGCCTGTTTCAATTCCTTCCACCTGCTGTGAAAGACCCTCAGATGGATCCCCACAGAATCAAGAATGACAGTCACTCATGCTCTCATCAGCAGCAGAAGCACCACGCCAATGCACTCTATGCTGGTGTTACCCAGAAAAGCATCTGCACGCTCCAGAATATCCAGAATGCAGCAGCCAGAATGGCCCTCTACCTCCCCTGGCACAGCCACATCACTCAACAACTCTGGGAACTACACTGGCTCCCGGCAGACAGAAGAATAACCTTAAAACTCTTCACCCACGCTTACAAGGCTATCCACAATGCCTGACCAGCATACCGGAACAACCGCATCTCCTTCCATGCATCCAAAAGACACCTCCACTCTGTCCAGCTCACCCAGGCCACCGTCCCACTGATCCACAAGACCAGAACTGGAGAAAAGTCCTTCTCCTTCCTGGGACACCCTACCCCTCCATCTCAGGCGATCTCCCATACTAACCCAGTTCAGGAAGGACCTCAAGACCTGGCTCTTCGAATTACCCAGAAATCAGACAAATCTGCTCCCCACCTCCCCCCAGCACCTTGAGACCTCACGGGTGAGTAGTTGTGCTTTACCAACCCTTGATTGATTGATTAGGCGTTTACCTCTTCAAGGCACTATGCACCCTACCTTATGGGTAACAGGGTAATTTTAGGGGTGACATATTTAGTACTTAGAGGCAAGCTTTTATGTCAATAAAAGTGTTTATTTTTACAGATCTATCTGCAACCATGAGAACTTACAGGCTATAGCGGACTAGGTCTCAGTGAAGGTGTGTGTCTTGTTTTCAGGGTCACAAAGAGGATCGCACAATATAGTGCATCATTCCACGTGACTTTTATTTTTACATGCCGTAGGTGTCGTTTTTACGGCATATACATTGCCCTATAGTAAAATGAAATATGTCAAATGGGGCTTTAAGCTAATTTTGACTTTGATTTAGTGTTAAAAGGACATACGCCGTTCACTGGATAAAAAGTGTCGCAGTGTTTGAGTTCATCATTTCCAGCAGGTAAATAACAAAAGAAAATGAAAAGCAGGAGTGACCACCCAAGAAAGGGCCACTTTTTCTAGTTTGGAAAAATTAGCAGAAAAATATAGAATTACCCCAGGAATTGGATACGGTTTTGCTGATCTCCACGATGAATCGACATAAAAATACTTGCATGGCAATGGTATTCCAGCATCCCAAATTACTGATTACTGAGGGGCTTTCAGTCATTTCAAGAGCAGGTATAACTGTTCAGTATGTCACATTGATACCCCTCTTAAAAGGTAAGGGAAAAAAGAGAAATAACTTTGTTCCTTTGAGTTTTCTGCTTGTAGTCAAATTAGTTGTAACGAGTACTCTAATATGATGCCCGCTTAATTTGCTTGAAAAAGACGCTTGATCAAAGAAAGTGACTACACGATTGTTCCAGTATTTTTGCCGGCATGGTTGGTGTTTAAACACTGGCCATTTTCTGTATTTTGGCAGAACAAAACACCAGCCAAATAGTGGAGTATGCCCTATCTCATGAATTCAGAGTGCAATGCATTCATAATATGTGGAGGGGACGACTGGCACTTTTTGAGAGCTCTCGCGCATCTGGTAAAATTCAAAATATTACACGCATTTCTTTTTTAAAAAAAAGAGAAGGCTTCCAGAGAAAAAAATGACCTCAGGCTGTGTATTCACTCTAAATATTGTAGGGCCCTTTATCTGCCCCATGATCTGAATTAATTATTCCGGGGTAACTTTGTTTTCCTTTGTGTAGTTATTAAATTACCCTTCGCACCTCCTGGCATTAGCTACTTCACTTACTTACCATGTTTCATATGCACATAAATAATATAATGCAACTATGTTTTCTGTGAAAGTTAAATCATGCTATTGAGAAAGGTCAGCAATATGTAAGGCGCAAAGTGCACTTACCCAGGCGCTCACACATCTGCCACAGGTGGTGATCTTGAAGTCCCCATAAAGATCCTTGATAGCTCCAGTGGTAAAGAAGCCCTCCACCATCAGAAGGATGCCATAGACAAAGAAGGCAGCCGCCAGCCCATAGATCACATATTTGAAGATGTCGATCCTAGAAAAGATAAATTAAAACGTATCAGTTAGTCAGATATTTCTTCAAATTAAAGCTTTTGAAATTACTGCTCTTCACTCTGATGTCCTATTACACTGTGATTTTCAAACTGAGAAAAGATGGGCGTTAGGTGTGAGGTTTGAATCTAAACCTGGCGTAAATGGTTCTTTGACCTCCATCTACACCGCTCTCTTTTTATTTTTAGTCTAGAAAGCGCATGCGCAGTATTGCCAGCCTCGTGCCATAAAAAATAATCCAATATAGTTAAATATATAAAAATGTATACAAACATAGAAAGTGTTTTGTTAGCCCTCTTCATCCATTGATCTGTTCATCTGTCATTTACGTTTTGCTTTCATCCACCATAACATATAGCTTGGGCAATGGATCAGGCCACTTAAGCTATTGACGCTATTACACTGTGAGCAATGCTGCTTTTCAATCACATGTGCTCTTTATTGCCAGGAATGGTGGGCCAATATATACTCTTCTATACACAAACACACCCAAAACTGCTCACACAAACATACATCACACATCAGAGCCTCCTCATCGCTTCTGGAATTCTGCAGGAAGCTGAAGCCCTGGCTATTTTGAATAATATCCTCAAGGAGACAGTCACCTAAACATTGCGAAGTGCTTGTATACCCTCACAGGTAATTAGCAAGATATACAAATACTCATGATGTAACATAAAGTCATATAGCATAACATACCAATATACAAGGCAAGCCTATAAACTTTGTCAGGGGTCACCACATCGTCATTAAATGAAGGCAAGTCTATTGGCTTTATCGAGGGGTGGCCAAATCAATATACAAGGCAAGTCTATAAGCTTTGTTAAGGTCCACCACATAATTATAAGAAGGCATGCTTAAATGTTTTGTCAAGGGGTATACAAAGCTGGCCTATAGGCTTTGTCTAGGGGTCACCACATTAATATATGAAGGCAAACCTATTGACTTTGTCACCATCGCAATAAAAAAGCAATCATGTTATGATTGAACATAAAAAGCAATTAAATACAATACCATATTCAAAGGCAATTTAGCCCACGTAGGGAGTTATGATGTGCTCCTTGAGAGGAGCAATCATTAATGAATGTGTGGCTCCGGCTGCTCTTTAGAATTATTGTTAGCATTATTTATGTTTTGCATTGGAAGCCCTGGTGCCACCTTTCCTTATTGTTGGGGCAAGCATGGGGAGGCTAAGGCCCTCTCGACCGCCCAGCCATCCTGGGGTGCAGTTTGAGTCAGTTTTCCTGTGTCCTGGTCTCATCTGAGGCACTCACAACTAAGTCACCTATTGTAGAGAGTGGGGAAGTGGGTGCCACTCACAGTTCTTTATGCTACGGTCAGGTGGTAGCAACCTTCTTTTATAATCCAGTATCTCCTGCATGTCCTTTTGCAGGAAGGGAGAAAAACAAATACCTCTATCATATCCCCGGGTATAGGGTTCTAGGTATATGGTACTTATGTTGGGCCCCAGGGATATGGGTCCCTGGGGCTATTACTTGGCTCAAGGAGGGGTAGCCACCTACATTTCCCCCTCCCCACTTTAATGTGACCCCCACCCCCAAAAACAAATGCTGTCCCATCAGTCCCTTGCCCACCCAGGGGAGATTGTAACAAAAAAGGGCGCCACCCTTTTTATTATTTTTGGGGGGCGATACCCAGGAGCACTGTAGGACCACAAAACTTTACAAAAAATAATTTTGGCCCCAGGAGGGATCCCTTTGGGATCCACCCAAAAGGGCTTACTGGTCAGAGTATCCCTACTCTGACCCCCTATGACCTTTTCTAAAAACATTTTCTGGCCAATAACTGGCACATCATTTTTTTTTCATGTTGCGGCCAACCAATCAGAGTTCTTGATCCTAAAAACATCCCCCTCAGCCAATTTGAAGGCTTGAATGTTTTTTCAGCCCAACTGTCAATATATCCATAGTTTTGAACATTAATTTCTCCCAAGCTACTGAATGGCTCCCAACAATTTCCTATACAAACTGCATCCAGAAAACATGTTTTGGGACTCCGTCACTTTTCTTGGTTTTGCTTAATGGATCACCTCAAACCTTTCTAACAAGGAGCTGAGGTGGACTACATCTGTTTTGAATGTTTAATGAAGATTCCTCAAATTGTGCCAAAGTTATTAGCAAAACAAAAAAGTTCTTCCTATGGAAACTCTGACCTAATTTTAACTATGCAGTGGCGACTGCCACTGTTTAATATGTATTTCTTTGGACTGCCTCCCTCTCACCTTTACAGAAGACTGCTTCCTTTAATGTTCATAAATTAGGGGTCAAATGCGAAAGCAACTGGAGATAAACTGGTAATTCCACTCTGAATGTTTTAATTGACGTTTGACATAAATACAATATAGCAAGGAATGAAATGGACAGGCTAACTGCTTTAATGTTTTAATGTAGCTCAATTGGCTGGTTGCCTGGGATAACGAAAGCCCCAGGCACTCAACCACAAAAGAGAAAACCAGAATGACCTGTAATTCAAATATATAACCAGGAGCAGTCCAATTTTAGAAATGTAAACATCCACATTACTGCCATGGCATTTCCTGAATGTCTAATTTCATATTCATGTAATTCTTATCTCTTTATCTCTCTTTATCTCTTATCTCTTTTCACTTTTATGTGATCATAATTGTAATTGATATTTTTATAACTCTTACTACCACTGATGAGGCATCGAAGAGCGCTACTCTGAAAACTCATAAAGGATTAGTGGTGGGTTAGTCTAGTGAAAATATGTGCTAATTCAAGCTGTGGATCTGTGAGTCTATTAGTTGGGCTGAATAGGATAAAGGAGGGATCAAAGAGGAAAGAGTGTAGTAGGGTTATTTGAGAGATCATTGAAGTAATCGGCATCAAAAACGCTTTTCGGTGAGTGGCATGCGGCTCTGGAAACTCTCCTCCTGGAATCCTTAGGACTCCAAAAGGTTGAGGAAAACCAGCTGGTTTGTGGATGGCCCTCATCCTCCTCTGGTGATGCAGGTTGCGGTGAAAAGACAGCACTGGCGAGGATGGTAGGTGATGTGGAGGGTCCTCTTTGGTATTGATTTGTGTCTTCCTCCTCATCCATGTGATTCCCCTATTTTTCAAATAAAGAATCGCAATTTCTGGGCTTTGTACATGTGGCACTTAGTCATTAAAATGTGATTATTAGTGCAGCAAGTAATCTACCATTATTTTAAGTAGAGAGGATAGCTGTTGCAAGTAGATGTAGGTGAGTGCACGCATGAGCATTGTACTATACAAGCAACTGGAAGAGATATGATTGCGATGGAATCTAATGTACTAAATTGAAACACACGAGTGCAGGAAATAACCTAGTTTTAATCTGAAAGTGGCTTTGCTATCATTTGCATGGCATTAGCATTATCATTTACACGTCAATTATTTCGATGGTTCGGCTTGAGTGTTAGCTCTGGACCGCCTATGCAAACGCATTTCCTGGCATTCACAATTCCACATATTATACAAAATTGGTATTGTAGGATACTAAAAATAAGCTTACTTCTAATGAGGCAGGAAGCAATAGTCTGACTGATATATGTGCCCACCAAAATGTTGACATCATACCCTTAATTATTTTGTGTTAGCTAATGATATATTCTTCTGCCGTTCTATACTTTGCTACTGTGCTTCATGCTGTTCTCCTTTTATACTGCCAGATGTATTCATTTCATTAATGCTAGTTATTTTCTGTTAATATAACCTTTACTTTTATCACAACGTTAATGCTCCCTATGGGAAATTCCATCTTCCAAAATGTAAGGTTCATGTGTTTACCTATTTATCAATGTTGAAGAATGTGCACCTCACTATGTGGTGTGCTTAATGTGCACTTCACTATGTGGTGTGCTTAATGTGCACTTCACTATGTGATGTGCTTAATGTTTCTTTCGGTGCTACAACTATTAATTCTCGTTCATATGTTTTTCGTGGTTTGCATTACTTGGATAGCTGCCCACAATGCCATGACATTTTGAGTGGTTCCATTGTTCCATGTGTATTATGGTTGCGTTTCTATTTTGATAATGAGGCTTTAAGTATTTAATTTGTTACTCTACAGATGCAACATGACAATTGAAAGCAAGTGTGCGATCTTTGACAGATAGATTTTCCTAGCAAGGCAACGATTTATTTGCTGATTGACTGCCATTTTCTTTAGCACAGGTGTGTTGGTTCAGTGCCTTAGCTTGTCACAGTGTTGCTGTGCATATTACACTACTATTGCTACATTGTTATGAAGCAACTCATGTAATTCTCTTGATGAACAAACTACTAAGTATTGTTTACTTTTAATCACCCTCCCTTTATCAATTTTCCGTGGACAAACTCCATGCAATTTACCCGCTCAAATCAATTGTACAAACACTAGCAAATTATTATCATCCTATTTTAACTAATACCCACCACCAATCATTCATATCTACCATTTTCAAATGCACATTTCCTTGGTATGTATTAGTATTTGAACTAATTACATTTCATCATTAATTAGAATCAGCTGTAATCACTCATCTAGAAAAACATACTTTTTTTCTAGAAACCCCTCACCCACCAGGGTTGCCCCTAGGTGGCATGCTTCATCACTGGAGTTCCTCTCAATCCTCTACAGATTGAGGCGTGCTGCGACTTGCCAAATACATAGGAGCACTTACTGGTTCAGACTATGTGTAGTGCAGTGAAGTGGAGTGGAAACAGGAAAGAAAACTTAAAATTACCTAACTAGTTAGCCACTCTTTTATTGCCGCCCCTAGTTGGTATGGTTAAAAATCAGGGGTTGTTACCGAGGAAAAACCTGACCTAAATGAGTCTGGTTGTCTCAGTAATGTATAGTTGTCAACATGTTTCGAGCCGTTCCTCTAAAGGCTCTTTATCAGGGCTCCACAGGGTCCAATCCCTTGTATGCCACTCTTGTCACTCCTATAATAAGGACGCAAAACATGTACACTTAATGCGCATGCACTGTATATACATATGGTTTTTTTAAATTAATCTGTATTTCTGTAAATGCTATATTAATGCATCATGGTCAAAACCTGGGGTAGAGGGGCTTGTTGTCAAACTTTCATCAGAGCCGCCTCTGGTTGGAATTAGGTTATTACTACTCAATTTTTGTTTCCCTACATAACTGTCAGAAGGATACAGCTATCCTCTACCTCTGCCTCCCTCTCTTCTTTGTTTGTAATTTCTGTAATATAAGTCAAAATCTTGAGGCGGGCAAGGTCCAGAGTTGTGGCTTGTGAGGGTCCCTCAAAGTCAAATAATCGCTGTTATGCTGCCACTGAAGCCATTTGGTTTTGGGCCCAAAAGCTCTGAGTGAGGTAAACTGAGTTTTCATAAGAATTCACTTTACTATTTGGATAGATTATCCATCTCTCCCAGTGCAAGGTTTTACCTTTTTACCTTTGGACTTAGTGACATTTTTGGAAGTCAAAATTGTCTATCGGGGCAAGCTTAAAGCTGTAGCTGGGCAGGGCTCCAAGGGGCTTGAGGTCCCACGGAAAAAGTTTTCTGTGCAGATAATAGCTCACAATGGGACAAACCTGGTTTTCCTGCCCACCTATAGTGCAATCGTCCCAGGATAGGATAGCATCAACACTTTTACCAAACAGCCAGAGATAGAAAAAGTGCATAAGTCCCAACTTTTTTCCAGCTGCTGGAACACCTCTTTCTGGCAGGTACTATATGCAGCTCTGAACAGGGCAGGCTTCTAGGCACCACTTCTCTCTTCAGCCTGGTCTCTAGTAAGGGCCGGTCCTCTGAGGAAAGCTAGGCTGTCTTGGAGCCTGGAGTCTTTCGACTTTCTGTGTACCTGAAGTAGCCAAACAGGAGGCCAACCACTTGACCACTGGAGACAAAGAACAATCTCCGGGTGCCACCATGAGTTAGGAGCCCTTGAATGAGTCCTTGTCCTCCAGCATGAGCCAGGACTGAGAAGTCTTTATCCAGGAATGCCTTGTTTAGGTGGAGTCTTCCCAGGTCCAGGAATGTTCTATGGCGTTTCTGGTTGGGGCCAGATTTATCCTGTGCACCACTGAGAGATTGGAGAAATTCTGTCACCCAATTCCAACTATTATCTCACAGTCCTCCCTCCTCCCTTTGCCGTACTTGCTCTTTATCTTACTCTATAATTCTCCAGGAGCTCCTTTTTCAATATGGGAAAACTATTCTACTAGGCAGAACTTTTTTTGAGCACCACCGCTAAATCCTTATTATATGAGTTCTACGCCCATTTTGCAGGGTCCACACTGGTTCTCCCTTTTAATATGGTTGGAGCCTGGCTTTCTAGGAGGGGCCTGGGTATAAGTACAAGAAACCCTCCCTGGCACCTCTAAGTGAATGCAAGGTAGTGCTAAAAGCTGCCTTTGCTCTGCCAGCTGTTCTTGCCAATTTTGCAATGAATAATTCCTACAAAGTAGTCCACGGTTAGTATTCAGCTGCTTTTCCTGGGCTCAGAACGAGGCTATTTTCCTCGGAGCTAGAGTCATTTACTCACTCAGCCAACGTTGTCCATTTATTTTTGAAGGGCAGCTGGGGCATCACAGTCAGAAAACTATTTCTAAATATTTCCCTTTGAAAAAAAGCCAGAACTATTGCATTTGCCAATGCTTGTTTTTGCTTTTGTATCTTTTAGATATACATTTTGTAAAATTCCTCATTGAAAACGGATATAGAATTTGTCATCAAACAAAATAGCACATTAAATATTCTATTAATGTTACAATATTCTTCTGGGACCAAAGCCACACTGTACTCCAAGAAATACTGATATAACATCCCGAAATGAGACCCACCATGTAGCAAGTATTACCAAATCAGTGCAGGATACTACAAACAAAGTCAGAATTTTGGCAGTCTGTTAAATAAAAGAGTCTCATACCAATCATTAGAGTCCTCCAAGCGACGAAATAAGAACCTCCTTCAGCACTCTGCGGTGGCTTCCCTAATTTATGTTGTGTTGCACAACAAATAAAGTATAATTAATATTAATTTATTATATCTTGAAAAATGAGCAAACTTTATTCTAAGCTTTCCCTATACTTTCATTTCAGTACCTGTTTATTGTAGTAAGGACCTAATTTAACGAGTGGCAGGCCATTTTTGGTAATACATCAATTGCAGTACTTGCATTTCAGCATCAGATATCTACAATTGTGGTATTATACTTGGGAGCCTGCAATCCATGTGTAAATTATTGCACTAATTTCCTTATTGAAATCGACTTATGACACACCTAGCCACCTGTAATACAGAAAAGATGTAGACTCTCCACTGTAATAACTTATTATCAGATGCCATGATGTCTGTTGCCAGAACCAGCAGCCGATTAGAAAGGCAGGAAATAAAATGGAATTGCAGCTGCACTTTAAAAAACGAAAAGGAATTGTTACTGTTCCTCCTGCTGTTTTCCTAGATGAACAGTGGTAACCAGAAAGGAGATACTTATGGCAGTATGTTTATATTTTTCTCAATTTAAGTAATTGTAAGAAAGATAGAATATGACGGCATGTTTCTTCACATTCAGATCCACAGCATTTTTTGTTAAATCTGGCTGTTATTAAACTGATTTGAATAACTTTCTGCAACTAATATCTAACTGTTTATCAGTGTTTTACATTTTTCATCGTAGATTCTAATTGTATTCTTCATGTTGGAAAGCATCCTATCTCTTTCATTTGAAATATCATCCCACTAAGGAATTAAGACGTTTGTGGGAGTGCTTGGGTGTGACTCTGTTTTATAAGGCATAAAGTACCCCTTGACATACATTGTTAGGACATGCAGTTCATCTCGGAGTTCCATGAGCTTGTAAAGGCTCTATATGTTCACGGATCTCCTCCTTGACTTGCAATATCCTTATAATGTATGGTATGGGTATTTTATCCCACATATTATTATAAAGGTAGTTTACATTGAGTGTCAGATTTGAAAACTCAGGGGTATATTCACAAGAAGGTGTGATAACTACCGCAAGAGTAGCATAAAGCAACTTTGAACAGCGCAGCATATCGTGGGAAAACAACACTGTGTCAAGAAAGAATTCACAACACGGCGGTAGCCTGCGATAGACAGCAGATAACGTGCCAAATGTCCGAGTGAAAATCAACTCCATGCCGCAAAAATGCGATACACGAACGCAAAAAAAATACGATGCGGCCAAACGCAGTACAAAACGTAGCGTAAAGCAGCCACAGGCCTGCAAATTCCACGCGTCTGGCGGGACAATGCACCATAAAAACCACAGAAAAAATACACCAGAAACAAGCCAAAGCACATAGCAACATGGATGCACCCTGACCCTGCGCAGACGCCAACTCAAACCCCACAACCCGCACAGGCTACCAGCAAGGAACAATGGGGCCGGGGAAGGCCAAAGTGAAGAGAGAGAAGAAGACGGGGTGTAGACCGCTGGAAAACAAGACCAGCGTCAAGGAGGTGACAGAACACAACCAGCAACTGACCCACCAGCAGACCACCAGGATTGCAGTCGGGGTGCCGAGGAGGCCAATCCAGGAGGTCAATAGGGGACGGCATGATGTGACTACCTGAACAAGGCACCAACCCACTTCCAATAGGAAGGCAGTAATGGCGACAGGAGGTGGAAGTCCAGCGCCACCGGAGGAGCTGAAGGAAACCCAGGCCACAGTCATCAGTGTGGAGACGGTGCAAGGAGTAGGGACACAGCTCGAAAGGACCTGACACTAAATCAACAGGGAGTGCAACAAACGGGGACTGGGGGGACAGGGGGAGATGGTCACAATGGCATGCATGCACAATGAGGCGTAGCACACTGCACACCCACAAACTCCCTGGACCATGTCCCAGATCACCTTGGCACACTGCAGCACACACACATAGCACAAACAGCACACCCATATTGACGACAACGTGGCACAATGCGCACAGCCGACACTGCAGAACAGAGGACACAACTGGCTCCACACATGCACGGAAACATACCCACCACATCTGACAGAGCCCTAAACAGTGACATGGAAATGTACGCGTACGACCTCACATCCGTCATGTAGTCCAAATGTACACTAACCCGCAGGAGGATCCAGCACCCTCCCAAACAGTGAAAATGTACAATGCCAAACAGCCTGCATGCAAACCAGCACAATGTGCCAACATATATGTCTACACAAAGTCATCACACACCTCCCCTTCAGATCGCAGAGGAGCACACAACACCTTCAGCAGAGCACAGAACACAACACATCTGTGATGCTGGAGAGGACCACCACACCGTCGACACCGACACGCTACAACAGCCCATGGATTGCCCATGCCCCCCTCCCCCCAGGACCCGGCCAGCCAAGCTACTCAGAGGAGAACACCGAGCCTGCAACAGACCACACAGCAGGAAGCACCCACAAGCACAGCTGGCTCGCAATACTTCACCCACCCACACATGGCACCCCAATGCCATGTATCAGCACACCAAAAGGAGGTGGCCCAACAGGTGTGGGTGGCGGCTGAACCCATGGAATGCGAACAAGGACACATATGTAGGGATCCATCACCCTTCAGGGCCCACCTTCACCCCACTAAGGAGACCCACCTGCCATAGACAGACATGCAGATGCACATGCACAGCACAGAACCACACCCAGGGGTGCTCAATTAGCAGTCACACGCCCATGTTGGCTGTGCTTACGATGGCCCTGGCCACTCCCCTAATGAATTGAGTGGGTGACGACAAAGCTACATGTCCAAGCTCAAAACCGCTGCCTGCCGTTATATGTATGCATCCAAAGTACACAGCACAATCTAATGTCGTTGGGCCCAGGGCCCACATGCATACTACAAGACCACAGGGACACACGCAGATATCATGTGGAACTTGCTACGGGCGCATGCGCCCAGCCCCTTTATTGGCAGGGCCACATGTACAGTGATGCCTGTGCTGGATATGTGTGGGGTGAGTGTAAGCCATTCTGCATGGAATGTCTGGTCATGGCAACCACTAGAACGTTTGACACCAATGCTATGGAAACAGAAAACACATGCATTACAGGGTCAACTGCTGAGCAACATGGAGTGAGCCGGAAAAAGTCCAGAGGACAGTCAACATGCAAACAGTTGTGTCCGTGAGTTGCAGGGCACTGGGCTTTGGACACTAGAGACGAGCGAGCTCATGCGAAGAAAAAGTCTCGGATTGTGTCCCTTTGATATATTCCTGGTGCAGATGCAGTGGGGTGTGTTAGACCTGCATCATCTTCCCTATCAATGTCTCAGGGCCCCCACACTGTTTGAGGTGACATACCTGCGCAACCGCTCCACAGCACAAAACACATTCAGCAGCGGACAATGGCCTGCAGTGCACTGAGTCATTGGCATCTGGAGTGCTGGAGTGCTGAGCAGGGCATCAGGCCAATGATGGCATCCACAACAGGCCTGAGCAACTCCGTAAGTCTGTCAGGACCACCGTTTCAACTCTGGCAGATGGCGGTTGGAGGTGGTCATTGTGGTGGTGACGCGTGCCTCCTGGGGTGAGTCGTCGTCCGAGCTTGTCTGGACTTGCTTTGAAGTGTGAGCCTTGGTGGGACGCATTCGGGCCTGGAGTTTGCGTACAGCGCAGGGCCAGAGAGAAATGGTGTTGATGACCCCAAGGCCTACGCTTCAGGGCCCAACCAATGTCTCCAGAGAAGGGGTCCAAGACTTGGCCAGCACAGAGTTAGTGACTCCGGATGCACTGAGGCCAGCAGAGGCACCCAGCCACGGGACTGTGACTTGCGGTGCAGTCAGATGGGCCATACGACCTGAGCGGGTCACCATCAATGTCCGAGGTGTATGTTGCGGAGGTTTTCGGGGGACAGTGGAAGGTGTCCTTCAGTGCAAGACCCCAAAAGGTTTGATGTTATCCGGAAGCAGCAAATGGAGGAGTGGCATGCGACAGCCTCGTTGCTACCACCAATTCGGTATCAGCTACATGAGGATGAAAACTGCCCCCTAGTCCATAGACTCAGACGCGACCAAAGTTTGACCAGAGAGTGTCCGTGAATGTCGGGAAACAGACTTAGTGGCACCAGTGGGGATGCAGTCTGCGAAGATGCCGGTACACTGATATGGACTCCGCCATTGCTGAATTATGACTCTGTGACCTACTGGACCCCAGTGTAGGCCGGAGGCAGTGGTCAGCAGTGGCCCACAGCCATATGTTGTTTGCTCGCGATGCACAGCGCTGGTGACACCAGGGCAGTTGTCGGTAGTGTACGAACACCTTCGTAACAATTGTCCTTTTCTCTCTACCAAGATGCAAGGCGTCAACCTCTTATGCCTCTCCTCACGTGCAATGATATGTAATCTAGGCCTGGGCTGTTAATTCCGTTCCGCTCGCAGAATTTGGGTAATTGTGCGTTCCGTGGAGAACGCAGAATTGCCGAAAATACCGCGATCTGCGGCTTTGCGGAATTTTTGCTTGTTCGCGCTTTGAAAGTGCATGTACGCAAGATATTTCGCCCTGAGCACACAAACAGCGTTCGGGAACAAGAAAAAAGCATCACGAACGGGCCGTAACAAGCAATTCCGTGTGTTCACGGAACTTTTGCATGATCCCGGAGATTTTTGCAGTTTCACGGAGCTTTGCATAGCGGGACTACGGAAATTCCACCCACCCCTAATGTAATTTGCCTTTACATGCTCAATGTTCAGTTCAGAATCTGTGACCTACTCGAGCGAAGCCTAGGCCGAAAGCAGTATAGGCCAGAGGCAGCGGGTAGCACGGACCATTCACCGAGTTTCGCTGGCATAGTTTGGTGGCCCCACCGGCCTGCGTAGTTCAGTTTCAGTGGCACCACGTGGTCGGTCGCCTCTGTGACTGTGACCTGGCTTTCGTCCGGACTGAGTCGCATCTTCCTCTTACACCTCTCCGTGCGGCCACTGGTGTGTATTCTGCCAATCGTGAAGCGCAACTAGGTAATGGATGTGAGCCCTACTGGCCCGCAGGGTAGTCCTGTTCCCTTATCCACTTGTCGCCGGATGGAGTTTAACAGAGTTTGTGGCAGCACGTGTCTCCGGATGGCGTTGAACAGGGTTTGTGGCAGCACATGTCACCGGATGGCGTTGAACATGGTTTGTGGCACCACGTGTCTCAAGATGCCCATATGGAACTATGCCTTACTGATCAGGGGGGGTCTGGTGCTGTGGCTGCTGGTCCAGATTTGGGGTCACTGCCATTCATTAGCCAGGACAACCTTTCACATATGGGACCCACTGGGAAGCAGAGGACGCCAGTAGAATATGTAAACGAGAAAGGAGTAATGTGGGCCAAAGTCGAGGAGGACAGCTGTGGTCTGAAAGTCTGTCTGGGTCGCGGGCCTCAGGCTTGGAGGGTACTGTGGCACGTGGTGGGCCCTCCTTGACACACGCAGGTGTCTGCTGCTGATCAGAGTGGCCTGGCTGCGCACGGTCGGCCCTGACGGGTTCATGGTCCAGCGGGCCGGGGTATATCAGGCGCAAAGGATCTCATGCACCTCCGCTAACGAGGACGGCATCTGCCTCGTGGCGGGGTGGGAGGCGCCGCCCTGGCAGAGACATTGTGTTTTCTCAAAGAGGACCACGCCCAGGGCTACTTGCTTTTTACTCACACCCCTACGGCTGGCCTGGAGTACGCCGGCCCATCCCACTCTGCTCACGCTTACGGGGGCGTAACAGGCAACATTGCTGCAAGGACCCCCACTGGCTGGAGTGACATGGCTGCGTCCACTGTCCACCACAATCCATACACCAGAGGTGTATGTCACCGTGGATATGGGTGCGTTCTGCATACTGCAGTCTGCCCAGCACTTCACCGCCACTCTTGGCATTGTGTACTTTCCCAATCATATTTCTACTGCATCCTTCACACATGCCTGCTTGCCTCCTCTCCCCAAATGTGTCTATTGTGTGGCTGAGTTGCCATGACATTGATTGGTCATGTTCACGGTTTGCTCAGGTTACCATTGTAAGTTGTTAAATCTTGTCTGGTGGGTGGGCATGTTGTTGTGCATGTTGGTTGTGAACTTGTGACGTGTGCGTTGCCAGATTTGTGGATAGCATGGTTTTAGAATTGAGGTGAGTGGGGTGTTAATTGGGAATTTGCTCAGGAGCTGTGCATTTCCCTGGGTGCCATCCTGGGAAGGCTGGTTGCTGATGGAATGTCAGAGGGTGAAGCGATCAGGCACACTGGCTGTGTATTTTGATGCGACATTGGTGAAGTCCCATGGTTTACTGATGATGCCTGCACATAGATGTGTGATGTGTGCTTCCTGGTGCGCTGATTGTGTGCTGTGTCACCAGGGGGCATAAGTGGGACATGTGTGCAGTGGATTGCCCCCAAAACGTGCGTGCATCCGACTATGGCGCATGGTCCTTGCTTGGTCTCCAGCGGTTCATGCGCATTGTATTGGCCATACGGGGCATGGGGTGCCAGGATGATGGCGATGTCCAGGACTGATGTGAGGGACTTGGATATGGCAGTCTGTGAGACTCTGCCGACTTTGGCGGGTGTTGGTTGGGGTGTGCCAGGGGCCACCAAGTGCAGCACAGCCAGCAGCTTGGTGTGGGGTGGGATGTTGGTTGTCTGCTGTGTTGGTGTCTTTGGCCTGTTGGGCGATGACCGCCAGGATGTGTATGATGGTTGTCCCTTTCAGCCTGAGTGGACAGCGACATTGTCAGAAGTTGTGCCTGAGAGGTTGGTGCATTTCCTGTAGGGCCGCTGTCTTTGCCTGCGCTGCCTCTGTGGTGGGCCTGGGGGGGGGGGGTGCCTGGTGGGTGTTGTGGCCCTCTTGGGTCTGAGCTGCATGATCAGTAGCTCCATGGCTTCTGTTTGTCTTCAGGCGTGGCTCTGGGCTGGGCTCCCTATTGTGGTGCAGGCTGCCGTCCGACTTTACACCAGGTCAGAGCAGGTGTAAATTTCCTGCTGCTAACGCGCCTTATCATGTTTTTTGTGTTCTTATCGCTGATCTGGCTGTGGTCGTTGTGAATGTTGAGGTGTGGTGTTGTCGCTGCTTTTGTCACGGGAACACCTACTCTGTATCTCATTAGCGATAGTTGCGGGGGTCCTCTGTGGCGATGTTTTTTGCGGCTGCTTTTGCGGGAAAACTGGTGCTGTGGGCTGTTAGCACCAGCTTGTGAATGGTGGGGTAAATTTATCACTACTTTTACTGCAATAAAGTGCCATTATTCCGGCGATAGCTACTTGTAAATATGCCAGCCAGTTTTACCCTTTTAAAGATGTATATATTTGTAACCAACTTTTTGCTCATGCTAACAGGCACGAATTTCGTAGTGAAGCCACATTTCCTGAAGCAGTAATAAGGCTTTTCCCTAAATAGAAAACTCAGGTTAAATGCAATCAAATCCACTTACAACACATTTAACACCATTGTTACTGCAAACGGATTTGAAACTGTTAGGAAATGAAACACTCTGTCAGCTGTTTGTGTGACTGCAAGTTGGTGCAGTTAAAGGCCCATCTTGCAGATATTGTATGCCTCATGCCGTTGCATCTGATACTAACGTGGATCCGCGGAGCGTTAGCAGTGCACTATCGCATCCCTTGTCAATTGATACTGTCAAAGCCAGCAGCTTCCAGAAATATTTTTATTCAAGTTTAATTTGCCATGTGATTTAGATTAAACAGGTTTAATTCCTTAAATGCATGCTGATGTTCGTAAGTGATTCTTCATTAGGAAAAATCTCTCTGCCCTTGATGGGTGTTTGGACGTGGTCCAAGGTGCACGGAATGAGAATTCGTTGAAATGGAATGCACTTTATTTTTAAATCAAGGGATTTTCTTAATTTATAATCAAATTGTGCAGTGGTTTGGAAGAGCGCGTCTATTTTTAAGAATGATATCAATCACTTGCCTGTGGGAGGGACGGAAATACTGAGCTGGTTCATCAATTTCAAAAAGGTGTACAGGACCGAGATTGGAAGATACAGCGACAGATGGCCACGTCAGCACCTATTTTGACAGGGGTGTCAGCAGAAAAAGCTTATGCTTGGAATTTACATGAAAGAAGAATTAATAAGCTACTAAAATACTCTCCCGATCAAGGAGAACTCGCATATTTCATGTTAGGCATCACAAATACCAGCATATTTTTATTTTTAGGATATTTTATAGGGCAAAAATAATATCAGGAAAGTAAATACATGTATTATTTAAAGAGCATTAATGAAACGTGACGGCTAAAAACAAACAAGCTCGCTGACCCAAGAGTCCTATCACGAGGGGCTCTGCTGGCTCAGTGTAGGACCGATCGCCTGTACTTTTAGGGGGCTGCAGTGTGTAAAGCAAATACATTTAACCTGGTATTTGTCCAAGTTAGTGATTTATTATTAGTTAACTTTGCTCACTGTTTCCGAGGTCTGACAAGTTAAATGAATTTACCGTGCACTCTGCAGGCATATAAAAGAGGTACTCGACTCTGCTCGCTGATCAAGCAGAGCCCATCATGATCCGGCCCTAGGTCTTTCACCTCAAGAGATAAGCAGACAGTATAATGTACAGTTGTAATCACACAAAAGAGTACCGAGGCACACGTCAGTAGTCCATACAGTAAAGCTGACTCGTAGCAAAACCAAATGTACAAATGCAGTCCGGTCTTTTCTTCTCTAAAACGTGGTGTTTATTGTCCAGTGTTGTAACACAAACCAAGCAATAGGGCAGCCGACACGTGTTTCGGCCTTCTGAAGTTTTCAAGGTTGCAAACAACGTATACATATATGTAAGCACATAGAATCAAGAGTGAATATATTTTATATATCTATAAAGAAATTCAAAAGCACATAAAGTATGTGTCCAAGTCAACCTTATTTGTTCATAGACAAGAGCTGGTAAAGGAGTGTGTTAGACAGAGCGAGGCACCCAAAGAGTTGGTGTTAATTAATACTCCCATCACAGAGTTATTTTCCTTGCATGCCAAAGGTAAGGGAAAAAAACAATTATTATTCTCAACAAGAGAATGTGTGAAGGTGTAACTCCTAGTTATTCCTGCTGATAGTGTTAGGTGTGCCACAGTCCTTGTCACGAGTAGAATAGTAACATGCATGTTACTAATCACACAGCAAGTTCCTATAACGTTCTTACCAAGCAGCAACATCAAAATGGTGCTAAGAGATTAAACTGTAGTCATGCAGAGTAACTGAGCCAAGCAAGGTCTGACCTAACTTAAGCATACTTGCACGAGAAAATAGATGTGTTCTGGAGCAAATATATAGAAAGGAAAACATTAAACAATATTCAAAGTGATAAAACACCAGAGTTGAGTACACACCACATATGCCTATTGAACTTTTTTCCTTTCTCCTTTATTTTTTCTGACCTGTTGTTGGCTGTTTTATGACTCTGGGCACTTTACCACTGCTGATCAGTGCTAAAGTGCATACGATCTCTATGTTAAATTGACGTATGAAATAGCGACTCCATCATTGGCTGGTTTGGTTTACTTGTCAGACCCTAGTACAGTGCACTGCGTGTTCCCAGGGCTTGTAAATCAAATGCTGCTAGCGCCTTGCAGCACTGATTGTGCCACCCACAGAAGCAGCCTGTAAAGTGTGTCTCAGGCCTGCCATTGCAAAGCCTGTGTGCAGTCTGGTACTGCCATGTTGACTGGGCAAGTGCATCCACTTGCCAGTCCCTAAACCTTCCCTTTTCTACATATTAGTCACCCCTAAGGTCGGCCCAAGGGCAGGGTGCATTGTATGTAAGAGGTAGGACATGCCCTGATGTGTGTGCCATGTCCTGATAGTGAATTACAGCCATTTTCGTTTTTCACAATTGAAAGGCTACCTGCTCCCCATAGGCCAGAATGGGCAGGTTGATTATAACATCTTATAATCCTAACTGGCTTTGGGAACGAGGTAGAAATTCAAGTTTAGTATGCCTGAACTCAGAATGATAAAATACATCTTTTAGTGAAGTTGGTTTTAACATTCTGTGTTTGAAAATACCACTTTTAGAAAGTAGGTATTTTCTTGCCTAATTATCCAAGCCTGCCTCTGCTAGGTTGTGTATTCCTTGTCTGGCGTTTGAGTGACAGGTGCTGGGGCATTCCAGGAGACATGGTAAGTCAGCACAGGGCTGAATAGACCCATCTGCATGTAGAGTGAGGGAAGGGGAGCACCTGGGACCTGAATGGGGCTGTGCCTGCCTTCCACAATGCTGGCTCCACCTCCTTTACTTTTATTTCTTATTTAAAGAGTTTTATATAGCGCTGACTAGACCCGTAGGTATCAGAGCGCTTTACATAAGGTCAGCAATGTTACAACAATGATAACAATTACACGTTACATCAAATATATGCAACACATTAAAGGGAGAGAAGGAAAGACAAGTAGAGAGGAAAGGGGGAGAGGGGGAGTGAGAAGGGAGAGGACGAGGGGGAAGACGGAATGAGAGACAAAGGGAAAGTCAGCCCAAAGACCGAATGGGTAGGTGACGGCCGTGGAGGTAATCCACAGCCAGTCTCCCCTATAGCTCTCAAAGTAGCTCCAATGGGCATCGAACAGAAAGATAGACAGAAAGGAGACAAGGAAAAAGCAGAATTGCAGAAATACGATGAGGGGGGTTGGGTGAGACAGGGAGATGGGAAGAAACTGTGCCCAAGGTCCGGCTGGATAGGTGACAGTGAGGGGATGAACCAAGGTCGATCTCCTCATTAGCTTAACAAAGCAGCTCCGCTGGGCCTCTGACATAATGCTTCGATTCCGCTGTCAGGATAGAGATCATGTGTACTCAGGGATTGTCAGATTAGTGCGGGGGGGAGCCATGGTCCGAAAAAATTCCAGATGTCATCCTGAGGTCAGGCACAGTCCTGGTAGGATTATGTAAGGAAAAGTTCAGCAAGGGGGAAAAAAGTCAACACTGGCGGCCATGTTGGGGTCAGGCATCCTGGGACCCTTTTCCACACCGTGAGTGTGCCGGGTATGACAGAACTTTACAGGGAAGAAAAAGGCCAGTGTCCCTTAGTTCTTTAAAGGACACAAGATCTCCCCGGCGTCCCTAGGAGCTCGGGAGTAGCACAGTCCCTGTAAGCGCACTAGATACATCTCCCATTACGGTAGGCAGCGCAGTAGGAGCCGCCATTTTGCTTCACGCTGGAAGGTGAGGGGGGACCGCTCACCTTTATCTTCGGTAACAAGTGCCTCTGGTGGCATCGGCACGGAAGCGCAGTAAAAAACTGACGCATCACCACCCCACACAGAGAAGAACAACGCATCACAGTTTTTGCGTATAAAGAACCGACGCATCACCTTCCCTGCAACACTTTTATTGTATAGCGTTACGCATCCAAAGGTACATTGAACTCAAAGTGTCGCATTTTACATCTAAAGAGAACTAAGCTATTTCTACCATTTTTAAAGTACACAATTGTTTGATTTTTTTTGTTTGTGGTCTTGTGTTTAGTCTATATAAAAATACTTATTTTTATACTACAACTTGTGTGGTGTCCATCTGTAGTGTTGTCACTGCGTTACTGTATGTGTTCACAAATGCTTTACACACTGCCTCTGAGATAAGCCTGTCTGCCCTTGCCAAGCTACCAAGGGGGTGAGCAGGGGTTATTTTAGGAGTGTACCTCCTTACCGTGACTAGACGCAAGGGTCCCTATTTGGTCAAAGGTACCTACCTCTGCAACTAGAGACCCCCAAATTTAGCAGCTACCCACAACTATATTCAAGAAGGATAAAGGGGCAAATAACATGGGGCATGACTACATGCTGATCTGAGGTATGACAGCATAAGCAATATAATAGTACAGAGAAATATCTCTTCAAGTGAAATTATTAAAATGGAACCCTAGAGTCCACATCATAACCAATTTGGCCAATGTTGTATCATCACGTTATGCAGGCACCAAACGTGCATTCCAAACATAAAGACCCTGGTAGTAAAAATCAAAAGCGGGCCACGTTTGTATAGAGAAAAGCTATGATCAAAATCAAACACAGAGCAAGTGAGGTTTTAAAATCTAAAAGGTGAGTTGGCAAAATGTTATCTTCCAGGTGTTGGATTACTAACAATAGAAATCACATGTAAATCAATCCAGTACCTGCATGCCAGCCGAATGTATATGAAAACTATTAGACTGCACAATTTAGTAAGAGATGGAAAAGCACACATCGGCGGATGGCGAGTTGCCACCAAATTGAAGGGCTCTGTCCGAATCACTGGATTAGTGGTGGACCTCTGAGGCCTTGATATGCCTAAAGATAAAAAATAACAATGCACACTGTCAATGAAGCCTGGCAGACTTGCAAATATGTGTAAAGCAATTGTTGGTAACAGAAACGTGAGCACCACTAACTAACCTTACATCCGTTCGGACGTGGATCGTTCAACGCTATGGTGTTGATGTCTCACAAAAACACGCCGCATATAAACCGGTCAAACATGTACTTCCACCAGGTGTTAGGAATTAAAATAGGACTAGACCAGGGTAATTGCTGCAACAACACAGCCAAAAAAGGCACCTTGTTTGTATTGTGTAACAAACACGACTTATAGTAGCTTATGGACAAACTGTAGCATGCAGGCATCAAGAGGGAGATAAAGTCAGGTAGATGTAAAACAGGCAAGATAAATATGCAATGGTAAACTGTGAGATTAAAAACACATATTGTGTTTAGCGCACAGTGCAGAAAGTGAAAAGTATCCATACTTGAGCATACAATAGTATATCTCCGTGATGTTAGTGAGATGGATGCTGTGACAGAGATAGTTGTTGTTTGGCCCCAAACCCACAAGAGGGTACAAGTTAACAGATTATACTCATCTTAATAAAGATTTAATATCTTGCTAAGGACATAGATGAAATGAAAATAGTGTCAAGTCAATAAAAAACCATGTGCCACATGACAGAATACTTGCATTCTATATCAGGTTTTGGAGAATGGAACGATGTGCATGTGCCAATTAATAATTTAAACAACTTTATAGAAGAATGTGAATGCACATGTAGTTCTAGACATCACTTATAAAACATATTGAACCATGAGTATGTACAAATATTCACTGCATATGAACATTATCAATTGGAATGGGCGTAATTCATATCAACGAAAATGATAACAGCTGTTCATTAAACACAACCTTGCCATATACACAGGACATACCGCATGTCAATCGAGAAAGTGGTAGTTCTTCATTGCATTACATTACTAAGGTATAGAGTTATCTATCCATATTAAGGCCCATGTCCACCGCTCAAAGCCGTATGATCCAACGACTTTCCAGCTGTCTAAGAGACATGGTTTTGTTGCCTCCTATATTCATAGGGCCTAATGTGTCTAAACCGTGGAAGGCAATTAAAAGATTTTTATTCTGACCATGCAAGCTATTGTAATGTGCAGCAAAGGAATCATCAGGATTGTTGTTTTTAATGGTACGTACATGTTCCTGAATGCATTCCTTAAGGGGTCTTATTGTGTTCCCCTCATATATAAGACCACACACAAAAATTATGCAATATACAGCAAATTGTTTGTTGTAAATGATGTACTTGATACTTCTATTTGCTTTGCATGTATTGTATTGGAACTCAAGAACCTTATCTTTCGCAAACCAACACAAATTATAATGTCCATATTTGAAAAACCCAGTGGGTAGTTTGGGCAGCCACGTGCTTGGAGTAGACGGGATAAGATAGCAGTGGCGAAGAGTTTGTCGAATAGTTCTGCCCCTACTGTGAACCATATTAGGCTTGGTGGTAATAAATTCCTTCAAAGTGTTATCCATCTGTAAGATGCACCCATGTTTGGACATAGCTCTGAGTAAATCAGTACTGAGCGCGCTGTAAGGTGTAATCAGTGTGGGTTTCTTATTCCGATGACAAGCCCTTGTCCTTTTTGCTGTCGGATTTCTGAGCAAATTCGTACGTTGGACCTTTTGAATCTTATTTTTGGCCTCGTTTAGAACCTGTGGTGAATAACCTCTGTTCCTAAATCTATTTTTCAATTTGTATAGTTCCAACTGAAAGTAGGCATTTAGGCTACAGTTACTCCGAATTCTGATAATTTTACCAAATGGGATGGCTCTAATCTGTGATTGGGTGTGTGCGCTGGAAGCATGAAGGATTGCAATACAGGCAGTATGTTTTCTATACAATTTATGTTTCCCCTCCACAAATAAAGTAGTTTCCAAATAATTGATACTTTTCTCGCAGTGGAGGTAGGTGAAGTGAATATTAAAGCTGTTGCTATTAAGAAATTGTATACAATTGCCAGGTGTTGTGACATCCCCTGCCCAGAAGAGTATAACGTCATCTATGTATCGGGCCCATAGAATTATATGTTCGGTAAGTTCAGGAGGTCATAGGGTCCATATGTGTATCATTTCACAAAGGCCCATATACAGATTGGCAAAGGAGAGCAAACATTGTGCACCCATCACCACACCTTGTGTTTGACGTTACCATTCTCCATTGTGTACAAAGAAATTGTTTTCTAGTGCTAAGGTGAAAATATCCATAAGCATTTTGTTTTGCTCCAACATTGTAGCACTTCTGGAGTTCAAGAAGTGTTCAACAGCAGCCAAACCCTTGATCTTAGGTATAAATGTGTATAAAGAGCTAACATCTAATGTCACCAGTATGTTCTCTTCCGACCATTCAAAATCTGCAACTTTGCTAAGCAGGTCCTTAGTATCTTTGATATACGAGGGAAGGTTACGTACAAGCGGCTGTAGTAAAAGATCTATGTATTCTGAGATCTTCTCCATGGGTGAACCAATGCTAGAGATGATGTGTCTCCCAGGTGGAAAATCCCCAGATTCATGAATCTTAGGAAGGATATACATGAAGCAGTGGGCATGGGGTTGAACAAATATCTGAACTCTGCATCCAAAATCAGACACCGGTCCTTCCAGTGTTTGAGTCTGTCCTCAGTTAGATTGGTCCTAACCCTCAATGGATTGAAGGTCATTTTTTCATACGCTGAGGCATCAGATAATTGAAGGTCTATTTCCTTTATCTAGAGGTTTTATTCATAATGACCTTGTTGCCCCCTTTATCAGCTTCTTTTATAATGATGTCGGTATTGGTAGTCAGATTCTGCAGGGCAAGTCTTTCACCCTTTGTAATGATGTGTCTGATGGTTTTGCGACCAGAGTTGTCTTCATCCTCCAGTCTATATATTTCTTTAGTCATTGTTTGGTAGAAAATATCAATGGCATTGTCAGAAGCACGACAGGGTGTAAACCTAGACCTTTGTTTCAGTCCACTATTTATGTCAAGATTAAAGTTAATGTCAAAAATGCTTTGGAATTTGCGTGAGTGTTGGGACATCCCACTCCCCTTGTTCCAATGATAGAAGCAATTGGACATCTCTTATATCCTTAATAGTCATACTGAATTCTGTTGCTTGACTGATTGGTGGGACATTGGAGAGTACCTTGCTATGGAAATATTTTTTTCAGTTTGAGATTACGTATAAATTTAAACAAATTAATGTGCATGTCCGTGAAGTTAGTTAGAGATGCAGGACAGAAACCCAGGCCCTTGTTCACTATCTTTATTTCATCATCATTCAAAGCATAATCAGACAAATTAATAACTGTAAAGTTCTCTCCAGATGTTGCTGTTGGCAATGTGTGCTCTTTGCCATTTAGTTCTGTTGGTTTCATATGACTGACCGTGTTGTTATTCCCTCTGTGTCTATCTGCCCTCCTTTCTTTTCTGTTTTTTCCCCTTCTGTTTTAAAAAAAACTTTTTTCCTGTCTCTTTGGATTTTATCTTTTACCCTTGCGAAACCTCTCCATTTCTAATAAAAAAAGAAGAGGATTGACCTGTAAAGGTGCTGGATAATTGTTCAGTGGAATTCGAAGACTCCTCACTGGTCTAGCTGGTTACATTAGACCAATCTGTTTCACTTGAGGAGGCAGTAGCCCCCGGTACACTTATGGGACGATCTGTTATATCCTTCCTGTTGCTCACTTTGATATTATCAAATTTGCTGGCATAAGTGAATACTCTGCCATTCTTGTAATTATTATTGTCCCTTTTGAGTTTACACATTTTCTTGTCCTTTATATTGATGGTTGTATAGGACATCTTTCAGAATCTGGTATTTTTTGTCTGCCACTTTCAGTAAATTAAATAGTTTAATCTTATGTACACTTGTGGTAACTGAGAGCAGAGGTGAGCATCTATGTTTTGCCTTTCCAATGTCTACTCATAACTAGGCCTGACCGAAATGTAAATTAGACCAGCGTAATTCATTTATTTTCAGGAGGTTTGTATTTCACTGGTTAGCAAAGTTCCAGAAACAAGATAATTGTTCCACTTTGTGACTATGCACCATCCGGGATCAAAATTTACGATGAATGCACCAGGCACAGTAAACATTTATGCACACAGATACAACAGAACACGAATGGCTGTTATTTGTTGTGCATTTGCTTTTTTGCATTATATTTTTAGCGTGAAATCTGTTCTTGCATCAAAAATTGACACATGTATCCACTTCATACTAAAATATAGAGCTGAAGGATTGGTTAGCATATCACATAATTTAGCCAACATTTCATTGAATTTTGCAAAAGCAAAGTAAGTGAATTTCGCGAACTCTATGTGTAACTCGTAATTTCTTTAGTTAATGCATGAACTACAAACCGCACATCCCAGAAACGGAGAGACAACCCCTTTCTCACTATTTCTGACTTGTGCTCTCTGTAGTTCTGTATATGACCTTCAGGCAGTGTAATCACATAAAAACAGGCAGTGGGTCGCTGCTGAGCCAGCAAACCTGTTCCTAAGCAGCCTATATTTTGATTCTTCACATGGCAGCTGCTTTATCTGTTTCAAATGTGTGAAGTGCGCTTGATGGCCCCTGACTGGCTTCTGGTGGGTGGATGCTCCTGGTGTTCTACCAGTTCTTCCCCACACTCAAAAAAACGAACAGAGCTGGAAACCCAGAACTATGTTGGGTTGTGCCTCAGTGAACTGGTCAAGGAAAACCAGGATTATCCAATCTTCAAAGTAAACAAGGTCTGATAAAAGTGTGGAAGAGGAGAGCGCTGGAAACTGACCCAGTTCTACCACATGGACTCACAAATCTCAAACACAAAAATCCTACTGCTTCGGCTTGGGAACAACCTCCTCTGAATCACTTTTAAGGATCTTGTGGCAATTAATGTCCATCAAACACAATCAAAAAGAATTTGTCTTCTTTGAGAAAACAAAAGAGCTCATTCGTTTAAGGACTCAGAAAAGTAACTGTAGTATACACATATCTGTAAATATTTATACAAATCTTCTCCCTGCCCGAAGTGAGAAGGTCTAGCTCCTATTTCAGGCTGATGGCTACACGCTGTGAATCGCAGAACTGCCCCCTTGCTTCACAATGACTTTGCTACACACAATGGGGCATATTCTCAAGGACTTATCACTGAGTTAGTGGCAATTTATCACAGCCAAAGTGCAATAGATATATCGCACTATTCACAAGCTGGTGTTAACAGCCGATATTGGCAGTTTTCCTGCGATAGCAGCCGCAAAAACATCGCCATGGATAACACTGGCAACTAACGCTAATGAGATGCAGAGTAGGCATTCCTGTGCAAAAAGCCACAATAACACCACTTCGCAATATTCGCAACAACCAGTCAGATCTGCGATAAGATCCCAAAACAGGCAATAAGGTGTGTTAGCAGCAGGAATTTAACATATGCTCTTACCTGGTGTTAAGTCGGACGACAACCTGCACCATAAAAGGGAGCCCAGCCCAGAGCCACACCTGCAGAACAACAGATGCTATGGAGCTACTGATCATGCAGCGTGGTTAATTTTAATGGGGTCATTTGGCGCGTTATTGTGAGACCATCACATGGGGCCGCCGGGTTGAGAAAACAACGTTAACAGAGTGTTATTTTCCTGCGATAGACTGCGATGTGCAAAGTTGAGTTACCGTAAGCTAATTTTGCGATAATTATCACACGTTCTTGAGAATATTCCCTAATGTCTCATAACTGGAGATTTGTCATTTGTGTTACTGATACCATTCCTGTCTTTACCAATTTTATTTCTCAGACTTTTCAGAAATAATTCTGCACCTGCATAAAGAAATGATTTTGAAAACGAATCTGCACTTTTACTTTAGATGTTTAGCACGGCTTGAAAGTTATAGTGATGTTGCATATGTTTGGAGTGTAATTTGAAGTGCACAAATGCTTCCTGTCATTAAAATTGATAGACAGAGATCACAAATCGAAAACAAGCACTAAAGAGCATACTGCAAGTTGGACATAACTTCAAGTGCAAGAAAAACTAAGAACAGCATTAAAGGAAAACTACAGTAGAAACCAATCAAGGTAAATCCAAGGACAATGGGTACATATAGCAGGACATCTATGAATCAAGAACGTTTTACAGGAGATATGGTGTGTGCAATAAACAACAAAGCTAACAGAGACCTAAATTGAAGGCAAAACAAAAACAACACTTCACCTGTAGGTACAGCCACTGACATCTAACACAAAAGAATCAAATGTTGTGATTTGGCACCATGCTGTGACGGATATGACAGGCTATGACAGATTTTCTACCTCTTTTTATGACGATTTCAGCATCAATACATTACTATTTGATTCGCATTCTCTTCTTTGAGAGTATCAATTTACAAACACACACAACTAACATGACTATGATTGTGAATATATCAATCTGCGGCAAGTGGCTAAAGTAGACGGATTCAGAGCATGCCTGATCACTGGTATCACCTTAAAACTGAATATACATGGAAAATACAATGCCTGGAACATGAAGTAGTGTGTTTTACTTGTAAGAGCAAAATAGCAAGGTTCCCAAATTTGGAGCACTTTAGTATTAAAATGGTGCAATTTAGATACCCTGCCTACAGAGCACACTCAGTTAAGTAAACATTGTGTCAGAGATCTATCGCCATAGAACATAAACACTTGCAATAAACAGACTCATCTTCATGCATGTTGTAATTTACAGTTTTAATGTGGCTGTTTTATTCTCTGACCTATTGATCTGGATTTCTCAGTAGTTCATTTAAGCAAACCACATCCTGGACTGCTCCCAATCTGGCCTCTTCACCTCAGGCTCAGGCAATCACCATCACTGCCTCAATTCAGGAAGGACCTCAAGAACTGGCTCTTCGACTGAACCACAGTGCCACGGTGAACCAGCAGTTCCCCTGCCCAGCACTTTGAGACCCTTGCGGGTGAGTAGTTGTGCTTTACAAGTCGTTGATTGATTGATAGAGCAGTATGACCAAGGACTTTTGAGCTCTTTACAGGTTCATATAGGAAAAATTATAATGTAAGGGGCTCAACAGGAGTAGGTTCTGTACTAGAGTGGAAAGGGGAATTAAATAATCCCAGAATTTGTAGGTTGTAGGGGAATAGGTTTCTCCATGGCAAAAAGCATCTACACTGTAAACCAAAAAAGGTACCAAAGAAAGTACCATTGAGTAAAGGTATAGGCATTTGATAGCGTAAACTGGACATTGTGAGCTAGATTTATTAAGGCTTTGTGTCAGGTTTGCAATACTTTTAAGCTATACATATATTTAAATTCTACTAATTTTCACTTTTCAAGTTGATGATAACTATGTACACCTGTAATTAACTTCTTTGTATGGACAAGCAATCTCTGGCTTCCAATGATACTTTTTTTTCACCACCCTTCCCCCTGTGCAAGAAATTAATATTTAACGTTTGTAGTGATTTGTGATTTAGCTGAAAAAAAGATCTGAGGGATCTCGCTTAATGAACATTTTAATTTGATTTAAGTTAAAATAAGATAATGGACACCTATTTCCTAATTCAAGTGTTGGGTGTTTTGCTCACATTCTATTGTTTTTAGATTTCCCCTTTTAAAATAATTCCATTTTAAAGAATATAAAATCTACACAAACAGTATTTTCAATATGAGAACACACTTTCTGAGAAAGGTTAAGAGAAAAACTATGTTAATTACACATTCCTAAGACTTCAGCAAAAATGTTTCAATTCTGCATCGACACATTAACTGAACTCAGATATTTTTTCAAAATTTGAAACAAACACCAACCAAGTAAACCGTTTTCTCCAAATGAGTTTGTCTTCTGCTTTGTGTCCAAGAGTATACTGCTGTAGTTCACTGTTTGGAGCCTTAAAATCGATCTTTATTTTGAAGTTCATTTGGAAGCTCGTCCATCCATTTGATAAAATGGAATTGAACACACTTTCACACTGTCATTTTTTAGTGTTGCGATGACAAACATGCACCATTTCAGATAGACAACAAAACATACTCGTGTGTGTGATGCAGAGCAAGCGAACATGAACAGAATCAAATCACGGTCTTTGCCAGAGATCAATGACAGTGGTTTGCAGGTTTCAGGATAAACTGATGATTTAAACTGCTGAACTTTCAATGAAGTAGAAACAGTCTCTCAGTCACAGTTTATAGTCTAGACCATGTTCACTTCACACGACACCACTCATGCTTAAAGAAAGATATCTTTTTCAAAACCTAATAGCTAGTGTACTATTTATTATGGAGTCACTCTGAAGGTTCAAATCAAATCTGAAAATATAGATCTCACTAGAGGATGATCAATATAATTATCTAGGAAAAAAATATTTCAGATAATTGAACATGTATTGACTCCTTGCGAACAATGGCAAGAAAAGCAAATGTCTACCCGGGATATCCAGTAAAGAATAAATCAAGGCATAGTAAAACATTGGTTGGTATGCACTGTTTGGAGACAAGCAATGCCACCCCCCTCCCCCCTCCCACACACACACACCTTATTTGCCATGTTTAACAGACAATTAGGGCCAGGGAATGGACGATTTCTAATTAATATTGAGGACATGTCTACTCGGAAAAAGTTCAAGGTGATATGTACAATGAATATTGCATTGAGATTGTTAGCACTTTATGATTTTCAATAGAAATGTATCGCAATATGCAACCCTTTATAATCAAACTTTATGTTAATGTTAATGTTAATGTTATGGGTGTCTTATATAGCGCTCGGCTACTCCAAGGAGTGTCCCGGCGCTTTCTAACCCACAGCAGACTACAGAGGGCAAGGCAGAAAAATAGAGAAGAAGCAAGCGGATCACTGTCCATAGAGCCACGTCTTCAGACCCTTTCTGAAGGCCAGCAAATTCGGAGTACAGCGGAGCGACAGAGGGAGGGTGTTCCAAAGCTGGGGAGCCAGACGTTTAAAAGAGCGTCCCCCTACCCTTGCTTTCCTAACAGCAGGGACAATGGCAAGACCAAGAGATTCCGATCTAAGGGATCTAGTTGGTTTGTAGAAAGCAAGACGTTTCTGAATATATTCAGCTCCCACCGCATGGAGTGCCTTATGCGCCAGCGTAAGTGTTTTAAAAACAATCTGCTTCCGAATAGGGAGCCAGTGTAGGGAGTGTAGGAGATCCGAAGCTCTCGCTCGACGAGGTAGGCCAAAAATCGCCCGTGCCGCCGAGTTTTGGACCACCTGAAGTTTTTGTAGTAGATAGTCCGGAAGACCTAAGTATAAAACATTTGAGTAGTCCAGCCTGGAACAAATTAGAGCCTGGACCGTAGTCTTCCTATGCGCAAGCGAGAGCAGGGGAAGGAACTTGCGTAACATTTTGAGGAGACCATAGCAAGTGCCAGTCAGTCCAAGGATCTGGGACTTAAGCGATAGGCTGTTGTCAATTTTGACCCCCAAGTCCTTAGCAGCCAAAGAGGAGGACGCAGGGGGGAACATGTTCACAGGCCACCAATCCCGCCAGCTCGGGTCGGCCTGACATCCGAAGAAAAGCACCTCTGATTTATCGGGGTTGCACTTGAGGCTGTTTCGCTGAAACCATTCGAAAACAGCCCCAAGACACCCGCGGATGCTCTCTCCATCGAACTCAGCCCCCTTACCACAAGTGAAAAGGAGCTGGGTGTCATCGGCGTATGACACGATCTGAGCCCCAAAGGACTCCGCCAGCACCGCCAAAGGGGTCATAAAGATATTAAAGAGAGTCTGGCTCAGCACCAACCCCCTGCGGGACTCCGACCTCCAAAGGCGGCACTTCGGCTGAGTATGGGGGGCCCAGACCACCTGCCGGCGACCAGCTAAATAGGATCTAAACCAGCTCAACACCGTCCCTCTCATTTATAACAATTGAACCTGAGAGAGTTTGTTCCTGCTGCTCATATTAGAATCAACAGACACATGAACCGATAAGGAACAAAGACATCTCAGGGAAATGTAACCAATATTTTATTAAAATTTTACATTCTTTACAATTCTTCAAATGTTAAATACAAGCTTGAAAATGCACTAACAATTAGGTTAAGTTTCTATAACATGAGTTGCAGCACGCAACAATAATGTATCGCTTAAAATGAAATAAATTCTGATAATATCTCCAATAACTGGTTTCAGGTCGCTTGAGTTCAGAGAGGACCTGTCCTGCCAACTCAGGGTGGATTGTTCTTCTCGGACAGGACTAAGGCTGATATTCACTTACTGGGTCCTTTGTGAGGTGGCTTGGTGGGCATCATAAATTAACTTGGATTCAGCCCCAAGTAATTTTCAGTCTCTGAGAATAATACAAGCATTCAGCACATCACCTTTTTGTATTCCTTATTATTTACACATTAGACCCTCAGCTATTCATAACATTCTCTCAAAGTCATTCACAACATAACAAATCAATACCAACTCACAATGCCAGTTACCATTCCCATCCTTGTTATATTCAAGTTATAGCAATTCATACCACAATCCAGTGCCATTTAACACATTGCGCTCACATGGTTTCAGTACACCACTGAATAGCAAGCAACCACAACCATTGAATGTAATTAATATGCAACTCAACCATCCTCTTACCTACTTAACTATTGTATACAGCATTAAGTCACAGTCACTCTCAGAACCACTTACCTACAACAGCAACGACACTGCTCCTTAAATGGCCACTCACCATGACCTCGCATAGCTTTTCTCATAATTCATTATCACCATTTTCAACACAACACATCCACTGCCATGCACAGGGTTGCTCTCTGCATCACTCATCAACAGTGAGCCATAAACTGATAATCCATTTTTCATTCACCATCAGTCCTTACCAGGACAAATATTTTGCCTCGAATACAAACTATCATCCTTATTGTCCCCCATTATCAGATTTTGCAAAAATGTTTTTTTTACCATTACCCAATAAATGAACAACTTTCTAACTTCGGGATGCAGTAACTTCAAATATGAAATGTACTAATTAATTTCTCAAAAACAATGACTTGCATCAGATATCCGATTTACCTGAGATTACCAGACCATTTTAGCTACTCAAGAATCAATTAATTCTTCCCTAGAGAGGTATGGTGGCAGGGACTACACGTTTTCCAGCTTTCCGGAGCCATGAATTATTGGAAGTGTAAACAACTCCAAACTTGATAATTCTGGCCTGGGAACCAAAGCCTGATTTTGCTGCTGCACGAGCAGGCCCCAGCCCCCCCCCCACGTCCCCTGCATTGCTGGAATGGTGATGCGTATGACAAGCACTGCAGACAGAAGTCTTCCGAGACCGCCCTGACCTTCCACTGCCCACACATCCTGTTACCCTCCGGTTGATACTTTCCTCCTGCTCAGAACAGGTCGAAATTATTACAGTTTGTTGGCACTGAAGAACTTCCCTGTAAAGTATTTGGTACCTCCAGGCCCAAAATGTAATTCCCCATTCTGAGAAAAAGGTCCATCATATCTGGAATTTGTTGCAAAGGTTCTGGAGGTGATGTCAAAGGCCTGCTCAATGGGGGTTGGGTGCAGGCCCTTCACTCAACCCTTTCTGTACATGGAAGACTTTGTGCAGTGAGGAAAGACTTTCTTTTATAGTAGCTAGGTGTGGTATATCATAAAAGAGACTGACAGTTCACTAAAAAAAAGGCTATTAAAGTATAGTGAATGTGTGGTGATGTGTTTATACAGAAGACTGTGAATATTCCGTGAGGTCATCTGGAATGTTATGCTTGGCAGTTGGCATCCTCGAGGTGCTCCTAGTGACAGTTGCTGCCTGACTCTCAGCTGCACCAGGCACGGTTAGCTTTTGTTACGATATTTCATCAGTAAAATCCTATAGCAACTTATGGCTGTACCTAGAGTTAGGTCACTTCTGCTGTATTTTCTTTATATTACCTTTACCCAACCAAAGATAATTTGATAACCACTATGAACTCAAACACAATTGTGTAAAATTAGTTTCACAATACACAATATAAAAAGCCCCTCATTTTCAGTGTGTTGTTGCTTGTAATCATGGTGAGTAGTGAAATTTGAGAGATACATATTTTTTACGGAACACCTAATTGAGAAGGAAATATTTTGGGGAGGAAGGTATTATCATTTTAACTTGATAATTTTTATTAAATCCATATTTATTTTTTTGTGTGTGGTCCTTACACTTTCTGAACCACTCCCTTCTGCCCAAGTTACCTTTACTACCATGGTATTTGGTAGGAATATAGTAGCAATTGTAATGTTTCCTTTACGCCACCGTTTTATAATTGCATCCTAAGATGGCAGCAGGACCTCCTTGCATTTTAGACTCAATGTAACATTGCCTTGAGCAGCTGCTATTTCACATCTATAATACCATGCTGGCTCAAAAGTTACTGCCTTCAGTCTTATCATTTAATCAAAATTAAAATGGTTCCTGCATTATATTTGTCTGCTTAGTCATCAATTATCATCACATTACGTTTTAACACTTAAAAATAAATCTCTATTTTCGATTCATCCTTACCAGCAAACTTTTCTAAATACTTGCGGCTTGTGATTTCAATAATGATTCTAGGAAGGCAGAAAGACTAATGCACGTGACAAACAGATCAAGTTTCATATCTTTATCAACCAGCCATGGTAATTTGATGAACAATATTGGGTAATGGTAATGTATAATTTTTATTTAAACGTATGAGGTTGTAATGGGAGATAAATCACTTTAATTCATTCATACATTCAGCATACACATTTCAACCTGGAGTAGTACGTCATTTAGTTTATATGGGATCATATTCATTTTTGATTGGAAATGTTAACTCACTTCATCAATTTTGTCACAGAAAATTAGGTAGTCAAACTCAGTACGTCAGATTTTTTGTATTTTCATAAGGCCATTCTCTCTCTCTCTCTAAAATATTTTCTATCGAGAGATAGATTTTATGATTAGCATAGAATATCAAAGACCCTAAATAATCAAACATATGTTAAAACAAGCAATGACAATGTCAATTGGTCGGCCATTCGCAAGACTGCATCTCTTTCCTACTTTCTCCTCTTCTTTTTTTCCGTGCAAATATGCAACACGTAAAAATAGCAAAAGCTTAAAAAGTCTAAAAATAAAGAAGACTGTGCAGCCCAAGTGTACTAGCCCAAGTACTGAAGTCTGCTCTCCTACAGGTAGCTGTATTCATGTGATCAGGCAAAATGCTACCATTCACAGTGCAAGACACCTGATGGATATAATGATCTAATTCATCACCCCATCCTGTATGTTGTGGTGGATGGAAAAAGAATATGATTGACTGCTGAATGGACAAACGAATATAGAGAGCTGACACAAAGTCCTTGCATGTAGATATGTATGTGTTTTTGGAAAACATAAAGCTTGCTAAACAGCTGAAGTTGTCCCTGGGTTGAAAGTAAGTACAAAGGAAAAAGGACGGTAAAAAAGGACCCAGCTGGGCTTCCTAAAGCAGAAATCACTGGAAAATACTTTCTATTTGAAAAAGCCCAGAAAAATGCCAATACAATAAGCACTGGAGAGCCTGCATTTTTTATTTCTTTTTTTGCAAACATTTGCAATAAGCCTTAAATATGCGGAGCATGCATATGTCTGCAAAAAGATAATTATGACCCATTCAAAAACTACGTTTAAAAAACCCCCAATCAGTATGACATTTCACGTAGCTACAGTTAGCTCTGGTAATTACTAGATGTCTTTTCTAAGTCAAAATAACATTGTGTGAAGTCTTTACCAAGACTGCATCCTTTCAGAACTTTACTAGATGTACCTCTCAAGTCAGAAGCAACTGTTGAATACGGGTCGTCAGAATGTTTCATTCAGCCCACAGAATAGGCGGAATTTGGCGATTCAGCATTACTCTTGTGCCGCGAAGTTCCACAATCGCTGCATGGTAGAATCGTTTCCCCGTGAGGCTCTGTAAATGCAATTGAGAGCAAGATCTAGCGTCCACTAGTGCAATTTTTTAACGAGTGTGGTCACCGGCAGTTGTGGTGAGAAGGCTGCTTCTCGGTCAGATTAGGAGCTGCTTGATAAGATCTTCTAATCAAGAGGCAGCAAAATCAACTCGAATGGCTGTGTGCTCCTGTACACTGCAAGGTGGCGTTCATGCTGATTTTTCAGTGCTGCTCACGCTACTGGCACTAAACTGCAGCACGATCATTGTGACTTGCATAATGTTACCTGTTGGCTGAACTCCACTGAATCTCTCTGAGTTTTTATGTAGCTCCGTGGAATTCCACAGAGTAAAACTTCTTGTGTTCTGCCTAACCCTACTAATAACTCGGTCACAATGTTGCAATAACCCATGTGGTTACCAGCCGCGGTCGGTAGTAGGAGTTTCTGCAGGGCGGTGACGTGGGGAGTGGGAGGGGCAGGGTGGCGGGTAGTAATGTATGGATTACAGACTTTAACAGGTAAGTAAACATATAAATAAATAAAACGAATTTCGTTGCGTGCACTGCATCACCAAATGCGATGCAGTGCGCGCAACGAAATTCGTTTTATTTATTTATATATTTACTTACCTGTTAAACTCCGTAATCCATACATTACTACCCCCCACCATGCCCTTCCCCCTCCCCACGTCACCACCCTGCAGAAACTCCTACTACCGACCACGGCTGGTGGTTACTAAGGGGCAGATTTACTAACTTGCCACACAAAGCAACAAGCCACCTTGCTGAACTGTGTGGCAGGGAGAGGGTCGAAATGAGCCATATCTACTAAGATATGGCACCTTCTGCTCTCCCTTAGCTCTGGCACACTGTGGGCAGCCTAGCGCCAACACAGATACCCTTGCACTATGGTGCAAGGTTCCTTGTGTTACAGTAAATAACTGATTTTGTAAAGGAATGTACACCTTGCTGCAAAAAAAAACTTCTCTGGGACTTTTTTCTCTTTCTATGTGTACTACAGAATGTAGTATTTTGACATATGGCAGAGTAACGCAAAGCAGCGACTTGCACTGCCTTGCATTACTTCAGAATTACTAAACCACACAGAACAATGCAAGGTGGCTTTGCGTGGCTTAGTAAATCTTACTGAAGCCCTTGGCCACCTTTCATAATGCAATTGCAGTCCAAGGACTTTATTAATCTGGGTCTGAATGTCCCTCGTGAGTATAAAGTAACTGCTTAAAATGTCCTTCAGAAAGTTGAGTGTGTGTGGCTTAACATAAAAGGTACATATCCGCTTTTGCAACTTTAATAAAGCTTTGATATTCTTTCATGTAGGTGCAGTTCCACATGCCGTTTCTAGACGTCCCTCACAAGTCAAATGGAAAAGCATTGAACTTCTCACATAAATCTGCAGTTCCACTAGTCATTTCTAGGCATCCCTATCAAGTCAGAGGCAAAACACTGAAACTCTTAAATGAATCTATGCTTTCTCTAGTGGTTACTAGGCGCTCTTCACAAATGCAATGTAAAAGCATTGAAATTCTTACACAAAACTGCAGTTCCACTCTTCATTTCTAGGTGTCTCTCAGAAGTGAAATGCCACAACATTGACATTCTTTTTAAGTGAATTACAGTTCCACAAGTCTTTACTAAGTGTCCCTCTAAAAGTCAAAAGCAAAATCTTTGAAATTCTTACTTGAAGCTTCAGTACCACTAGTTGTTTGAAGGTCTCCCTCAAGTCAAATGCAAATACATTGATATTCTTTCGTGACACAATTCGTTACTAAGTGTCCCTTACGATTCAAATGCAAAAGCATTGAAATTCTTACATAAACCTACATTTCCACTTGTTGTCACTAGATGTCCCTCAAAAGTGAAATGGAAATGCATTGAAATCTTTTCATAAAATTGCAGTTCCACATGTCACTACTAGGTGTTCCCTCCTAGTCAAACGCAAAAACATTAAACTAATTACCCATATAAAGTGCAGTTCCACTTGTTGTTAATAGAGGTCCAGCTCAAGTCAGAAGCAACAGCCTAAAATTACCTGCACCAAGATGATAGAGTGTGGCTTTAGTATATAAAGTTTCATACATTTTGCTTTTTTAACAAGTTGTGCCTATTTTCCATGGGTTTAATTGTTGCCAAAGCTTGTTTATAATAATGAGTCCAAAATACAAACTTCAATACATTACTTGATTATTGTTTTAAGTTTGTGATCACACCCTACTATTTATAGGAACTTTTATTCATTGGTAAGTGAAACATAAATCCTTTATATTGAATGTTTATGTTTTGGTGACAGGATAGTCTTGCGTGCTCCGCATGGGAGATCATTTTATTTTTGAATTCTACCTTTAGAAGAAATCGGCATTAATGCAGCCTTCTATTGACAGTTTCTCTGGGGCATGTAATATTACAATAGTTTTGTAAAGCTTCCTTACTGCAGCCTTTTGAAGCTCCCCTTTGTGAGAATGCCATTACTTCAGCCTTCTGATGAATGACCTGCACCAAGCTGAGGGCGTGTGGCTTTAGTATGAACATTTGTATACACACTTTTGCTATTTTAACCAGATGTGCTTGTTTCTCACAGGATTATTTGCCAAAGCTGGTTCATAATAATAAATCCAATTACAGCTTGAAATGCATTTAGTGAAAATATTTTACGTTTGTGATCACATCCTACTATTTATAGGAATGTTTGTTCACTGGTAAGTTCAACATAGTTAATAGTTTATTTGATTGTTTATGTGTTGGTGACAGGAAAGTCTCACCTATTCCATGTGAGATTCTAGGGGATAGGGGTGTTAATGCATCCTTGTGAGGCTTCCTCTAGGAGTGAGTGGAGTTAATGCAGCATTTTGACACTCCTCTAAAGCACTGAGTGAATCTATGCAGAAACACATTAACAGAGTCTGTGCAGCACGCCAAGACATCCCATTCTTATAAAAGGTCCCTTAGCTCTGATGGTTGGAAAGTTGAGTTGTACCCCATCTGTCCTGGGCACACAATAGCATGAGGCACTGTTAACATAACTACAGCAATCAGCAGTAGTCGAAAGTGATGTGTCTAAGGACAGGCTAAAACCTATTCTTCATTTCTTCATAACCAGCATTCATTAATTAATGTAATGGGCTCTCAAAAAACATTTTGGACAAATATAGTACTGTATGAACTTCCGATTTTCACAAAGGGAGACAAATACATAAAAAGATGTGAAATAAGTTTAACAGTCATTTAATTTATATTGAATTTCTGCATTCAGCTTATTGTATTTAAGTAGAATGAGGGTCCCTAAAATGGTTTTCTAGATACTCCATATATTTATTTGTCAAGTTTGCAAAGATAGCCTTTCTTCAGTACAACCAGACATAGGTTTTAGCCTATGAACCGACGCATTTCCCACACAACTGGCACATCTCCTTTGCTGCTCAACACTTCTCCCTCCAACTCGATGCATCGCCCTTGCTGCGTGGACTTTTCTGATGCAAGGACATTGCCAAAGACGTTGCATGGCTCAATGTAGACCATCATTGCCAATGCATCTCTATGCAAGGATATCGCCTTGCTCAATGAAGCTCCCTAGAGCTACCGTTGCACGATGCATCTGCTCGCCTAGACATTGCATCACCTCTGCTGTGCAATGCATCCTCGACACAAGACTCAGCATCTCTTCACATATAGGGTTAAGGTACTGTTCTCAGCAGGCCTAAGTGAGTCCCTGTAGCTCACCCAGCCTCCATCATTGTCATCCTGAATTTGTGAATTTGTCCCGGTCCGTTGAACAAGATAACAACAATTGCTGCTTTGTACTTTTTGGCTCTGTTTTTACTTGGATCTTTAAATTTGCATATCTCCTGTTCTATTGCTTGGCTTTTTGTCATTTTGGTCTTGTTTTATTTATAACAGTTTACTCTAGCTTTCTAAATTGGTGTGGGATTTTTCTTGTGTTGTTTTTTCACTTTATTACTCTTTGAAGTGCTGCATAAATACTTTACACATTGCCTCTAAGTTTGACTTCTCTGTGCCCAGCTACCAGAGAGTTGAGCACAGGTTACTTTGGGGTTTGATTATGACTTCACTCTGACAAGAATTGTGGTTGCTGCCTGAGTAGGGTTCAACTCCACTTCAGTTAGCCAATTTCTCGCATGCTTATAAGACATTGGGATCCAGGGACATGCACTCAGCTGGATCTGCTCCTACCTGACTGGAATGACCCAATCAGTAAGCCTGGCACCGCACACCGAAGATGCCTGCGGCCGCATCTGCTATGTTCCACACGAATTGTCTCTGAGATTGACCCTCTTTAACACATACATGTTATGTTAATAGGTTTTTAAAGAGCGTGTATACCAATTGTGGTTGTGGCGTTAGTGTTAGATAAATGTCACATGTAAGGCAGAACCGAAAAGCCAGGTTTTTAATTGCTTCCTAAACTTTAGAAGATTAGGCTGCACTATAAGATGGTCAGGCATTAAGTTCCACCAAATAGCTGTAACAAGGGAAAACCTTCTTCCTCCCCAGTGAGCTTTGTTGTTTCTTGGAGTCACAACTAGTCTTTCTACACTAGACCATAAGCTACGTGAAGGTATATACCATTTAAATATCTTTTGAAAGAAGAGTGGTTCAGTCTGTGCTGAGCTTTATGAGCCCGATATAATACTTTGAATTTGATTTGAGCCCTGATTGGTAGCCAATATAGATTTCTAATGGTTTGGGAAACAGAGCGGACTTGAGAAGGGTCAACAGCACCCATTGAGCCACGTTTTGAATCGTCTACAGTATGTTCAGCAGTTGATTTTGGGAACCAACATATCATTCATTACAGTAGTCTAATTTAGGACTATGATGATAGATTTCTCTTGGGAGGAAGGGGAGAACTTTTTAAAATATCCTCAAATGGGAGGATGTTACCCAACTGGTGTGGTTCATGAATACTATCTTATTTTCAAGGATGACCCGCAGGTTTCTGGCTTTCTGAGCTGGTAGTGGAAGGGGTCCCACATTAGGGGGCCACCAGGTAGGATTCCAATAAGAGGTGTTATTGCCAAACAACAACTCAGTTTTCTCTGAGTTTAACTTGAAACAGTTCAATTGCATCCAATGTGCAATGCTGCCTATACAGATATTAAACTGGGTGGTGACTTTGTCATATTCAGAAGACACCAACATCACTATTTGGGTGTCATTGGTGTATGAAAATATGGAGAAGCCACATGGTGGAATTAGTTTAATCAGGGAGTGATGTAAATAATAAAAAGGGTAGAACTCAGTGAAGATCCTTGTGATACTCCACAAGGAAGAGTGAAGGTGGAGGAGGTTAAATCATCTAAGGTGACCACATGCTCCCTGTCAGACAAACATTGACTGATCAGTTGTAAAGCCACACCCTTGATGCCAATGCTATCTAAATGTTTGGCCAAAGTGGAATGGTCAACCATGTCAAATGTGGTCTAAAGGTCAAGCAAGATCAGGATTGATTTGCCTCCTCCATCCACAATGGCTCTGATTTTCTCTGTGGCTGCTACCAGAGTAGACAGGGCCGGCTTTAGTACACTTGGCACCCAGTGCAACGATCCCTTTTGACGCCCCCCACGTCCCATGACCACGTCATCGGATCTCTCACTACCACCTGCAAATGTGCCCCTCATCTCTCCTAACATGAGATATTGCTAAACACAGCACCACCCTGAGGTCACGGCGCCCCCTCCACAGGTCAGCGCCTGTGCGGAATGCTCGTCTGCACAGTCGCACTGCCCTAAAGCCGGCCCTGAGAGCAGATTCCGTGCAGTGGTTCGATCTAAATCCGTATTGCAAGGGATCGAAGATGTTACTAGATTCGAGAAGAATCATGATCATGATCTCTTGGTTTATGGCTCTTTCAAGAATCTTACCTGGTAGTGGTAAGTGTGAAATTGGTCTGTAATTCTTGACTTCAAGAGGGCCACATTAAGGTTTTTTCAAATGGGGAAAGATGGATACATTTATCCACGTGAGAGGAAACTGACCAGAGGGCTGAAATGGTTTTAGTCACAGGGTGTAGGACCTGTGGGAGACAGGGATATGAGTGTGGACCTGATTGAAAGGATATTATAAGGGTTGTTATCTTCTCTTTCATCAACAAAGTGAATGTGGATATAGTGGTCAGGCATTGACCAGCTTTAGCGGAAATGGTTTCCACCACCTTCTCAATCAGTGGGGGCTGATTGGAAATATCCACTATTTGAGTGGAAGCTGAAACAATTGTATTCACAGAACAAATTGTCAATTCTGTTGCATAGTTGTTAATCTGAGATGACCACATGCTTGTTACAAAAATTGGAAAGTAACTGTACAGTATTGAAAAGCTCCCAAATGGAGTTGCTGGCTAATTTGACTTGATCTGCTTTTAATTAGGCACATTTGTGCTTTGTATTCTTTTCTAGTGGTTGTATATTTAGTGTTTTCCTCCGGGCAGTACTTCAGCCTCCAGGGTTGCTCCTGCTGCCTGCATTTTTTCTTGAGATCTCAAGGCTCCTGGGAATACCACGGTTACAAGGGAGGGGCCATGTAGTGAGGCCTGATTTTCAGGGGGACTAGCTGAGAAACAGCTGCCTCAATACATTCAGCAAAGTTGGCAGAGGCCTGCTCAATGCTGTCACTCGTAAGAGGCAGTGACTCAGACAGCAGATTATTTAATTGCATTTCATGTAGTCTATTTTATTCCACATGATCGCTCTAGCAAGCATGATTCACTCTCACAAGATCAACATTCTCTAATACATCAACTACACATAACTCATTCTCTCCCTCGCGGACAAGTCGCCAAAGACCCGGCTCAAGCTCAATGCATGCATGACTGAATCCTACCACTCGATAAAGACCAACTGTCTGAAACTGAACACCAACCAGACCGAAATCTTGATTCCCGCGGAAGAGCACTTCACTGTGGGACTCCACCTAGTGCCCAACATAGCTAGAACCAACTCACAACTCCACCAGCCATGTAGAGAACCTCTGCACCATCATCTCATCTACAGAAAACTCAAGATGATTGCCCAAGTCCATGCTGTTACCCTCCTCATGCTTCCATAGCCTGAAGATTTTAGGTAAGATTTCCAAATGGCTCCCAATAAGCACCTAGGAAGCCTTTACGCATCTCCTCATCACAAGCAAGCTAGACTACAGGAACACGCTCTATGCTGGATCAGCAAAAAACTCACCAGAAGGCTACAGATCATTCAGAACTCAGTGGCCAAAATTTGTCTTCACCTCCCACACCTCACTCACATCACACCAAACATAAAGACCATCCACTGGATCCCCATTTTCAAACATGTGCAATTCAAACTCCTTGCCCACTTTCAATTCACTGCATAACACTAGCCCAGCATACCTCAACAATAGCATCTCATTTCACAAACCTTACAAACACCTCCATTTTTCTGGACCCCTACTTCACACATCCCACGCGTATGGCAAACCAGATCTGGTGGTTGACCTTCTCTGACATCACCCCTATTGCGGGAAATGACCTGTCACTACATATAACAGACTCCTCCTCATTCCTTGAATTCTGCGGAGGAGCTGGCTTTTTGAGTATGCTCACTACACCCTAGGTTTGGCTCGATTCACACCTTCTCAGTGCCATTCTGTAGAAAAGCATCCATCACCATTACACATGGGTCCGGCCTCCAACTGAAATAATGTATTATCTGTGCTTTTAAATGGGAGACAAAGAGATCTTTCATGAAGGGGCCCCAACATTTTGTTGAGACTGAGAAACCTTTGGATGTAACTATCAATCTCTGTGATGCATTTGAACCCTTGAATATCAGCCACTACCCAATTTGACTGGACCTGGAAGATATTTAGCTTTAGGGGGTGTACCTCATTTGAGACAAACTTTTGATTGAGGGGTCACAAAATGTGTTTGCGTCATTGACTTTGCTACCCTCAGACAATTTATGTACTGCACTGCTCTCAGACTATCCATGTGTAAGAGCATTGCCCTTTCTACGTTGGCTTTTGAAAAGCTGCAAATTACAAAGGAGCCTGCAAGAAGGTCTAAATAATTTGTGTGCAGCAACAACTGCCTCTCTGACCATTCTCTCCCAGTGGAGTACCTGCACACTGAGTCCCCAATGCCCAGAGACTTGCACCTGAATCTACTACTAGATCTGGAGATGTAGATAATAATAATAATAATAATAATAATAAAGGAGTTTGTAGAGCGCCTGGTGACGCCATCCCGGCGTGTCGCCGCGCTGTGGAGAGAGCAGCAGAAAAGGAGTGACAGACCTAAATGGTAAACAGATGCGTTTTTAAAAGTTTCCTAAAAATTGTTTCAGACTTGGCTAACCTGATGTCGATTGGGAGGGAGTTCCATTGGTTGGCTGCCAACACACGAAAGGAGCGACCTCCCATTCTGGTCTTCTTTATACGAGGGACTTTAAGAAGACCCATGCCCATAGAGCGAAGTGCTCTGTTGGGCTTGTAAGGGATGGCTAGATCCTTCAGATATTCAGGGGCTTTCATCGTGGTTATCCTATAGCAAACTAGAAGTGCTTTAAATAGGATCCTCTTTTTTATAGGGAGCCAGTGAAGAGCAGCCAGAGTGGGTTTGGATGCCGTTCTTTTGGGGAGTCTGAGGACTAGCCGTGCTGCCGTGTTTTGAAGCACCTGGAGCCTTCTTATGTTCTTTTCAGTTGTCCCCAGTAGCAGCACGTTAGCGTAATCAATACGGGAGGTGACTAATGCTTGTGTCATGGTGCGTCTGGCCTCTAAAGGCAGAAGGTCCAGAGTACGATTTAAGGTCTTCATTACCCCAAAGCCTTTCCCTACTACTTTATTAACGTGGCTCTCAAAAGAGAGTTTGGGATCAACCCAGACCCCCAGGTTCTTAGCCTCCTTGCAAGGGATAGGTAGTGGGCCCAGACAAGGAGGCCACCATTCCTGAGTCCAGCTAGCATCATTGCCCCCTATCACTAAAACCTCAGTTTTTGAGCCATTGAGCTTCAGGCAGTGTTGGTTCATCCAGCCTGCAAGCTCCTGCATGCAGGTTTTAAAGTTGGCAGCTGCTAAAGTGGGTGCCTGTGATAGGGAGATGAGCAGTTGAGTATCGTCGGCATAAGATACTAATTTTATGCCGTACGATTGGACCACATCTGCCAACGGGGCCATATATAGGTTGAACAGGGTGGGGCTCAGGGCAGAGCCCTGAGGCACCCCCTGTTCTAAGGCTATGCTGTTTGAGAGAAACATGCCTCTCTGGACCTGAAAACTGCGGTCAGTGAGGAAAGCTTTTAGCCAGCCCAATGCCGCCTTGGTGACCCCAGCTCTGCTCAGACACTGTAGCAAGATGGAATGTGCCACAGTGTCGAACGCAGCGCTGAGGTCCAGCATAATAAGTGCCATTGTGTGACCTTCATCTGCTCCGATCCGTAGAGTTTCGGTCGCTCTCAGGAGGGCAGTCTCAGTAGAATAGTTCTTCCGGAAACCAGATTGGGAGCTGTGCAGTGCTTTATTAGATTCTAAGTAATCCATGAGTTGGGTGTTGGCTAGTTTTTCAGTCACTTTCGCAAGGTAAGGTAGGAGAGAAATGGGTCGTAAATTTTCCAGTATGTCCTGGCTTACATTGGGTTTCTTTTTAATTGGCAAAACTATTGCTTTCTTCCAATCTCCCGGAAGGGAGGCCGAAGAAAAGGATAGTTGAATTATGTGTCTAAAATAGGGTTCCAGTACTTCTAAACTGGCAGTAAGTACTTTCGGGGGGGCCGGATCACGAGGGGAGCCTGATTTGACACTTTTACAGACGTTTACCAGTATTTCAGAGGGAGGAACCGAGAAACCGTGCAAACATGACTCAGTAGGACTGGCCTCTATGCTTTCCTTGAAATCATGGCCAGAGGTCAGATTGCCAGAGAAGTTGGCATAGATATCAGTGATTTTCCCCGAGAAGTACTTTGCAATTTTATTGCAAGTTTCCATCGAGTCATTGCAGGACATATTATCATTTGAGAGTACAGAGATCTCCTTAAAGATTTTGAAGAGCTCCTTAGAAGAGTTTTCTGCCTCACCAATACGATTTTTATAGTGCGCGGCTTTGGAGGTACATATTTTTTTATTATACTCCTTTTGCATTTTTTTATATTGTGCTTTAATAATAGGGCAGAAGTTAACACGCCATTCACGCTCTAATTTTTTACAAGCAGATTTAAACGTCTGAAGTTCAGGAGTATACCACTGAGTGGATTTCCTCGCGTTTTTGGAGTTTTTCTCACTACGAATAGGAGCAGTTTTGTCAAGGGCTCCTAGGATACGGTTCTGCAGGTGACTGTAGGCAGTTTCACAGTCAGTACCTCCTAAAGGACCTCCTATTACGAGTAATTCGTTGAAAGTAACCTGAGAAAAAAGTTTCCATTTCCGCCGCTGGTACCGGTGCTCAGAGCCCTTTTTGGAATCAGCCTCAGATAACTGAATGAAAAAAGGAATGATGGAATGATCGGACCAGGGGACCGGAATAGGGGACGAGGATTGTACTCCAGAGTGGTTTCCAAAGATAGGGTCTAAGAGGTGACCAAGTCTGTGAGTGGGGTCATGATTGATGAGGTCAAGCTGTAGGGAGTGGAGTTCTGACCTGATGTCCCTCGCTTCCATATCAAGGGGATCATCGAAGTGAACATTCATATCACCAAGCACCAGGAATCTGTTTTTCCTAATCGCTTGGTGTGCAGTGACTTCTATCAGGCTAGCAATAAAATCGTACATCCTACCTGGGGGTCTGTACACGAGAATGCCTGAGAGGGAGGTTTGAGGTCCTGTGATGATGGTGAAAGCGCCTGCTTCACAGTGATCGATAGTCAGGGGCAATAGGGAGCATTGTATAGGGGTTCTAGTAGCAATTGCAATACCTCCTCCCCTGCCTTCCTTCCTATCCAGTCTAGCAAGGGAGTAGCCAGGCGGCATAGCCTCTATGATGTCAGGGTCTGAGAATTCTCCCAGCCAAGTCTCGGTGAAAAACATAATATCAAAGTCCTCATCCTCAAGTAGGTGGTAGATTTGAGTACTATGTTTACTGAGAGAGCGGCAGTTTATCAGTCCCGCCTTAGTCTGCCTATTAGCGGGAGCCTTCATAGGTGGAATAACGGGCTTGAACGAGCACAGGGAACAGCCATGTAGTGATAGCGCCTCCATGGAGTGTTTGCAGTGTAGGGAGACCTCGGGACAAAGAGCTAGCAACTCCTGTCTATCATACCGTAGCATGGGGATGACATGAGACCAGAGTCCTTGGCCCCGCGCCCCGTCCTGTCGCGGACGGGCGCAGACGGGCTGGACTTTGGCTCGACTTCGGCGCGCTTTCGGCGCGCCCGCTGCACGCGTCCGCTGCGCGGTCGCGGTCCTACGCACATTTTATGGGAGGGGTAGGGGCGACTAGAGCGCTGAGCTTGAAGCCCTGAGCCCGGAAGTGTTGGGCTCCTCCTCCACCCTCCGCAACAAACGCCCAAGATGGACGCGGCGGACCGGGGCGGGAGTTAGACAGTGAAGTACCCAAGCAAAGTAATTTCAGCCTACAGGTGAGGCGCAGTTTTAAAAATAACACAGCAATACACTGACAAGTAAAATTAGCAGTAGTCGCCAAGTTTTAAAAACGCTATAGGATCAGCGCTCACAGTGCATGCTATGAACACAAGCGTTAGCGGATAGAATCAGGACCACCAGTTTCCGGAATCCATGTAGCTTAGCTATGAAAAATAAATGTATTTTCCAATTTCCCCCCTTTTCAGGTGTTGTAGTAGTTATTGATAGAGGGGACCTGACAATGCTGCTTGAAGAAAACAACATTCTTTCCAACCCTTCCAACTGGAATAGAAACACAGAGTGAAGATCCAAAACTAAATACAGTTCCCTCTTAATTTGGGCAAACTTTTCTTCTGGGAGCCTTAATAACTCCCTCTGAGAATTCACAAGACACCCAAGAATCTCCATCTGCTTGAATGGAACAAGATGAAACTTCCCCCAGTTTCCTACAAAACCAAGCCTGCGAATCAGCTGTATGGCTGAGTGCACCAGCCTCGCTAACATGACTTTCTCCTGATTCAGGAAGATCATGACATCTAGATATGACAACACTCAAAGACCCTGCCACCTGAGTTTAATAAATTGGGTGAAACACCAAAGTGTAGAAGACAGCCCGAAGAGGAGGGAGGCAAACATGTAGATCTGATTCTCCTAAATGAACATAAAGAACTTCCTGTGGTGCTGACACATGGGAACTGTAAGTAAGCATCTTTGAGGTCTAGCTAATCCGTCAAATCACTGGGAGTAATATACCTCCAGGAAGAGTTATGGTTCCTATCTTGAACTGTGGTACAGCAAATAATTATTGAGACTCTTCAAATGTATGATAGGATCAAACTTGTTATTTTTCTTTACTATACATATCTTGCTCAACCCCCGCCTCCCCCAAGTCTAAAGTACACAGCTCTACTGCTCCCTCTAGAAGCAAGTCTTTCATCTCTAATTCAATGAGCCTTATTTCTTCCTAGGAAAAATGCATAATACCTGGCAGCTGAGTTTGAATCAAACAGGACTAGAACTCTATCTGAAAACCTCTTACAGTCTGCAGAACTCACTCGACAACCTTGTCCTTTTTGCATGCTAAATGAGATGTCCTGCCCAAAACCTTCATGAAGAGACTGGAAGACTTACCTCACATGGCAACTCCTCACCCTTGTCCTTTAACTGAGGGCATGTGGGCTACTCTCCTTCTCTGGGGGAAGAATCCTGGCCAATAGGCTGGCTATTAGTACCAGAAGGAGGGACCATTTTTGGGTAACTGCATGTTTGTTGCGAAAATTGGAAAGTAACTTTACCGTATTGTGTTCCAATTTTACAGCTTGTGTTCCAATTCAGAGAGGACCTGGCTTGACAGTTCTGGCGACACTGGTCCTATTTGGTCAGGGTGAAGACTGATTTACATATGGCAAGCTCTAATCTGTGATGGCGTGGTTAAGAAAGTATTGCTGGACAGTTTGATCCTTTGTTTATGTTTATCACTTGAGCACTATATTGCTGTTGTTTTCGCAAGACTCTGTGGTCAAGGCTTTTTGCCAAAACACATTGAAAATGCAGCCAACTTGGAATAACAAGGGTATAGAGAAATAGCACTGATAAACAGACATAGACACTTTTATTCACTACAGTGCAAAGGTACAATTCGAGTTTATTACCACAGTAGTTTAAAATTGCTATTAAAAAATAACTTTTTACTGCCTCACAGATTAATTCTAACCTTATTTTTCACAGGGAAACTCTAACCTGATAGCCTTCAGTGTTATTTACCTGCTAAACAAACCTACCCCCTTTAATTCTGGTTTTGGTTAGAGGAAACTTCAGTTAAAAGAAATACACATGAAAAAAGACCACCGAATAAACCATATATCATGATCTGCAGTGTGTACTTTGCTGTTTAATTTTGTTAATGCAGGGGAGGAACATCATGTCATGTTCAATTTGCTCCCCATAAACCATGGCCATTCTACACACTCAACAGTAGTAATAAATAACATATTATAATCCAAAAGTCTTCATATGTATGATGTATATGTATGATGTATATGTATGCACACCACACATATAGCATATACACCTATATAATACATACATACATATAATGCATAAATATAATATTGATATATAAATACATACAATACATGTATATATATTATACTGAGTAGATTTGTATTATATAGTCTTGCAGTGAAATGGCAAACATTAAAAAACTGTCTTAAAAATTCCCTGCAAAATTATAGCAGATCTGAAAGCAAGGATGTTCTAAAATAAAGACAACTGTACTTTTTTTTTGCTCTACAACAATTCTACATTCTATCCCAAAAGCATCTGATACTGGACTTTCAATGCTGTTCAGTGCAATACCCTAAACACTTTAATCTAAAAAAAATGGTGGGTATTAGGTGGATGTCCAAGCTCCCAGCAATGCTACCTATCATAATTGGAAGCTCACCCATTAGCAGTCTACCTTTCAATTATATGAAAATCATGTTTTTAGCGTTTCACAACATTCGGGATCAGCATGGCCTATAAATGAACCAGTTGTTCAAACTTCTCACCCTGTCATTTTCTAACCCGAATATAGAGTGGCACACTCTAATACCTCCAATGACTATTCTTGCATAATACCAATGTTAGAATCTTGTAGGAAAGTAGAATCTGCTTTCATAGTTACCCCCACTTTTTGCTGGCGTCAGTAGGTTTTTGACTAGTCTGGCTGGGATCCTGCTAATCAGGACCCCAGCCACTGTGCTTCCTCCATAAATTTGACATGTTAAGTATTTCGATACCTCCACATTTGGCTACGGGTGTACTCATGTAAGTCCCTAGTATATGGTACTAAGGTATACGGGGCATAGTTACACCAGGGGTTTCCCATGGACTGCACCATTTATTATGCCACCCATGAGCGGCCACTCAAACTGTGGCCCCTAGGCCTGCACTTCCAGCCTATGTAAGTGGCCTTTCAATCCTGAAGGCAGGGTCGTAAGTGTGAGGGTGCCCTGCTTGAGCAGGACACCCCCTACAAACCCCGGAGTTGATTCTCCAGGCTTTGTACGTGCAGTGAGACATGTTCATACATATAGTGGCCATGCGTCAGTACACAATGGCTAACTATTTTTTGGCTATACTGAACCTGGGCATGTTTTGTATCAAACATGTTGGAAACATACCCCCCGCTACCGGTGTTGGGGTATGATTCCATGCACGGGGGGCTCCTCCAGGAAGCCCTTAGTACTCCTGGTAACAGCCTAGTGCTACTGCCGATTCCAGAAAAAATTCTGCCCTCCTTCTGATGAGCTGAGCTTGAGCAGGGAAGGGAAAGTAATACCTTTTCTGTCACAGGGAGGTGTGACCACCTCCCAGACAGTACTTAGTGTATTGGGCTAGGGTGCGGGCGCTTCCCAGTGCATCCCAGACTGATTTGAAGGGCACATTTGGTGCTCTCCTTTCAGACTCTATTTAGAACTAGTTCAGGGAGCCCTTGGAACCTGCTCTGGTGCACATCTGGACAAAGGACATGGGAGTATCCTCCCCTTTGTCCAGCCCCTCCTCTGGGAGGGACACCAGAGTAGTCCTAACCCCTTTCTTAGGGTATAAAAGGGCTTACCTGTGGGTGGGTACTTATATTTGTCATGGGACAAGATTCAAGCCTGAAACCACATCACTCTTTGACCATCTGGACACACTGGACTTCGCTGGACTTTGCCGGGAACCACAACTGCATCACAGAAGACTCCTACTGCTGTGGCCTTGCTGTTCTGCAAGTCTTCTTCGTCATCCGTGTCTATGCTTCTTCGTCATCCATGTCTATGCCTCAACTGGGATCTTCTACAGACCTGTGGGCATCAAGGATACCCAAAATAATCTCCCTTGGAGTGAAGGAGTCACTCCCCGGCATTTGCAGGCACCGCAGAGGAGCTGACCAGTCTGCTGCTCCTGATGTCGCATGGACTTCGAATGACTGCGCAACACAGGTGGTAGATCTGCAACTCCATTGAGGCCTGACCTGTCCTCTCTGCAATTTTGAGGCAAGTATCTCTCATTGAAACTGCAGGGACTGCACCCTTGTGCACTGCGTCGATTTGCAATTGCCAAGGCTTGATGGCTGTGTCACTCCAGAGGTGTTCAGGCTACATGAAGCTCCAGCCTCCAGCATCTCTTCCCACAAAGATCTTTGTTCTCACTGCATCCTCTGCACCATGGGCCTTCTTCTTTGGTAAGCTGCTTGTGGTCCTCTTGCTTCAGTGGTCTCCCCTGCTTGCTCGTGACATGCTCTACTCTCCTGCACTTGGTGAATCCCTTGGACCTTGCTGATCCTAACATTGCTCCTTCATCGCTTTCCTCGATTGCTGCCAAGGCTTCTTGGTGCTCCCGCTGGACACCGACCCCTTGGTTTTCGTCTTCCAAAGTGGGATAGCTCATGAATGGCTCCTGGTCTACCTTAGTGTCGCCTGGTCCTCACAGCTGCAGCGACAAGGTCACAGTCATCACTCCTATATCAGCCGGCATCAGTGGTCATTGCTTTTCTGTGGCTTCTGGTCACCTCCGAGTGGCATACACTCTGTCCTGTCTCGTTTCAGGTTCTTCTCTTCAAGAATCCACCCTTGGATACCACCAGACTCTCACGCAGTTTTTGCCAGCAGCATATTTTCTGAAGTTCTCCATTGCCATCTACAGCAGATTCTGAGACCACTTTGCACCTATTCACCCGGTTTTCCTGGTGAAGGTAGCCTTGTTCCTGGGGTATCCACGGGTGGGGTGGCTCTCCAGTCTTCTGTCTTCGAAGGGGTTTCTTCAGGGGGGTCCACTGGTAAGGGTCCTCCTACTTCAAAACTGCAACTATGCCTATTCCGTTGACTTTTGAATCTGCAGCTGTGTTTTCACTCTGCACACAGCCTCCATGGGGTTCCTGGGTACTTACCTTTGGTGGTTCTGTGTATCCCCAGCTCTTCTGAGTCTCCTTGTCCAGGTCCCAACTTCAGTTTTAGTTCAAATCTTACTTTCTTAGTATATGATTTGGTCTCCCCCTGGAGACCACTGTGTGTTGTGCTTTCTTACCTGTTTACAATTGAAGTATTGTTTGTATTTGTGTTGATATCTTTGCATAGGAGATATGCAAATGTGTTAGTGAGTGTTGTAAAATAAATAGACATATTTTTAGAAATACAGTGTGTGGTTCCGTTTCTTTTAATCTACACTACAAGAGTAGATCTGGTAAAACAGGCTGCTTAACACTCCTTCTGGACTAAACCTGAAGGCTGCTCTCCGCAGCTCCCACATAGAGAGCTTTCTATGGTTGTCGAAAACCACTAAAATCACCATAAGGATTGTCTGGATTAGTGCAAGGTGCTTCACTCAAAATAAGTGTGCACCATATAATAAGCCAGCCTCCTACAAATCTCAACTTTGTATTCATTTTTGGTTGACTCTTTATCATCTGTACTGCAGGTATGGCTAACTTATTTAAAGCTCAATATCACGGGCATACACATATGTAATGAATGAACAACATCCAAACTCCATCTCAGCAAAATGTTGATATTTAAGATGTACAACTGTATGTGTTGTATTAAGAAAGCATATAGTAATAAATGTAGGATAAAATATCAATTGAGTATCATATTTTAAACATGTTTATTGTGTGTTCTACTGGATAAAAAGGGAAAGGTCAGAATTTATACTCAAACTTATAATATGATATACAAAATACCTGTTAGGCTAGGCCACCAGTCTTCCACAGTTTCATGTAGGAGAGAGTGTTTGTAACTGATACATTATGATCACATTGCAGCTGCTGAGCGTATATTGCAGACTTTTGTACCACAAAATCTCATGCAGAAACAATCATGCCTATCATCTCATAACAGAGAATTTCAGGAAAATGACCATGGGGTTGTTGCTTGTTGAAGACACAGGAGCAGAACTATTAGACAATGAAGTACGCATTGAAAGCCGCTCCAAAATGCTAAGAGAGCTCAAACAACTTCAGACTTTGAGCCAGATTTAGAAAGGTTTGTGTCAGGTTTGTGTTAATTTCATAGCATAAACCTGACACAAAATCCTTTTCAGGATTTACACACCAACACAATATTTGGGTTGCTGTGTAGGAAAAAGTATAGCAAACCAGTGGAAAGTGCTGCTTTGAGTTACTTTGCATCAAGGGGGTGTTCAATGGGTGGTTCATGCACCAAAGAGTAATGCCACTTGAAAGCAGGTATTAAAAAGAAAAACTGATTTTATTTCTCCTAACTTTTCCCACTGTTCATGTGTGCTGCACTGCACAGCATGCTAACAAAGTAGGAAAATTTATGAAGTTAGTCTAAGAATAGTATTTTGTTCTTGAAGGTTAGGGTTGCAGTACAAAACCTGTGCTAGACTCCTGCAGACACTTTGCATTTAGGAACACACTGCAAAGTGGAGCACCTTATAAATATATATTATCTATATGTATAATTTGAGTGTCCAGAGATCCAAAAGAAAACCAACAGTGGAGATTTGTTATATATTTATAATCAATTCACTCCTTCATTCAGTCTATTAAATATGAATAATAAAAGCTGTTGTGAAGAACGGACATTGGCTCAAGTAGTTTGAATGGACTGATTGAAGAAGTGAATTGGATTATAAATATATGATGGACATCCACTGTTGTTTGTTTGTTTGGATTTCTGGACAATCAATTAAAAAAAATATAGATATTATATCTTTTTAAGACGCTCCCCCTTATGCACTGTTGTTGTTGGAGTTATGTGGAGGCTTTCCTCACAGTGGGGCCTTAAGGGTTCTAGCACATTGGATTTTTTGATTTACTGTCAACTTTCACTGGTGCTCTATATTTTGGTCATTGCTATCATTGTGCAAAGGTGTGTGCGTGGAACTAAGCAGCATGAGTCTGCACCAGCGCTGGAGAGAGAGCAGGATTGCGCCATAGCCTTGTAGGTGTGGCACTTTTCTGCTCTCTCCCTGTCAAACACTACAGTGCACAGCAACTTTGAATGCTACACTTCATTGTGTGACAGGTTGGTCAATCTGGGTTTTTGTTTTACGTTCTTTGGGTGTAAATTTATTTAAGTCAGTCCTTTCTTCGCTCTTTGAAAAAAAGAAATCGGTTAACTTACTTACCAAATTCACTTACAAAAAATCCCTTTGGGGCAGGTTACAACTTTGACCTTCCAGAGAGAATTCGGTTTTAGAGGTAAATAATTTGCAAGGCTTCCCTTCTCTGTGCAACTCGTTTGCTTTTCAGAATATGTCTGCCAGAACTGAAGAATCAGAGCTTAAACTGGGACAAATGGCTATAGACATGGTTTTACCGTTCATGGAATGACTAAAGGTGATAAACACGAACATCATAGCACCTACGATATTTTAGACAGACTTTCTGGTGGAGACCCGTTCCATTCAGCTAGTACCTTATATGGGGAAATAAATCATGCACAAACGTTTAAAAAATATTAATCCTAACTGAGTTGTACTGGAAACAACAAACGACTCTAGAAGGTATCACAATAAAAGTAGAAGGTACTCCTTTTCAGAAATGTAATAGCTTTTTTAAAACTTCCAAACTGAATTGCAATGCAGGAGTTCAAGAACATTTTTGTGACGAGTTCCAAAATAAATGATTCACATGATAATGTATTTTCTAAAAAAACACATTTACCTAGCAAACGAGCCTTAAATGATATTTACAAGAAACCTAGAGATCAAAGTTGTTGCCTCTATACTGCCAGCTCGATAGCCATTTATATCAAAAATCAATAACGCACAGTCACACTCTATTACCTGGTCTCAAACCAGGAGACGTAGATAAATATAACACAGAAAACAGAATGGTACACAGAAAGGACATCAATTCAGTAATATTGATCCACAGGCTCACCCTCTATACTCACAAGCATGAGTTATGACATAGCTGAAAACCGACTAAAAATAATGACCTAATGATGACATGCAACAGAGAGAAGAAAGATAAGGGAAACCACAATCAAATATTGATACTGTCACTGCAGGCTTAGACAATGAAGGTCACATAAAGTATTCAACCCCACTGGTGCAAACTGGATGACACTTAAGCTGTATTTTCATAGATAATAAATCTTTCAAAAGACCTGTAAGTATTTCAGACAACGACAAATACAGCATATCAAACCGCATCCATCGATCTGATTGAGGACTAGATGTTCATTATCTATGTTTTATATCAGTTTCTGTACAACCTTATGACTTATATTTGTCTTCTATTCTGGTTGTCGAAAACCACTAAAATCACCATAAGGGTTGTCTGGTGTGTGCTCCATATAATAAACCAACCTCCTACAAATCTCAGCTTTGTATTAATTTTTGGTTGACTCTTTATCATCTGTACTGCAGGTATGGCTAACTTATTTAACGCTCAATATCATGGGCATACACATATGTAATGATTGAGCAACATCCAAACTCCATTTCAGCAAAATGTTGATATTTAAGATGTACAACTCTATGTGTTGTATTAAGAAAGCATATAGTAATAAATGTAGGATGATATATCAATTGAGTATCATATTTTAAACATGTTAATTGTGTGTTCTACTGGCTAAAAAAGGAAAAGGTCAGAATTTATACTCAAACTTATAATATGATTACAAAATACCTGTTAGGCTAGGCCACCAGTCTTCCAAAGTTTCATGTAGGAGAGAGTGTTTGTAACTGATACATTATGATCACATTGCAGCTACTGAGTGTATATTGCAGACTTTTGCGGTACAAAAGGGGGTGGTGATGGACGGAGCACCTGAACCAATCAAACACTAGCCCCAGTCAAAAGATCTGGGTTTGATCCATCACCGTTCTTTAGCCCACTCTGCCACCCCAGTTCAGACATGGCTGTATGCAAATCAGTCTGACCCTGTGCCTCATGGGAACAGTCCAGCCCGAACTGCCAAGCCATGCCTTCCCTGGACCGGAAACAAGCTTCTGAGGACCAGTTTCTGGCATTCCAGTCGTCTTCTGCCCGGCTTGCTTGAATCCAGTGGAAAAGTGAGCAAGGGACTCACGTCTGAGCATACCCTGCCACACTTATGGCGGCCAAAGCGGTACAAAAGGGGGTGGTGATGGACGGAGCACCTGAACCAATCAAACACTCACACCCAGTCAAAAGATCTGGGTTTGATCCATCACCGTTCTTTAGCCCACTCTGCCACCCCAGTTCAGACATGGCTGTATGCAAATCAGTCTGACCCTGTGCCTCATGGGAACAGTCCAGCCCGAACTGCCAAGCCATGCCTTCCCTGGACCGGAAACAAGCTTCCGAGGACCAGTTTCTGGCATTCCAGCCGTCTTCAGCCTGGCTTGCTTGAATCCAGTGGCAAAGTGAGCAAGGGACTCACGTCTGAGCATACCCTGCCACACTTATGGCGGCCAAAGCGGTACAAAAGGGGGTGGGAATGGACGGAGCACCTGAACCAATCAAACACTCACACCCAGTCAAAAGATCTGTGTTTGATCCATCACCGTTCTTTAGCCCACTCTGCCACCCCAGTTCAGACATGGCTGTATGCAAATCAGTCTGACCCTGTGCCTCATGGGAACAGTCCAGCCCGAACTGCCAAGCCATGCCTCCCCTAGACCGGAAACAAGCTTCCGAGGACCAGCTTCTGGCATTCAAGCCGTCTTCAGCCCGGCTTGATTGAATCCAGTGGCAAAGTGAGCAAGGGACTCACGTCTGAGCATACCCTGCCACACTTATGGCGGCCAAAGCGGTACAAAAGGGGGTGGTGATGGACCGAGCAGCTGAACCAATCAAACACTCACACCCAGTCAAAAGATCTGGGTTTGATCCATCACCGTTCTTTAGCCCACTTTGCCACCCCAGTTCAGACATGGCTGTATGCAAATCAGTCTGACCCTGTGCCTCATGGGAACAGTCCAGCTCGAACTGCCAAGCCATGCCTTCCCTGGACCGGAAACAAGCTTCCGAGGACCAGTTTCTGGCATTCCAGCCGTCTTCAGCCCGGCTTGCTTGAATCCAGTGGCAAAGTGAGCAAGGGACTCACGTCTGAGCATACCCTGCCACACTTATGGCGGCCAAAGCGGTACGAAAGGGGGTGGTGATGGACGGAGCACCTGAACCAATCAAACACTCACACCCAGTCAAAAGATCTGAGTTTGATTAATCACCGTTCTTTAGCCCACTCTGCCACCCCAGTTCAGACATGGCTGTATGCAAATCAGTCTGACCCTGTGCCTCATGGGAACAGTCCAGCCCGAACTGCCAAGCCATGCCTTCCCTGGACCGGAAACAAGCTTCCGAGGACCAGTTTCTGGCATTCCAGCCGTTTTCAGCCCGGCTTGTTTGAATCCAGTGGCAAAGTGAGCAAGGGACTCGCGTCTGAGCATACCCTGCCACACTTATGGCGGCCAAAGCGGTACAAAAGGGGGTGGTGATGGACCGAGCAGCTGAACCAATCAAACACTCACACCCAGTCAAAAGATCTGGGTTTGATCCATCACCGTTCTTTAGCCCACTTTGCCACCCCAGTTCAGACATGGCTGTATGCAAATCAGTCTGACCCTGTGCCTCATGGGAACAGTCCAGCTCGAACTGCCAAGCCATGCCTTCCCTGGACCGGAAACAAGCTTCCGAGGACCAGTTTCTGGCATTCCAGCCGTCTTCAGCCCGGCTTGCTTGAATCCAGTGGCAAAGTGAGCAAGGGACTCACGTCTGAGCATACCCTGCCACACTTATGGCGGCCAAAGCGGTACGAAAGGGGGTGGTGATGGACGGAGCACCTGAACCAATCAAACACTCACACCCAGTCAAAAGATCTGAGTTTGATTAATCACCGTTCTTTAGCCCACTCTGCCACCCCAGTTCAGACATGGCTGTATGCAAATCAGTCTGACCCTGTGCCTCATGGGAACAGTCCAGCCCGAACTGCCAAGCCATGCCTTCCCTGGACCGGAAACAAGCTTCCGAGGACCAGTTTCTGGCATTCCAGCCGTCTTCAGCCCGGCTTGCTTGAATCCAGTGGCAAAGTGAGCAAGGTACTCGCGTCTGAGCATACCCTGCCACACTTATGGCGGCCAAAGCGGTACAAAAGGGGGTGGTGATGGACGGAGCACCTGAACCAATCAAACACTCACACCCAGTGAAAAGATCTGGGTTTGATCCATCACCATTCTTTAGCCCACTCTGCCACCCCAGTTCAGACATGGCTGTATGCAAATCAGTCTGACCCTGTGCCTCATGGGAACAGTCCAGCCCGAACTGCCAAGCCATGCCTTCCCTGGACCGGAAACAAGCTTCCGAGGACCAGTTTCTGACACTCCAGACGTTTTCAGCCCGGCTTGTTTGAATCCAGTGGCAAAGTGAGCAAGGGACTCGCGTCTGAGCATACCCTGCCACACTTATGGCGGCCAAAGCGGTACAAAAGGGGGTGGTGATGGACGGAGCACCTGAACCAATCAAACACTCACACCCAGTCAAAAGATCTGGGTTTGATCCATCACCGTTCTTTAGCCCACTCTGCCACCCCAGTTCAGACATGGCTGTATGCAAATCAGTCTGACTATGTTTTATATCAGTTTCTGTACAACCTTATGACTTATATTTGTCTTCTTTCTGCCCAAATAGCCCTATGATTTATGTTTCTTTAAAATTCAGTGTAATTCATCTACCCAAATAGAATGACATTGTTCAAGCCATTAGTATGTCACAAGAAACGTCAAATAATTCCCACAGATGAGCTGTCAGCTTCGATATGTTAACTTTGTGTATTGTTTTGATTAGAATTTTGTTTATTGTATTTATTGGGGAGAATCTAGGCATATCTGCTACTCTGTGAGATGGCACTTAACCCATTCAGTGATTTTTACAAAGCGGTTGAATTGGGATGTAATAGACTGATGGGCAACAGCAATATGATGGTGTTGGACCTTTCCCTTTTTGCAGCGTCCTTGCCAAACCTTTTGTCTTCCTCCTGTATTTTGTCTGACCTGTTTGTATTGCATTAGGACTCTGGCACCTTACTACTGCTGCTTAGTGCTTAAGTGCATATGCTCTCTGTCCAAATTAATAAAGACAATGACAGGCAGTTACTTGTTAACATGGCACATCATGGTGGCCACTTCTCAAGAGGGTTGGACAAACAGGAAGTGACTGGCAGTAGAGACTTAAACACAAAGTTGTATAGTGACTATGAGATAGGAGACAATAATGTTTAATAGGGAAATCGAGGATGAAGTGCTGCAGGAAGGTGCTATCATGACAACAGATGTACTTCATCGGACGATATATATATCTATTTTTAAAATGATGAAAAATAATCAGCATATTACCAATCACAGGTGTAAACACCTGTTTGTGTTGCATTTGGACTCTGGTACCTTACTACTGCTGCTTAGTGCTTAAGAGCATATGCTCTCTGTCCAAATTGGTGTATCCATGATTGGCATATATGATTTATTGGTAAGTCCCTAGTAAAGGGCACTGTGTGTGTCTCTGGCCTGTAAATCAAATGCTATTAGTTTGGCTTACAGAGCTGATTGTGTCACCCACATGAATGGCAGTGCAACCATGTCTCAAACTTGCCCTGCAGTGTCTGTGTAACCAGTTTTTAACTGCCATGTCGACCTGGCAAGTGCACCACTTTCCAGGCCCAAACCTTACACTACATGTGAGGCACCCCTAAGGTAGGCCCATGGGTAGGGTGCAGTGTATTTAAATGGTAGGATATGTACTGGTGGGTTGTACATGTCCTGAAAGTGAAATACTGCTAATTTCGTTTTCACTATGGCAAAGACTATCTATCCCATAAGTTATCATTGGAGCTGCCTATTAACCTATTACAAGTGTAACTTCCAGTTGGGGAGAGATAGAGATTTGGAGTTTGGAGTCCTCAAACTCACATTTTAAAAATACATCCTTAAGTGAAGTTGTCTTTTAAATTGAGTGTTTAAAAATGCCTCTTTTAGAAAGTGGGTATTTTCTTGCTTTACCATTCTGTACCTGCCTATGAAATCCACGTCTGAGGAAGGGTGAGAGTTCTGCTGTTTGTGCATTCACTGTAGAGAGTCACACAAAGTGAGCTGAGGTGTGCCCTGCATATCCTGATGGCCCATCACTATGTTGATGGGCCTTCCTGAACTAGAGTGGTGGGAGGAGTTGTCTCTGACACCTGAAAGAGCTGTGCCTGTCCTCACACAAAGCTGTCTCGACCCTCAGTTTATAATTCTATGAAGTCATAATATTGGTTGAGAGGGATGGAAGCCCTAATCAGGCAACAAACACAATCCTTGTCAGGGAGAGCCACAAAAGTCACTAAATCCACCTGTGCTTAAGCCTCCGGGAAGCTTAACTTAGAGGTAAAGTGTTAAGTATTATGCAGCTTCCCTATCCTAAAGGAGGCCAAGTTTATTCAAGTGAGGCCAGGCATGCTGTTCCTTTCCATGATAGTGAACCTTTGAACAGATGTATGTATGGGCCACTTTTCAAGTTGTGTAGTAAAGATTTGAGTTGCCTGCCCATAATGCATCTGTATTTCATGAAGAATGTTTTTGTTTTACCGAAACCTGTTTACAACTGGTACCTGTTGATAATATGATTTGCTTTTTACCAATTCTGCGTTGTAAAATGTTATTTGCTAATAGTCTGACTCGCCTTTTATGTACTTAGCATTATGAGTTATGTTTACATGTATGTATTTGTTTTTACTGAGGTTTTATAATGTTCTGTATCTGTTATCAGTATTTATTACACAGCATAAAAAAATTCTCCTTCTATTATGCAGCACACAAACAGTTATACAGTGAAAACACAACACAAGAAAAATGACAAAACAATTTAGAAACATAGAGTGAATGTTAAAAAATAAAATGACAGGAGTCCATAAACAGAATCTAGGAGTCACTCAGGTAGCCTAGGATGAAAGAAGCAGGTACTCAGAGATCAAGGCAGTCCTCAAGCAGAAGGGCAACCCTCTGGGGATCAAGCAGTCCTCAAACAGCATGGCAGTCTTCAGATAGCAGCAGGGCACTTCTCTGGGGAGCAAGGCATGCCTCAATCAGCAGGGCTGATCTGTGGAGAACAAGGCAGTACTTCTTCTGTACTGTCCACAGATCCAGGAGTGTTCTGATGAGTGACTCTGGAGATCCAGTATTTATGCCTGGTGCTTGAAGTGGGGGAATTCCCTATACTACCCCCATATCTGGTTCTGGAAAATAGTTATCCTCCCCTATGAAGGCTCCAAGACATCTGGGGTGATAAAAGACTAGTGTCAGGTTCCTTTGTGTGTGCTGTAGGCAAGCCCTTTAAAGTGTAAGTCTGACAAGTCACTGCGTTCACCCCTAGCCATCCTGGCAGGATAGCCCATCCTACCCACAGCTAGTGGCCTTTTGTTTCATCGTCTTGAAGAAACACACAAACCCCAACATCAGAGCCCTTCAAAGTCATGTGATCTAGAATAATGGAGGATGACACAAATAGGACTAGAAAAGGCCAACATTCATAAAGTGGAATTTTTAGAATTGTGACTTACAATCTGACATTACCATTTTAGTGATTTTAAATTAAACATGACATCTATACCTTTTCCCAACCCAAGTTAGCATGAGCCATATCAAGGTAACCCCAGTGTTAGTCTATGGACGGGATAGATAATTTTTCACTACCAGCACATTTAATACTTAAACCCACATATCCTGCTTTTTAACTACCATGCACCCTGCCCTATGACCGTTTCGGGCCTACCTAAGGGGTAACGTATGTGTATTGAAAAGGAAGGTTTAGGACTGGTAAAATGTTTATTTTTACGAGTCGAAATGGCAGTTTAAAACTGCATTATGGGCTGCTGCGGCAGGCATGAGACGAGATTTAAGGTGCTACTTTAGGGCAGGCCCACTAGCAGCATTTAATTTACAGGCCTTGGGCACATGTCGTACCATATACTAGGAACTTAAAAGTAAATTAAATGTGGCAATAAGGTGCAGGCCAATTTTTCCATGTTTTAAGGAATGAGCACAAGAACCTCCTCACTGGTTAGCAGAGATACAGTGCACAGAGTCCTTATCAGGTGAGCAAACCTCACCAATTCAAAATGCTACACCTCTTCCTGTAACAGGCACTGGCTGCAGACACCTTAGTCTGGTTCAAAATAGGCCTACTGTAGAGATGGAATTTGAATTCATATTCTTACCTCTAAGATGTGCATACAAGTTCAGAAACAATCCAGGGCAGCAGCAAATGTTGCACATTTCCAGAAGTTCTCACATGCATGCAGAAACATACATACAGGTGGAAATATTGGCAAACTACATTTCTACATCCATAAATCAAACATAAACGTTCTCCTTTTAGCCTTTTGTCTTTTTCTCGAAAGAGAAAATATTGTTCCTATTGAAAAAGCATTTCCTCCTCATCCGTGCTAATTTTGCAGGGGTAAAAAACTGATCATATCCAGGCAGGGAAAGGTCCTGCCAAATGTTTGCTAATAACCACAGCCATGTTACTTTGTGTGTACTCACTTAATTTTCCAGGTAACCCCATTCTGGAACAGACACAGCCAACCTCTTTGAGCAGATTTATGTTTCTACCATACAATCAGCGGAAACAGCCTTTGCAATGAGGTTTTTACCAGGCTGTGACTTCACCATGCATTTTTTAGAACGTATGTTTTTACAACTTGTATGTTTTTACACCGCTTGCCTTTACCATGCATTTAAGGTTAGTTGGAGGGAGTGGAGGTCTCGCCGCACATATATGTTGTTTTTATATATACATATATAAACAATGTGTGGTAATGGCCTACGTTGCAAAAACATATGTGTTGTAAACAAATGCGGTGTAAGAAATGTGTGGTTCAGGCATGCAAAGTATTTCCCTGCATTGTTCTGTCGTACATACACCATCAGAGTTTATGTGTACAAGATCAAATTAATGGTTTATGAATCACCTATGTAAAATTGTATTTGACTAAGGTGATATCTATCCGGATGTACGACATTACAACGCATGCTTTTACCACGCATGCCTTTACAACGTGGGTTTTACAACACAAACCTTTACAACGCATAGCGCTTTGGGGTGCTGGATAGTGAATAGTTTAATTTACTACTCCAACTCCAGTCCCCGTGGACACTAGGGAAGGTGTTGGATAGTAAATTAAACTTATTCCCTATCCTAGAGCGCCCCCCAGCGCAATGCGTTGTAATGGTTTGCGTTGTAAAAGTTGCGTCGTAAAGGCACTGCGTGGTAAAAGTTGCGTTGTAAAGGATGTTTCCCTATCTATCCACCTACATGTCACAAGTGTGCGAGATGGCAGGTGAGATGGCCTGTCTGTGACAGAACCATGGGGCATATTATCAAGAATGAGGATAACATTATGGCCGCTTTAGCGGCAGAAAACTGCCGCTAAAGCGGCGATAATGGCCTTGATAATATGCTTCATAGAATTCCAATAGAAGCCCAGGTTAGATGTCCTTCACATCTAACCTGGGCTTCTATTGGAATTCTATTGAGCAAATTATCAAGCCCATTATCGCCGCTTTAGCGGCAGTTTTCTATGTTATCTCCATTCTTGATAATATGCCCTCATGTTTTCCCACTAGCTGTATACACTGAATTTACATCGCCGCGTCAGACAGTGTTCATTTACAGTTTGGTGGGCTTTATACAAATAAGGCACAGGCCCTGCTTGTATAACAATGCCAACATTGTAAGAGGCAAATTCAACATAAAGAGTGGAATTGCACTGGGGGCTTTGAAAGGGAAGAATGTTACAAAATACCTAGAAAAAAAGACGGATATGTTCATGATTTTCATTTCGCAGAGTTACTGTTTGGCTGTGGATTGGCAACTTTTTTCTAGAATAAAATCTTCAACCATTACTCTTTCACAAAAATTAGATGCTTTTAATTCTTGTCTCAAAATTAAAAATCAACTGTCTCAAGATATACCTCATCAAAAAACATTGGATGTCACGGCTGCCACACTTGCATTCACCTCACTCTATTTACATTCAAGACAAATCTTGTTTCCACTTTGAACAATGGCCCATATCTGATGTTTTCTTTGGTTAATGTAAATCAGTCTGTCCACCCTATTTAGCATAGATTTTCTGATGTGCATTTTTCTTTTACAGGATTGCCAGAGAAAGCGACCCCGAGGCACTACTGGAGAAAAAAATCCCTCCACAGCATGGCCAGTTGTTTTTCAATTACGGAAGACAAAAAAATGTGGTTAGCCTGTTCTTTAAATATCACACAAACTCGGCAAAACTTCAATGTCTTGAATCAAACAAGAGAGGCGGTGGCTCTTCTGGGGGTTCTGTGTTCCCCACTTGTCTCAAAGCATAATCGGAGGTCTTCTGCCATGGGAATAAAGGACATCCTTCTGCTAAACTGGTGTGCCAATGGGACACCAACCAAACTCTATATCTCTCCCTTGGCTTATTCATAGATAGCAAACACATCTTAAAAAGAATGATTTACCCACCACAATTGTAAAATTAAAAAGGTGCAAAATGCCAGCAAAGGAAGTTTGGGGATACCTGTGCATGAGAATGCAGTCACACCTGATGGATAGAGGAGAGTGCTGTTCACTGCCAGCCATGACATTCTTTTGTTCGAACACAATGCTCAGCACCAAAGAATATATTATATAAAGGGCAATGAACCCTGCTTGGCAGAAACTATGCTGAATGCCAGGTGGTAGTGTACAACCAGTCGCATAATGAAGGCAATTGAATGTTTACATAGTGGGAGTTCAAAGTCAGTATGTATGTTTCTAACAACATATATGTCTGTGCTTTGAACCTGCTTGAATATGGTCTAATGTAGAATTTCTGTAGAAAATACATTTGAAGTCATTATTCTGGAGGGCGTGGCTTGCGCCCAAGGAGAATGGCGGCGGTCTAGTGAGTGTCTTGCGGATGCGGGCACTTGGCGGAGCGGATTCAGCGCATTATCGCACGCACCTATTCCAAAATGTAGGTAGTGCAGCGCGAACATCCCAGGATCCAGAGGACCCCTTTATTGCAGCTTTTGCCGGCCGGAAAATAGAGTGGTGACTCAAGTGCTCCGGGATGCAGCTCAGACGAGTTCGCGCCCGCCATTTTGCCGCTTCTGGCGCCACTGACAGAGTTTTTTCTCCAACGCGGCGCCTCATAACCTGTGCGACGCCCTCGCCGCCTTCTTCCACTGCAAGATCACCAACATCCACGACAGCTTCAAGCCTTGGATGAACCCCGCCAACCCCACCACCCCACAACCACCGATCCCCACCGACCACGACCGCCTCACTGCATGGTCCAGCGTGACCACCTAGGACACCATCAAAACCATGAACACCATCCACTCAGGCGCCCCATCCGACCCTCTTCCCCACCACATCATCAACAAGGCCGACAGCTCCATCGCACCCCGCCTATGTAACATCATCAACCTCTCCTTAGAGACTGCGAGAATGCAACTTCGAGAGCTAGAAACACGCCGAGATTAAAGCCCTACTAAAGAAACCCAAGGCGGACCCGAGCAACCTCAAGAACTTCCGACCCATCTCACTGCTTCCGTTCCTAGCAAAGGTCATCGAAAAGATCGTCAACACCCAACTCACCCGATACCTGGAAGACAACAGCATCCTAGACCCCTCCCAGTCAGGTTTCCGCAAAAACCACAGCACCGAGACCGCCCTCATCGCCACCACAGACGACATCAGAATCCTACTCGACAACGGCGAAACAGCAGCCCTCATCCTCTTGGACCTCCCCGCCGCCTTCGACACAGTCTGCAATCTCACGCTTCGCACACGCCTCCACGACGCAGGGATCCGTGACAAGGCCCTGGACTGGATCACCTCCTTCCTCGCAGACAGAACCCAAAGAGTCCGCCTCCCACCGTTCCATTCAGGAGTCACCAAGACCATCTGCGGTGTCCCGCAAGGATCATCCCTCAGTCCGAGGCTGTTTAACATCTACATGGCACCACTTGCACGCATCGCCAGACTTCACGACCTCCACATTATCTCCTACGCTGATGACACCCAGCTGATCCTCTCCCTCACCTAGAACCCCCCACCACCAAAGCCAACCTCCACCGTGGTATGCAGGCTGTCGCCGACTGGATGGAAGAAAGCTGGCTCAAACTGAACACGGACAAGACGGAGATCCTCATCCTCGGACCCAACCACTCAGCCTGGGACAACTCCTGGTGACCCACGTCCCTGGGCGCTGCCCCTACACCAACCAACCACATACGCAACCTGGGAGTCATCCTCGACTCGAAACTCACCATGACCAACCAAATCAACGCAATCTCCTCAACCTGCTTCTACACCCTCCACATGCTCCGCAAGATCTACAGATGGATCCCTACAGACACACGAAAAACCGTCACCCACGCCCTCATCAGCAGCAGACTCGACTACGGCAACGCCCTCTAAGCCGATGCCACGTCCAAGCTCATCAGCAGACTTCAAAGAGTCCAGAACGCCTCAGCATGCTTGATCCTCGAAGTCCCCCGCCGAGAACACATCACCCCCGAGCTGAGAGACCTTCACTGGCTCCCCGTCGACAGAAGAATCACCTTCAAACTACTGACCCACGCACACAAAGCACTCCACAGCTCTGGCCCAGAATACCTCAACAACCAACTATCATTCTACGCACCCAACAGGAAACTCTGCTCCGCCGACCTCTCACTGGCCGCCGTCCCACGCATCCACAGAATCACCTTCGGGGGCAGGTCCTTCTCCCACCGCACCGCCAAGACATGGAACTCCCTCCCACTCTTCCTACAACAGACAGAAGACTCACAGACCTTCAGGAGACTACGCTCTTCTACCACTAGCAGCAGCCTCACCCTCCCCCAGCGCTTTGAGACCCTCGCGGGTATGTAGCGCGCTCTATAAATTTTTGAGTGATTGATTGATTGATAACCATGACTTTCTCTCAACCTTAGAGCTACTTCGGAGGCCCTCGTGTCCTTACAGGTACTTTTTCCAATGCTCTCAGTTAGGCTGGCCGTTTCACGCTCTTGAATGTACTATACTACCTTGACCATGCTGCAGTGTAAGTTCGTCATTTTGTGTGCTTTTTGAATTCAGTTTCTTGTTCCTGTGCTCCTCTCTGCTTCATCATTGTTGTAAACAGCCACTACACATTGGCATTTTTCGGCTGCATATTTACCCTGCTCTTCTCTGAGTCTTCCATGGATTTAGGTTTTGACACAAAATAAGCGATGGAGCAACTTTTTTCTCAGGAGTCTGACTGAACTTCACTCATATTGCATTATATTCCTCATGAGACGACACTTGGCTTCATGAGTGTCTTATTCTTATTATTCTTGTTATGTTTCTTCTCTGACCAGCGCTGACTACATTGTTTAAATATGCCACTCTTATCTAAATGTATGTAATGGTTATATAATGTTTTTACAGCCGCTTAATGTTTACTCTGCATTAATGGTATTACACTCCTGATAGCAGAAACACTTCTCTTATTATTTGAGATTAAGGTTTTGCTTGCCTATATTACAGAGTTATTTTCCCTTAGTAATACAATTTGACATGTAATTTCTGATATTTTGTGCTTGTGATCAGTTCTTTTCAGGTTTATGGGCAGAGTACCTAAGACTTTACCTCTATCTACACCCATACCTCGGAGGTTTTTGATTCATATTAGCTCACGCTATAATGCTTATCCATGGAGGACTCAGTTGTTTCCTCTCCTAAAGGTGCAATGTCTTCCCATACTGCCCTAGATTCTAATGTAACCAAAGCGTCGACAAAAAGATTGAAAAAGGATCCTCCTTCTCCACCTAAGCAATATTCTTTTGTTACAATGGATCTGTTATTAGAAGACATCAGAGCCTTATGCCCATTTATGGAAGAGACTAATTCTACGCTTCAGATGCTCTCTGACAAATGGTCAGCAATGTATCAACGAGTCACCACGTTAGAGCAGAATTTTGATTCCTTATCTTTCTCTACTTCTAAAGTGGACTCTCTTTGATCTCAGGTCCCCTTACTACACAAACAAATTGAGAATTTGAAAAACAGAAATAGGAGAAATAACCTTCAAATGTATGGTTTTCTGAAGGAACGGAAAGTTCGGATCCCCCTACCTTCTTTACATCCTTTCTTCCAAAGCTTCTTAAGTTACCTGAAGGCACTATGTTGAATATCCAGAGAGCTCACAGATTAGGACCATCACCGAGCCTAACGCCTTCCTCACAGCGCAAAAGCCGAGAGGAGTGATCTTGTATTTTCTTGAATACACTGGCCTCTTAAAGGTTTTGTCAGCAGCCAGGGCAATTACTCACATAACTTGGTCAGGAAGCTCTTTGTTCTTCTCTCAAGATTGTGCCAAACCGACTACTGATCGGCGCAAAGAGTTTTAATATTACGACCGCAATTTCGTTCAATGGGTGCAAGATATGGTCTTTTTCACCCTTGCCTGTTTAAAGTGACCATCAACAATAAGACCACCACCTACGAAGATCCGATTAAGCTGAAGAGTTTCCTGTATTCTTATCATGCTGACACAATGGAGACTACTTCCTCATTTAGTTCTAGCTAGATTGTGTATAGACTTTGTTCTGGTTATGGCATTTTCATGATCTCTCCACTGGTTTTGGATTCATTCGTATTTTATTAATATGTAAACCGCAGTTAACTTATGTTGTTATTGTTTTCCTCACATTTACTCTTTTTTCCCTCCCTCACAGGTTGTAGCTGCGTGTTCTTTTCTTCCCTATGTTCGAAGTATGTTCGTTTTGCCTTCCTTTTCGCCTTCCCTTGTGGGTCCTGGATGCGTCATTTTTCCATGTAGCCTTCCATCTCTCCACCTCTCGTATGTCTTGGATTGTATGCAAGTTTTTTTTTCAATTACTCTTTATATTGTTCATGATATTTTTTCCTCTATTCTTCTTTTTCCTTCTTTGAGTATTCTATTTTTTCTCTTCCTTTCCTCGTCTCTTTTATCTACCTTGCAATTCTCTTCTCTCTTTCAGAGGTTCTCTCCTCGTTTTGTTGCTTTTCCTTCTTGCTTTTCTTTTCTATTTCAATTATTTTGCTTTATGTGCAGTTGGTTTGATATTCACCATATTCCTCTTCCTTTTTCTTCTCTTTTCCTAATTCAATTACTTCATTTCTTGTACGGTTGGTTTGATGTTACACATGGTTTAATCAACTTAAACTGTTGGAAATTTTTGTATTTTCATAGTTTTAACTTATTGCTTTAAAAGTCATTTCTTGGAATGTCAGAGGTTTACACTCATCTATCAAACGTCAGAGGGTTTTGACCCATTTGGCTAAACTAGGGGCTGATGTTGCATGTATACAAGAATCCCACTTAACTTCTGACGAGTCTGCGAAACTCTAAAGAGCTTGTGTGGGTGACGTTCTTTTCTCCCCAGGTGATGGCAAGCGTAACGGAGTTATTATTCTTTTTTTTAAATCCCTCTCCATTAAGATTCTTTCACATTGCATGGATCAAGCAGGTAGATGGATATTTGTCAAATTTGTGGTTGATAAGGTTCCGGTCTCTTTATTGAATAATTATGCACCCGCAATTTGTGACCCCTCTTTTTGGACTTCTTTGACTCCACAACTCACACAATGTTATGATGATAATTTTATTCTTGCGGGGGACTGTAATGAAATTTTGGATCCTTTTCTGGATCGCAATTCCTTAGGTCTAATTATACCTCATCGCTCTCACAAAGCATTTACAGGCACCATTAAACAACACAAACTCATAGATGCTTGGAGGCTATGTAATCCAACCTTAAGAGAATACTCCTTTTACTCACCAGTACATCATACCCAGTCACGTTTAGATTATATCTTTTTATCTCACAATATTTCTCAATCATTGATGAACGCAGATATCAGCTCTATTCTGATATCTGATAATGCACCTGTTACCATACACCTTGATGTTTTACACAAACCCAACTTGCCTCGCAAATGGCACTTCAATAATACTCTCCTTTTAGATCCAGTCTTTACATCTTCCTTCACTTCTTTTTTTCGCGAATATTTTACTATTAATCAAACAGATGGCATGTCCTTTCAGCTTGTTTGGGATGCTTTTAAAGCTTCCGCTAGAGACCTTATTATTCGCTTTGTTTCTAGCAAACGTAAAAAGGCACAGCAAACCACAAATACCTTATTGTCTAAAATTAAGAAACTGGAACACTCCTATTATTCCTCCAAATCAAAGACCTGCTTGTCTGATCTCCTAAAACTCAAATTTCAATTTAATCAGGATACCACTAATAACGCCTCCAACTATTTACTCAAATCCAGCGCAAAATTCTACGGTGGACAGAATAAAGCCGGAGAACTATTAGCCAAATATTTAAATGTTAAACAGAACAAGGTTAATATAGAATCTATCTTTAGAAACGATAATTCATTACAATTTAAGGAGATCTGATACGCGCCCGGATCTTTCTCCTTTAGAATCCGATATTGCACAGAAAGAACTTCATGCTGCCTTAAAACGTCTCAAAAAAGATAAGGCCCCTGGTCCAGATGGTCTCACTGTAGAGTTTTTTTACTCATTTTGCTTCTTTATTGATTCCCAAATTGCATACCCTTATATTTTCCTTTTTACAATCTGGAGCTCCTTCTGGTTCTTTCTCTGATGCTCTTATTTGCCTCATTCCTAAAGATGGTAAAGATCCTCAACATGGTAAAAACTATTGACCCATTTCTCTAGTCAATATAGACTATAAGATTTTTTTCAAAAGCTTTGGCATCACGTTTGGAGTCTTTTATGCCCGAGTTATTGGGATCTGAACAATCTGGTTTCGTTAAAGGGAGTCGTATCACGGACAACACACGCTTATTTTTTTATATTCTCTCTAAGGCCTCACATGTTCCCCATTCTCTGGCAGACATTGCTTTGGATGCAGAAAAAGCATTTGATAGAGTTGAATGGCCTTACCTCTTTCGCACACTTCAGTGGTCTGGTTTTGGTCCAAAAATCGGGCTCTAATTTCTATTTTCTAATCTAATCCTAGAGCGGCTGTAACAGCGAATGGTGGAATTTCTTCCTATTTTATCCTTGCTAGGGGAGTTCGGCAAGGATGCCCCCTTTCCCCATTTCTTTTTAATATTGCCTTAGAATCTTTTTTACGTTGCATTCATCAAAATGTTAATATCCATGGCTTTAACTATAAGGAGACTAACATAAAATGGCAGCATGTGCAGATGATGTGGTTTTATTTTATCGTAACCTCAGGCTTCTCTCCCTGCCTTTCTGAAGTCATTAGTCTAAGATGAATATATATTGTTTGGGCAAAAAAAAAACAACATCATGCACATTTTATGCCTTAAAATAGAGACCTTATATTTCACTGGCCACACTGAGTTGTTTTTGCACTGATCTTATCTGATCTTATGCATTATTGACTTGTGTTCTTTTTTCCATTAGTTGAACAGTCACAACACCACTGTCATGCTACCATGAGAGCATGACATAGTGTGTAAAGACTGCAAGTATAATTTTGACACATGGCCTTAAAATGAATGCGTCAACATATTTCCAGTTATCCTCTCCTTTGCTACTGAATTCCTGTTCTGGTTGCGATGTTCAAGGGTAGACTGACCCTGCTGCTGCATTCTGCTTGTTTTGTATTTTATTTCAAACTCACAAAAGCTACCCCATCCACTTGGTTCAACCATTGTTGTCGGGCCTTCTATGGAGTTGAAATATAAAGGAAACTGAGTAAAACTGTGTAAAGGCAGTATTAAACGTCTCCCCGGTGTGCTTCAACGCCAGATTTACTGTGGAGCTAGTTGTGTTTGTGGGGTGAGTTGGTGATAATGTTCTTACAATTAAAAATGTCAGAATTGTGTCGTGCAAAAAGAAATTTTAATTTGGCGACCAATCGTACACGTTAAAAACAAGGTGTTGGAAGTGGACGGCCAAATAAATAGTTTGGCTACTTCCTCTAAGTGGGGTTAGGTCAAGATATTTCTGCCAAAAATAGTGTATATTAACCTGGCATTCGTCAGGACCAAGAAAGCAACGAAACCTCGGTGGTATGGGCACGCAAAGGCCCACCCTAACCTGAGGACGTGCGAGTGAAAAAAGGTGTAAAAAAGTGCAAAGAAACAAAAATCCTTAGGAGGTTACCTTGAGTTCGAGGAACCAGTTGCACTTGTGGGGTGAGAAAATATCACACCATGGGTCACAGGAGGGGGGTGGTGGCGAAATCGGCACACTGCCCTCATCGCCAGGCACCCGCTCGATACCTGCTCCAAACCCTCTCAAACCGGACACTGTCGAGCGGATGCCTGGCGACGAGGGCGGTGTGCCGTTTCGTCACCACCCCCATCCTGTGACCCATGGTGTGATATTTTCTCACCCCACTAGTAGCATTTGGATTACAGGCCCTGAGTCTAGGGTATACCACTTTACAAGTGACATACACGTAAACTAAATATGTCAATCAGGTATATACCAATGTCACTATGTGTTATGGTAGAAGTGCATTCACTTTAGAACTGTTTAGCAGTAGTAAAGTGCTCAGAGTCCTAAGGTCAGCAAAAAGATACAGCAAAAAGGGGAGTTAAGCAGTAAAAAAGTTGGGGGAAGACCAACCTAAGGATGACAGGGCTCACATAAAACAAAAATATATATATATATATATATATATATATATATATATATATATATATATATATATATATATATATTCGGATGGCCCTGCTATACAAGCGACCCGGACTTAACTGGCACCGCGCTGCTCCGCAGTGTTTGTGAGGCTCGAGGGATCGGGAGTTCCGGTGTCCGCCGTGAGGATTGGGTGACACGTGCGGAGTGAGGTATTCCACCTCCATCAGGACATTGTGTGTTGCATGGCTTTCCCTGCACATTGGTCTACCACATTGCACGGCTGTAGCAGGTCGATGGGACCTGAGGAGGCGCTTTAGTTTCTGGTTGTGTGGGATCGAGTCATGCCATCCCAGCCTGCACATAGACACTAAAGCCGGTACCATCAAGGTTTTTGCCCCCCACACCACCGACCCAGATGCATGATTATGATGCATGCTGGGAGTTGGAGTTTGTTTGTTCGCCACGATCCCTAACAGGTGAGCTGACTGCTAGGGGAGGAGCTTAGTGCCGTCACCACTATATTCGGTGAAGCAGAGCTGCTGGATTTATTGCTGGACTTGTGTGAGTGGAGGGCGCTGAGGAAGGCAAGAAGTTAGCCGAAATGCATCCGCCGCCACTTAACGATGCATCTTTGAAATAAAGTGCTTTATAGGAATCCCCTCTGGCCTCCGCTGTTTGTTTGAATATATATATATATATTACAGTGCATATTTAATAAACAGTGCGTAATTCTGACCGTGTCTGCTATGTCGATGTCCGGTTGTATCTGGGAGCTGGAGTGCGAGGTTGATATATATATATAAGCAAGAAAAGGAACAGTCTGCCCTAATCACTAAATTAATAAAAGATGAGAATTGTATTGTACGTAGTGCAGATGAAGGTGGAAATGCAGTGTTATGGGACAAGAAAAAATATCTTTCTGAAGCATATAAGTAGTTAAGTAACAAACAGTGTTATTTGAGAAATACATCGGATGTAATGACACAGAGCCACCTTTCTTATAATTCTGAGTTGTGTGATTGGTTTGGGCAGCAGTTGCTCATGATGGATGAGTACAAGTTCTTGAAGATTAACAACTCAGTTACACCTGTTTTTTACTTACTACCAAAAGTGCACAAACATATCTGCAATCTTCCTGGTAGGCCTATTATCTCGGCCATTGGAAGTGGTTCAGAAAATACCTCCAAATATGTCGATTCTTTCTTAAATCCTTTGGTCAGTTTGCTCCCTTCCTTTATACAGGATACTAGTGCCTTTCTGAAAGTGATTTATGATATACCTTGGGAAGAAGATTTATTGTTAGCAACTGTTGACGTCAGCACGTTATACACAAGCATTAAGCATAGTGACATGTTAAATGCTGTAAGATACTTTTTGGGCAGTAGACCAATTAAACTTTGGTCACATACCCAAATGCTCCTGTCTATGTTCTTAACCTGCCTAAAAAATAACTTTTTCATCTTTAATGATGAGTTATTCCATCAAACCTGTGGTACTGCGATGGGCACCTGCTTTGCATCCAGCAAGTATTTTCCATCCGGCAAATCTGGTGAACAGTATACCATATGGAGAGTGCTTAAGGGTATTACGCAACTGCAGTGAACCAGAAATTAAGGATAAGGAAGTGATGAAACTTAAGACAGAGAGGCTATACTGAGAAATTCTTAGCAACATCAATGGAGAAGGTGAATCAGCAAACTAGGGAAGAAGTCCTCTTTAAGATAAAGGAGAAACAGAACAATGGTAATGAGTGTAGATTAATCACAGACTATAACAAACTCCATGGGCCAGTTAGAAAAATCATGACGAAACATTGGCATGTGATTAAAAATTATCCTATACTAGGAGCAATAGTCCCTACAAGACCATTGATTACGTTTCGAAGGGCAAGATCATTTAAACAGATGTTAGTGAGTAACACTCTGACTAAAAAGAAAAGTACGGCCAGTGCTTCTTGGTTGACAAGAAAAGATGGCTTCAAAAGATGTACAAAATGTAAAGCTTGTGAACATGGTAAAAATGTTTCGACCTACCAACCTGGGTTATCAAACAGGGTAAAGAAGATCAAGGGATTGCATAACAGAGTTTGCCGTTTTCTGTTCTAAGATGTGAATGAAACTTACAGTACGTTGGTAGCACCATTCTACCTGTACATAAACGGATATTGCAACTTCTTAGAGCAATTAAAAATGGGGATAGGTTGTACCCAGTAGCACACCACTTTGAAAGGTTCCATAATAAGGATGTTCGGAGTTTGGTGTACTTCGTGATTAATGCCATCCCCCTAAGTATAAGAGGGGGGATAGAACAAACAAACAATGGTAGCTACAATCCTGGTACATTGTTGAATTAAATTCTAAAAGCCCTGCTGGTCTGAATATGGAAGAGGTCTTATATACTCATTTGTAAAAATAAGAAGTGACAGGTACTGAATAATTGTATATATTGATAGCTGTAATGTAGACTTGTAATGTAGATTGCTGCTTAAAATTTCTTTCTTTCCTTTTTTTAGGTTTTAGGCACTGTTATTTGTATTTTATTTGTTTCTTTTTTTGTACAATGGAGGACGCTACATTTAGTGACCAACTAATAATAATTATTGCCCACTAGGGCTCTACTCTTCGTGCAATGCATTTGATATAGATGGGCTATGAACCCCTTTTTATTTTTGCCCACTGGGGCTACATTTGTGCATTTTTTAACTTCATGTATTCGACACTCTTATTAGAGTTGACAAATGAATTATTGTATTCTCTTGGCTTTAGTCGGAATTCTAAGTGCAATTTTGGATATATGAATTTCAAACCCGGCGCTTATTGATCTGTTACGTGCAACACAATGTAATTATGCAATTGCGGGTATGTTAATTGTGTCGACATTTCATGAGTTATATTTGCTTGTTAAAAAGCTCGTATTCATGAATGGACATTGCACGAACTATCGCATGCTTGTAACGAACTACGAGACTGTTGTTTAGTTCTATCACTATGTAGTTTCACGTGATTGGATCACATGGTGAGAGTTTAAAAGGTGCTTTGTAAATAGAGAACTTTATTCATGAACAAGCCTGCTGGGACAGGCAAAATGTGTTGAAGAGCGACATTAAATATTGAATTACTTCACCACATGGCGTCGTTTTTCCTCATGGTACGTGGGGTTGATGTTGGAGATTGTGACCGTTTCCTACTTGGGTGACCGGCTTCAACGACGCGCCTCTATTCTGATGGTGGCAGCAGTAACGCAAGCAAAAGGAGGTGATATATATATATATTTACATATATACATATATGAAACAAAGAGTTACCCACGTGGCCGGCACTCATGGGCCGATAGGATGAAGACTCCTGTCAGGCTAGCAATGTTCAGCGTCGCCCCCTCTTGTGCGCTGATTCAACGCTTTTCGGAAACAATCCCTTCATCAAGGAAACAATGCAGCAGTGAATAGGGCTACATAAAGTCCAACTTTTATTTCTTTTAATTTATACAAACAGGAAGTCTGTCTCATGTGAGCCAAGAAAACATTATGGGACAAGTAGTCCATTGGGGTGAGTAACTCCCAAGTGGGATGCCTGCCACAGAGCAACTTGAAGCAAAACGTTCTTTAAAAGCAGGAGATTGAGCACTGCTGAAGCCATTCACAAGGCAGCCTCCAGGCCACCTGTGCCGCTACCCTGTCAAGTGAAACAGGAGAGGTTCCACTAGGATCTCGCAGCGGTGCCATGCCGTGTGAGAACCACACATTTCTGAAACAAAGAGTTACCAACGTGGCCGGCACTCACGGGCAGATAGGATAAAGACTCCTGTCAGGCTAGCAATGATCAGCGTCGCCCCCTCTTGTGTGTTGATCGACTTGTTTCGGGAACAATCCATTCCTCATGGATCATCAAGGAAACAATGCGTCAGGCAATAGGGCTACATAAAGTCCAACTTTTATTTCTATTAATTTACACAGACAAGTCTGTCTCATGTGAGCCAAAAAAGCATTATGGAACAAGTAGTCCATTGGGGTAAGCAACTCCCAAGTGGGATGCCTACCACAAAGCAACTTGAAGCAAAAAGTTCTTTAAAAGCAGGAGCGTGAGCACTGCTGAAGCCGTTCACAAGGCAGCCTCCAGGCCACCTGTACTGCTACCCTGTCAAGGGAAACACGAGCAGTTCCGCTAGAATCTCGCAGTGGTGCCATGCCGTGGCCAGGTAAGAGCCACACATTTCTGAAACAAAGTTATCCACGTGGCCGGCGCTCAAGGGCAGATAAGATAAAGACTCCTGTCAGGCTAGCAATGATCAGCATCGCTCCCTCTTGTGCGCTGATCTGACGCGTTTTGGGAACAATCCCTTCATCATGTATCATCAAGGAAACAATGCAGCAGGCAATAGGGCTACATACAGTCCAACTTGTATTTCTTTTATACAAACAGGAAGTCTGTCTCATGCGAGCCAAAAAGGCATTATGGGACAAGTAGTCCATTGGGGTCAGTAACTCCCAAGTGGGATGCCTGCCACAAAGCAACTTGAAGCAAACAGTTTGTGATAATATAAAATAAGTTCATTGAAGCAGAGGAAAGATGCATTGCATAGAATATAAGATATAACACAGTCCTTTAAAAGCAGGAGCGTGAGCACTGCTGAAGCAGTTCACAAGGCTGCCTCCAGGACACCTGTACCCCTACCCTGTCAAGTGAACCGCTGCAGGAACCTTGTGGATCCGCCTCTGTGTTCACTTGGCAGGATGGCGGTATGGGTGGCCAGGAGGCTATCTTGTGGATGGTTGAAAGCGGTGGATCCAGGCCGTTTCCCCATTGTTTTTTTAAAAAGTTGCCTTAAGGTGCTCAGCGGTGGCAGGCGGCCCACTTGGGATTTATAATTTGGACTACTAGTCCTAGGATGCCGGAGGGCTCACATGAGCTGGACTTCCTGTTGAATAAAATAAAAGACGTATTTCTACGTAGCCCATTGTCTGCTGCTTTGTGTCCCGTGAGATCCATGATGAAGGGTTCCCCACCCGAAAAGCGTTGTATCAGCGGAATGATGGGGGAGTCTGTGCTGATTATCGCTGACCTGGCAAGGCCCTTTAACCTACCTACCTGTGAGTGCCAGCCACCAGGGTACTCTCTTTTTTCAGTAATATGTGGCCGACCCGGCCACTGCGTGTCATCGTTGCAGAAACTTTGCGGTCCGCCCCTGCGTTTACTTGTCAGGATGGCGATACGGGTGGCCAGGAGGCTGCCTTGTGGATGATTGAAAGCGGTGATTCCAGGCTGCTTCCCCTTTGTTTCTTTTAAAAACTTGCTTTAAGGTGCTCATCAGCAGGCTTCCAACTTGGGATTCATCATTGGGACTACTAGTCCCAGGATGCCGGAGGGCTCACATGACCTGGACTTCCTGTTGAATGAAATTTAAGACAGATTTCTACGTAGCCCATTGCCTGCTGCTTTGTGTCCTGTGAGATCCATGATGAAGGGTTCCCCACCCGAAATGCTTCGGATCAGCGGAATGATATGTTAGGGGTGTCTTTTTCATCTATACATACATATATATAGGCTGTCACAAGTACGTAGTTATAGTTGGGACCTAGTTTCCATAGGAAGAGTGTATTTTGTTTTACTTTGACTTTGTTTGACAAATACTCGCAAACTTTTCAAAACTAATATGATTCTCATTTCAGCTTCTGTCTCAAAAATGTCATGGCGATCTATCAAGCAGGGCCCAAAAAAGAAGGGGGTTCCAAAATGTTAGACATAGCTACAGCCCAAACCCCAGAACAGAATTACACCAAATCTGGCAGAAAGGTTGATATTGGTCCACAAAAGTGACTTTTGCTTATTCGGTGTAAATCTATTCAGTAGTCGTAGAATTATTAAAAACATTCAAAAGAGTATATATAAGGACTTGTATCCTCTGAGGATCTATCAGTCCCAAGCTCAAATCTTATTATTTGCCATCACCTCAAACCAGGAAGTGCTGGCATCCAGAACAAATAACCTGTTTTTTTTTTAAAACAATTTCAGCAGGAGTCGTGCTTGAGCCAAGGCTCACACCAAAAAATAAATAAAAAGAAGCACGGGCTCCCCTGCTTCTCTATTATTTCCAGTGGAGTGGTGTGGCTCACTGGTTAGAGGCGGCAGACCCGGAAGCAGAGGACGGCCCGGGACCAGGGTTCAATTCCCGACGCGGCAGGGTCGTGGACCAGGGTCAGCGGACTCGATAATTCTCACCTCGGTGCCTACTCTAACCAGGGATCACACTCTGCAACTCTGGGCATTAGCTTGCCTCATCTCCACAACGGCCCCCCACATACGCCGGGGATGCCTGGTTTCACCTTCGAGATACCCAGTAGGGACCATCTCACAGGGAAAGCCAGGACGGGTTCCCCAGCGGTCTACAGCGCAGAGATACTCCTTCGGGAGTCAATTCTAGCGCTTTAGATACCCACAATTAATTGGGGGGGCCAGGTCCTGGGGCCATGAAGCCAAAAATGAAATGCAAGACGAGGGGTGCACTGGGACACCCTCCTGGTGCCCTAGCGATCGCTACCTCCCCCAGCTCTAGTGAAAAGAAATAAGGGGGCCTCGGGTACCACCACCTCCCTGGGGCTAATTTGTTTGTTATGGGGGACTTCAACGACCCCCTACAGTGCACCCCGGGAACCACAAGCTCCCCGGGGCCAAATTAGGTTTTAAAATAAGGGGGGCCCACCACCCAGTACCAGCTCCTGCTATGTACCAGTGACATTGCTGTTTGCTGTTTAACCGCGCCCACCAAGCCACAGCAAACACTCTGCTTTCAGCAAGCGATAGCTTGCTGGAAGAGGAGCATTATTTTTGTTTCTCTGTCCACTGTCAAGTGAGCAGGGAAACAGACTAATTGCTTTCACACACAGAGAGCTGCATGTTTGCAGCTTTCTGAGTGTGAAAGCAATGCTGGCTCCCGCAGGGGGCACGGAGCCAGCAGAGACCAAGGGGGCTTTCAGACTACCCCTGCAGTCCCAGTGCAGGCTGGGTGTCCCGGTGGCACCCAAATCAAATCGCTGGGCCCCGGGGCAGAAATCGTCCCAGGAAGTGGGCTGTGTGGCCCCCTCCCTCATTTGTTAATGGCTGGGCCCTGGAGTCTCGAGAGCTATATTGGCTTGGGAAGGGGGGGCCGCATGGCCCACAACCCCTATTAAAAATATATATTTTTAAAGGACAGATCGGATGGGGGCCCTGGGGAATTGGCCTGGGGTTGGTGGGCCAAGGGGGTTCTTTCTTCTCATCTGCTGCTGAGATCCGAGATCATGCTCTAAACTAACCCTGGGCAAAGCACTACGCTACGCTCGCGTAGTTTGCGAAGTTTGTGCAACTTCGCACTGCGCGAGCTGCACGAAGCACAGTGCGAACACGCGTAGCGCAGCGTAGCGTAGTGCAGCGGTCATTTTTTGCTTGTTCGCGGTCCTCAACGTCATGTTCGCGACCGTGAGCAAGCAAAATGATATCCCGGCAAGACTCTCAATGCAGGGAGGTCAGGTTCCTCATTGCGAGTGGTCGTGCATGCTCGCGACCGCTCGTGATGAGAAACTACCAGTTCGCGTTGAGAAAGCTGCCGCTCGAGTAAAAATCTCCTCGAGCGGCAGAAAACTACAGCTCGCACTGTGCAAGATGTCGTTTTCAATGATTGCACAGTGCCGGATGCTTGTTCGCACTGTGCAATCATTGAAAATGCATCTTGCACAGTGCGAACATGCTACTACGCAGCTCGCGTAGTGCGAAGTGAAGTTCGCGTAGTGCGAAGTGCACTTCGCATAGCTTCGCGTAGCGCTACTTCGCGAACTACGCCCAGGGTTACTCTAAACTTTTAAAATCTGGAAGTATGTAAACCAACGTGTTTGACCCTGCCTCATATACATTAGTGGTATGCTACGTCTTCCTGCCCATTTCCAGGATAATGGGCAGCTTACTAAAAGCCTCCCTGGAGCGTGTTTTCCACTGATTTTGGAGACTGGGTCTTGGTGCCTAGGAATACGATGACATCTGCTGGAGCTCAAGTTCTAGTTAACTCAGGCAATTATAACTGCTGTATTTCACTGGTTTATATGAGTGAAATCTGAGGCCTAACTATAACGTCCCTGTAGCCTTTGTTTTTTTCAGTGAATTTCTAAGGTTTATTTTAATACTATTTTATTTTTATTTATTTTATTTTACAGAGTTTTATATAGCACAAACATGACCCAAACCAGGTATCAGAGCACTTTACATAGCATCAGTTGCATTACATGAGGACACATTCATTTTTGTTAGGCACGTGGAGTTTAAGTAAACAGCTCAATGGTAACCAACATCCTTAAAATTACATATAATGGATTTCCTGACAGAATGAATAACTATGGCAGTCACTTATGATACAGAAACACATAGTTACATAAAACATGAGGCCATTATCCTATCCATGAAATATCACGTAGACACTACATTTAACAACATTAACTAGAAAATAAGGCATATGCTAAATCATAGACACAACAGAGCAATTGTCTAGGACTTGATTAAGTCCTGATCCTCTTATGAAAATTTAGCAACTTCATCAGTGCCTCCCTATGCTCAAACCACTTCTTTATAAATATAGATAGGTATGGTTGCGTGATAAATTCTGCTCTGCCAGTGGAGTTGGCGGAATTTTGGCAATGCATTACTCGGAGTCCAGGCCAAATCACGTTAACCACTGCGTGGCAGAGTTCTTCCTCACATGTGCCTCACAAACAGTAAGGAGGCAAGTGCAAGCATTATTTGGTGTCCCCTAGCGTGATTTTCAGTTGCTAGGAGGGCACCCGCAGAGATTTTGCCAGTGCAGTCATGGCCGTTTGCGGTCAGAAAGTAACTGCTCGACTACAAAATCTAGTTGAGCGGCAGCAAAGTCAACTATAAAAGCACCTTGTGGGTCTGTGCAGATTTATTTGTCAGTGCACAGCAAGCTCCCGGCACTACAAATCAGCATGAGCAGCATGGCATGCCCAATTCCACACATTCGACGAACTCCGTGGAATATCACTGACTTTTCATGTAAATCTGTGGAATTCCGTGCAGTGAAACTCTGCAAGTTCCGAAACATCCCTAATTCTAGGTAGGCTTTATGGGACAGATGGGTGAGAGGAGGTACTCTAAACAAGGGTCTTGGCAACTTGGAAACACATTTGCATTTTTGGAACATAGTTTCTGTTTTTGGTAATTTCTTCATACAAATTTGTTTAAGCAAACCAAGCAATTGCTGTATGGCAGAGAATTACCTCAGATGCAGAATGTTCATGCTCTATGAAGCAAACCTACATTTTAATAATGCCTTATTATACACATTTCAGTCACAAGCCAAACAAATTAAGAAGTTATTACTTACATGGTGAACACGTCAATGGAGTCCCCATCAGAGTTATCCATATCAAAGTAGGTCTGCAACATGACAACAGTTCCAGAGAGGGCTTCATGACCACACCCGCAAAATAGTGCAACACCAGCATACAGCAGTATAGTGGCAATCAGCGAAGCATAGGGAATGCCCCCTAAGCATTTGATGCAACATTCAAAACACCCTGAAGAAGAAATAAAATAGTATTGAGAAGCTGTTGCTTTGAATTACAATCGAAAAGCAGGGAAAATTTGCTGGCTTTCAGTTCAAAAGTTATTTGACACTGATAAAGACTGAAAGACATTTCCTAAACATTTTTATAACATATATCGTAAGAATTGAATTGCATTCACATCTTCTGGGTATATGTGCATATAGGAAGTGGATCATTATTTGGGGTGGGTGGAAGTCCACCATCAAAAATAAGACCTCAAACTTGTTTAGTTAGAACACAGTTTCACTAATTTAAACCTATGGTCAACCCCCTGGCACCTATTGCACAGAGCAGACAGATTTCACTTAGGAAAATGTGCAATGTATTTGGCACTAACAAAACAGTGAAAAGGTCAAAGCACAAGACAATAACAATCCCACAACCAATTTGGAATAAGAATTTTTAAAGTTTTAAGTTAAAAGGTACCAAGAAAAAGTAAAGTGCCAATCAGTTATTACTGTTGACCGGGACCTACGTTTGATTTCAGGCAGACCTTCTGACTACATTTCTGAAATGGAAGTTGAAAGCCAGATAGTGATTGGATGAGCTCCAGCTGATACCATTGGAACAGCACTGAGGGGCCAGTAACTATTCCAGCTGAGGTTACCAGCAGGATCCAGGTCATGTCTAGTTGCTACTGGTAACCTGGGCACTTCAGAAAAAAGATCTCTTGTACCTTGTTATGTCCCATTTTACTGTAAATCAGTAGATCAGCTAAACGACCATTGCAGCACACCTCTTAAGATGCATCCCTTCCAGTCTCCATACAAGTCTCAAACAGCAAGTCCTGTCTTTGTTACTCCATATATCAAGGGAATATTCCACTGAGCTGTGGGTGATGTGTCACTTTTATTTCACTAGCCATTGTGTGGGTGGCGGGCTTCTGGACACTCCCTAACCAATGATGAAAATGTTCCCAAGGGCAAACCTTATCACTTTTGCAGCACCACCGGTTTGCCTTACTTCAAGCTATCCCACAATGCACTATTCGAAGTAAAATGCAGGATGGAACAACCTTTCTGCACTTTGAGGTGGCTTATGTGCCAGCCAGAGGTGTGTTTAGGGAAGCAATCAGACCTTTCCTCCTCAGCTACACCAAAGTAGTTCTATGAACCCTCCCACTGGACTGGGCTGGGTACATGTTGACTACAGATAGCCCAGGAAACAAAAGACGTTTCTTTCCCGGTTCCCCATTACACTTAATTGTGAATGGGCAGACCTCAGCCTGATCCCTTTCAAGTTAGTGAAGTTCCTTAACCCTCCCTAGCTGACTTTCTGGAGCTGATACATCACAAACCTCACACACAGGTGTTTCTGCCAAGAGGCCTGACCCATTATTTCAGCTCTTAGAGCAGTTTTCACACCTCTGATAAGCCAGCTGCTGGCAGGCCAATGCTAATTATAATACTGGAGCTTTAGGAAGTAAAAGTCATACCTCCAGATGCATCAAGAACCCATTTTGCTGTTCCTTATTAGCGAAAAATAACGATTCACTAATAAGGAATAGCAAAATGCTATGCATGAAGAAATCACTAAAAAATAGCGATTCCTTAAAATTCCTTAATTGCGACTCGAAAATTGCGAGTCGAAATTAAGGAATACCTCCCCATTCATTCCTATGGGCCTAGAGGCCCATAGGTATGAATGGGAAGACAATCTCAATTTGCGATTCTCAATTAGAGAATCGCAAATTGAGATTGCAATTTCAAGGGTGCCAGGGTGTCAAAAGAACACCCTGTTGCACCCCTGAAATCTGCATATGGGTACATCTTGCACACACACATGCCCTAAGAGCATGTTTGTGTGTAAAATGGAACTTTGAAAAATGCACTTTAGTGCATTTTTCAAAGTTTTTGCAAATTACCATGAAGTTCAACTTCATGGTAATTTGCGACCCCTATTAGCGAAATCGCTATTTTTTTTACTTTAATGCATGGCATTTAAGGAATCTCAATTTGAGATTCCTTAAATTCAAGTAATCGCAATTTTGCGATTTCTTAAATTGCGATTTTTGCATTTGGGATGATGCATCCCAAGTGCAAAAATACCGGTCTGCCCCTTTGCAAGCGTATTTTACCTTGATGCATCTATGCCTAACTTTTTAAAAATGACTTTTCCTAAATATGTATTAATAATCTAACTTGACTACTGAATTGGATTTTTAATAAACATTAATGATAGTCTGACTTGTATTTTAGCTTGATCCAAACCAAAGTTGGCAGAGTTATGACAGTATTCAGACCTTAAGATAGACAGCTACTGCTAAAGATACAGCCATGCTTTTCACAGTGATAATATCTTTCAGGGGGTAATCACGTGGGTACATGCCAACAATAAATTCTTGCATGCAACACTTTTAAATACTGGCCACCCGACCTTGTGGGCTACAAGGCCTGATTAGTAATGACTTATTTAATATATAAAAGTAGAGTTCTTTCCTGTCAGAAAGGGTTATTTTCACGAGCTCACCTGCAGGTTTGAAATCTTTAGGAGTCAGGCTACACTGGTAGACCTGAAGCCATGTTTTCTTTATCAACCTAGTGGATAGCACAGCATGTACTGCAGTCCACAGCTGACATAACTTCTTCATGCAATTGGTGTATTTCCCTACAGTATATGCTAAAGATTTACAGGAAATATAAAGAGGACAATGAGGAGTTAGCCAATGTTACCACATGTTTCAGGGCCAGGCCACATACACTGGGGCCTGGACTGCAGTGCCATAGTGTGCAGAATTAAAAAAAACAACTATAAGAGACAACAACAACAAAAAACCTATGGCTTCAAAAACAGTTTTGAAAATTAATTACATTTGACTTTACTTGTTCTATTCACAAAGCAATTTGCATATGTATGTTATTCACAAAAGGGAAAATGACAGTTACTGAGGTGGTTACAGTTGCATAAAATTGTACCAGTATGGGTTTGTTTTATGCAGGCGTAAATCTCCTGACCGAAGCATGCAGGGTGATGGTGCTTTTAAAGGTAGGGGAACAGACTCACTTATGAGTTTGTGGGAATTTTTTTCTAAGGCACAGTTATATCCTGGATAACGCCAGGGATCTGTTCTTAATAAAGATGAGAGTAAGTCCCTATCCAGAACAAGAATGGGGGAATCACTTGCAAAGTGGACTTAGATGTAAGTGAATGTGTTCCTATATGTGAAAATTAGTGCCCACCTAAAATTTAAAAACATGATTTAAAGTGCCAATGCAGCAGTTCACAAACTTGATACTTTACCCGGTTTTATTTTCCTCTCAACTAGCTCTCTGCCTTGTGACATAAATAATTATTATGCCAAGCAAAAATCGGTGGCAGATCATATAGGCATGTGGTCGGTCTATCAAGGGCATGCCTTTCCTACATAGCAGCACATTTCCTTTCCTAAGTACAATTAACTTGATACTGGGCTAAACGAATCTAGGCAACCACATAAACATGCCTGAACTGATGAAAGGGGACAATTACAGATGCTCTGGAACAGTCAGTGATAATTAATGGCACAGCAACACTCTGGCATTATCTAATTGGCTGTAAACACTCAGCAGCTATTGCCTTTCTAATTGCACTCTGTAAAGTGGTTAGGTGTTGCAAGGAAGGACTGAAAAAGACCCTGATGATATAGTCTGTTTTAAGAAAATATACACTTTGAAGGGGTCTTCCAGGGTAGGGCAGCCAACGGTTCTCTTTACCCATTCCTGCATCTCTAACAATCACTAGATTGTTTCTTTGCTTGATGATGTGAGCAGTGGTTTCAAGATGCATTGTGACATCCTTCAATGTTTGTTCCCTTAAAGTAATGTGATGGGCATTAACAAAAGTCATATCACTACTGCCAGTCAAGTGACTAGGATTTCCAGCTCTCTAAACACACTGTTGAAACACCCAGGCATTAACAGCAACCTCTCAACACAAGAGGCTGGCACCACAGCAGCTGGATCAACCCCAATGATCCCCTTATCTTCAACATGCCCATTGTGGCAGCAAGCTCTCAGGGGCCAAGCACAGCTGCGTGCCACTGGTGCTGCAGCAAAAGTTGCTGTTGCATGGCCAGTGCTGCTTTATGGCGTTAGTGGAGCGCAGTGAGCTTGACTGGCGAGTAAGAGAGGGTTGAACATGAGCAGCAGTTTGTGGGGCTATCCCGGGAGCAGTTCGAGGACATGTGGCTGTTACAGCAGAGCCCCTGCCAGGAGCAGGCATGCTGCCCCAAACTTGTGGAGCTCATTGTCTTTGCTATGTGAGCTTCTAGGAGGCAGATATTTTGTTGTGTGACTCCCTGGTGTAAAATCTAGACTGCTTACCTCCCCAATTGGAAGCCTTTTTTAAAATCTGGACCACTTTTCTCGCATGGAAGTAATAAGTAAACCAGCCAATATCCTTTTGTATTTGTATAACCTAGTGATTCTGTCTTTGAAGCCCACTTGATGTAAACTGCCATTATCTGTATGAATAACTTCTTTCGTAATATGTTTGTCTGAACGAATGTTACCGGGTAAATGTTTTTTAGGTAATGAATCCTATGAAATTGGTATGTTGAAAACTCTTGTGTGCTGTAGTAGCTTCTATTATATAAAGTGCTCAGATACCCTTTTGAGTCTAGTTTGTGCTATATAAAACTGCAAATAAATACATTAATTATTCATTTAACAAATTCATTTTAAAGTTACATTAAAATATTTTGACACAAGAAATGACAATTCTTGCTACTAGAACACCTCGAAGGTTATACACTTTTATAATGGCTATCCATTGGTGATAATATTGCTATGGTACCCATGGCAAATGATTGAAAGGCATGGCTGTGCTGTGCCAGGAGAAGGAGTCAACTGCTGGTGTTCCTCTCACCTAATAATACATTTTCAACACACTACAGTTCAGGAACCTAACACAGGCAACAGTGCATCAGGAAGAGGGGTCCTCAAGTCTCAACTTTCATCTATTTTGGAAAACCTAAAGTATAAGCAGAGCAGCTCTTTCTAGTGTTTGTTGAAGGCTGCTTATGAGGGACATTGCATAGTGGACACCTCACCAGGAGATAGAAAGGAGTGCATAGGTTATGCTCAGCAATAAGATTAGTGAAATACGAAGATGAGGGAAGATGTGCAGTTGGCCAGATGATGCTAATGAATAGGTGTGAAATACTGTTACAGAAAATACATTTTTTCAGGGGCAGCGTGGAGGCTTCTTGGTCATTCCCATGCCCTCACTCTCTGCAGGGTTCCACCATTTAGATTGGCTACTCGCCTGATCCTTGGACCTGGTAGATTATTCACAGAGAAACTGCAGACCAGAAAGCCTTCAGGGATATATGAAGACAAGTGAGACATTTATTTTTGCCACATCAGCAACACTTCCAGCAGGGATCTAGATCTAGTAGGAGTCAGGGCAAGATATGAAAGAGACAGACTGTGGCTGTGGTGCCAACAACAAGAGTGGTGTAGAAACTGGAGTAAGATCAAAACACATGGTAAAACTAGGTTCCTGAATTCATCCTTGGACCATCAGGGGTGAGAGCCTACCACTCCAGGAAAATCTGCGAAGATTAGAATCTGATTGGTGTGCAGGTGTGTGCTGTAAAACCTGATGTTATGAAGAGAAGGCTTTGGAAATTCTTGACCACCGTTTGGTAATAGAAAAGAGCAGACCTTTTCAGCTGGCTAATGCAGAGTATCTGGCAGAAGAACAACCAGCACAATGAATCATTACAGTGCTCAAAGAGGGACAGACATGGCTGAGAGGGATGTTTGTTGTGGTGCGGGAAAGTGTTCCTTCCTGCACATAAACAATCTTTAAAAAAAATGAAATTATGCAACTTCCATGTGTGCTGCATTTAGCAACACACATAGGAGTTACAAACACTCCATTTAACGATTGTTTATGTGCAGGACATCTTCCTGCACATAAACAATCTTTCCCTGCAATGCAGACACCCTTGCATTATGGTGCAAGGGTGCCAGAGTTGGCACTAGGCAGCTAGATTTAGCTCCTGCGCAGATGGAAACACAGGCTTCACCATATTGTTGTAAATATGGGGCAGCCGTGCGTTTCAGAAGTGTTGGAGCGTGGAGTAAACCCAAGGGGGCTAACAAGATGCATTGTGACATCCTTCAATGTTTGTTCCCTTAAAGTAATGTGATGGGCATTAACAAAAGTCATATCACTACTGCCAGTCAAGTGACTAGCATTTCCAGCTCTCTAAACACACTGTTGAAACACCCAGGCATTAACAGCAACCTCTCAACACAAGAGGCTGGCACCACAGCAGCTGGATCAACCCCAATGATCCCCTTATCTTCAACATGCCCATTGTGGCAGCAAGCTCTCAGGGGCCAAGCACAGCTGCGTGCCACTGGTGCTGCAGCAAAAGTTGCTGTTGCATGGCCAGTGCTGCTATATGGCGTTAGTGGAGCGCAGTGAGCTTGACTGGCGAGTAAGAGAGGGTTGAACATGAGCAGCAGTTTGTGGGGCTATCCCGGGAGCAGTTCGAGGACATGTGGCTGTTACAGCAGAGCCCCTGCCAGGAGCAGGCATGCTGCCCCAAACTTGTGGAGCTCATTGTCTTTGCTATGTGAGCTTCTAGGAGGCAGATATTTTGTTGTGTGACTCCCTGGTGTAAAATCTAGACTGCTTACCTCCCCAATTGGAAGCCTTTTTTAAAATCTGGAACACTTTTCTCGCATGGAAGTAATAAGTAAACCAGCCAATATCCTTTTGTATTTGTATAACCTGTCTTTGAAGCCCACTTGATGTAAACTGCCATTATCTGTATGAATAACTTCTTTCGTAATATGTTTGCCTGAACGAATGTTACCGGGTAAATGTTTTTTAGGTAATGAATCCTATGAAATTGGTATGTTGAAAACTCTTGTGTGCTGTAGTAGCTTCTGTTATATAAAGTGCTCAGATACCCTTTTGAGTCTAGTTTGTGCTATATAAAACTGCAAATAAATACATTAATTATTCATTTAACAAATACATTTTAAAGTTACATTAAAATATTTTGACACAAGAAATGACAATTCTTGCTACTAGAACACCTCGAAGGTTATACACTTTTATAATGGCTATCCATTGGTGATAATATTGCTATGGTACCCATGGCAAATGATTGAAAGGCATGGCTGTGCTGTGCCAGGAGAAGGAGTCAACTGCTGGCGTTCCTCTCACCTAATAATACATTTTCAACACACTACAGTTCAGGAACCTAACACAGGCAACAGTGCATCAGGAAGAGGGGTCCTCAAGTCTCAACTTTCATCTATTTTGGAAAACCTAAAGTATAAGCAGAGCAGCTCTTTCTAGTGTTTGTTGAAGGCTGCTTATGAGGGACATTGCATAGTGGACACCTCACCAGGAGATAGAAAGGAGTGCATAGGTTATGCTCAGCAATAAGATTAGTGAAATACGAAGATGAGGGAAGATGTGCAGTTGGCCAGATGATGCTAATGAATAGGTGTGAAATACTGTTACAGAAAATACATTTTTTCAGGGGCAGCGTGGAGGCTTCTTGGTCATTCCCATGCCCTCACTCTCTGCAGGGTTCCACCATTTAGATTGGCTACTCGCCTGATCCTTGGACCTGGTAGATTATTCACAGAGAAACTGCAGACCAGAAAGCCTTCAGGGATATATGAAGACAAGTGAGACATTTATTTTTGCCACATCAGCAACACTTCCAGCAGGGATCTAGATCTAGTAGGAGTCAGGGCAAGATATGAAAGAGACAGACTGTGGCTGTGGTGCCAACAACAAGAGTGGTGTAGAAACTGGAGTAAGATCAAAACGCATGGTAAAACTAGGTTCCTGAATTCATCCTTGGACCATCAGGGGTGAGAGCCTACCACTCCAGGAAAATCTGCGAAGATTAGAATCTGATTGGTGTGCAGGTGTGTGCTGTAAAACCTGATGTTATGAAGAGAAGGCTTTGGAAATTCTTGACCACCGTTTGGTAATAGAAAAGAGCAGACCTTTTCAGCTGGCTAATGCAGAGTATCTGGCAGAAGAACAACCAGCACAATGAATCATTACAGTGCTCAAAGAGGGACAGACATGGCTGAGAGGGATGTTTGTTGTGGTGCGGGAAAGTGTTCCTTCCTGCACATAAACAATCTTTAAAAAAAATGAAATTATGCAACTTCCATGTGTGCTGCATTTAGCAACACACATAGGAGTTACAAACACTCCATTTAACGATTGTTTATGTGCAGGACATCTTCCTGCACATAAACAATCTTTCCCTGCAATGCAGACACCCTTGCATTATGGTGCAAGGGTGCCAGAGTTGGCACTAGGCAGCTAGATTTAGCTCCTGCGCAGATGGAAACACAGGCTTCACCATATTGTTGTAAATATGGGGCAGCCGTGCGTTTCAGAAGTGTTGGGGCGTGGAGTAAACCCAAGGGGGCTAACGCCACTCTCCGCCACTTCTTTTATAAATATGCCTCATAGTTCTCTATTCACAAACCCTAGTGTAGAGAGGTAGGAAATTACGCCCATTGGATTAGACCTGGATTTCTAACGTTCAGGAATTCACAAAAGATCCCTGGCGTTCTAAAAGAAATGTACTTCAAACACAGATTGACTGGAGCTCCAATGCAGGTGCATAAATAACTATTTGTTTGGCGTGGCAGAATACCTTGAAGAAAAATCTATACCCCCATCAAATATGGGGATGCTCCATCCTGATGTCCACATTGGAAAGAGCTTTAGTCCTACCTCTGCCAGTAGTAATCACACTGATGTTCTGTCATCAGTATGTAAACACCAGCAAGATGATCGAATACTTCGGTATGGTGCCACAAAAAAGATGTTCATCCATAAACCTCAAATTATGCATTCATTTCAACATATTGGCAGAATTCCAGCCTTATTAGATGGATATTATGAACATAAAATTCCACCATTCCTTTTTCTGTGAATCAGCATTGGGAATATAGGATCCGCACAGAAATATTTAAGTTCACAAGTCACAAAACCTTTTCGCCAATCTGCTGGTTTTTACTTATCACTCGACATTGAGAAATAGGTGTGTGATAACCATCTCCAACTAGATCAGTACAGATCTGTCCAGAATTTTTGAGTAATAGGAATATGCATTCTGGGTGTTGTACTATTGTTTCCATTTACCAAATCAGTTTATCACACCTGAAATCAGTGATTTGTAGATGCAAATTTCAAGACTGGACACTGTGTCCGTAATCGCCTGACGTGAGTTGATCACCCTATATGGTTTAGGAGTAAGTCACAGCTATCCACCCCAGAAAATATTTAAGACTTTGGCTGTAATGCTTGCAGAAAAGATAAAAACGGCCCTATTCATGAAAAAGAAGGCTAAGTACAACCAGAGTTCCCCACCTACCCATTTTATTCTTCTATTTACCAACAGTTCCAGGAGAGCGACTACAAGTATGTGCTACTCCTGGGAAGGGCGGGGGTCTTTTCGAGCTGGCACCTATTCCTGCTGTGTGGAGTGCTCCCCAGCAGAGAATACCACAGAAGGGTAAAAACCACCCCTTGGAGAAAGGCCTTCCCCTTACAACTCACGAAATTTGGGGGTGATACATTCTCCTTCCACCTTGCTATGGGAAGTTCTCCAGCCCTGTGCTGTAGTACATCTCTGCTTCTAGAGTGGAAATTATTCCGACCCAAAAATGTACATGCTGGTGGGTGCTCTCTATTGTTCGACGAAATCCACTCCTTGGAATACCCACTTCCTCCCACCTGAGTGGGATTCTCAACTATAGACATTTCTCTATTCATGGCAGATTTTTGCAGCCTCACATATGAGTTTACACATGCCTGAATTCCCTTTGTGGAATCCTGAAAGGTATAAAGAAGGCGAATTCAGTCATAAGCATATGTGTATGATCACATTTTCCCTCGTGAATAGGACACCAGTGCTACACACAGCAGTGAATCTTTAGGTAAATAACTGTTTCTCTTCCACTCAGATCACAAAAACGTTCATCCCAGGAGGCTGAACAATTCTTAATAATATAATGCATGCCTCTGTGTCATATTTCTACAGAACACACGTAGTCGAAAGGCAGCAGAGTACAACACAGGGTCAAATACAAGCATAATCTCAACAAACGATAGGAGAGATGGCTAGTTTGTGGACTGTCAATACATTGTGATTCAATGTTCTTTAAAGAGGTGCATCTTCAACTCTTTAGCTTTGGGACAGTACTAGCTTCATTTAAAACAGTGCCAATTTTCGTTGCAGGTATCACACATGACAGGCAAGAATGAGGACCATCAGTACAGTTGTCTGATGCCTTTATCTCGTGCTCCAAGGATTTTAACAGAAACATTACACTTTCAGCAGAAAAAGCGTACGCCTTTCCTTTCAATCACTCAATAAATCAAGTGGTGTTTATATAGCTTGGCTTATCACCCGAGAGAGTATCCAGGCGCTGTGCTGCGGGTATCAGTCAAAGAGCCAGGTCTTGAGTCCTTCCTGAGATGGATCAGCGAGAGTGAAGTGCCAAGGTGGAGGGCGTTCCAGGATTTGACGATGAGGTGTAAGAAGGATCGTCCTCCAGAGTGGCAGCAGCGGATTCATGGTATCTGTGCGAGGATAGGGTGAGCGGAATGGAGGTTCCTAGAAGGATGGTGGGAATTCAGGTGGTAGTTCATGTAAGCTGGTCCTTGGTCATGGAGGGCTTTCTAGGCAACAGTCAGAAGCTTGACTTGGCATTTCCTGCAGACAGGGAGCCAGTGGAGGTCCTTCAGGTCCTGGGTAATTTGGGTCCTCTTGGGTAGGTTGAGGATCAGTCTGGCTGCTTCTTTCTGGATTGTCTGGATTATTTTCATGAATACGGTGGTGGTGCCTGTGTAGAGTGCATTGTCCAGACAGCTGGTGATGAGGGCCTGGGTCACCATTTTCCTGATGCTGATGGGGAGTCACTTGAAGACATTGTGGAGCATGTGGAAAGTGTGGAATCAGGCTGAGGGGTTGGAGTTGACCTGACGTTTCATGAATTTGCTGTCCAAGATGATGCTGTGGTTGCAGGTGTGGTCTGTCGGAGCAGGGGTGGTTCCGAGTTCTGGTGGCCACTAGGAGTTATTCCTGAGGGCAGTTTGTCTGCCAAAGATCATAAGGTCGGTTTTGTCCATGTTGACTTTCAGGTAGTTGTTCTTCATCCAGGCTGCAACATTCTTAAGGCAGTTGGTGAAGTTTGTCTTTGTCAAGGTGGAGTCCGCTGAGAGCAAGAGTGCGAGCTGGGTATCGTCGGCGAAGGAGATGATGTTGATGTCATGGGATCTGATGATGTCTATGAGTGGTGTCATATAGATGTTGAAGAAGGTGGGACTGTGTGATGAGCCTTGTGGGACGCAGCAGATGGTGTGCTTGGGATGTGAGGTGAAGGGAGGGAAATGGGTTCTCTGGGTGCACCCCGTGAGAAAGGATGCCATCCATCTGGGCGCGTTGTCTATGATTCTGATCTTCCTTTTTCAGACAGGGTGGTGAAGGTCATCTATAGATGCCAGAACATTTTGTTAACATTTTGTATTTCAGTATTTTTGATGAACACATGAGTAAACTGCCAAAGGAGAAGAGATGGCTAATAAAAGTGATTGTTTGTACATACATGCTGTAACCACCATTCTCCAAGGCTTGCACTAGTTGTGGGTGAAGCCAGTTGTAGCATGTTTTTTATTCTCCATGACATATTTACATTAATACACAAATGAATGAAAAACGCATATAGTACAGATCCTCAAAGCAAATTTACTCCAGGCAGTATTGTGATCTGGCATTCCTGCCATAGGCTCTACCTTTACAAGAGAAGAAGTTTACGGTAAGACATTAGTTTTGAGGATTTTTCCAAGTCGTGAGCAGAAAGAGCCACAACGAGGATAAAGTGTCAAGGAATTCCAAAAGGTAAATGCATAACCTCAAATATTTATTCTTCTATTCAATGGAAGGGCATTCCGTGAATGAATACATACATGAATGAATGAATTGCTTTATAAATCGGTTGATAAGTAAGCATTAGTACATTTTTTGCATGACTGGGGAACTACAAACTAAATACCCTCATGGAGGGCAACACAAATACCCATAGCCACATGTCATCCAACGCAAACCATACAGAGATGTTCCCCAAACACAAACTTATAGTTTTTGGTACTAAAATCATCGTGTCATCAAGCTTCTGTGCCTAGATATTCGTGGTGCGTGCACAATCACCGTTACCTATACGAGGGTTTCTCAACATGACTGAAAAGAATAAAATGAGTACAAAGAAATAAATCACAATCAAATTGCTTACACGGCCACTGCAATTCTCTCCCTGTTCAACACTTTCGACCTTTCTTTTACTGTCCTCTATTCCAAGTACATTTGTCAAACTGTGTCTAAGGTACATTTTAATTCCATGTGAATTATTAACATGATTCATAAAGTTAATTTCCCATCTCCTTGGTGATGAACATTAAATAATATAATTGCCTTGAAATATGCACACATCTTACTTTCAGTCAAATTAGATTAACCGAATAAATGGTGTATGTACAAGAACAAATGTGTGTGCCAAACAGCAGGCACATATGCCTCTGTCGTCTTACATCCCTAAAGCAGTCAGCACAAAATCTGACTAGAACGTTAGTATGTTTTTTTTTAATGAGAAAACTATAGACAACTGAGAATGCGATAAGAAGAACAAGCTACACTTTAGGCCTAACAGTGCCCTCATACCTGATGCAATCAGGGAACAGCCACTACCTACTACAATGTTATGTTGTGCCAATAATCCTGAAGTGAAACAGGTAGTTATCTTACTGTTTACCCATCACTGTGTCAATCACGACCTCTCAATGTGGCCCAAAATGCTGGTCAGGCTTAGACCATTGTGGCATAATAAGAGCCGAGACGCCTGTTCGAGAGGTTAAGCCCAGATTACTGACAGCCATGGTCGGCCCACATGTATTCAATGAGAGCAAGGTCCTGTGCCTCAGCATCATAGAGAGGGATGTTTACTTGAACCCTGCTGCCCTCATCTCCCCACAAGCCCGAGGCTCATATGGAAATGAAAAAGTGCACAACCAGCAGCCCCTTAGCTATGTGTCTCCTCCCTATTTGGCAAAAAGCGGGCTCTGTAGGTAAATGGATCTTTTAGGGAAAAAGAAAAGAGGGGTCTCCTCTTGCACCATTGTCATGAAGAAAGCTGAGAAGACTCATAAAGTGGTAAGTGCACCCCTGGAACAGAGAACATGGACCAGGGAAAGTCTGGAACAATGTGACTCTAGGCCAAACAAAAAATACTAGGACAAGGGTGTAGAAAGCAAAACAAAATGACACGCAGACAGCAAATCTGTTAAAAATATAAGGAGACAGCCAAGAAAATGTATCAATCCCAGCTCGATCAAAACCAAGCGTAGGAACATGCACTCCAAATAAGCATAAAAAAGAACACCACCCTCTAAAGACAATCCACTGGAAGAATAAAATATCCTTCATCCAGTCAGTGATCAGTTCAGTCTCTAGAAATGACAATCCCGTGATTTAGGAGTCATGAATTACTTTGACAGTCTCAAAATCTTCCCTTCATAGACAACCCCAAAAGGGTACCGTAAGACACACACAGTTAACACTCATACAACTTACTTGATAGTAACAAGTTCATTCCCTTTTTATGAAGCAACACCTTAGGGAAATCCCTCCCTCTTGAAACCAGTTCACCCACACATGCGAGTAGGTAGAAAGCTCTACTGGGACCCTCCGTTCAGCCACCATTACAGAAAGCAATCTACCCAAAGCCCTGAAGCAACACAAGACAAGAAATTGGCAAATGCTTCTCTAGTCAACAACCCTGTACCATAACCATAACATAATATATCATAAAAGGCAGTGACTAAGGGCCAAGTGGGACATCTATCAACCTTCCTATCTCTGGATTGTTTCTAATGTACATCGTCTGAAAACACGTTTTTGCAACACTTAACACAAGATGCCGACTAACAATGACACTTCACCCCTTATGCAAATTTTGCATTACCCTTCGAAGTCTATAAATCAACTTCCCACTTCAGCTTTATGTCTTAAACATCTATGCAGACCATTGGCAGAAAATCACCAGATTGCAATTATTTCATTATAACTCGGGTATTGTAATCCTGCTTGTTGGCTCTTATATTGAGAGGCAAGTCATTCTAAGTAGAAGACCTTCGCTACCCCATGATGAATTTCTTGGATGTATGACGTTACAACGCATGCTGTTACAACGCGGTTTTTACAACGCACACCATTACAACGCATATCGCTTTGGGGTGCTGGATAGTGAATAGTTTAATTTACTATTCCAACTCCAGTCCCCGTGGACACTAGGGAAGGTGTTGGGTAGTAAATTAAATCTATTCCCTATCCTAGAGCGCCCCCCCAGCGCAATGCGTTGTAATGGTTTTCGTTGTAAAACCTGCGTTGTAATAGCACTGCGTGGTAAAAGTTGCGTTGTAAAGGATGTTTCCCGAATTTCTTGTACCAATGGGTTCATCGTTATTAGTGAAATTGGATGTAGAGATGTGATAATCATAGGAAAACAGCCGCCATCCTCTGATGAGCCCGTCAAAGAACGCAACCAAATGATGCAAAAAAGATCTATTGAAAAGAAAATAGGTCAGAATTAGCTAAAGGTGTAGAGAAGAATTTACGAAGAGCAAGGACATGTACCAAGATCAAGTACCCCACACAGTGGTGATTGGCCGTTGATGCTGCTTGACTTACTGCAAGGCCTGACTCGATTAGAGGCTGTTTTGTCAGTAGTACTACTCTAGTAGATGTAGGTGTCATTTGTGTAAATAGCAATTTTCCAATTTTTTTGTGAGTGTATTTGATATATTTGCATGTGCCTCCCTTAAGCCCTCCTTAAATTGCCCTTACCACGACCGGTGTATAAGTAGATATTTACCATTTACCCTTGTCTCTCCCATATTTAATACAAAATGATATACTTGTGAAGCGATCTTGACAGTCATGCCAGAGATCTCCACAAATAAGACATATGGCGAGTGTTGTTTGGGAGCTCCAGAAAGAAGTTTGTTTTAGCATTTGTGAGTATGTAAAGTAGTACTGCTGCCCATACTCAAAAATGGTTTCGGGAAGGGAGCATCAATTAAGGCCATTATAAATTCACACTCTCATTGAAATGTCATCATAAAAGACTTATATTTTACATGTGTAATACATGTAAAATATTTTAATGAAAGTATGTATTTTGGTTTATGAAAATATAAGGATGATCGGAAAATATGTGAGCCTTCTAAAGCTCGGAGCAACATTGCAATGTGCTAAGAAAAATGTGTAAACTAGAAAGTGTGTTGCACTGCAGAATTAGCAATGGTAAGCAGATGGCGAATTATAAAACTAAAATGGCACTAAATGCAAATTTATTTCACATATGTGGATAGGCAGGCAATGTTAACTACAACCGCTACAAACGAGCTGTGATGCTTATTGTATTTCAGAACCAAGCTAGAACTAGCATCTGTTAAGTATTCCCAAATTCACTTACATTTGGTGACATGAGATTAATTCAAACATGAAATAAACACAAAATATACACGTCTTATTTTTAAACCATCCCTATTATTTATAATCTGATGTTATATATGTAATTAGACACATACATTTTATCATTATGGCATCAAATAGGATTTCATTTTGAAATAATTATTTTTCAAATCCAATTAATTTGCGTACGGATACAAAATGCCCAGCACATTCACTGAAGGTAATTGATTTACTTCTAATCGACGAGGAGTGAAGTAAGGCATATTTAACACTGGGGAGAAGCTGAACACCTTTCTACTAACAAATGTCACTTTTCTTTCAGGAACTATGGAAATGAAATTGATATTTCCCAGTGACTTTTAATGTTATACACAATTATGAATATGAGAAGAATCTATAGTTATTCCTAACTTTCGATGGAAAGTATATATTTTTTTCATTTTTGGGCAGTACGATTGTGCATTTTTTTCACCCATGAGATATGAATGTGGAGGGATGGTATTTCAAGTTACTGCCAATTCTCACACTGATGGAATGCAAGATATTTGAACTGTGTCATGACATTGTTGGAAAATGCCTCTTTCTGCATAATCACCCCCATATTTTGGACTGATACTGCTGATTTTGTGACTCCGTGTGCTGTGCCCTTCTAACAAGGCCCCAGTTCGTGTTCTTTGACCCCTAAAATACGTTAATATTGGCTATTCTCCTAATTGCCACTTTTTACTTACGTATAAGTCTTTAATATATGGTACAAAGTGTGCCCAGGGCCTGTAGCTTAGATGACACTTGTGAACTGCAGCACATATTCTACCCTCACCAAAATGACAATGCAAACATAATGGCAGGCTTTCCACCAGTATCTTGTCTGAGCAGGTTTAAACTGTGAATTAAATTTGTCAACATTTGATGGGCTTAAACCCCTCCTTTTATATTCTGATGAGTAACCCCTATATAGTTCTTAAAATATCCATGTGGCAGGCTGCATGATACTTAAAACTAGGACATATAACATTTTAATGTGAAAAAATGTCCTTACAGCGTAAATGCCCTAAAACCTATTTTCACTGTAGCAGGGCTAGGTATTCCTAAGGAAAGCAGTGGGATTAGCATTAAAGTTGAAAACGTTATCTCCACCTAGGAACCAGATATAACATTCGCTATTAAACTTTTCAAAATATTTATTACACATCCAACTTGTTGGCAAAGTCAGATTTGTGAAAAATATTTTACAAAAGTTACCATTAAAAAGTTACCTTTAGCCTGGCTAAAGTCTCTTGAATTTGCCTGAGCTTCCAACTGTCAACCAGGAGACTAATATTTATTTATTTATTTATTTATTTATGCGTTTTTATATAGCGCAGACTTTACCCGAAGGTGTCAGAGCGCTTCACAATAGGAACAGAACTGATACATGACAACATTACAAGTGAACAAATTACAAAAGCAAACATTACATTACATGAGGCAAAAGTGACAATCGTGAGCAAACAAAATAAAAGAGGTAGGAAACGGTGCATTACAGGAGGAAAAAGTGACATGTGTGCAGGTTACAAAAGCATACAAAGTACAAGTAGAGGTATAATACTGCAATAAATGGAGGACACTCAAGCACAAGAACAAACGTTACGTAGGCAATGGTGGCACTTGTGCAAGTATCGAAAGCAAACAAAATGTAAGAGGTAGCAAACAGTGTGTTACAAGAGAAAAGTGACTTGTGCATGTTACAAAAGAGTACCAAACACAGGTAAAAGGGTAGTGCTGAAATAAATGGCAGACTCTCAAACCACAAGAACACACTGGGAAGGAACTTCCATAGTCATGGAGAATAGAAATGTTCTATACTAAAAGGTCATTCTTCAGATAATAGAGAGGGCATGAATTAACTTTGAAGTGTCTTTGAAGGAAGAGAACTTTGAGGTCAGTTTTGAAGGCCTGGGAGGAGGTGGTGGTCCGGAGCTGAGGTGGAAGTGAGTTCCAGATTCTCACTGCGTTGCCTGAAAAGGATTGGGCCATCGATCTTTCCTCCTTGAAAGTGGGAGGTTCAAGCAGTAGATTTTCCGCATTTCGTGATGGTCTAGAGCCTCCAGAGAGTTTCAGTTTATTCGCCAGGTAGTGAGGAGAGGAGGAGTGCAATGCTTTGTGGGTGATGCAGGCAGTCTTGTAGATAGATCTTGCCTTGATGGGAAGCCAGCGGAGGGTGGATAACATGGGTGTGATGTGGTCGCTTCTTTTGACCCCATAAATGAAACGAGCTGCTGAATGGAGAACAGACTTAAGGGGGGACAGGTGGGATTTGGGGATGCCAGTAAGGTGATTAGGTGTGAATTGGCTTGCGGAGCACAGACAAAGTATGGGGAGAAGTTGACCACCTTCTGGTAGGTTGACTTGCAAACTGTAATCAGCCCATTGCATACCTTCAAAGGATGCCTACCCTGTCACTATCTGATGAAGCTCACATCTGGGCATGCCTCATGTATGCCTATCTGGCTAACCAAGCACCAATCCAAATGGGAGAATAGTTGCCCCAAGAACAAATTTTGAGTGACCACAGAGTTGGGTTTGCTCATTTCTATGTACACACCCCTAGAGTTTGCACAGGAGCTCCTCACAAGGGAGGAAAGTATCTTTCATGTTGGATTTCGGTAGAGAGAGGCACTCCAGGATTGTCAGCAGTAAGGCACACAGGAACTGGTGCAAAGGTGGGTATGATTACCCCTGGAACTTTCCATATTGTTTAAGGAGGGCCAGAACTCACCCCACCCACAAACTAGTGCCAGCACAAATGTGGCATCCCTGGGTACTTTCTTCAAAACTCTATTGGGCCTGAATAAGTTAGAAGAAGGATTGCACCTAAAGTGTTGCCATGTGAGGAGACCTGAGGGGATGGACCTGCTACCACTTGTGCCCAGGACAAATAAATGGACTTCAAAGATCAGTTGGCTGACGTCCTATTCAGTTACAGTTTCACAAAAGCTACAAGAAGGCTACTTTCCTGAAAGAGATCAGCTGACCAGATTTAATAAGACCTGCCTAGACCCTGCTGATAGCTTCCCGTGGGGTTAGTCCTGACTCCAAACTGCTGTTCCTGATGTCCTGGGATCCTTGGCTGGTGTTGGAGTGTATTGCTACGGCCCAAATTGCAAATGCTGTGACTTAGCAACTTTTTGCCAACTTTCTGCCTCATGTATCGATGGAGACATCAAACCTGCTGCCATCAATTTCGAATTGCTGGCCAGCCCAAACTTACTGGTTTGACTGGCTGAAGGAAATCTTTCCATAAGAAAGGCTTCTATTTCCATAGTTGGAGAGCTTCACCAGCACCAACGATAAACAGCATCCGATCGATGTTGAGGTCTTTCTGGGCCCAAACTTAGGGCCATATGCAAGAACACATTTTCCCATAGACACAGAATGGGCAAAACCCTTTGATGCATCTGGCCTTTAGTACTTTTCCTGCTCTGAGCTTTCCTGCCTTTTCCAAGACTGCAGAGGGATCCCAATCTTCAGCAACCTGCCAGGGTTGAGCCCTGCTCTGGATCCAGCTTGCAGCTTGCCAGAAAGATGACCACTTTTTCTGCATAAATGTTTATAAGTCTGGAGGTAACTCTTTGAATAGGACCAACCTGCTCCTCATATCTGACCTGCACTGCATCAGGTCGACCTCAGTCCTTACCCTCGTTCCAATCTAGCACGACCAGTTGCCTACAGTTAATGCTTTGTGCTTGTTGGAGCTATTTTTATTTAAAACTCTAAAAAATCAGTTTATTGGATTTCTGCACTTTTGGTGTCATTTTGTTAAATAAAATATTCTCTACTTTTATAAATTGGAGTGTGATTTTTATTGTATTTTGTTTTCAACCTTTTAACAGTTTTGGTACTTGAAAATGCTTTGCACATTTTCTTATGTTAATCCTGTCTGCTCTATGCAATAGCTACCAGGGGTTGAGCTCAGATTTAAATTACGGAAACCTTCACTGGACCTTACACGAACAGTGGCATTATTACTTGTGGTGGACTACCAGCTACCCAACAGTAATCCATCTTCTCATTGGTGTAATTTATGAACTAAAACTGAGAAAGCTCATTTATATTATGTGTGCATCCTCTATTAATAGAGACATGCTCAGCAGTGTACTTCTCCAAAAGCGTATTCAGTTTACATTAATTGAATGAGAAATCACTGGCACAATTTTTTCATGGACATAGGAGATAATGTAGAGGCCCCGAACAATAACTGATATTACAAGTGTACCATTTTAGAAAAGTTTGTGAAGGATAAATGAACAGCTTTATCTACAAGAGTAATTCAAAGGTTTTAGTAAATATTCGAATTTAGATTAGCTAGGCTGTCCCTTCTGTATTCTGCTCTTTATAGCTGTCTTCACGTAAATGAAGAAAAAGAAGGTCATTGATGTACTGCTTCTGGTTGGGAAACAGCATTTACGACGCAGGAGGAACCACGCGTTCCGTTACTCCACAAGCGTTACGACATTAGCCTTTACCATGCATTTGCCTTTACCACCCAAATGTGTGGTAAAGGGAGTCAGAGTTCTAGATTCAGAGTGGATGGGCTGGGAGCATAGAAGGAGAAATAGGAAGGATCGGGACAAGAAGGATTAGGATGCATCCTAGTATGAAGACGGGGAGCCGGGTTTTAGGGCTCAGGGTGGGGGTTCAGGTTGTTTTTAGGTCTGGGAGTTGGCTTTAGGGCTCCAGGATGCGGTCGGGGTACTTTTTAGGGCTTGGGGTCGGATTTTATGGCGTATGAGGGGTGGTTCGGTTCAGGGCAGGTATTAGGCTGGGGGCTGGGTTTTAGGGCTCAGGGTGTAGGTGGGGACTCAGGCAGTTTTTAGGTCTGGGGACGGTTTTAGGGTTCAGGGTGGGGGTCTGTTGTCATTGTTAGGGCTGGGGTGGGGTCGTTTGCAGGGCTGGATCAGGGTTTTAGGGCTCAGGGCGGGGGCTGTGATGTAATCTTTTCCATGCATATGCCTTTGCCAATCATGCCTTTGCAGCAAAATTTGTTGTAAAGGCTTACATGAAAAAGACGCAATCTTAGTAAATACTACATTGTTAAGCCATGCGATATGATCAAATGCGTGGTTCGATCATACAAAACTTCAGTTTGGGCACTGCTATTAACTCAAGTATGATATAATGGTTCCCATCTCTCCATAACTGACTTGTCAATTGGTTTACTTTTGTGCACCTTAATGTTAACTCCAGAGGGCTAATGCCAGTAGACCTATCTCAACCCAACTTTGTTTTGCTGATTGACATGGCCTCTACAGTTTACACTAGTGAAATGAGTGTGACCTGAAACCAGTCAGGTCTAGGAATCAAAACACAACATGTATTTCAGACAGAAATACATTTTGGAATTGAACTACTAGTATGTGAGCTTGCCAGTCAAGCTCAGAGATGCAACAGCCTGGAAGCTCAAGGTGCAAGGGGAGCCTGGTACCCCAAAAACCTGTATGTCCTCAGCTTTATGACTGGCTAAGCAGAGGAGTAATATTCTATAGTCGGACGATCTGTGCCTGACTTTGGGGGCGCTAGGTGGTGCACAAGCAGTATGGCCGCACACCAGTGAGGCTCCTGCAGCCTGGTGCATTTATCCGGCCTTTATCCTTCTTTAAAGCTCTAATATGACAGAGTCCTTATTATTATTATTAATATTATTATTAAGAAGCTTATAAAGCGCACAGCTACCCCCATGGAGGGGGTGTCCCGGCGCTAACAGATTGCATGCAGGAAGAGGTAAGTCCTTGTGGTAAAGGGTTGCGGGGGACTTGCTGGAGCTCCACTGTAAGTTTCAATCATTTTGGGACTGCGTTGTCCTTGTTGTGCCCGGAAGAAGAATCTGCCGAGAGTGAGGGGGAGATCACAGCGGAGCGCTGTGCCGGCTCATAGCTCTAAGCGAGCCCGCGGCGTGCCACGAGGCATCCAGACCCCGGGAAGAGATCCCACTGGCTGTATCGGAAGGAAAGGTCATGCATCAAGAAACGGCTGGGTCCACCATGAAAAGAGGTGCGGGGAAGCCCTGACTGCCTGCTGACTAAACAGTGAAGTGCGTAATTTTTATACTCGTGGCAGGGCGCAGGGGAGAAGAGACTAGAACGCGGTGCTGTAGCTACCTGTGACTGAGCAGTAGCGACGGCCACTGTAGGCTCCCCACCGGCTGCTCGTGTGAGAGTGCAGGCTGACCGGGAGTGTAGAACTGTCCCTGCACCTGGCAGCGCGCAGCTACCCTATGGCTAGGTGGGCACCACTAATAGACATTGTGGGCTGTGTTGGCACGCACTAGACGCGCCCGCATCGTACTACCGGCGGAGAGGGCCAGTATTGGAAGTGGCAGCAACGAGAATCCGCTTTGCGGCGGCATGCACAGTGGATACAAGACACCCAGTTGAGCTCCTTCTGGGTGCTGATAGGAGTGCAAGTGTGTAGGCGGCCACTGTCCCCACAACGTGGAGTGAGATACATTGGCCAGGCTGGGCTACGAAGTAGAAAGCAAGGGGCTGGGAGACAGCTTGTCTCTGTGTGTGACTTGCATGGAAGAGCCACCCCCACTGTCTGCGGCATTGCCTGCAGCCCGGATCCCCGCAACAGGAAGGCATAGCGAGGGAACCCAGGACTTGCCCTCCGGTGCATGCATGCAAACACTGCCACTGGTATCCTGAGAGTGGACTGAGCGATACTGAGAAGATAAAACACCGCGGGGCTGTGGACCTTTTACGAGAACATATGGAGCTGACTCCGCCATTTGTGTAAGACTGGTTTGCTGGGACTTGAGGGCCCTGGCATATGAAACAAGTTCTGACTGGTGGACTGACTGTACCCCTCAGCTAATTCCATGCAGGTGTGCTACACGGCGATACTGCTCCTCCGGCTGCTACGCGCACCTGACCCTGAGCGCGCAGACGCAATACACAGCTAGTACCATATCACGGGGCTGACCGGGAGGGGACGAGATGTATCCCAGAATCGCCATGGGTAAGCCAGATACCAGGCAGCCCAAGTTGAACTTTGAAGTGGCCAAACGCACTGCCAAAGGCTTGCAGGAGTAACAAGACAGCGACAGGAGAGAGGAGGCACAGACGAGAGCAGCGACACAAGCATCAAATGTGCAGAGTATCTTACAAGAGGTGCGCCAGGGATTTGCCACCATTGTGGATAAGGTAGATAGAATGTCCTCGCGGATGGACGCCATCGCTCATAAGCTGGAAGGGCACGAGGACCGGCTGACGGAGGTGGAAAGGCACATACCGGACACCGAAGACACGACAGCCAGAGCCACGACGCAACTTGCTCAGATGGATAAACTCATGAAACTGATTTCCGCCAAGAACGAGGACTTGGAAGCACGCAGTAGGTGCAATAATATTCGCATAGTGGTAATTCCAGAGTCGACCAACACGGCAAGATGGAAGAATACATGGAGCAACTATTATTGTCCTCGATAGGCGCGGAGTCCTTATCCTATCAGTTCTTAGTAGAAGGGGCCCACTGCTCGCTGGGACCACGGCCACCGCCAGGCAGTACTCCACGACCTATATTTGCAAGACTTTTGAACTACAGGGATCGAGATGTGGCATTACGGGTGGCACGGAGTAAGCAAGAACTAACTTATGATGGTAAAAAGTTCTCCCTTTACCCGGACTTCACCCCTGTTGTTCAAGAGGAACGGTGCAAATTCATAGGTGTCAAGAACAAATTAAGGCTTGCCCATATTGATTATGCATTGCTACATCCTGCTCGTTTAGGGTCACCCACCAAGGGAAGCAGCGTTTCTTTACCAAGCCACAGCAGGTGGAGGAGTTCCTCAAACATGTGAAGCGTGCGGATCGCTCTTCTGGCCCTGTACCGGCATCATAGCAATCCCCCTCGACGGGAGCAGAAGATGACTCGCAGTGAACAATGTCCCTTTCTTTGTCCTTGATTTCTGTTGTTCTTTCTGACTGTTTGGAAGCTGGCAACAAGAAGGGACGGATATGTGACAGTCAGACCTACTGCAAGGACTACACATCTCAGACTTTCCTGATCACCAGAGGTACTCGACAAGGGTGCCCCCTGTCCCCCTTGCTTTTCGCCTTAGCGATGGAGCCATTGGCGGCAAGGTTGAGACATCGCCATAATGATAAAGCCCTGCGATGTAACATGAGGCAGATAATTAATTTCGTTATATGCCGATGATATCACTTTATATGTCAGAGACCCGAAACATAATCTAAACACACTCCTCTGGGAATTCATTGTCATTGGGAAACTATCTGGGATCCAAATAAACTGGGGGAAGTCCTGTCTCTTCCCGCTGACCACATCAGTAGAACGCTTCTCACTGGACTATCCATTGGAGTGGTGCGATGACGAATTGCGTTATCTAGGTATCCGTGCTACCAGGGATAGAGAGGAACTGATGTATCTTAATTATGGAACTGCGCTGAATCGCATGGTGGACTGTGTTACCCGCAGGATTACATTACCACTCTCTATTATGGCTGGTCGGGCGTCTCTAATTAAGATGGTAATACTCCCCTAATTACTTTACCTTTTCCTAAATATACCATATTCTCTGGGGAGACACTTATTTAAATGGAGCTGATACGACTGGTATGGGGAGGTAAGCAACCAAGGTTGCAATGAAATGTTCTGATAAGGCCCTATTCGAAAGGTGGGTTTGGAATTCCTGACTTTGAACTTTACTATATTAGCGATATTAGCGCACAGGCCCATTATCTGTTCTTTTGGGTGAACCAACCAAAATATATGCCACAGGTAGCAGCCGAACATTGGCTTGCACACCGGATGCCGATCGAAGGTGCACTTTATGCTGTTTCGGGCACCCATGAGAAGACGCAGAACTCTGTTAATGCTGTGATCACGGCATGGCGGCGCATTGGACAACTGCTGAACGCCCCTATGGCCTACTCCCCGCTCTTGCCGCTTGTGTTTCACCTGGACATGTACCTTCTCCAGGAAACAGTATTTCATAACTTTAGAGACCAAGTTGGAATTAGTACTTGGGGTGACCTGTACCAAGATGGACAGTTTCGAGACTCAGGAAGTGTATTTCAGGACAAGCGACTGACCCCGCTTGAAGACTTTTTGTACATAAGGCTTAGACAGGGAGTCCGCTCTCTAACTCCGGAATTCCTGGATGAACGCCCAACACTTGCACCACTTCACTTAACCCTCCAAATACGACAGCTAAACGCCTTGTCTCATCAATATACCGCACAGTTCACACACAGGGGGAAGTACTGACTTCGCCGTCCCGCACACACTGGTATGAGGAACTAGGGGGCATATTATCAAGTAAGGGCGTTACATTATCGCCGCTTTATCGGCAGTTTCCTGCCGATAAAAGCGGCGATAGTGGGCTTGATAATATGCTCTATGAATTCCAATCGAAGCCCATGTTAGATGTGAAGACATCTAACATGGGCTTTGATTGAAATTCATAGAGCATATTATCAAGCCCATTATCGCCGCTTTATCAGCAGTTTCCTGCCGATAAAAGCGGCGATAATGTAACGCCCTTACTTGATAATATGCCCCTGGGTTTTATTCTGACCGATGATCACTGGGAATATTGTTGCTCGCAGACTGAGTGTGTTTCGGCTAGCAGTAGGTTGCGAATAATTAATTATAAATACCTGCATAGGTTGTATTATACACCGGTCAGGATGCACAAATATCAGCTACGAGACTCGGACAGATGTGACAGGGGTCATGCTCCAAACGCTGATTTTCTGCACCCGGCCTAGGACTGCCCAGGGGTGAGTGACTTTTGGAGGCATGTCTTCGAGGCCTTGAATTGGTTGATGACTAACACGCATATCGAGCCTACACCATTGATGGCCTTACTGGGGTATGTTAAACATGTGCTGGTGGCGCATCGCAAATATGTAGCCTTTGCAGTCCTCATGGCCAAGAGACGGGTGACCTGTAGGTGGGGCAGGGGAAGGGTGCCCAAATTTAAGACCTGGCTTGACGACATGATTTATTGTCAGGAACAACTCACCAATTATGCCGAATTGTTGCCCAGCTCTTCCAGGCCAAGGGATATTTGGTCACCACTAGCATGTTACCTATTGGCGCACCCACGTGATCCTCCGATAGCTGCACCACGGGGACTGGTCCCTACATAAAACTTCCCCAAAATAGAGTATAAAGATCATGGGGACTTATTGTGAGGTGTTACAATCTCTACTGTGAAATACATGACATGTCTTCTGGAACAGATGACCTACCTGTTACACATCTGAGCACACAGCGCCAACAGACTTATGTACCCAACAATTCTTATTGTATAATAGAGTAAGAGATGCCCACATGGAGGAATGTATGCCTACTGATGACTCTGTAGCAAAGAAGTGTTAAAGCCTTGTGATGTACTTTCAGATTCATGTACTTGCATGGTGATACCATTAAGATTACGTGTCGGATGCTGTCAGAAATGTAACCTAACTATCTTGTTGGCATTTAAAAAAAACAAGAAAGAAAGTTAAAAAATAAATAAATCTGTGCCTGGCTTTCAGGGACCAACGTCCACATAAAGGGTTCTTGTGGATCGCAGAGAATGGTATTCAGTGCTTCTCATACATCAGAAAAATGATGAGAAAAGTCAGCGGAGTAGGGCTGGGTGCCCACACAAATCTGGAGAAGACGTCTTTTCCAAAGACCTCACCACCACCACAACCGAGTCAGAGCTTTTGGAATCTCTGAAAACCTTTGCACTGTGAATTAAACAAGCCCTATTTAAGACTGTGGCATAGAGCTCGGTCTTTCTATCCCACAATAGCAGGTAATGCAAACCAACAATAAAGAAGACCCCATTAACAACTAACCACTCTGAAGAAACGAAAGTAGAGTAAACATTAGCACGTATGCCTCTGCATCTTTCAGAAACGATTCATAAAGGGGGTGGTGATGGACAGAGTATCTGAATTAAGCAGAACACTCCTACCCAGTCAAAAGATCAGGGCTTGATCCATCACCGTTTTTTAGCTCACTGCACCATCCCAGCTCAGAACCTGGCTCAATGCAAATTAGTCTGACCCTGGCCCAGTGCATCATGGGAACAGGGCAGACCAAACTACCAAGCCAATTCTTTACTGGAAAGGAAACAAGCTTCCGGGGACCGGTTTCTGGCATTACAGCCGTCTTCGGCCCGGCTTGCTTGAATCCTGATGGTGCAGTGAGCAAGGGACTCACATCTGAGTATACCCTTCCACACTTGTGGTGGCCAAAACGATTCATAAAGGGGGTGGTGATGGACAGAGTATCTGAATTAAGCAGAACACTCCTACCCAGTCAAAAGATCAGGGCTTGATCCATCACCGTTTTTTAGCTCACTGCACCATCCCAGCTCAGAACCTGGCTACATGCAAATTAGTCTGACCCTGGCCCAGTGCATCATGGGAACAGGGCAGACCAAACTACTAAGCCAATTCTTTACTGGAAAGGAAACAAGCTTCAGGGGACCGGTTTCTGGCATTACAGCCGTCTTCGGCCCGGCTTGCTTGAATCCTGATGGTGCAGTGAGCAAGGGACTCACATCTGAGTATACCCTTCCACACTTGTGGTGGCCAAAACGATTCATAAAGGGGGTGGTGATGGACAGAGTATCTGAATTAAGCAGAACACTCCTACCCAGTCAAAAGATCAGGGCTTGATCCATCACCGTTTTTTAGCTCACTGCACCATCCCAGCTCAGAACCTGGCTACATGCAAATTAGTCTGACCCTGGCCCAGTGCATCATGGGAACAGGGCAGACCAAACTACCAAGCCAATTCTTTACTGGAAAGGAAACAAGCTTCAGGGGACGGGTTTCTGGCATTACAGCCGTCTTCGGCCCGGCTTGCTTGAATCCTGATGGTGCAGTGAGCAAGGGACTCACATCTGAGTATACCCTTCCACACTTGTGGTGGCCAAAACGATTCATAAAGGGGGTGGTGATGGACCGAGTATCTGAATTAAGCAGAACACTCCTACCCAGTCAAAAGATCAGGGCTTGATCCATCACCGTTTTTTAGCTCACTGCACCATCCCAGCTCAGAACCTGACTACATGCAAATTAGTCTGAATCTGGCCCAGTGCATCATGGGAACAGGGCAGACCAAACTACCAAGCCAATTCTTTACTAGAAAGGAAACAAGCTTCCGGGGACCGGTTTCTGGCATTACAGCCGTCTTCGGCCCGGCTTGCTTGAATGCTGATGGTGCAGTGAGCAAGGGACTCACATCTGAGTATACCCTTCCACACTTGTGGTGGCCAAAACGATTCATAAAGGGGGTGGTGATGGACAGAGTATCTGAATTAAGCAGAACACTCCTACCCAGTCAAAAGATCAGGGCTTGATCCATCACCGTTTTTTAGCTCACTGCACCATCCCAGCTCAGAACCTGGCTACATGCAAATTAGTCTGACCCTGGCCCAGTGCATCATGGGAACAGGGCAGACCAAACTACCAAGCCAATTCTTTACTGGAAAGGAAACAAGCTTCCGGGGACCGGTTTCTGGCATTACAGCCGTCTTCGGCCCGGCTTGCTTGAATCCTGATGGTGCAGTGAGCAAGGGACTCACATCTGAGTATACCCTTCCACACTTGTGGTGGCCAAAACGATTCATAAAGGGGGTGGTGATGGACAGAGTATCTGAATTAAGCAGAACACTCCTACCCAGTCAAAAGATCAGGGCTTGATCCATCACCGTTTTTTAGCTCACTGCACCATCCCAGCTCAGAACCTGGCTACATGCAAATTAGTCTGACCCTGGCCCAGTGCATCATGGGAACAGGGCAGACCAAACTACCAAGCCAATTCTTTACTGGAAAGGAAACAAGCTTCCGGGGACCAGTTTCTGGCATTACAGCCGTCTTCAGCCCGGCTTGCTTGAATCCTGATGGTGCAGTGAGCAAGGGACTCACATCTGAGTATACCCTTCCACACTTGTGGGGGCCAAAACGATTCATAAAGGGGGTGGTGATGTACAGAGTATCTGAATTAAGCAGAACACTCCTACCCAGTCAAAAGATCAGGGCTTGATCCATCACCGTTTTTTAGCTCACTGCACCATCCCAGCTCAGAACCTGGCTACATGCAAATTAGTCTGACCCTGGCCCAGTGCATCATGGGAACAGGGCAGACCAAACTACCAAGCCAATTCTTTACTGGAAAGGAAACAAGCTTCCGGGGACCGGTTTCTGGCATTACAGCCGTCTTCGACCCGGCTTGCTTGAATCCTGATGGTGCAGTGAGCAAGGGACTCACATCTGAGTATACCCTTCCACACTTGTGGTGGCCAAAACGATTCATAAAGGGGGTGGTGATGGACAGAGTATCTGAATTAAGCAGAACACTCCTACCCAGTCAAAAGATCAGGGCTTGATCCATCACCGTTTCTTTCAGAAACAGCACAACCTTTCCAAATACCAAAAATGTCTCCTACAAAGTAACGGGTAAATCACTTTAAAGACTGAATATTATTGGCCTTATGGTATTTTCTAGAAATATGTGCAACCAATATTTACAAGTAAATTTTAAGAACATTATAGGTCACATCAAGTTTCTTTGACTGTGGTTATCGCTCAGCTTGCAGCATAGTAATGTATAATGGCAAACACCTTGCAGAATTGTATTATCGGTGTAATCAATATGTGGGCATTTTATAGGTCAAACAGGGATGAAAACTATAATATATATTGCTTTTTATTGATTCCTAGGCAGGCAATAGGAACCACGGTAAAATCTTATTGAGAAGCTGAAGCAAAACACATCACAGCCACCACAGTACAACACTACCCCTTGTTTTCATCACATTTGCCAAGAACACGTATTGCTGAGGAGAATTATCTCTATGATCTACACTTGGCAATATCTTATTCTTTATGTCATTCATACATACCTGCTTTCAATGCGGAATGATACTGCTGAATAGAAACAGTTAAAAATCAGCAACAACCTTAACTTAGTGGTGAGCTCTCTGTTACTTTGGTAGAAATAAAGTAAAATAATTTAACTTCAACTTATTTTCTCAGCCGATTGACGTTTGCCTAATTGAAACAGTGATGGGGCTAGTATAGGAAAATGAATAGTGAAAATTTGGAGGAGGATTTTGGAAAAATAGATCATATGAGAATGTAAATGGGCATTACCATATACAACTGTCAAGGTTGTTCTTCTGGAATATCACTCCTTTTATCACCTAGACTACTAAGAGTGACAAATATCTCGCTACAGCACCTCTACTGTTTGATGGACATCTCAGACCCTCATCTATCCGTTCTATTTTGCTTCATACTATTACCATGACCACATATCCAAGTTCCTTAAAGTAATAAAAAAGTCCCATGCTAAGATCTCCTGCATAAAGTATTGCCTGTTCAAATATGTCTTTATTGATGTCAAATTCAGATGTATAAGGCAGATTTATCAATGTGTATGTTGTAATGTGCATAAGCTGTATTGTATAGTAAATCAATAAATATTATGTTAAACAAGTATTGCCTGTTCAAACAATCTAGCACCTGCTTTGCAACTACAGCAGCCTCAATTTAGACCAACCAGAAATACTCCTGACCATTATCCTGCAAACATCTTAACTGCTCTCCAGGCTCCAGCAAACACCCTTCAGAAACAGATGAAAAAAACAAAATTGAACACCCACACGCATGGACTCTGAGAGATTACATTACTCCAAACCAATTCCCTTCTCACCATTAGCTATCCCTCTTCCTGTCATTATCATGGCACAATATATCACTTAATAATATCCATGACTATATATATGGGCTATGCTTTGACCTTAGCATTCAAGGCTTCCTGTATTCCATGTAGAGCCATCAGAGTTTCAGAACCAAAGCTGGTTAGACACCTCCCCATCATCAAATGCTTAGGTCAGCTCTGAATGTCCAATACTGCTGAAAAACACATAGGATGTTCCTCCTTTTCAGCACAAGCATACAGATCAGGAATACAATACCAAGATACATTTGCTTCATTTACTGACATATGGTACTCTGTAAAAACTCTAACTAGGCTTTTCACCGTTCCACCTGTTGAGATCACTCACTCAATGACCTAGGTTAAAGCTCCATTCCCTAAATAAAATACAATTAGACTGGATGGCTTACACCTCAAATATCTGGCTTACAAAGGAACCCCATGTGGCCACCCATGTCTAATGCCATTTTAACTCTAAAAAGTGGTTTCATGAGATACTTCACATCCTGTTAACCAATATTCATATATGCAGAGTCTAAAGGACCTATAACACTATTACCAGCAGTGTAGTGCTCTCCAAGTTAATATTCAATACCTACTAGAGACCCAGTTGATTACAACCCACTACCAGTCCCAAACCCATTTCACCATCTGCACCCCACTTGAAGAAACACTGTCACTGATCTTAACTTTGAAAACAATCACGCCCAAGGGACACACCGTAACCCCCTCTATCTTGACCCTCACAACATCTCAGACTATTAGCTACTCGCCTCTCCTGCTTACCTACCATGCCTGTTTTACAAATATTTATTCTGTGTGTCTACTTGCATCACAAAATCCAATCTGAAAACAGGCCCTGATGCATCTTCCTGGTCTGTTTGTACCACAAGGTTTGTTATCAGTAGGATATCCCCCCTTTCATTTCTCTGCCTCATGCCACTCTAGCAGCTGTGGTAATACTAGATAAATGTCCATAAGAGCCCCAAGCCTGGAATAGATGCTGAGCAGGCATGAGACATAACATATACTAATATTCTCAGGCCCCAGCCTGCCAGTAGGCCACCCACTATCCCAACTCAGCAGTGCTTTTCTGACCCAATAGCTGACCTCACCTTGCTGAAAAATAGTGCTACTGCTGGCGTGGAACATATGCCAGGGTTCATGGAAAAAAATGCATACGCCTGCAGTTGTAATAAGGGACCCTGTCTATTACAAGCAAGAGGTAGGCAAACAAAAAGTTTTGTTGGAAGGAATGCATGGGCTCTCATTACCAAATCATCTCCAAAACAAGTTACTTAAATAGATCCAGCACAAAATACAACTCCATTGCAAGGGTTGTTCCTAGATACTCCTCTATTAGTAACACAATCCTTTAGCATACCCAATCATATGAGAAAATACCACAACCAAAACCATAAGTAGAAACGTTAGAGAACACGGGTACTAATAAATCTAGAATCATAGTATCATGTTAAGTGTAGTGCGAGCCAACGCGCTTCTGGTACCCCATGGATCATTGTTGCAGTCTTTTATTAACCCTTGCTAATGGCCCTCGACTCGTGAGGGCCATTAGCAAGGGTACCTATAGAAACTTTGGGGCAGATTTACAAGGAACTGACGCATCTGCATAGATGCGTAAGTTTCCTTGCGCCAGCGTCAAATGTCCTTGCGCCACCATGGATACGCTGTTTACAATACAGAGCTCCATGGTGCAAAAATTAACAGATGTGTCAAAGATTCTGACGCATCTGTTGGCCCAAAAGTCACGCATTGCTGGAGTTGTGACGCAAGAATGTTGCAACTCCAACAATGCATTTTGAAGCTTATACTTACTGTACTGTGTCACTCCTTACGCCTGCTTCAAGCAGGCGTAAGGTTTTGACACAGTGGCATCCTAAAAGTGTCGCAGTGAAATCTTGTAGATTTCATTGCATCATTTTTATGAGGCCTTCATGCATGGGAACGCCCACCCTGCATACATTATACCTGACGCAGGTATAATGTGATGCAAGGCTTTACAACGAGACTCATCTCCCTAGATGCGTCACATTGTAAATAGGCCGCATTGTTTGCGTCGCCGTTGCGTATAAAGAAATGATGCAACGGCAGCGCATGAAGGAGCAAGTGGCTTGTAAATGTGCCCCAAAGTAACTATAATTCAATTGCATTTGTTTTTTGTTTATAATTCCTTTCAGAAAACGAAGAAGTCTACAGAAGATGCAAAAAGCGTCAGAACACAGTAGTGAGCAGAAAACGTGGTCTTGCTTCTTCGCCGAGACGGTTCATTCATTTTCCAGTTGTCAAGCATATCCAGGGAAAACTTGTGACATTGAAATATAGGGCATGTACTATGGCACTCATATGTGAGCAGGGGCGAAATGAAGGCCCCTGCACCCCCTGCTGTGCAGGTGGACACACAACCCTCCACAGTGCCTCCATTCCTTCAAAGGGGCCCCATTCAGCCCAAGGTCAATAAATATCCGTGAAATTTAGGAGACTCAAACCCACTCACCACAGTCTGCAGGGGGCCCCATCATTTTGCCTACGTCACTGTATGTGATGTTCCTACTCTAAAAAGTAATTTTTAGCTTTTTAATTTGCAATACTGAAGAGAAAATAATGCCCTTCGTCGATCAAAGAAAACGAGACCAATCAGATGGGTCCTTCTGACGTACATGCAGCTCAAGGATCACTCAGACATGACAGACCCTCTGTAGAGGCCATGAGCACAGTCAGGACTTTGGAGCAGCGCCGAAGTAGATTTTTTCAGCAGATCCGAATTTCAAAAAATACATGTCAGACCTTTAAGATGGGAAGGAATTAAAAATCTGCCCAGGACAAAAGCAGAGAAGATTGAAATTATCTGAAAACTCTGCACATAGAGATTTCTGGGATCCCCTTTCCATCGTAAAATGCTTTTAATAATCAAGGGAGCAAAGTTTGCCTTCATTAAATTTCTTTCAAAAAGAATATATTCATGTTTTATTTATTTTGTCTTACATTAAATACTGGGCCGACCAGACCTAATGATCTCTATTGTATGTAATTGGTACAATGTGAGGCATTGTAATGCTAGGCTAGGTTTAATTTTTTCACCCGATGTGTGCTGCTTTTAATACTATCACATAATAAGTGAAATTCCACAACATGAAATATATGTGGATGCAGCAGGTGGAGTGTACTTACACCCTCTGCAATTCCAAGTGGGACACTGTATTACAAATTGAGAAAACCATTCTGCGCTACCCCCAAACAAGGTGTTTGTGTATGGTCACTATTTCCTCCCGCAAATATTCACTGACCACATACCCTACCTTGTGGAAGTGAGCTCGGTGCCTCACTGGCCTTTGAGGTGGGAGGTGGGATGTAGTAGACCAACGAGTATAGATACAGTAAGAACCTGCCCCAGATCCAGGGCGTACCTAAAGGCCTCACCATCAATAGAGGGGTGCAAGGATTCTCCGCCACACATCCTGGATAAACCTGCTCTTTTTTTTACACCTACCTTTAGTAACTGACCTGAAAAGAAAGGAGGTCAACCCCATGGCCTTCAAGCTACAATTTCGCACAATGTTTCCTCCATGCTTAAAACTCTCGCGGTGAGCAACTCAGACCTCTCGGCCAACCCAAACCACTCGGCCAGTTTACCCTTTCCTTGACTTTTCGCTTATTGGAAAGGTTCTCCATTATGTTATGTTATGTTATGTTATATTTATTTTTATATAGCGCGCGGCGACTCAAAAAGAGTATCCCGGCGCTTTAGCAGCGAGACCTAAGACGAGATAACATAACACAGCAATAAAACAAAAAAAAGGGGAGCTCAGAAAAAAAAAGGGAACAGAGCCTATGAAGTAAACAACCAGGTCTTTAGACCCTTCCTAAAAGCAAGTAGACTGGTGGCGCCCCGAAGTGTCAGCGGCAGAGAGTTCCACAGCTGTGGTGCCAGCAGTCCAAAGGAGCGACCTCCAATGCGAGCTCTTTTCACACGTGGTACCACCGCCAAGAACTGTGACTCCGATCTGAGAGCGCGGGCAGGATGATAAAAGGCCAGTCTCCTTTGGAGGTACTTCGCGCCCCCAGCATGGAGGGCTTTATAAGCCAGAGTTAGCGCTTTAAAGATGATCCGCTTGCGGATAGGCAGCCAATGTAAGGCCTGCAAGAGACCCGCAACACTGGTTCGCCTATTTAAGCCATAGATGGCTCTCGCCGCAGCGTTCTGCGCGACCTGGAGCCGCTGCAGCAAATACTCTGGCAGGCCCAGGTAGAGGACGTTAGCATAATCCAGCCTGGACCCGATCAAAGCCTGCACGGTCAGTTATGTTTATGCTCCTGACTACTCCAGTCTCGTTTCCCTTTCCAAATGCCCTGCATACATATTTTCCATTAAACAGCGAACACTTGTTTTGTAGCTAGGTTGCCATTAAGTAAGTCCACATGCATACATACACATGTACAACATATGTGTGGGCCTGCACTCCTGCTGTTACCATACAGTCGGATCCATGTCTATGAGTCATTTTATTTATTCTACAGTCAGTCTGCGGTCCTAGCAAGTAGAGAGCCCAGTGCCACAATATGGGAGCGGGGGATTCAGCTGGAGAGCAAAGGAAAGACCCACCATTTTAGCAGACTGCAACAAGCTGAGGATTGTTTAGCAGGCCCCAGTTCCTGGCAGAGGAAAACATCATGTAGCCAAAACAGGCGATAATAGAGGAAACTATCGCGCTGGTAGTTATAAAGTACATGTTATAGTGGTGTTTTAATTTTTTTTTTTAACTCTATACATCATATTTATTGATTCACATTTACAGATAGCTAATAGTAAAGATCAGTATGAGCACACTGGCTTCACAAAAGCAAAGCTCAATGTTTGTGCCCTCTCTTTCATTTTCTGAATTAGATCGTCATTTGTCTACATTGCTTTATCTCTGCTTTTTATGTGCTTAAAAACATTCGGCTGTAAAAGCTTTAGAAATGTGTTTTAAAGACTGTTTTTAGTGCTGAAGGAACATGCATTAGAGAGCCCTCCTTCAGATGTACATTGTTTTACAGGTCAATGTTAGTAACTCATACATTTGGTATTTCAATAATTATCATATATTGTTCTCCAAATATATGTAAGAAACATCCTAGTGCAGTTAATATGACTTGATGGTCAATGGCAACACATAAAAGGTTATATAATGCTCCAGAGCGTGGAGGCGAGTTTTGAGCTTCATTTTTTTCACCCGAGCATTTGATGTGCTCAAGTTTGTAAAGCCGGAATCACACTTCTGTTGCCTCCATCAGAAAAGCTCAGTCAAGTTGTCACTCAACACCAATGTCCCATTGCCGTAGGCATGCACAAGGTCAATAAACAAATCCCACACTTCAATCTCTGACAAATGTTCTGTTCATTCGTAGGTTGAGGAGTGCACTCACATATATTATAACAGACACCAGTGCTGGAAGGCCATTATTCACAGCGGACTTGTTTTGAAGCAATTTCAAACCACCCTAATTGGAATGCGGATAAGAGGCCCTTGGTAGCATAGTCACCTTTTAGCTAAGTCACACCATATTGCTCTTCTTTGATGAAATCATTCTGCAAGAGGCATCATTCTGAGGAAAACCTAACAAATGTCATTTAGACAAGTGTGTTCAAAATACTATGCCTGTGGTGCTGCTAAAGTGAGCCTATGATTAGAAAGGAATAACCAGATAGGTTGCAATCAACTGGGCTTTGGTCCTCAATCACACAGACTTTGCTAGGGGTGATGCATTTTTCAAGGGATGAGTTCCTGCAGAATACTACAACCAACAATCTGAATAGATTCGTAAAAAAATGCACTCATTTTGAATTCTGTGAGAATTTTTTAACAAAATGCTAAACTTGTCAAGTTAATAAAAGGATTTATAAAGTAGTAGGAAGCAACACATGAAAGACACTCACTGATTGCAAAACCAAACAATCTGATGTGGCCCTTACATGCATATACAAGGTGTGTGTGCCCAACCAAGGGTATTGCAAACCTCCTCACTTTATCAGGGGCAAATAATATTCAAAAAGAAGCAATGGTTATCTCTGTTTATATGTGTTGCCAGCTAATCTTGTGGCATAGATACTGATTCGTACTCCAAGATGTATGTGCAGTTATTTCTGCAAAAATCTCCAATGAGACAAACGGTCAATTTACAAATATTCTTCAGGGTAACACTTTGTAGGGACTAAAGAAATCCGTTCCAAAGCTTTCCACAGACTGTCAGTTCAAAATACTGGAACACGAGGAGAACGTCTGAAAACAATGCGTTTGTTGTTAGTGGCACAGGGTGCACATTCTTTAATCTTCCTGTCCACATAAGTGTCTAGACAAGGTCACCAATAGATCACTCACACTTGCCTCTTAGTGAAAATAGCACCCACATGCCTCTTATGCATCAAATCTAAAATATTCTCCATCAAACTCTACAGAAAAACCAACTTGTTTCCTTTCGTTAAAATGTCATCCACCCTCAGACAGCTCATTGTAGATTTTCAAGAAAGGTTGAAGTTTCAATTTCAAGATTTTTTATCTAGGTCATTGCTTGACCAAATAATTTAAAACCTCCATGCTGACCTCGCTTCAAGCCAATGTCACTCGCACTATATAAACAGCTGAATCTGCTCCAATCTCTGAAATTATCCATGATCCTTCATACATCGTTAAGCTCATCATCATTCTCTTCAATCAAAGGTTAGGCAAACAATCAGCCTTAACATTTTCAACGCTCAGAATGTAGTCAACTCTGACAATGAATTCTATATCCTTAACAGAAAGACTGGCCTTTCATGTGGTTGGTTTCTTTATTTTACCATCAGACAAAATGCTGATCAGGGGTGATTATCTGTCTTCAAAATGAATGAAGGTCCCTTAAGATTGGATTTAAATTTCTCTATGCTCCAAACACTGGCCAATCCTTCTTTTTCAATGACCGAATGCCTCCACTCTACTAGTTAGTTTTAAAGTTCTGGATGTGAACCCCACAATGATTTCTTCTCTCTCTTGAAATTGATTCAAAACAGCCCTAAGGCCATAGGCACTCTAATCAATCATAACACAGCTTTAACTACCTTCCACAGAGGATTTACAAAGCTGATGCTCCCAAAATAATTTTTTATATCATGGAATGGTTTCTGACAATTATTATCCTAAACATAAGCAGTGTTCCTCTGGAGTAGAGGTCTAAAGCATTCTGTCAAATTTGCAAAACCCATAATGAAACATAATTGATCCCTTTCTAAAAAGGAAAAAAACAAACCCAGAAATTAACGTAATTTATCACTGTCAACTGGGGAAGGAGTAATGAATATATGGTCAATTAAATGGCTTGGGCCCTATTTCATAATCGGTAAATGCATGGCCCAAATGATTTGTAGTGAAAAATACACACTTTTTTGAAGTGATTCCTCATTCACACAAAGTTGAATACACTTGCTCACTGCTTCATCATTGTGCTAAACATCTTTTCCAAATTCAGAATATCAACTTGGAATTCAGCAGTATTACTTGGTTTTTTAAACAATACCAGATAAGTCACTTTAAAAAAATGATGCTGAGGATGTGAAGCAAAAAGGCGTGTGGCAAACTGCTAGGTATAATCTTATGTGATGAACATTGTTAAATATGAAGATTTCTGATTCAGAATAAGCAGGTGGTCTGCTCCTTTAAGAGACAATTTTGTGAATCACTTTGCCTGGCGTTTCCTGGCGAGGAGTTTTTCCATTCTGGGTTAAGGAAAATGTCTTTGTCTCAATGATTTCTATTCAGTGTCTAAACCCAACTGACTTCTTGTAGGCTAAAGCAATAAGAAATAACTACAGAGAGGCATTTACTTGTTCAATGATTCCCTGATTAAGCATGTCTTTAATTTGTTTTTCTAGAGCATTGCAAACAGTTTATGTTGCATTGATTGTGCTTCACTGGAATATGATGTTTTTAAGTTTACTAATGAGCATAAAATCAGACTTTCCCCAAATCTGTTATTGAAAAAGATCTTTACCCCCAGTCATTAGATGAATTTTCTGGACAATTAAACATGTGCATTTTCTCGAATCCAAAGGACCATTTTTAAATCAGACAGATGCCACCATCCAAAAACACTGAACCCCGTTGTTGCTAAATACATTTTGTCTTGAATTGCCCTGCCTTTAAAAGCAATGAGAGCCCGAAATTAACCATGTATATCAATGTATTTTCCTTTAAACACTACAACTGATACACCAGGAGGTAAAAGTACTTTGTGAATCCAGTCCTTTCGCATAATTGTTCACTGAGTTAATAGGATTTCTGGCACCTGAATCAACCAGTAAATTAATGGTTTTTTCATCACCTGAAACTCATAATTTAGGATCTTCACATTTCTGGTGGCAGGCTGTTGGCATTGGTTGAAATTATGTGAACCACTAACACAATTTCATTCATATTTTCACAGATGTTATTTTCACCAGCTTTTGCCTTTTTAACCATTTTATGTCTGTGTTTAACAATGGTTCCACCTCTATAAACCTTTCTAAAATGACAAATCTTACCACATTTTCAAAAAACTTGTTTAATGGCAGGACAAGTTTTAGAATTGGCTACAAGCAATACCGAGCCACATTTACAGCATAATGTGATTTATGACTTCCGTGTGATATTTTGTTTGGCCATATTACTTGAGACTGGAATTTGTAGCAAGGTGTTTGTTGATTTTCGGAATGTGTTTTGTGCCGCAGCATTCACACTACCAAGAGAACCTTGAACAATAGGTGATACATTTAGTTGTCTAGCGTCCCCGTGTGATGACTCAGTGCTTCTTGCATTATTAAGAACCTTGTCCAGTGAGGGATTTTTGCAAGTTAGGTGTTTCTCCTGGGCCCTTTCTGAATGGCACCTAGTCACAAATTGATCATAAATTATTTAGGAAGTAAAGCCTTCTAACTCATATTGTTGAGTTAAAACTCATAAGGCCCCAGAGCACATGTAACAAACTTATAAAGATAGCCAACTAAATGTTTCTATTCTTCAAAAAACGTTTTTAACTTGTGTTAAGGCAATTTGAAATTATTCCAAATTGCCCTCATTTTGCCCCATACATGGGAGATAGCCATAACATGTTGACCTTAATTACTGTGATAGTAGTGCAATACATTCCTTTTACCATCAGCTCTATATCCACGGCCAGTGGTAGATTGCCAGTGTAATGGAAGAATTGTGGAGAGGCAATTACATTTTGCATGAGACAGCATCTAATACAATGATGTAGTAAAAAAGCTGCACTGTACAACTTGCTGGTACTTGTTAGTGCAAATCGTTGTAAGATGGGTAGTAGTCTCTTTACATGTAAGTCAGGGTATGCAAATCACAGAGGAATCTGCATAGCAGCGAACACTAATTGTGTGCACGTGACATCTAATAAACCTTTGAAGGCTTGTGAAGTTGGTGATTTGCCATTAATCCAGCATATAACGTCATGGAAGAAGTAAGACGACATTGCTGTCTCTATTAAGTAACTGCAGTGTGTCGATACAAACATGCTGATGTGACCCTTGTGACACTGCAGGCTCTTCCGGCCGGTGCAGAGAAGCAAAAACAAGTTTTGCACCAATAAAAAATGGGAGGTGATAGAGGAAGTGTGGCGTTTACTGCTAAAACAAAATGCCACCTGACTCCTGTGCTAAGGTAACTAGATCTGAGACTCGGTTGAGGGAAGCCGCATGTAACTAGCATGCTTCCAAGGCCTACTGATAGAAGCAAGAGAGATCAAATGCACTGAGCACGAGGAGAGCACATGGATAGCAGGCAAGAGGGAGCAAACTCACAAAACACATCACAACCGAGGAAGAACTGACGCTGGAGTGGGGAGGTCAGAGCAGATGCCAACGCCTGAGGGTTCTAACTTGTTGTTTTAACGTGATAACCACAGACGATGAGATTGAAATGAAATGAGAATGAAAGAAGCAAAATAAAAGTTTAAATAAAGTTAAAAGTCCTTTAAGGTTTGGTTACATTGCCAGGGTTTTCCATGTGGTCAGGGGTCACCAGAACTCACCTTCAAATGGCATCACACACACGTCTGGGTAGCACTGCAGAAGGCTCATACGAGGGCCCGGGAGACAGATGTGCCCACTACTCTCGTCGCTTTGAAATGATGGAAATTCAGAGATTAAATGATGAAACGAGTAGGTGTATGGTACAGCACAGGAGAGGCTCACCTCCCAGTGGGTAAGGCAGAAATTCACCGCAAAAGGTATCTCAGTAATTCCATTCCCTGAGTGTGCATGATGCAGGAACTTCATAGAACACAACCTCATCACCTCAGCACCCCACACATTTTACCAGTTGCTTAGTGAATAAATAGGAGTGCAGAAAAAAAGTGTGTTCTCGCAGAACTTTCTGATTCGGCTGGGAGCTCTCATTGGTTGAATGGGACCTGCCTCCATTCTTTGAAGTGCACTTCAAGATAAGCAAGACCTTGACTTCAGGAACAGGTGAGCATGCCTTTAACAAACTGGCAAACATAAAAAGCTGCGTGTTCTCTTAAATAACCTGCTTCCTGTAGAAGTAGAATCTCACCAACAGTTAGAAAAATTGTGATTCATTGAAATCTGGGTGAGCTATAACTTCAAATATGTCCGCTAAATTTAGAGAGTAATAGATGGATTAAAACTATTCAAAAACAATTAAGAAGTTTTCTTTGCTCCAACATTATTTCCATTCCCCTCTTCTCCAACCTTACCTTAAAGGTCATGTCACGAAAAAACACACACAAGCATAACCAACACCTCATTAAAACGTGGGTATAAATTAGAATTAAATATCATTCAAGTTAAATGAGAATCAATTGGCTGACTGTTGAGATGACTTCCAAGATCAATGCGCTGATTTACAGAAGCTGTTTTAATCCATAAATCAGCTGCAATTTATTCTGCTTCGTATTGCACATTGCTTAGTGGATAAAAAATGCAATGTAAGCATGTCAGGCTGAGCACCTACCTGTCTAATAAAATATGATTATTGCAAAACGATGTGGTATGAAGTAGAGAGAAACAACGATAAAGTCATAAGACAAGTATTGAAGGAAGATTGTAAATACATACATTGACTACGATACAAGTCAGTGACATGAGTACAGAGTAAACCAGGAACTGAAGACCAGGTCTACAACCTAAGAGTGCTACACGGATTAAATGTATATACACGTGGAGCCTTATCTTCTGCCGAGAGCAACAATGCATTAAGTATTTTACTTGGGGTGGTAGAAGGGGCAATATTAGCATGTTCATAAATTGGTGTTCCTGTGCTCTCAGGCAAACCAAAGTCAATGTTTGTACTAAAGGTAAATAACATTTTCATTCACATCTACCGAGAGTGTACTTAAAAAACCTCTGCATTTTGCATCGACTTAATTATCTTTTTCATCAATGTGTGTTAGAATGACAACATAGTGAGATAATACTGCCTCAGAATGTGCTGCATAAAGACATATAATTTGCCTTTCCTTCCGCGTAATTTATGTTCCCGTGCATGACACATGAATTAGTCCTCTAATGCGAGATAATTGTAGTGGCCCGGGTGGAAGCTGATGTAAGATTTGATGCTAAAAAAAACAAAAACGTTTTAAGTGTTCCCTCTTTTTTTAATGTTGCATTCCCAGTGGATTTTTAATTTGCTAAATGAATAAAACTCGAAAGGATTTTACCATTATTTGTGTGGTACAAGTCTACGATGGTGAGTACCACTTGTATAGCGGTGGCTCACTCAGACTGACAGCTTCATTCTCTTGGAAAGCACTCAGAGAGGGTTCACTCTACCTAGAATCTTCATGTGTTCTCATCCGTTCGCTAGCTTGCGCTTTTCAACCCAATTCTCTAGACCATTTAGAATTCTGCATTGCTCTTAAGTGCATAAAATAAATATGTTTCTTTAAATTTCCATGAGACCCACAGTAGCTTTAATAAAGTGTGGTATTTAATGTGGCAATTGCACTATTTATGGCGAAGAGGCAGGAGGCGATGTGCGCCGGTATGGGCAGAAGTCCCAGAGGGAGCACTGGCTGAAAGACTTAGGGGCCTATTTACGAATTTGTCACGCAGTGCAACGCAGCAAGTAACCTTCCTGTGCTACTTTACATGACAAGGAAAGGGCATGCTTGTACCGTATTTAAGGCAATCCTGACTTTTCCCCTATGCTAGTGAATCTTTGCAGCCACGGCCGGTGGTAGGTGTAACTGCAGGGCGGTGACGTAGGGAGGGGGAGGGGCAGGGTGGGGGGGTTGTAATGTATGGATTATGGAATTTAACAGGTAAGTAAACGTATACATTAATAAAACGAATTTCGTTGCGCGCACTGCATCGCATTTGGTGATGCAGTGCACACAACGAAATTCGTATTATTAATTTATATGTTTACTTACCTGTTAAAGTCCGTAATCCATACATTACAACCCCACACCCTGCCCCTCCCCCTCCCTACGTCACCGCCCTGCAGTTACACCTACCATCGGCCGTGGGTGAAAGTTTGGCAGCGTAGCGCCAAAGCCGTCACACTTGTACCATGGTGCAAGGTTGCCTGCGTTGCATGTAGTATTGTTTTTGTGCAGGGAGGGACACCTTCCTGCACAAAAACAATCCTGGGATGCATATTCCTCTTTCTATGTGTGCTGCAACATGCAGTACACAGAAAGAGAAAGTAACGAGAACAAATGCAAATATTTCTCCTCGTTACACCTACCTGGGAAGGCATATGTTTTTGCCACATTCCCAGGTTTACCAATTCTAGTAAATCTGTGAAGGCATCAAAAATCATGGGAGTTGCGTTTTAACACCCATGCAATGCCCATGGAATGCCTCCCTTGAGCAGAGTAACGCAATGCAGCAATGTGCTCTATGTTAATTACTCTAGATTTATGGAGCCACTCACAAAGTGGCCTTGTGTGGCTTCATAAATCTCATTTAGGACTTGTGCCACTCTTGCACCACCTAGTGTGGTGCAAGAGCGATGCAATTCCACTCATAAACAGGCCCCTTATTATAGTATAACAAGCAATTAGAAATAGATGCTGAAGAATTGCAGAAGAAATCCAGGCCTTGGGACATATGGGGACCTTTGAAGTTTTACCTGCTGGCACAAGCTCCAGGCACAAGTTTGGCATACAATTCAATACAATATAATACAGGTGTCCTGGCCCCAATGGCATGGAGCGAGGGCAGCGACATTCGGATCGAGGACTCTGCTCCTTAACTACTAATTGGTGGTTTGTGCTATATTGTGAAGGCACCATGTCTCTGATCTATGACTAATGCAATGTGCAATAATATGTGTTACGAACTGTGAGTGTGCTTATACATTATGTACAAAATGAAGTTCCTTGAATTTGTTACCTTTGAAAATTAAATAAAAGAAAATAATTTCTGAAATACAATGAAAGGGAAGGGCCGACATTGCCCAAACTAACTACTTGGGGAGGAACATTTTGAAGGGGTAGTGGCTAGAAGATTCCACCAGTTTTGGAAAAGGGCTTTGAAATGGGTGGATCAATCCAGAGCCCTACAGATAGAGAAGGGTACTTCCTTGTCAGTCCACAACATGCTGACGAGTTCACAGGGAGTGCCCTGACCAATCTCTCTGGTTTCCAAGCAGGTTGGGATAAACACTCTAGTAATTTATTGAGGTATACAGCTTAAACCCCTCACTTCTCTCACAACACCAGATGGAGTGATGTAAATCCAGGCTGGTTCTTGGAGCTATTTGAGAGGCTTATTATACAGAAAATTACATACAGATTCTAAGAATATACTCTATAATTATTGAAGAACAATTCTGTAATTAGACCTTCTGAAATATACAATGTACAATTCAGAGAAAAAGAAAGCGTGATAATTAAGTGATGTGAACTTTAGTTCAGTCTTACTACATCCCAAAAAGCCTCCCTTTTAGACAGTGGGTCTGATTTAGAATTTACAGAACAGGTTACTTCGTCAAAACCATAATGGATATCCTGTCCGCTTAATTACAAGTGTCATAGGAGATACTGCACTCGTAATAAGGCACAGGTTATGTCCACCATGGTTGTGACGGAGTAACCGGTTGCCCAGTTCTAGATCATCCCCATTGTCATTACTTTGACCAATATCCAGCATAAATATAGGAGCACCCTGAATTACCTGAAAGGACACATTGTGCGTTATAAAACCTTTCAATAACAATTAAGCAATTATTCTATTGTTTCTTAACTGCGCCTTTGGAAAATAATTTTTTTTACAATTTTAATAAATCCTCAAGGAAGCTTGAGATAAATCCCAGGAGTACAAACAAGGAAAAAAACATACAATCCCCAAACCAATGAAAAAAATTGAGAAAACAGTAAATATTAAAAACGCATCCAGATCAGTGTGTAGGAGGTCTTGTTTTTGTCAGAATTGAAACAGTTAATTGATAGGTCCTGGTGACTGCCACGTCTGCCTCTGTAGGCAAACATCACTGAATATCCTCAACCAAATCATCCTTTGAGATTATGCTGGATTTTTTAAAGGACAGAGCATAATTCAGCTAAGATCTGAAGGTAATTTTGATATAGAGCAGAAAGTTGGAGAACATGTTTGGCCTATCCTCAGCAAAACCTGTAACTAACCCTTTCTGAAAATTCAAAGAAAACCTGGATTGCAAAGGGGTTTCTGTAATAAGATGTTTCTTACTACTGTCTTAGGTTATACAAATAGCATGTATTCCTGTTTTATGTAGGTCTCTACTTGTATGTCCAGAGAAAGGCCTAAAATGCAAATTTGTCCAATTTTGTCCCGTGCATGTTGAATTTGTTGGTAATGGTAGGGTGGTTATATTCAAAATTGCACTGGATGTTCCATGATATGTTGTTAAAAAGTAGTATTGTCATGTTTACACTGCCAAATCTACTGCAAAAAACATACTTCCTGCAAATAGGTCTCATAAATTAACATAACGTGGCTACATGACATTTGCTATGTTTCACTCCTCATTTGTGTATTCAGAATGCTGTTACAATAAAAACGAATACTACTTTTGATACTTTAGTTGCTTTGTATTAATTAAGTGGAAAGTTCACACCTGGATACAGTAAACCTTTCTCTGAAACCTCTACTGCAGTTAAAATATGTTGTGTTCTATTTAATTGTTACATGTCTGGATGTCTATCATTTATTTCTAACAGTGTTAAGCTGTAGTACTATTATCAATTACTTCTCTCTCTTAAAGAAAGCCCTGGCAGCTTTCCTGAGCTTTAAACAAGATAGACTTGTTGCGTTTAATCCTGGTATCCTTTTATGTAATACACGCTTCAAATACCCCAAAAGTTAGAATCTAAGTGTACCTGTCTGTTAGAAATGGGGTTTCTGGTTGCCTATGGTATGCTCCTAAGCCAGGCAGAATCCACCTCTCTAGTCAGGGTAAGGGAGTTACAGACACAGGATAAACCCTTCTCACCCCTTTGGGAGCTTGGCAGAGCAGTCAGACATATCCCAGAGGCTTTATGTAAAGCCTTTGTACAACACACACACCAGTGACACAATAGGCACACCACAAAAAGAGACTTCACACAAGGTAAAATAAAAAAATACCCTATGTATTATACACAAAACACATTGGACCGCAATCACATGAATCACTTTGCCAACTAGGTCATTGTCATGACATCATAGATAGGTCAATAATATGAAGACATATATTTGGACTCTGTCACAAGAACATCATTACTGTGCACCCTCATTGTACATATGGTTCAGTTTCTAAGAATAACAGTTCTTGTTATCCTGAGCATGCAAGGCACCACCATAGGGCATAAAATGCAGTAGTTAGGGTACATACCAAAAACGAATTACATCAGGGCAGAAAAATGTAGGTGAATGCCACAATTCACATGAATTACCAGTGTGCACCCTAAACATGAGGCCACAGTGATCTTGCGCTGTTTCTACAGAGTATATGGTAATGTAGGGAAAGTAGCCTGAGCAAGATCAGGGCGGGACCTCCGTCGAGGATTACCACCTCGTCCTGCTTTTTAATGACATGGGGGCCCACCCTGGCCTCACCCCGCAATGGCCACTAGAGTAAAGCAATGCCCCCAAGGTATGTGATCCAGCAGCTGCCCAAGATTGCACTGAGGGGCAGCTGTGGCAGGACCACACGCCAGAGACCTCTATCTATGCGCAGTCAACTGGGGAGGGGCCGCACCTTGATTTCCTATCAACAATGCCCAAGGGTGTAATCACGGTGGAGACCTTGATGGTTTCCCATCCCTCCAAACAGCACCACATGGCTGCCCGCGAGACTGAGGCACAGTGAGTGACAAAGTCGGGTAGCCCAGGGGCGAAGGGCTTTGTTGGCCCCAAGCCCTTGCTAGGCTCTCTGGTTACCACACTGCTTGTGGCCTTCTTCCCCAGCCCTCCTCCTACACAAAAGGCATCAGATCTCGTCCACTTTCTCCTCACACGCAGGGCCCTACCCCCTTGCTGGCGTCGGCGGACTTCCCCCACTTCCTTGTTGAAGTTCTGCAATGGGGCTGCGCCGGACTCCCATTCTCTACCGCTGCGCTGCCTCAGTGAGAACTCCACCATGTTGCGGTGTCAGTAGCGCAGGTTTCTCCTCACTTCCTCTTTCCGGCCAGGAAGAGTTGGCCTGCCTTCCTGGTTGACGCCAGTTGTGCACAGCACCGGGCCAATTTCCTTCATGGCTCTTTAGTCGCTATAGTGACCTGCTGGTGCTGCACCTTTGTCAGCAGGCCCTCTCTGCTCCCAGCTCTGCTCCGCAGTGGGTGGGGCTCAGTTTAGAGCTGGGGCAGCGCTGGATGTGAACAAAGAGACAGCTCAAGAGGATTCCAGCACCTAAAAGGCCCCAAACAAATTATTTCAGTCCAGCAACTGCACAGGTTAATATTCCCCCACCGCAAAGCACAGAGAGGTTTTCAGCTACTCAAAGATTAAGTGCCTCACCATGCACTACAGTTTGCAAAGTCAAAGAGCATAACAGCACTCCGTGGAGAGCACTGGGGGCACCAAAGCAGAAGTTGAGGCAGTAGTCAGCACACAGGGTTCCTTTTGGCAGGTCAGCACAATAGGCAAAGTCTCATGGCGGTTCCCCCTGGCACCATAACAGCTCCTCCTAGCAATGTGCTGTTTGTAGAGTTAGCACTGTCTGGTTACAAGACCAACGCAGTGTCTAAAATCATGGGGTCACATCCCATGTACTTATACCCACAGATTCTTTGTTCTGGGGCAATGTCAAACAACTTTAGAAGTGCACAACATCCCCATTCAATCCCCAGTCCTGGCTCCAAACACACTACAGGGAGCAAAGACGGCATTGTGAAAGGCAGGCACAGCCCTATTGAGGTGCAGGTGACAACTCTTACCACCACTCTAAATGCAAACTAGGCCTATTCAGCCCAACTATAAGTCACCCAGGAAAGGCAGGGCACACCTCAACTCCCCTTGTGACTGTCTACTGTGAATGCACCTTCCCAGCCCCAGTCACTCCAAAACCAAACAGTGAATACACAACCAGGCAGGACCCAAAGAGTCATAATCACACATAAAAGCCCACTCGTAAGCTTGGCATTTGTAAAATAGTAATATTAAATCCACTTTCACCAATAAGCAGGAGTTATCCCCACTATTCCAAGCATACCAAACATGGCCATTCTACCCCATTCATATCAGGGAATTTCCATTGCAAATCTATAGGAGGAGCAGACTCACAGCAGTGAGAAATCAAATAGGCTGTTTGTCACTAACCAGGAAATGGCTCACAACAACAACACATATCCTACCTTTTACCTGCACACCCCCTGCCCATATGGCTACCTAGGGCCTACCTTAGGGGTGACCTAAATGTAGTAAAAGGGGAGTTTCAGACTTGGCAAACACTTTAAATGCCATGTCTCTGTGGTAGTAAATTGTGCATGCAAGCCCTGCAGCAGCGACGCCTGAGACTGGTTTGAAATGCTACTTCTGTGGGTGGTTCAAGCAGCTCTGCAGGACCACTAGTAGTATTTACTTTACAGGCGCTGGGTATATAGGATGCCACAGTGCAAGGGACTTACAGGTAAATTAAATATGCCAAACAGGTGTAGGCCAATCATATCAAGTTTACAAGAGAGAGCACATGCAGTTTAGCACTCATCAGCAGTGGTAATGTGCCCAGCAATAACACCAACAAAAACAGATCAAACAAAAATACAGGAAGAAGTTTAAAGGTTTTGGGATAACCCTACAAGAAGGGCCAGTTCCAACACTGCCCAACAGTATAGAAAATGCATATGTGTGTTCCATTTGCCTCCTATTGAAAAGGCACATTTCACCATCTGAAAAGTGGTACTCCAAACCACATTCAAAAATGTTTATATGCTTCACAGAATCTTTACTTATTCTATTTTACTTATAAACTGAAAGTCACTCATTACACTCGCCAGCAGGAGAATCCCTGTCCTAGTTGGTAAGGCAGGCTATGTTGGCTCCCAGCAAAGTGAAAAAAAAACTAGATCCTTCAAACGGTCAGTGTGCCTTTCGCTAAAGTGCTGCCCACAGGTCATGCATGAGTTCCCATCTGCCCTGGGGGCACCACATTCACTTTAACAGGGTGCTCTAACCAGGTCCTGGTTAAATGTGTGCCAAAGTGCAGACCAGGGCAGTGCGGCCTCTGGTGCATAACACACACTATAACAAACAAATATTTTTTAAACGTATTTCAGTAATATCAAAATTATGTCTAGTTGACTGAACCTTCTGGTATTCAAGCCTGTGGCATCAGCCTACACACATATTTATTTCCGCTGTGAATTTGTTAGTCGACACCGCTATCTCATAAGAATATCTGGGAAAAATAGTGCGGCCTGTCATTAGCTTTCTCGTATATGGTAACAATATTGTACAGCATATTGGAAAAGCATAGCATCTGAGTTTTAGTCTAGACAAAATACCATAGTATATATAAGCCATCTTGATCTTCCATCTTAGAAAACTATGGATTTTTGAATTACATTCTAATATGTCTCTGCTGTATTAGTTAGGGTTAGTATTCCAGGCATGCCCACATAGGAAGCCAAAGCAGAGTTTGTCATATTAATTCAGAGCAAAAAGCTGTGCAGGATTGGAGCGCCTTCATTCTCTGAAAGCAATCAGTAGAAAACAACAAGAGAACAGTGGGTGTGACTCATCACCGCATGCACAATATGTTGTCTGGTAGATGAGAGGGTTGAGTGAGCAGGGAGCAAAAATGTAAGTGTTTTCAAATTAGAGCATGAATTGCAATTGCCAAAGTTTTCCCCACACCATTTATTTCACATTAGATCCACATAAAGCTGAAATTGCCATTTGATGTATTGCAACTGCATCGCACTGTTCTCCCAGCATCTAGAGAAGTCTGATTTTGACAGAAAATATAAGACTCAACGGACAGAAAGGATACCCTATGAGCAGTGTTACGAGCTATGAGGATAGTCTTGTACCACCATGGGGCTGATTTCGAGGCAGGTGGAGCAGAATTACCGTATGGAATTCCACCCCACCTGATCATGACTGGCCAGGATTTCCGGCAACCAGTTTTCCTAGGTGCATGAACACTGGACGTGATTTTACCAGCCGGCTTGTAAAATCGAATGAAGCTTTGGCAGCAACAGAAGGCGAACTTCGTCTCCCAACCCCTCACTAACTTTTTCTTAGGCAAGGACCGAATATGCAATGCTGTTCCCATGAACATCATTTAGGGTTCACCAGGGGTTGTAGCTACAACCCCGGGTTTGTCTTTAGCAACCCCTGGCACCGCCTTTGCAACCCCTGGCCTCAAAGCTGGCACAATCAGTGCCAAAAACACAGGGGTGGCTCTGCAGTTCTTATTTTCAGCTCATTTGTAGGTTTTGCCTAGGCATCGCGTGCTCTGTCTGTTCTTGACATGTTGTATTCCCATCCATCTATTTTATTGGCTCCTTTGACTGTCTTTAAAAACAAAATGGTTCATTTGTTTAGTGGTCCCTCCCAAGTACCTCCTTTTCACCTGTTGTAACCTCCCATAAGGACTGCCCCTGTTACGTGTTGTTATTTAGTATGTGTTGTTTACAGTTTGTGAGCACTATTTTGTTAATTACTTTTACCTAAATGATGTTGAAAGATGCTCCCTACCCGCCCTGCTCCACGGCTGGTGTCTACATGGCATCTTTTTAAAGCAGGGAGGCACGCTAACAATAGGGGCAGCGAGCCTTTCTTTTGTTGTGCATGGCTCACCAAAACATATTTTTTTTTATTAGGTGTTTTTTAAACCAGTGCGGCACCCGTTGCTTTAGCTTTAACATTGGCAGCCACGTGCCTTTCTTTTCTTATTCGTGGCTCACCAAGATCTTTTTTATATTAGAGTTTTTTTTAAAGAAGAGCGGTACGCCGCACTTGTCACGCTTCATCTTGAACAATGGCAGCTGCACGCCTTTTTATCTTCTTTGGCGTGGCAGCTTGCCCAACTCGTTACATATGTTTTAACCCCTTCCATGCTGCCGTGTGCTGATGACAAGCTGAGCTCGTCATGTAATGCGGTACATTTAAAAATGCTGCATACCGCGGAAAAACGGCCGCACGCATGCGGTTAAAGAGGAGCTGATCCCAAGAACAGAATAGGTTACTGTACAGGATCACACTATGTGATGAACGTCCAGCAGCCCGCTCTGCCCATGCTATTAAGAAAACAGAGACAATGGTAGCTGCATGCCTTTCTTTTAGTTCACCCAACTGTATTTTTAAATATTAATGTTTCTGAAACAAGTGCAGCACTTCACGGTTGCGGTGGTTTGCAAAAGGATCATTGCTGCAAGTTGTGCTTCATTTTAAAGCATGGCCCTTTCAGGGGGGTTGTGTCCACTTCAGAGATGGCCTCAGGGGGTGTCAAAAAGTCTGTGTAAAGGGCAGCAGCTACATGCTACAAGTAAGTGAGTAATTATTAAATAAGAGCACAGCTCTTCAGCATATTTGTTTTTATTTCCACCCTCTCCTCGCCGTGGTGCACGGTGCTAATTCCACTTAATTTACTCCCCTCTGCCTTTCCTCAACAACACTTCCCACCCAGAGTGTGCATATCATCTTGAAATAGTCACAGGCGTGTCCATCTATCTTTGCAAATGGCAGCAGCTTCATACTACATACAGCTAATTACATTACTAATTAAATAAAAGCACTGCTCTTGAGCATATTTGTTTTTATTCCCACCCTCTTCTGGTTCTCCAGAGCCAAGAGGTCATGCTAATAGCAATATTGCTATGCAAATATTATCACTCCACTGCAAATAAAAAAGGGCATTGTTAATTTCCACACCAACAACTCTTAACATTCACAAATGCGAAACCAATTGCATTGCAAATGCTCGTTCATTATAATAAAAGTTAATAATATTCTATTACTCACTATTAGTGTAATTAAAAATAGAGCACATTTAGTTGGAACTGGACATTTGGTGGCAGCAGTGATTAAAAAGAATTGTTTTAAATGTATGTTGTTTGCATGCTTGCGGGTGACATTGTGTTTGTGTGGGAGAGAGCATGTGTATGTGTGAGCATATGTCTATACGTGTAAGCATGTTTGTGTGATTGAAAGTGCCAAGATGCCCAAGGGTGAGTTGTGCACTATATCAAATTTAATTAACATAACATAACAAAGTGAGTGAGAGTCAGTGACAGGCAATGAGTGAGATTGTTTGGGATTATGGACAATATTTACTATTCTTTGATGCAAGGCAACACTGCACCAAAGTTGCTGTACTGTCTTGCATCAAAGGGAGCAAGATAAATGCACTATTTCTAGTAGGATATGGTGCATTTTCTCTCTCCCTGTGCACTAATGCACTTTTAGCAGCCACATGCCAACGCACACACACTTGCACCATGGTGCAAGGGTGCATTCTCTGAAGCATAGGTTTCGTTCTAAAATGGGTCTCATCCAGAGCGAAAACTATGCTTTAAGGGTTTCCCACTTTGTATAGGTGCTGTATAATGCAGCACACATGCAAAGTTGAAAAACTTAGGAAAAAATTAAAACATGTATCCTCATTAGGCCTGACTTGAGGATGTGTAAGATTTTGGTGGAAATTCTTGTCTATCAATGTTTGTAGATAGGGATCATCCATGCACCATTGATGGAATCCTTCTTTCAAAATAATGCAAAGCAACACACAGCACAACTGTGTGTTGCTTTGAGATGCGATCCAATGAAAATTAGGATTTGCATTGAATACTAAATCCCACCCTACCAATTTGAGCCGGGTTTGTGCTACAACAGTGATGTAAAAATGGTGTACAGTGTTAGTAAACCGGGGCCTGAGTTTCAGTAAGTATGAGTGAGATTAAGTGAATGAGTGGGTGAGTGAGAATTAATAAGAATGAGTCTAATGGGGTGTAAGAGAGTGTGAGTGTAATGGGGTGTAAAAGAGTGTGACTTTGATGTTAGGGTTATGTGACATGCCTTCCTAGACGAAATTAGAGTCCAGGGTCATATGTGATGTCATTAAGGTCAAAGAGTTTGTGATGTCACTTTTACTACCCCAGACATTTTGGTGAATTCGAGCCCTTGGCTGTACCTTGACAAAACTATTCATACCTTTCTCTCTCCTAGCATCCCAGCCCTTCTTTCTCCACCGCCACTCTGAAGAGAAGGCACTGTTCTGATTTATCAGCTACAAAGAGCAGCTGGTAAATTGGAGCATTGAACCCCCTCAGAAAAGGCAAGCCCATGCATAATTATGCATGCTAATTCCATGTTTGCACAGGTATTCCCCATATTGAAGGGACTAGCTTATAATAGGTGGAATTCCATGTACAGATACCAGTCATTAGTGGTAACTCCAGCCACCGGGCATCTATGCATGAAATTCTGCAAAACCCATAATTGGGCCTAAGAATGGAAACAGTAATACCTGTTCTGAAAAATAAACTACAATAAAATACAAGTATTTGTACCATCTCACAATTATAGTGGTGGGTCTCATTCCCTTTCAGAATACTCTCCTATAGCAAATAATTGATAATATACATTTCAAATTCGATGTCAATTATTTAGCAAATCGGATCTCTCTTGCATCTTCAAAAAGTTTATACCAGCTTCTGTAATCATGCAAAGATTCTAGAAAGATGAACAGTTAAACTGATTGAAATTACTGTTGATAAGTAACAGACAGTTTCAAGTGGATCCATTTGGTGCATACATTTGTTTTGGTATTAGACTAGTTGATAATGACTTCATTGGACAACAAATTCTGTCCAGGTGACAAAATAAATATTTCATTCCAAAGGTAGGTATTGATGGGTATAGAAGTCTTACAAAGAAACTTAAACTCCCTCTGTCAGGGAATTAAAATGTGCCATCATCCCTGTTTTACTAACACATAGAATGATATCCACTGCTGGTCATGTGGAACATTGGCCAAAATCAATCCAGAGGAAGAGACAAAACGTGGTGTCCCCTTGTCCCTGTGAGGAAGCATTCTGATCTCTATCCTAGGGGGTCATGAGATGTATCATGTCTTCCCACCTCGACGAAGGATAGGTTATGAAGACTAGCCTGTGTCTCTCCAAAATCATACAAAGTAAAACCAGACTGGAAGAGGGTAGGCCATGAAGACAAGCTAGTATCTCTGGCGAAATCATTCAAATAAAAACAGGCATTACTGTGGGCAGAATTTCATAAGACTGTGCCAATTCTGAATTCCTGTGAGGTCTTATACCACTAGCCAGCAGAGTCAAAGCTGTCCCTTGGTTGCATTCGAGTTCAGTAAATCATCATAGATCCAGTAGCAGAAATGCAACCACATCAGTCTTGCGTGCTGCGAGCATCTTCCCTTTGCTCACACTTAAGTTGAGAATGGAAATTTACGCTAACAGAACACCTCCCTATTCTCTGGCAACACATTTCCAGACTGCTGAACTGAAATAATGCAAACCATTAGACAAAAATAAATCCAAACCATAAGAATGTTCTCCATGGGGGATTAGCATGATTTCCATATGGCAGAGCCTACCCCATGCATAAAGTGCCCTTTTGTTCCAGCAGACAGTAATATTAACATTGTAATTATCCCCAATTCACCACATCACATCGTTTACATATTACTATTTGTGAATTTTGTCTGGATTTCACAGTCTGTTTCATTTCAGATTGAAACCATTCAAGTGGTAGACACTCATTCATCTTCCCTCTCCCTTTATAATGCAAGCTTTGCTAAAGAGTTCATTTTATGTTGTGCTTAGTCAAACACATTACAATCAGCTACCTAAATAGCAATCAACAAAACACTTAATCAAATAACAATATGTAATCACAAGTGGATAACATAAATGTAGGTTACTATATCACATGTACCCTTGTAAAGTGTGTTCTCACCCAGAAGTGTATCTTGACACTGAATAACAGGATGCCTATTGCTACCCAATTCAAGAAGTCTCATTTTCTCAATCAGAGAAGGATGAAAAGTTGAGTGGACATGACACGTTTTAACCTGTGACCATGAGATCAAGCACAGGTCCTTCCAGTGGATGCATTAGTCCACTGAGACACCAGACCCAACAAACACCTCTTACGTAACTGAACATTTATCAATTACATCAGGATCAGCTCAAAACCTAGCTTGCACTAATGATGGGTACACATTAATTGAAAGAGTACACACTGTGGGGCTGATTAAGGAACATGCTTTAGCCCTAAGTGCTGAAAAAGTAAATATTTTCGATCTAAAATCTGAAATTGATTCACAAGGGCAAGATCAGCATAGTTTGGCACAGAGGGCAGTCACTTAGGAATGAAAATGTTCTGACACTTCGGTAAATTTGTCTGCAGTTCCAGAACCTATAGGAAGAATAGAGGGTGTTCCTAAGGACGAATCAAAGAAATGAGCTAAGCAAATGAGGTGAACACTCACAGTCATATTTTTAACCATCCCTCTCCACGCTTAAACATATATGTAAATGATAGATTTTGCAGTAAGAGTGGGAAAGTTCAAACAATCCGCCAATGCTCCAGGAATTGAGATAGCCATCTTCACGTGGAAAATTGTTTAAAGGTGAAGAAAGTGAAATTACATGTGATGTTTGTGTCAGTTCACAAATACTTAAAGGTCACATTTTTCAGAATGGTCAAAATAAACACTCTTTGGAGAGACAGAAAACTCTTGTGAAGTTACATATATCCTAAACGTCCGTTCCTATACCTTCAGTGAATTAGGTAAAAAGTCAGAAAGATCCTTGTGAATAAGCATGCAGCTACATATGCAAACACATAGATTTTGTTTTGTGAACTGGACCCAATATTTCCTGTAAAGTGTTGCAGATTTGATGGTGACTCTAGATATGATTAAATTGGTTAGTCCAAAGGTCACATGCTTTAGATCACTATTAACTATGGTCTTTTTTCATTAAATGTTATAAAAGAATATACATGAACTGTGGAATATTCATGGTAAGCTAGCAATATTTGGTCAAGGAGAGGATAAGTGATACTAAACTCTAACATAGATGAGATATTTTGCTTCCAAGTGCCCCTTGACTTTTCACAAATGTGTCTTCAATGTTTCCTATATGTTTTAATGATTTGTTTTATTATTGGAATATATATGGTTTTATTTCTCAGTATTTTCACAAAGGCGACTCTTTTATTAATCTCATTTCACTAGGATACTTTTTTTGATTGGCATTTCCCATGTAAGTGTATGAAATATAAGAGCTTATACAAAGGTATGCAACAAAAAAACCAGGAAAGGTGATACAAGATTTAATTATGACAAGAAAAAACCCAATATTGTTTTACTTAAGGTAGATGAAATGAACTAGATTAGAAAACTTGCCAAATAAGCAAGATAAACTCTTCACTTACAGTGTTATTTACAAATTATTTCAAAGATTTATATTTAAAGATTATATAGTAATTAATGTTGTCTCACTGTGATACAAAACCAGGGTGATCAGATTTCACAGCACACATTTGGGTGGCAGTTAAATGTATTATTAAACTCTAGGCCTCATTTATGAGTAATTAGCGTAGGGTAGCGCCACAAGTTTTCTTGCAGCACTACCCTATGTAATGTGAACAGGCAGGAATGCACTTTATTTACAAAATACAGTGTATTCCTGTCCGTTCCCCCTGTGCTGGTGCACAATTTGCTGCCTAGCCCCAATGTAGGCATCCTTGCATCATGGTGCAAGGGTGCCGCCATTGCAAGCAGGATTGTTTTCTTGCAGGAAGCAGCACCTTCCTGTACAAAAACAATCCAGAGAGGTGTTTTCCTCTTTTTATGTGTGCTGCAGAATGAAGCACACATGGAAAGAGGAAAAGATGAGAAAAATATTTTTCCGGGGCTTCTCCAAGAATATGGAACTCTCTCCCATCTGACATCAGAAGAATACCCTCTCTGACTTGCTTCAAAAAGGATACCAAAACATTCCTTATGGGTACATTTCTCATTTAAACTTTGCCTCTACCACCACTACGGCCCTGATCTACGGCCATCTATTGCCTCCCTTCAGATTATCTAGCTCACCCCATCAGAAGCCTGGGGCCCTGTCGCGAACATTGGTTATCGTAATCTGTAAATATGTTATCTCACCTTGAGTATTTGGATATTTAATCTGTAAATATTTGCCCTATCCCCTCATTCGATCCGTAACTAGATGATGCTATGCCTATTCTCTACATGACTATGTTTTTCCTGAAAGGCGCTCTGATACCCTAACGGGTCAAGTTTGCGCTCTATAGAACACATAAATAAATAATTGAAAATTATACCTGTTCTGAGGAGGCATAAGGATTTGTTGCTGCCCCAGGTTTACATCAGTCAGTAAATCTGGGACAGCATCAAAATCCATGAGTGTTGCAAGGGAACACGCATCGCCACACCCATGGAATGCCTCCCTGATGCAGAGTAAGGCAACACATCGACTTGTGCTGCTTTGTCTTTCTCCATATCTATGAGGCCATGCAAAGTCATGCTGGGTGGCTTTGAGTCACATCATAGATATGATCGAGAGGCTTGTGCTGTATGAGCGTCAAAAAAAGCAATGCTCCAGCGGTGCAAGCCTCTTTTAAATAAACCCCTCTGTTTACAAATGCATTTTTCTTGTTCACCCTCAATGTTGACCTCCTTCCTTCTGCCACTGGAATTTCTATGCCTCAAGAAAAAATTCAACACTTTACAGTCCAAATGAAAGTTGCTCATAATCAGTTTGGGCATGAACAAATAATGCAACAAATATTTTCCAGTTTTTGATCAACTGACGAAAGCAAGTAATCCAATTCAAAATTGTGATGTCTGATCTATCACTTGAAATAATTTCCTTAATAAACATAATAAAAATATACCCTTTTTTTTGTTGACCCTTGAATTTTATAAATCACCAAAAGCAAAAATATAGAATACTGAGAATGTGACACTATTCTGCATGCTTGTCCATAGAAATTGACTGAAGGAATCAGTGCTAGCAATAATGTAGAATCTCACAGCATTACATCGCTAACACCTTCTGTTAGACTTGGTCCATTTTACAGGGTCATCTCTGAAATTTTTGCCTTCCTCCTGGTGTTTTTTCTGGCCTGGTGTTGGTGGTTTTAGGACTCTGGGCACTTTATCACTGCTGTCCAGTGTAAAGTGCATGTGCTCACTAAGGTAAACATGGTGAGATTGGTCTACACCTGTTTGGCGTATTTAATTTACCTATCAGTCCCTCGTAAAGTGGTATCTCCTACCCAGGGCCAGTAAATTAAATGCTACTGGTGGGTTTGCAGCGCTGCTTACGCGACCCACCAAAGTAGCCTTTCAAACCTGTCTTAGGCATCTGCCATTGCAGGGCCTGCACACGCAGTTTACTGCTGCTGTGACGTTGTACATAAAGTGGTTGCCACGTCTGTGACTCCCTTTTTACTACACATCAGTCACCCCTAAGGAAGGCCATAGCTAGCCCTATGGGCAGGGTGTGCTGTAAGTAAAAGGTAGGACACGTGCCTTAACTGTGTGGCATTTCCAGGTTGTGACAAAGCCATTTTGCCCTCTCACTGCTGTGAGGCTGCCCTCTCATAAGAACGCATGGAGGATTCCCTGATATGTGTTTCAGTGGTAATTCCTGAAATGAGAGGAGTAGCGTGGTCAAGTTTGATATGTTTGGAATAATGGTTACAAATGCTGCGTAATGGTGTTCACAGATTTATTATCACTATTTGAGAAAGTGGGCATTTATGTGTGCTATGTGTCTTTGTGCATGCCTGTTGTGTATTGCATGTCTGGCGCTGGATGACACGGGCTGGGGAGGTCGGGTGGCTCCAGAAGGGCTTGGTGAGTCAGTGCTAGGCTGAATAGGCCAATCTGCATTTGGAGTAGTGGGAGGACTAGCACCTGGACCTGAATAGGACTGTGCCTGCCTTACACAATGCTAGCTCTGCCCCCCTGTGGTGTGTCTGGGGCCAGAACCTACACTAACAATAAGGGTGGTGGTGCACATGAAAAGATGTATGCAAGTACCCCCCAGAGCTTGTTTTGACTGGGTGCAGAGCCCTGTGCCATGGGGAGAACAAAGACACTAACTGGTATAATTATTGGGGCTGTGACACCATGAAGGGGTGCTGTTGTGCTTGCTTGTAACAGAAGGCTGCGTGGGACCAGAAGGAACCGCCATAAACCTGGGCTGCTGGAAGTGTTGAACTGCTGCTTTTCTGGGTATAGGGGGAACTAAGACCCTGCCTAAAGGAATCCTTGTACTGGCCTCACTGGGGACACTTTGCAGGTGTGCCCCTGTGGTCCACCATGATTTGTGCTGCCTGGGTGGTTTTGGTACAGGATGTGGGGAGTGCTGTGCTCTCTTCCCCTACTGTTGCGGGGCAGGTGTAGGAGCACTGGAGCAATATTGATTTCCTTAGAGAAGAGGAAGCAGCTGGTGTGCATGTCGGCATCCCCCCTTGCTCAGTGCTGCTTGTGGAGGGCCCTTTGCAGTCTGTTTCTAGGAGCCCGAGAAGTAGGCTCACCCTCCCTAGACGCGGGAGGTGCAGTGTGTTTGTGCCATGAGGAGCTGCTGTTTGAGAGCGGCCGCTCGTTGATGAGCTGTTACCATGCCACCAGTACCACAGTGGAGAGGCCGGAAGCTAGGCAGAGGTTGAAGCCTGGTTGTGGATGGGGTTAGCCGGATCAACGGAGTTAGAGCCTCCCCAAGTTCTTTAACTCCGAGGGAGGATGAGAGGAAGTCAGGAGGAGAGCCTGACCTTGGGCAGGGCTGGCCAAAGGAAGCCGAGAAAAGGCGGGAAGTCATGCAAGTCTGTGCCTGGGTGTGAGCTGGGCTCCCGTGTTGCCAGTGAGAGCCCCACGTGCTGAGCCTGTTTGTAGGTAGGCTCCTGGGACTGGCCAGAGGAAACTGGATGCCGGGGAAAGGTCAAGCCTGTTTGAAGGCGGGTCCCTTATCGTGAGGAGACAATCAGGAGGCATCTGAGCCTTGCGTCCTCCCATCACCTGGGGGCTGCCGGAGGCCCACTGAAAAGGAGTGGAGAGGCGGAGACTTAGCTCCATTCCTTTCCACCTAGATGGACCTGACCGGAGGACGACGCCTGCCACTTATCCCGTTCAGCCCCAAGGAGTGGTGAATGCGGCTGAGCCTCTTTTTGTTTCCATCTAGGCCTGGTGTTGTGCAACTGCTGCCCATCCTACCGGGTGGTGGGAGCATTACTGCGGCTGCATCAGCAGCCAAGGGGCCAGTTTGGCTTGTGTTGAGAGGGGCTGTGAGTGCAGTGTCGCTGTCCCAAGGGGGGGAAATGTAGATCCCTATACTTCACATTGAGTGGGAAGTTACTGCCATCCTAGCGGCCAAAATAGTTTTACCAGACCTACTGATGATGGGCAGTGATGGTGCATGGGCGCCCAGGTGTTTTTCCAAACAGTGCTATGCAGAGCACCCATGTATGCAGTGATAGTGATGAACTGCACTAATAATGTTTACCTAGTATGTGGTACTAGGCGATGTTAGGTTGTTTATGCCTAATATGTTAGGTGGAGTCATGCTATGATGTTCATGCCTAATGCATTTGGGCTAAGTGCAATGTTGCCAGTAGTTACTGGTGGTTTTACTAACTATGAGTGCTAATGGTTATGACAGTGGCCCGCTTGGCCCTGTCATGTATATAATCCCTATAAAGTAATACCTAGTGCCAGATGTGATTACGTTCTAATGTGTTTTATGAGTAATACAAAGGCTATTTTTGAAATAACCTTCTGTGGCGTTTCTTTTGTAGTGTGTCGCTGCTGTGTGAGTGTGTTGCCCAAAATCTTTACGCATTGCCTCTGGGATAAGCCTGACTGCTCTGCCAAGCTACCTAGGGTGTGAGCAGGGGTTATCTTTGGTGTGTAACTCCCTTGCCCTGACTAGAGTGGTGGTTTCTGCCTTGCTTAGGCACATGCCCTAGCCAACCAGAAATCCCATGTTGAACGCCTTCTATATACTTGTGTAAATTCACTGGCACAAACCTTGCAACGATACAACCCAAACACAGAAAAATGCAATAAGTAGGTGTCCACCTAACTATTACACTTTATCAAGTATGTACTACTTTGCCATTTTTCTAAGGAATCTAATATTATCATTATGGATAGGGACCCACTGTTTCTGCATTACTTGTGATGCTATTCTATAATATCCAAAAACAATCCGTAAATGTTGTGTAATATGACAGAAATCTATGCTCAAATATGAGGCTCACATGCTTTATGAGAATTCAAGAAAAGCCTAACGTGTTCAGGTTTTTACTAGTTTCAAATGTGGTGTTTCATCTACATGATTTAAAATGTTTTTATGTTAAAAAATCATCCAACCAAGTGCTGCAGATTAGTACAAATTATAATTTAAATAAACATTGGCACATAACTTTTTTGTAGATTCAGCATTCAAACACTATCACGTATTACTAAACCATACAACAGGTATCTAGCTTTCATTTTTTGGATAGCAGAACACAGAAAAGAGGTTGCATCGACACAAAGGGTCTAAAAAAGAAAGGAGGTTCATCTTCCTTTCTTGCATCCAAGATGGCATCTGACGTAGAGACTCTGTGGTAATACTGAGATGTTCAATAACAACAAAAGAGTGAGTAGAGAAAGTGGAACAGCACGAGGAATACCTCTGATTTAAAAGAGGTATTCCTCGTGCTGTCCCACTTTCTCTACTCACTCTTTTGTTAGTATTGAACTTATACATTAGGGGGACTAAGAGTGCTTTTCCCTCTCTCTCCTGTTGTTATTATGTATGGTAATACTGAGATAGCCAGTAATAGTCAGGGTGGATTAATGCATCTGATGGACTACCTATCGGCTATGGTCATAGTTTCTTCTGAAGCTGGCATTGTGGGAAGGGCCAAGGGGCTCGGCAGGATGGTGTGTTAAGAGAACTCCACAAAGTTGTTGGCTCCAAAGTTCTGGGAAATACAAAATAGGTATGACATCCTTGTTCTGATGATGCCACCTGAGAGGTTCACTGATTCCTGTCCCTCAAGACGTGGCTTGTATCAGAATAGTGGACCTACATGCAAGAAGGGGGGCGTGCACTAGAAACTGAAAGCATTTGAATAAGCTTCCCACCAGGGAAGCTCATGTTGAGCTTCTTCTGGGCAGAAAGGAGGACTACTAGGATCAATAAAAAGTTCTCCCTCTCTCCCAAATGCAAAGTAGGTCTGTGCTAGAAAGTAGAAATGTAGTTTCTGGTTTGAAGAGGTATGTACCCTATTCAAGCAGGAACACACACTCTAGTCAGGGTAAGTGAGATACACTCTAAAATATAGCATGTGCTCACCCTCTTGTAGATCGGCACAAAGCAATCAGGCTTATTTAAAGAGGCAATGTGTAAAGTATTTGTGCAACATAACACCCAATAAAACAATGAAAACACCACGAAAATACTCAACAAGAGGTTAGGAAAGTAGATAATATTTTAATAAGTACATCAAGACCAAAACAACAAGAACCAAATAAGTAGAACCGGAGTTATGAATATATAAAGATTAAATCTAATTATACTGCTTAGAATCATAAAGCCTTAACCGGGGACATCTGGTCGTGCTAGACAGGGGTAATCCAAAGGTCAGGCTGATCGTGATGGGTGGCAGGCTGGCTACAGTACTCACGCAGGTCCTGCTAAAAAAGTACCTTGGATGGAGGAAGTGTTGACATTGAAACTTCGATACATCGTTGATCCCATGGATGAAGGCAATGCGTTGGTAGCATTCTGCGCAGTCGATGAATGCTTCACCGCTGAACCCATTTACAATGCAGACAAAGTTTTGTCGAGCCACGCAGTCTGTTATTGTCGGGCCACGAAGTCTGATGAAGCGATGTCGTTGGGCAGAAGCAGCGTCAGCTCAAATCAGATTCTGCTTGATCAGCATTGGGAAAAGCACTTTCTAGAGCCTATGGCTGCATTGTCACCACTTACCAAGGCAGGACAAACAGTTGGCAGAGTCCAGGTTGGAGGATGTCTTTGATGGCCCTGAGACTTCAGAACAGGGAGCATAGTCAGCAAGCCCTTGAAATCAATCTGTGTTCAATTGGGATGCTTCCAGTCCTTTTCCTCAGCAGGACAGAGGACAGCAAGTAGCAGGCAACAGGCAGCACATCATAGCAGAAAAGCAGTTCTCCCAGAACAGTAGTACAGGATAGTGGCAGTCCTTGTAGCAGAAGTCCTTCTTCCTGGCAGAGTTCTTCATAGTTTCAGTAGTGTACTGTCTTAGTAGTGTCAGAGACCCAGTACTTATACCCAGTTGTGCCTTTGAAGTGGGGATGCATACAGGTCCTTTCCTTCCTGCCCTTGCTCCAGACTATCAGTAGGAGGTAATCTGTCCTGTATGTGGAAATAGGACACTGCCTATTGAGGTGTAAAAGTCAGCTCCTACCTCCCTTCCTGCTCAGGAAAAGCCTTCAGATTGCGGATGGATATGCAGACACACCTTACCTTCCTCTGTTTTTGGCTGTCTAGAGGGAATGCATAACGTGTAGCTGTCACCCACCCCATACGTCTATTGGAGACATACTGCAGACACACAGAGCAGGAAGAAGAGACACATTTTCACTTCCTAAAACTAGCATTGCTAAAACAGTAATGTTAAATCCAACTTTCTTAGTAAAGAGGATTTATCATTACCAGTCCTGATGTAACACATGATGCAGCTACTCCTTTCTGGCCAGGAATTACAGCGTAAAGGTTTATAAAGGAATTGCCAATATTAACCTATCCCAGTCGCAGCTTGCAATTCTCACAGGTGGGGCGTGGGGCTTATCACGTGGGGGCTAAAATAAAACTAAAACTTACCTGACCGGTCCCACGCCACCTCTGTGCCTGGGCTGGGTCCCACGTTTTCCAGATCCTAAACAGAAACAGGCATGTTCCCTCCCCTCCTGTAAGCAAATCACAATGCTGCAATGGCAGTGTTCTGATTGGTGCAGAGTACCAGACAGTGCCCAGCCTGGCACCTGAACGAGGCCATTTTCTCTAAGTAGGCTTCATGCAGCCTACATAGAGAAAATGTAGAGTGCGCCTGACTGCTTTTGTCGGCCCCAGAGGTCAGGGTACTCACCGTGATGCAAGCCCCTCCTCCCGACCTGCCCATCTGCCCGCCCGCCCCCAAACAGGCATATCCTCCCATCCACCCCAAATCAGGAATACCCCTGCCTTCTGCACGAGAAGCAGAAAATGAAATAGTATTTAAAATACCATTTTATTTTCTGCTTCTTGCATTGCGAGAAACCAGTGGGGCGGCACTCCTCCACCCTAATGAAGGAGCCGCCCCTGACCTATCAACGAAGTAAGCCTCACAGTTGAGAAAAAATAATGTGGGTGTTAGTCACTATGAAGGCATGCAAAACTGAACAACAAATGTCCTACTTTTTAGGTACACAGTACCCAGCCGTATGAGCTACCTTAGAGGTGACCCATGTGTAAAAGGGGAGTTTATGGTTTGGCAAAGGGTTCTAAATGCCAAGTCGAAGTGGCAGCAAACTACACACATAGGCCTTGCAGTGGCAGGCTTAGGACACGTTTGCAGGGCTACTTGGGTAGGTGGCACAATCAGTGCTGCAGGCCCACTAGTTGCATTTAATTTACAGGCCCTGGGTATACGATATACCACTTTACAATGCGATAACAAGTAAACTAAATATGCCAATTGTGTAAACACCAGTGTTACCATGCTGTACATGCACTTTAGCACTGGTCTGCAGTGGTAAAATGCTCAGAGTCATAAGGCCAACAACAAGAATCAGTAAAAAGAGGAGGTAAGCTGGCAAAATGTTTTGGGAAGACCACCCTAAGGATTACATGTCTAACAGTCTGTCTTCCCTTAGATTCTCTAGAGTCCATATACAGAAGAATAGGACAAGTGCTGGTTACAAATGGAGCTGGGAGTGGTTGGCAGAGCACTGTAGGACTTCATCTGGTTCTCTAAAATGTATATTCATCTGCAGTGACTAAGACTTCCCATTAGGAATCAAAAAGCGTGGAGAAACGGCCTCACTACCTTCCCAACCACTCTTAGTCCATTTAACTTTAACTGTCTCATTACCTTGTGCACGAAGGGGATTTTTTTTCAAAGTTTTGGTGACAGCAGGAATGCGGGGTCCATTCAGCATTTGAGTGGAAATTAGAATCAAATCTTTTGTCATCTCTGAATGCGACTTCTAGCTCGTTCATTGATCAACAAATCTAAAATCTGTACCCATTGAATAAGGAGGTTTTGGTTTCAGCAGTTTATTTTAGTAAAATTTTTTTTTACTTTTATATTTTGTTGTGTGTCACTTTATATTGAAACACTGCGAAAATGTGGGTTACATTCAGAAACAGGCTCCTGCGTTGAATAAACCAGTCAAATGTTTAAAACAAAAAACAGAAAGGGATTTAACCATTATATGCAGCCACACACTGAGAAGGCACACATGGGGCTTTGCATTTTGTCTTCTTTTTGGCAATATCTTGAAAAAAGTAGCAGCTCAGAGTCGTTCCTATCAAGGAAATTGCCCTCATATCCCCAATCCAAGGATCTAACCTGTATTAGCCTTGTGAAAGGAAAAGATATCACATGGTATCTGCTATTTTTTCCTCACAGACTAGAATGATGAGGATACAAAACACCCATATACTCTTGTCGACATGACAACATTCATAAAAAGCCTTTTATGGTATCATATATGAATCTTAGTTGATAACAGTTATGACTCCATTGATAATGTCATTTGTGATTTCACAGGTAAGGTAATTGAGAGCATCGTACATAATGGTACGTGTGATGCCACGGATACTGTCATCAGAAAAGCTTTTTGGGAATTCTGTAATGCAGCTCTTCGTATGGTTTATTTTACACCGATTTATAACATTCTGTATTATCAAATAAATCAAATGTCCATTGATGACTTGAAATATGGGTAGACAGTGAGGCAGGAAGACAGGGAAATAGGAGAGATAAATGCAACCAGAAAGGTAGACAGACTTGGGCAAGAATTCAGAAAAAAAGCACTGACATAAGGGACAGACACTGCACAGGCCCAGAGGGCAGGTGTGACTAAGTGGGTTCTGATTCGTTTAAAGCCCCCTAGATTATTGGATAATAGACTTGGATGTTTGGATCTCAGCAATGAGTTTCAGTAATCGAATCTCACCCAGTATTAGCAAGAAAAATTGTATTGAGCAATAACAATGCCTGCCTTTTGAATTAAGTCCTTCTACTGCATAACTGGTTTAAAAGGCTTTGAGCTTGTGCTTTCACGTGATCGCAGATATATTTGTATGGTCACATGTGTACAGGCGCTGATAGTATGCCCGCTGTTTAACTCCAGAATCTGTACACATGTAGCCTGTTGCAGATGAGGCCTTGAATAAATATTGTTATGGCCTGTGCAAACATTATATTTAACTTTCTTTTTGACTACAGCATTAGCCTGTGTTGGTTTGCTGTATTCTCAATCTGAGTGAAAGCTGCTCTAAAATATAGATGTTTGGTTTCGCCAAATAGAGAGACATTATTAACGTTATGTTCTTTATGTTTAACGAGTTACAGAGTGAAAATATAATTATGATTTGGTCTTATTTGAGCTTCTTCATGCACTTCAGTTTTCACTACATTTCCCGCTGTCAGCCCCTAATGAGATTCAGGCTTTGAACTACCCTCCTATGCCAAGTTAATTACTCTGCAGGCTATCAGTAAAATCAAAGCCACTCCTCAACAATAGGCTCATGTGGAGGGCATTAGCTTAGAGGGTTTCAAGAGACATACGTGCCCCGCAGTGGCCAGGAGGCCATGGAATCTGTGCAGTGCAGGAAATCTGTGATCTGCTTTGAGTTCCACAGACAATGGAACAAGTCGACAATGTGACTCCTTGAGATGAGGGGGCCGAAAGGAAGGTCCTTGAGCGCCGATGGACCAAACCACCAGGCCCAGGAGCTCTGACCTTTCCACTTCCTCTGGGGGCAGTTGAGGTTGGACCCGCTGTGAACCCTGGAGAAGGTGATTCCATTGGACTTCAGATTCCTGTTCTGGTTGGAGGATCCACAGGGTGCCGCATGCTGAAGCACCAAGGAAAAGGTGACTTCTAAGAAATGAAAGGGCCGAAGGAAAGATCCCTGAAGTCTTCCTTGTCAGCGGCAGAGCAGCATAACTAAGCGCTCTAGATGGCTGAGGCACGCCACCAGTTTCAAAACACACAAGATTCCATAGCCATTTTCTCAAACGGGTTAAAAGAAGCAGTCTTTGTTTAAACCCCTGGGGCTGCCCAGAACATGTCAGCAACTGTTGGGTTGAGAACTGCTGCACTGTCTTGAGAGGCTTCCTCCATTTTTGCCGTGGGAGGTCCAATGCCCCCAGGAGACCCGCTGAAGAAAGTGCACATGTAGCACCCCCATTTCTCCCACTGTATTATCCCCCCGGAGGGCTAAGGCCCCTGAGGTATCTCCATGTCTTGAGTGTGCTTTGCTCCTCCACATAACTTGTCTAACACAGAATCATGTATATCCACATTGCTGGGTCATTGGTGTTGGTGGGCGAGAGTACCAAAAAGAACAGCTGGCACCCTCCCAGCGCTTGGAGGTGCATTCATCTAACAAACAAACCCAATAAAAACCAACAAAACATATTTACTGGCTGCATCAGTGGCCAGTACAAATGAGTAGCCCAAAACAGCATAAGACACAGCTCCCCATAAGCACTGAGGCAGCCTGCACAGTGTGCATATTTTGCTGTACGGTGCAGTATGAGAGCAGGTGCACAACTGGGGGCCTTGAATAATTTGAGGGGCACCCCAGAGGTAGTGGCAGACACCACATTAGTTCCAAGGCGACCTGGATCATTTTGCATATTTACAACCTAGGTCTCCAGGTTGCTAAATAATAGACCTAGGAAGATATGATTACTTTTCAATTATTAGGATTTTAGGGTGGATGGACCTTTTGGATATTTTCTGTGCTTGGTTATTAAATGTAAAACTAAGATCTTTACCACTAAAATATTTGAATGACCAATGTTACCCTAATATACATTTTGAAAGCTAAAATCATTGTATATTTCTTCTGCCCGTGTAATTTGTGAATTTTGCATATTTTGGTATTTTTTTCAAATGCGGAAGTGCATAGTAGATACAAGGATTATGTTTTGAAATAGTTTATGATGGTGACACCATGCCAATGCCTGACTAATGCACCCCTCATTTCTTTTAACATCTGCATTTACAATATATAATGTGTACATTCGTCATCACAATATCACATTGCATAGATTGCTTCCTGCAGTAAATAAATTGATTACCTCCGGGAAGCATGCAATCGGTTACCTCAAACAAGTTACCTGCATGGGGGTTTGAATGTATAGTGTCCGTTGCTCATTGTTTTTTTACAACTAATGCACCCCTCACATTGTACTAGGCATGGAGTATGGTGTTCCTGTCTTCCTGCCATTTTGTATATATCTGGTCATTTGTGTGTACTATTTAGTAGTTTGTTTATTTTTTGTTAAAAAAACACGATTAGACAGTGATTTATTAAGTGTTGTTTGATACATTGCTCACAGTTATGGCTCTAGCCCACAGCACCTCTTTTGAGAAAGACTTGAATATCCCCTCTCCTGAGGTGTTAACAACCATTAGGATAACCAATATGTCTGATGTTGACTGTTGTCCTTTTTCCTTTTCCTGTGACTATTTTATTTGTGAATGCTTTTTGTATAAAGGCACACATTGTATCGCAAACGAGCAGAGTATAAAAGCTAAAACATATCTTTTTATTTACACATAGTACTCGTAGTCCCTGGCACTGTAGGGGACTACCTATTTTGCAGATGTGCAAATTTTTCAAGAACAAAAGGCTGTCACTCACAGTCAGGAAAGCCAATGACTGAAACGAGCTGACCCGGTGGCCTATGCTATCTGCTGTAGTGGGTGGAAACAATTGTGTATGACAAAACAGGCAACCAATGGATGAAGAAGGCTAACTGAAAATGCCTGTAAATAGGTGAGAATAGAATATATATATACTTGCAACTATGTTTTCTAGCTTTTCTGAATTTTATCATGTATATGGGTGTTCTGTTCTATATGAATATTTAAAATATGTCCATGTATCTCAGGTTTCCTCTCTCATCTTACCTCCTCACCCACACAGTATCCGTAAGTGCGAGCATACCTGAATGCGAAAAGACGATGCAGCCACTGCAGGGAAATGTATGTAGACCGCATTTCAAGTTACCAGGACGTATGTGCGTGATACCGTTGCATGGTTACTTCCTACTTCCACCCAGAACAAAAGCAGGAAAATTGTAATAGGTGATGTCCCCTTTCTCTACAGGTGTGCCACTGTAAGCTCTATGTGGATATGACTATAAGACCTTATTAAAGTCAGTTAGTTACCCACTTTCAAGGCAAAAGATTAAGATGCGTAGTGTTCATAAATGCAGTTTCTAAGAGAATCGTCATTATAAATAAAAGTTGTTTTTCATTTAAGCTTCAAAACTCTGCCAAAACACTAAATATAGAAGCCTAGTTTCCATAGTAACAGAATAGCAGACAGAGATTGCAAATGTCCTCTTCGTTGGTTGACAACAGCAGGAAAATTACAGCAGTAGGCTACGACTTGCATACAATTAAGGAAAGCGGTTTTATGAATATTTACATAGTTGTACGTGTGTTTTCAGTTTATTAAAACTAGTTTAAAAAAGCTAAAAGGTATTAGTGAATGCCGAGAATTAGCCAGAATGCTGCAGAAGACAACATTACCTGCTCTACCATTGCATAAACCAAAGGGCAGGCACGTCCACTAAGGCAGAGGAGCGTCACCGCACTGCCTTTCAGCACTGCAAAAAACGAAAAATAAAATGATAATAACAAAAGGTTATTATCCTTTTATTTTTCGTGCTGAGGCAAGTTCGCTGAGCAGGGCTAGCCTAGGCAGCGCAGGGGGGAGGAGTGGCCATGAATCTTTGGCTGGCCGTCTTAAGCGGGCGTAACAGTCATGCGCACTTTGCATGTTCTCCACCCAGGCTGCATTTCAGCCTGGATGGAGAACATGCCCTGGCTCCCATTCCCTGTCTGAGCGCAAAACTAAGGCGCTCAGACCAATCACAATGCTGCATTACAGCCTGGGTGGAGAACATGCCCAGGCTTCCATTCCCTGTCTGAGCGCCAAACTAAGGCGCTCAGACCAATCACAATGCTGCATTACAGCCTAGGTGGAGAACATGCCCAGGCTTCCATTTCCTGTCTGAGTGCTGAAGCATGCTGCTTTGCATTATGGGCTATGGGAGCCTTGGTGCTTCCTGCTCACAGAGAAGCCAGAAAGAGGATGGCCGGAAGGTTAGTGAACATTTTTACTTTTCAAACCCATCTCCCTCTCCCCCAACCCCTTCCCCCTCCCCACCCTACTACCACTTCCCTGGAGCAGCCGCTCCTGTTAAACCACAAGTATGTCAGCAAAAGTGCTGTATGGAAATTTGACAGCATTATAGATGTTTCCCTCCACAACACATGCTCATGGCCCACATATGGAATTTGTGGAGATGGGAATCTGTCACTGGGTGGCTCTCCAGGTCAATATGAAAGAGGAGCCTAGGTCACTCTGGCTGCATGTTGAATATATTCCACTGTTCCTATAGAGGAAGTCTATGGTGCATCAACACAGCCATTAGGACCTCTGAGGCCAATGCAGCATCTTAGGTCTGTGTATATGCTTACCGAGCTGCAGCGACACCGGAATTTATTACATAAGAAGAGAACAACCAAGCTTTCAGTTGTGGCAGTAGACAAATAACCAACAGGAATCCATATACAAACAAAATGTTTCGCACCCATCGAAAATCGACACTCTGTAACTCGACGTCCCTTTTTTCAATACATCTGCATCACTTTTCAAAATCCTGAAGGCCTCGCCAAGATACAATGTAGATTTTGTATTTAAAGAAAGAAATACAAAGTGTACAATGTGTTGCTGTTGTGCGTTTAAGCAATACAGTAACTTGCCGTGCACACACCGGATTGTATGAGTCACTCACCCTCAAAATATTTCAAATAAATACGGGGGTGGCTGAGAAAACTTTGTGGATTCTGATGTACGAAGATGATAATTATACTCAAAATGTAATTTGCATTTTCAAAGCAAACCTAAAAAGAGAGCCTTCAGTGTTTTCAAGCTTTAAGTTTCTCATTCTGAACAATAATGTGCCTGAACTTGGCTTCACATAGCTATTCAAACATAAAGGCCGTCCCCAGTCCCTATTCATATTCGTTAAGAAGAACATTGGGGCTCATTATGATGGCGGTGAAACCGCCACCAGCAGCCTGCCAGTGACGGTTTCACCACCATCGTGAAGCACTTCTCTGCCCGCCAGGTTACTATGGCGGGCGGTGTGCTGTCTGATGCAAAGTCCGTCCCCCACGGGTCTGCCACAGGCAATCATTATGATTGCCTGGCGGACCCACCCCACATCTACAATATGGTGGCTGTGCCTAGCAAGCACCGTCCGCCATATTACAATGCTGCATCCCCGCCAGCCGATGTATGGTGGTGAAACTGCCACTCACAGACTGACGGGGATTGTATTTGGGGGCCCGTTGTGGGCCCCCTTGTGTTGAGGGAAGTGAGTGTGCACTGGGGGGTACCTATGGTACCCCCTGCTTTTTCCTGCTTCAGGTGGCAGGCACTGTGTGGTGCCTGCCACATAGTGCAGGGTCATGCACGATAAACATTTTTAGTTTTGTAGTAGGTGCTGCAGCAAGGTGGTGGTCGCATCGTAATCACAATGGTGGGACCCCCGCATTGCAGGCGGGTAGTCCCAGTACCTGCATCGATGGCGGATGTACTCAAGTCCATCAGCTATCGTAATGATGCCCATTGTTGTCTACAGAGTAGAGAGGGTGATCCTTTTTTGATGGGAATTCGTTTGAGTTGGAATTTTCCCCCGTTTGACACATTCAGTATTAACGTCGGAGCCGTTCAAGACTCTTTCTTAGTTTTGTCAAACGTGGGTCAAAACTCATTCTGCTCTCAGAACAGAAATGAAACATATTGGTTCTATGCTTTACAAGCAAACCTTTCCAGTAACCGTGACCTGAGAGAGGAAATGGAAGCTAATGCTTTCTTCAGAATGAAGGTGAGCCGTGTAGTATTTTTCTCAACTTTATTTAGTGCAATTGGCTGAAAGGCCCATTTCATAGAAATTCCCATGCATTTCTTTAGGGGTAATTAGGCTTAAGGATTTCTTTTGTATGATGCCAGCATGTACATTGCTTCACTAAGCAATCCGGCATTCACAAAAAACATTGTCCACCGAAATCCTGTCTGTCTGTTTGCCAAGAGCCCCTGCATGACCAACAATGGCCTTCAGGACAGACTGTTTCCTCTCTGACATTTCTTCAAGGGCAGATTGCATCGTTCTGCTTTGTTGATAGCAACACGAAACCGATGGCCTCATTTGAGGTTGGCAAATGAAGAACGTATGCCAAAAGGTGGTGGATGTCCCACCTGCCAATCTTGCATTCCCAAACGCCATGTCTCAGATGGTAGTCCCTCAGTGGGCTTTGCTGGTGGAAACCTTTGACCAATGGCCGGTCTGACAAAGGACTGTCGGTTAATGTAAAACAGAATTTCCCCCTATTTAGGATGGTCACTCAATTGAATGTTTTCCTGTTTTGTCATCGAGGTAGCGTTGTCAGTCATAAACAAGAAACTAAATTCGTAACACCTCTTAGCACTCTGCCCCTCCTACACAGGGAGAAAGGAACAGCATACCAGAGACATTTGATTTTTGTTTTTCAACAACAAGCTCCTGGTTTGGGAATTTGATTCTTAAACACAACCACCTTAGCTGAGCGAGCTCATTAAAAATAGTCCCATTGCGCTAAGGTTGAGAAACTGCAGCACAACCACTGCAGCTTATCTGAAGGCACAGAGATCTACTCCTGTGTGATGCAGATTTGGAAGTGGGGAAGGCAGTCTTCCACCATGCTAGCAGAGGGCATCCTTCTGAAAGGAGGGGGATACACCAGTTCAACATGAAACAGCTGCAGGAATCCGTAAACCTCCGTCTCTGGAAGCCAGGCTTGAAACACTTTTGGAGCAGCCAGTTGGCACTAACCATGCTTATTCATCTTTTTTGTATTAACTGTAATGTGTCTGTGCTTTTGAGAAATGCCGTCAACATCAAGGATGCGTTTTTCAAAGCATTCTGAGGCATGGTATGTTTGTTCAGTAGACAAAAATGTCATGCATATGTCTGCTGTAGCAGAGATAATTGAGTTTCACTCTACCAATTGGTAAGACTTTTCAGTTGATACTAATTTTGTGAAAAGTCAAACGTGACTACCAAAAAACATAATATTATTTTCAAATGGACACACTATTCTGACACACTATTCTCCTCCAATACTGTCAATGTCCCAACTAACTCATTTGGACATTGCTGCAGTCTACTTTTTAAGATAACTTGATTCCTAATGGGATCTTAGCAGCTATCTTGGTCGGCCATAGTTTAAATAAATTCCCAAATGACAGTGAGTTCTGTACAAAAAATAATATTTGTTTAGCCCCAGAGCACCTTATTCCACAGAAACTTAAACTCTACCCTTCCAATTTCACACAACTGATTCTGTGCTAACATGGCCCCATTTGGGGGCGGCTTATGAAACTCTAGTACCTCTTGAAAAGATGCTCTTGTGCATTAGGTACACCAGCCCTGTTGTCCACCTGCAAGTCTAATCTCATGAAGTCCACTAATGGGACACAGATAAACAGCACAGATTGAAACATCAATGCAGAGCACTTGAAAGACTGGAATACATCAATTCTGCTATGTCATTGTACAACTTGCAGAGTATACTCAATGAGCTACACATCACCTTGCACCTTGCTAAAAAAGAATAGTTCCTAGACCAGAATACTGAGGCGGATAATTTAGTCAGTGAACGTATTAATTTCTATAAAACAATAATAACCCATAATCTAGTAACAAGCCTACTGCACCCTCAAATGAGCTGTGTGTTTGCCTTCTCAAACAGCATCATTGATGCTCTGAAAGAAAATGCCTCTTCCACCAGCAGCTAGTCTGATGACTCTAGAACAGTATTGCCTGACTGCCCTACCCTTTTTCGTGAATTCTCTCAGTCACCGATTATATTTAAAAAATATCTTGATGTCCTTTTAAAAATCCTCCACGTCGCTGGATTTTTCTTTTTTTTTTATTTAGAAAAATTTTTTTTATTGAAAAGAAGGCCGTACAAAAATATATATATACAGATGTGCGTACAATGATGGCGGTCCTGTCTATGAATAGTCCATTCGTGAGTTCGTTCTCCCTCCACTGGGAGAGGAAAGAAAGAAGAGAGAAAGAAAGAGAGGGGGGGGGGCAAGCTCGTTGTTGTCTTTACTGGGTCTTCCTCAGGTGCTCGTCCAGCGGGTCCCACATGTGTAGCTTGGCTTTATGTTCTTTTGAGAAGGTGCCTGTGATGTTGTCGGCACCCCTCAGGAAGGTGACCCAGTTTACCCATGTCTTGAAGTTTGCTTTGGCTGTGTTTTTCCAGTTCGTTAGGATTATTTTAAGGGCTGCTGTGAGGAGTAGGTCGAGGAGTTCTCTCTCTTCTCTGCTTTTTAGGTTAGCTGTTAGGTGTTCAGTCGCCAGGCTCACGAAGCTGATTTTCAGATCGGTCTTGAGCATGTCGTTCAAGAACGTATTGATTTGTGCCCAGAACCTCTTGACTTTCACGCAGGTGAAGATGAGGTGCTCGAGGGTGCCTTCCTCTTTCAGGCAGTTCCAGCATCTGGATTTTTCTAATGCAAAAGTGATTCATCTGTATCTGAGTTCACTGTTACCTTTCATCATCAAACTAATAAAAACTTCATCTCGCTGAGATCAAGACATGAAAAGGCCATCCTCACCCACAGCCTAAAAGAAAGCTTTAGCGGACTCAGACAATATTTCAATCTACCTACTTTTCCGAGGCGTATCCTGTGTTGCAAAAGCAACAATAACAGTAGTAATTCCTTGCATCTGTGATCATGTGCTCTCTTCAGTGACTTCCAATGGAATGCTACACTCCCTCCGGGGCATACAGTCAAAACTGTTAAAAAATAAGGTAATAGCTGCTCAATCAACGGGACCGATGCATACTCTGTGCTTTGATTTTGTTAGACCTTTTCCCCCTGTTTAGACACTGTCACTCACAAGGGGATTTTTAGCAGCCTGCCTCTTTTGGTTAACATGAGTGATAAGACTTTCTGAACGACCGTGCACTGCAGCAGTGAAAGTGGTTTATCCCAGCAGGAACCCTGCTGCAGCATTCTGTTTATTGCACCCAGGTCTGCGCAGCACCCCTTGCACCAGTTTCATTGTACAGTGTTCGTAGAGACAAAAATGGCGGCCATCACACACACACTCTCCTCTCCTTTTTGCCACAAAACCAGCATGCGACCACTCTGCCGAAAGCCTTCATGGTTAATTGACGCACATCAAGAGGATACACCTTTTCTCGTGAGGAAAAAACAGTGGGCATATTATCAAGGGATTTATCTCCGCTCTTTTGGCTTTAAAAGCCAAGAAAGCGGAGATAAAATGATCTCCCTATCAGCAACAGGGTGCTAACACGCAAATTCGCAGGTTAGCACCCTTTTTCTCTAAGCTTCCCCTTGCATCTCTAATGAGATGCAAAGGGGGCGTACCAGAGAAAAATAATAGGCGAAATGGTGCTGAGCGACATTTCTCCTATTATCAAGGATTTTGCTAACCCTGTTAGTGATAAAAAAAAGCAGCGCTAACCGCGGTTAGCGCTGCTTTTTTTACACCTGGTATTTTCCTGACTTAGCCATGATATCCTAAGGAAGGTGGATATCATGGCTAAGTTTGTGAGCCCCTATCATCAAGCTAACGCCAAACTTCGAGAGATTATCATTGGTTTTCCCGCGATATTCTCTCATTTGGCAGTTAGCGCGAGGATTTTTATCACTTCTGAGATAAACCTTGCTAATAGCAAGTTATCCCCGCGATAATTTCCGGCGATGCTTAGCGTCAAAAAATGTGTTGCTTAGCCTCGTTAGCGATAAATATCGCTAATCGTTGGTAATATGCCCCAGTATTTATAATAAATAGCAACGCAGAAAAAGAAAGTAGAAATAGGGGAGTATGCCAAAAAGGGGAAGACAGATACATTAAAATTATTGAACCAATGAACAAAAGGGGTTGCAAAAAACGAGGTTGTTAAAGATGTTTAAAGCAGTTAATCCAGGGATTGAATCAGTAATATTTCAAGATGTCAAGTGTCTGAAGCTAAAATTGGGACAAGGAGATGATCCAAGACGAGGTGAATACCCTCTGCACCATCAGACTTCAGGGTTCAACTACTAGGGAAGGTTCAGTCAACATTCATTGGAGCATCACAATTAATAAGATCTGATGGAAGTTGAAAGGGGAAATTCAAATCTAGACAACCTACCTGTACAGTTAATACTCCAGCACTGTGCCTGTCTCCACCTATACTATATAAACCACTATAGCCTCGTTAAAGACCCTTTGCAGAAGTAGCTAATAAAGATCGTTGCCCAAAGTACAATCCTCTGCAGTGCCGAAAGAGTAAGGCAGCACCAGCAAATCCACACTCTCCTTTTTGTCACTGCTTTTATCACAAGTTTGGTCTTTCCCTTTCATCATTCTTGGATTTACACGCTTCATTTGTTTATTGCATATTAATTGCATGAACTGCAAACTGGCAGGTGGATGTCTTGAATCCTAACCAATAAACAAATCTAAACCCACAAATGTTTTTTCCTCATCTACCTGAGAGTTAGAGAAATATATACCACATAAAATGAGGCCCTACTCAGTAGTCTGGTCAAATAACAATTGTCCCACAGCGGAATGAGGGACATATGTTGGTGTTCCAGCCCCTTGGTAGAAGTGTCCAGCCAGCGTCCTCTGTTGAGTACTGCAAGCTTCACAGCGTTGCTGAAGGGGGACCGGTGGTGGCATGCTGCCAAGGGTGAAATACGAATAAAAGTACTTCTGCACAACATGGGCCTACTGTTAGATGACTTTGAGAGGTCAGGCATGTCACTGCATAGCACAGATAGATGTTAGGGAAGTGAATTGGGAGCGAAATTCACACCTCTCTACTGTTGCTAAAAAAGAGCAGATTGGTTTATTGAAAATAGCTAGCTTATTTTTAAAACAGTTTTTGATTATGGGAGAACTCAACTGGTATCAAAAACATCCAGGGCACCTAAGGGATGTCCTTTTTTTTACCGTAACAAAGTTTTCAGGTGACTAGAAACATGAGGCAAAATAGGGTATGCTGACAAAATATCGATATTTAAATATCGATATACAATTATATCGAAGTTTAAATATCGATGGGACAAAATATAGAAGGTAAGTAATATCGATAAATTTAATATTGATATTAGTAATATCGAAGTTTTAAATATCGATGTCAGTAATATCGATGTCAATAATTTCGATGTTACTAATATCGATTTTTAAATTATTTTTGTGTATATTATTATGTATTTATTATGTATTTAATTTATTTTTATGTAATTTAATTCAATTTTATATTTTAGTACTATAGCGGGTTGTGGGTTTATAGGGGATTAGGGTGGGAAGTAATTTAATTATGTTAAATTATTTATTAATTAGTAGGAATTATAAATTAATATTTATTAATTGGTAATTATTTTTAATTATTGGTAATTAATTATAATTAATTGATTAATTGATAAATATGTTCTGTAGCCGGTTGTGGGTTTATAGGGGAATAGGGTGGGAAGTAATTTAATTATGTTAAATTAATTATTAATTAGTAGGAATTATAAATTAATATTTATTAATTGGTAATTATTTTTAATTAATTGGTAATTAATTTTAATTATTTGATTAATTGATAAAAATTTCTGTAGCGGGTTGTGTTTTTATAGGGGAATAGGGTGGGAAGTAATTTAATTATGTTAAATTAAATATTAATCAGTAGGAATTATAAATTCATTTTTAATCATTGATAATACATTTTAATTAATTGGTAAATAATTTTAATTAATTGATAATTATGTTTTGTAGTGGGTTGTGGGTTTATAGGAGAATAGGGTGGGAAGTAATTTAAATGTAATTAAGTAATAATGTTCTTTAATTAATTGTTTGGTTAATTATATAATTGTTAATTAATTATTAATTGTTAATTAAATATTATTAAATGGTATTTTTATTAATTTTTTTAATTACATATATTTTGTTCACATGTTTTTAATAATTATGTATTGGTATTTGTAAATGGTTTATATTTATTTAATAGTTAATATTTTTATTATTTAAAATCCAACATTTTCCCTACTGTTGCACTCTCTGGAGTGGGAATAGTAATTTGTACCCCTACGCTATCCAACACTTTCCCTACTGTTGCACTCTCTGGAGTGGGAATCGTAATTTTTACCTCTACGCTATCCAACACTTTCCCTACTGTTGCGCTCTCTGGAGTTGGAATAGTAATTGTTACCCCTACGCTATCCAACTCTTTCCCAACTGTTGCACTCTCTGGAGTGGGAATAGTAATTTTTACCCCTACGCTATCCAACATTTTCCCTACTGTTGCACTCTCTGGAGTGGGAATAGTAATTTTTACAACTACGCTATCCAACATTTTCCCTAGTGTTCCACTCTCTGGAGTGGGAATAGTAATTTTTACCCCTACGCTATCCAACACTTTCCCTACTGTTGCACTCTCTGGAGTGGGAATAGTAATTTTTACCTCTACGCTATCCAACACTTTCCCTACTGTTGCGTTCTCTGGAGTTGGAATAGTAATTTTTACCCCTATGCTATCCAACATTTTCCCTACTGTTGCACTCTCTGGAGTGGGTATAGTAATTTTTACCCCTACGCTATCCAACACTTTCCCTACTGTTGCACTCTCTGGAGTGGGAATAGTAATTTTTACCTCTACGCTATCCAACACTTTCCCTACTGTTGCGTTCTCTGGAGTTGGAATAGTCATTTTTACCCCTACGCTATCCAACACTTTCCCTACTGTTGCACTCTCTGGAGTGGGAATAGTAATTTTTACACCTACGCTATCCAACATTTTCTCTACTGTTGCACTCTCTAGAGTGGGAATGGTAATTTTTACCCCTACGCTATCCAACATTTTCCCTACTGTTGCACTCTCTGGAGTGGGAATAGTAATTTTTATAACTACGCTATCCAACATTTTCCCTACTGTTGCACTCTCTGGAGTGGGAATAGTAATTTTTACCCCTACGCTATCCAACACTTTCCCTACTGTTGCACTCTCTGGAGTGGGAATAGTAATTTTTACCTCTACGCTATCCAACCCTTTCCCTACTGTTGCACTCTCTGGAGTTGCAATAGTAATTATTACCCCTACGCTATCCAACACTTTCCCTACTGTTGCACTCTCTGGAGTGGGAATAGTAATTTTTACCCGTACGCTATCCAACATTTACTTAATTTTTGTAATTAGTTTTACATTGTTATTGATTGTTATTTATATTATTATTTTATGTATATAAATTTATTTGTAATTTATTATATTTTAATTTATTTATAAGTTATTAAAATAAATATTTTAGAGTTAATATTAATTAAGTATATACTATGTATTATATTTTTATTATTAATAGTTTTTATTACATTATTTATTAATTTTAAATATTATAATATATTTTTAACTATGTTTATTATATTTATAAGTATTATTTTGTTAATATTACATTTTATTTAATTTTAAAAAACGACATTTTTTCAAAAACGATATTTTTGACATCGATATATTTTTGTCGATATTTTTGTACTTACCTTGTTAGAGATAGGATCCCGATATTATTGTCCTCGAAATTTTTGTTGCGATATTTTTTTACCTCGATATTTTTGTAGTCGATATTTTGTCATAGATTCGCAAAATAGATCTAAAACATTTTTATATTGCTAGGTAAATGTTTACAAGGATATATCTTAACTGATTTTCCTGTATAAAATCCAATTTTTGTTTTACTAAGGTGGGTGACATTTTGCCCTGATGCGATCTCCTGACCAAAAACGTTCCTTTTACCCACTGGGTCTCCTGGGATGGGATGAAAAAGTTCAACGTAGGATTACAGTTCTAAATTACCAATGGCGATGAAGAAGACATTGTGAAGAAAGTGCATGCATGAAGAATAAGCTAGAAGGAAGATTATTTGGTGGAGATGGTGGAAAGGAGCAGGAATGATTGAGGATGACAACGAAGCAGGGATGATGGAGAAGGTAACATAAGGAAGGAATACTGGAAAATGCTAAAGAAAGCAAGATGACAATGAAGGCGTAAGCGTGAAAGGACAATGGGAAACGTAAAAGGGGTCAGAAATAATGAAGTAAGTGAAAGGGGACAGTGACTATTCACTTTATAAAGGGGGCAGCCAGCAGGGATGATAATGACAGCACAAAGGGCCATAGAAGAGGGAGTTGGCAACTAGACCCAAGGGTAAAGAATATATCAGGAAGCACGAATTATTGAGAACGTGGAAAGATGCGTAGAATATGACTCACTGTCGAAATCTTATGAGTGTTTCTTGGTTTCCATAAAAGCTAATCTACTGTGGCACTTTAACTTCGCAAAAAACAGAGCCCAGGAAGGGCAAAGGAGTTCCCTATTTCAATGCATTATTTAATTTTTCTCTATCAGTATCCTTAAACTGACCACTAATATACAATATTTGCTGCTTTTATGTGGCACTAATGTTCATCTAACACTGCAAATGTTCGCAGATCTTGAGTTAACAAAATCAGGATGTGGTTGTTACTAGTGCAGATGGCATTTGTTGTTTACCTAAGCTAAATGTAGGAGGTGCCAAAAAGTTGTGATGTGTGCCTTTTCAAGTTCAGTGCTTCTTATTTGATCACAATAAACATTTTAAAGATTACGTCACCCCTTCCAGATTAAATCAAACAAAGTTATTATTATTAAGCACCAGAAAGACATAATTTTCAATTTCTTTAAAAGACTGACTTTATCTTAGCCGGTTTCAACATTAAAAGTGAAGATTAACCTTAGATAGTTTATTACTGTGTAATTAGCCATTTTCTGCCTTTTCCACCCTACCACGAGCGATTGCAAGCTAATATTAAAATGTAAACATAAATCTCCGGATCCAACGTTCCTCCCAGCTAGCTATATCTTGAGAAACAATGTTGAACCTGTGGAGCTAGACCCTAATTTAGAGTATGGTGAGCTGTAATCTCGTCCTCCAGGTCAGTGGAAGAATGTGTTTGGCTGCCCTGGCAGAGCATAATGCACTGTATTTTGAGATCTCCACCAGGCAGGCTTACATTTCTTGGCATTCGGTAGAGCCACAGTCGTGGCAACTTCAATGAGAATTTTCTGATTGGCCGCAGTGTTTTATGCAGCACTCAGCAAAGTTATTTGAAAAAAAAGTCCTAGAAACTCTAGGATTTGTGTGTGTGTGTGTGTGTGTGTGTCTGTGTGTGTGTGTAAGAGAGTGAGAGAGAGAGAGAGAGAGAGAGAGAGGTACATTGGCCAATGACACAAGACCCAATGGGCCTGTGGGTCAAAGATTCTAACCAGAGGGACCAGTGTAGGGTGCCACTGGCCTAACGAAACTCCAGGGGGCCTCCCTTCAGGGCACGTGGAGGGCCCCCCTCCGGGCTCAATCAGGAGCTCAGCAGCCAGAGTGCTGTGCTGAGTGGCCCCCTGGATCTTGCCCCCTCCCCGCACTGCTGGGTATGCAGAGGCCTGTGTTACGCCCCTGTAAGGTGCCACAGTGGAAACATGGCAGTTTCCCTGACTCTAATAAAGTGTGAACATTGCGAGTTTGGCAGACAGAATAACTCCCATGTTTTAATGGAGTATTTTTTCTGCCAAACTCTAAATGAAGGGCTCAATATCTATCCATTATTGCTGCAGCTTGTAAGCAGGCCAGCAACAATAAAGAGGGCGCTTTAATGCCAGCAAGTGTAAATCGATCAAAAGAAATATCAAGGAATGCAGAAAGTAGTGCCTTATGAGAAATCCAGCTTCAGGATTTCATGGCTGAGAACAGCCTCCTCCAGTTCATATCCTTCCATGAACAGTCTACTGATGGCATTGTACCATACACTATGCCACAAAAAAAACCAAATAAAATCATAAGGCTTCCTGTTCAGCATTCTAATCTTTCGCAGATAAAATTGTATATTTCTGCAAAGTACTTCTGCGGGACGGTTCAAGTTTTAATTCCACACACGCTGTTCACTAATAAAGATATTTATATTTGAACCAATCCGTATCAGCAATTATTTATTCTCTAGCCAGAACGCACAAGTCTGATCAAGATTCCGAAAAATGCAATGTTGCCCTTCGACATCCACTGTGTATCAGTTTAGGATTTCCACTGAACCATTTCCAGACTTTGTTGGCCAAGTGAATATATTTGAAGATCTCACCCCTGATCAATTTACACTTGTTCCTTTAAAAAGTAGATTTCAAAATCTGCTATTTCAAGCACAAGCATTTATTCTTGTAATTCTTTTCTGTGCGGCGGATGCCAAAGTTCAGATAATGAACCTCCCCCTTATTCCTTTGTGACATCTCAGCGCGACAAGATGGCTTCAGAATGGTCCTGTCATTGCTAATTTGAAGCTTGTCCTTCCTCTGTTTGCCTCCATCTCTGTCTGTGACGTCAAGTGTACTTGTTGTTTTACCTGCAGCTGGTAGATGCAACTGTTATTGGCTTGTCAGGGACTTTACAAAGAAAGACCTTATACAGGAAATTAGCCATGAGCTGAGAGTTTGAAAAGTGGTGTCCCAGTCCCGCTCTAGGTAGATTTTGCTGTGCGGAGGGCAGCGGCTAAGCAATGGTGACAACGTGTGAGTGCCTGATCACACAAGGTGTAGGCATGCTTACTTGCTAGTCATGGGAGCAGGGCCAATTGCTGCATATTGCTCCCAGCTCAGCTTCATCCCCACCCCATAGACTTAGCTCTCTCTGTGTTTTGGTGATTATGTAGTGTTCATCTGTGGAATGTTTGCCTACTATGATAGTATGTTAGTAGTCAAATGCTGAAGCTTCATGTCTACGTTTACGTAGAATTTTGCAGTTTCAATTTCACTCTTTCTGATACTGTAGTCTTTGTTTGATCAGACCATTCTGAGCACGGTTCGTCGAGCTACAGCGGTACATCTGAAGTAAGAGAAACCTATTCTTTTAGGTGTTGGTAGCAGTGACCGAACTGTAAACCAAAATCATTCCTGGCAAAAATGTTCAAACCAGATCCATAATCCAGTAGACTAGTGACTAGTGACTAAAATGGACCATTGGGGCATGGCTGGGTTACGTTTGCCATTCTGCTGACCTGCAGGCTACTGGGGAAATGCCAGAGGGGTATAATGGCCAGTATGGCCCTGTATCTTTCTGAAATGTTCATTTTGTCTGTTTCTTTGCACTATTTCCATAGTAGTGGTTGTGTTCTGTCTTCTGTGGATCGGTTTGTAAGTCTGCTTTGGCTATCATTTGCTTCAAGTTCTTACGTTGTCTGTAGGCTAGAAGCAGGGATTCTTGGAAAACTTCTCTGATAGTTTCATGTTCATGGATAAGGGGCAGGTGGTTATTAGCAATGTTTCACAGGGCGGCTACCTGGACGTGGTGGAAGACACTTTGGGGCTCACTGCTATTATTTTCTTTTTGTGTTCCAGGATTGTTTCTTGAGGCATTGGGATAGCCTACTGAATTTAGTCACCCTCTATTCCATATCATTATTTTTTTCGCTTTGTTTGTTTGCACTGATTGTATTGTAAAGAATGTGCTTTTTCTTCTGTGAGTTGGTATGTGGTAGTGCTTTGCACCACTGTTTGTTTCAAATTGTGAAGTTTCCTGAGAGCTACAAGCACAGTTTCCAGAAAAAGGACTCTCAGTCCTTCGATATCTTGAAAAATGGAGTTGGTGGTTATTACCTACCTTGTGCAGGACTTCCAGATGGGCATTGTAGTTGGCCACTAGGTGGGCCCTATTATTATGCTGATGCTCGAAGGGTCTGCTGTAACTGGTCATCCTCAGTCTTAGTGGAATATTGACTTGTGAATCCCTCACGAGAACCAGAAGGACCAGATAACTAAACAATTTTATGATAAAAATGGTTGGTTAAGCATTACATGATTTATAAAGATGACTATGTTGGTGTTCAGATGAGTAAACAACGCATTGCTTTCAATTCATCTGACATACCTGTTCAGAAGAAAACTGCACACACATTTGCTTTGCCAAAACGAAATCAACTTTGATAAATAATTTGCACCTAAAGACAGTAACATTCTTTAGAGACCTGGAAAATATGTCACAGATTCACAAAAACAGCGGCTCTCTCCATTGTAGTATCTTGACACCCATACCGTAAAAAAGACTTCTGAGGGTACAAGTACGTGCATAAACCACATAGGATTGCAACAAAAAGAAATCATGACATCATATTCAGTGTTCTTACCATTACCATACCATTGACTTGTCCATAGCGAATTCTATGTAGGAGTTTTTACATTGATCAGGAAGGCATTTACTACTGGTGTAAGTGGCCAAATGAGACAGGTGGCTGAGCACTAATGGGAGGTAATCATTTTACAGAAAGTGTCATAAGATGGCCTACATAAAAAGAATTGGAAAAAATGGAAGCTATGTTGATGGATTACGGTTGAAGATTTGGAGTCAGTGGTGTGATTTTGAACATTCATTCTATAAAGCCTGAGGATGCGACCACGTCATGAAATACATGATAAACAACCAACTAATGGTTAGTGGATTTTGCACTCGTGGTTATCATATGAGTTTTTGTAACTTTAGATTTTGATTGTGTAGTTGGTGCTGCCAAAGTAAACCTTCTGGGCCCAAGGTGAGTATAAATTCAAGATGTGCGTTACACGGCTCCCGTGTAACGTCCCTTTGGTGCACACAATCAATTCTTTCTTACTCGTTTTTTCATTGACAATTGTTGTTTATTTTCGTAATCTTTTCTTCATAAATATTTCTTCAATACATTATTAATTTTCATAATATATCCATTTGTATGCCCAATGCATTTCGGGCTGTGGCCCTTCTTCAGGGGACTTAGTTCTACAAATTAATCCAGAATTTTATATCTTTTAGTGATTTCGACTTATACTGTGCCAGATGTCTATATGTTCTTTCTTCAAATACCTCGGAAGAACAACACGGAAACTAAGTGTTTCCTGACACCGTCTTAGACACTTCCGGACGCCACTACACTGACACGGAACGGCGAGAATATTTCGGTAAGACATTCTTCCACCGATGCCGTCCATTGCTTCACTTAATTTTATGTTGTGCAATTTATGGACCATCCCGCTAATTTGATCGTTTAAATTCACAGAACCTTTGTGAAAATCATCTTCGAAGCTAGACGTGTTTCTAGCCTCAGGTTAGTGTATATTTGTCCACACATTTGCCCCCCAGGCACTATAAGCATACGTAACAGATTTAAGGGAAGTGCTGCTGGCGATTCAGGAGTGACCACTGTGCCTTTTTGCTAGGCCGGGTCACCCCTCCTGCTGCCAAAACCTTCCTGTCTGCCTGCCTGTACCGAGCGACCCAGCCGCCGCTGAGCCGCCCGTCTTCACCGATTCCCGCCGCTGCCTCCCTGCGGCCCCGCCCACCACCAGCCCATTGGCCGCCCCGCTCCCGCCTCCCAGCTGACCCGCCCTCCCGGCTCCAGATTTATGACGCCCCCAGAGCGACCGCGCTGCGGACGCGCGCAGCGGAAGCACCGAATGAGCGCCGAAGGTGCGCCAAAGGTAAGCCTGTCTGCGCCCGTCCGCGCCTGGACCGCGCCCAGTGCCAGGACCCCTGGCCCCCGCAGACCCCAGCCCGCCCGCCGGACGTACGACGCCGCCACCCTCAACGTCCTCAACGCCGGCCGAGTCCCGGGCTGCTACCGAGCCACCCCGAGACGCACCCACGGACCCTTCTGCTGCAACTCCTGCAAGTTCACCTGCATCCGGACCTGCACCACTCCAGCACCAACCAAGACCAAGACAAGCAACAACAGCAGCCCCCTGAAATGCATCCTGCTCAACACCCTTTCCGTCCACAGGCACGCCATCGAGATCTGGAACCTACTCGATACCACAGCCCCAGACGTCGCCTTCCTCACGGAAACCTGGATGAACGCCTCCTCAGCGCCCGACATCGCCATCGCCATCCCAGACGGCTACAAGATCATCCGAAGGGACCGCATCAACCACACCGGAGGAGGCATCGCCATCGTCCACAGGAACACCATCCGCATCACGATCAACACCGACGACACCCTCGCAACCGCCGAGCACCTGCACTTTCAGGTCCACATCAACCCCAAGACCACCCTCAGAGGTACCCTCATCTACAGACCCCCGGGACAACGGACACAATTCAGCAAAGACATCGCCGACTTCATCAGCCCGCACGCCCTCCGCTCCGCTGACTACATCCTCCTAGGGGACCTCAACTTCCACCTGGAGAACAACAACGACCGCAACACCACCACCCTGCTGGACAACCTCGCCAACCTGGGACTCAAGCAGCTGGTCACCACCCCCACCTACTACGCCGGACACACACTCGACCCCGTCTTCTCATCCAGCAAGGACATCGCCTTCAGCCACGCCACCGGACTCCACTGGACGGACCACAGCTGCGTCCACTTCAGCTTCCGAAGGACCACGATCCACCACCACCAGCAACAGGTGGCTCGCAGGAGCTGGAACAAGATCACAGCCGACCAGCTCGCGACCTCCCTGAGCATGAACCCTCCCACCAGCACAACGAACCCTAGCCAGGCGGCCACCAACCTCACAAAGTGGATCAGCGACCCATGGTTCACCGACGAACTCAAGAGCTCCAAGAAGAACTGCCGAGCCCTCGAGAGAACCTGGCGCAGAGACCCAACACCGGACAACATGACTGCCCTCAAGCTCGCCACCCGAAAACACCACCAACTCATCCACGCCACCAAGAAAACTGCATTCAAGGAACGACTGGACAACAACGCACACAACAGCAAGGAACTCTTCAACATCGTCAAAGAGCTCTCCAACCCCAACGCCGGAAACAACGACATCACCCCTTCGCAAGACCTCTGCAACTCCCTCGCCTCCTACTTCCACAACAAGATCGCGGACATACACAACAGCTTCAGCACTCAACCGACGAACGCCACAACCGAACCACCGCCCCCCACCACCACCCTCCGCACCTGGACTCCGATCAGCACCGAAGACACCGTCCGCACGATGAACTCCATCCACTCCGGATCTCCGACCGACCCCTGCCCTCACCACGTCTTCAACAAGGCCGACGCTGTCATCGCACCCCACCTGCGGGACATCATCAACACCTCCTTCGACACCGCTACCTTCCCGGAGAGCTGGAAGGTCGCCAAACTCAGCGCCCTACTCAAGAAGCCATCGGCCGACCCCACCGACCTCAAGAACTACCGCCCCATCTCGCTGCTCCCGTTTCCTGCAAAAGTCATCGAGAAGACCGTCAACAAGCAGCTGGCCGCCTTCCTCGAGACGAGCGGATCCCTCGACCCCTCGCTGTCTGGCTTCCGGGCCAACCACAGCACCGAGACCGCCCTGATCGCAGCCACCGATGACATCCGAGCGCTGCTTGACAACGGAGAAACAGCGGCCCTCATCCTCCTCGACCTCTCCGCGGCCTTCGACACTGTCTGCCACCGTACCCTAGTGCAGCGCCTCAGCAACGTCGGAATCCAGGAGAAGGCACTGGAGTGGATCATCTCCTTCCTCGCCGGAAGGACACAGAGAGTCCGCCTTCCCCCGTTCAGATCAGAAGCCACCGAAGTCATCTGCGGCGTTCCTCAAGGCTCCTCGCTCAGTCCAACCCTCTTCAACGTCTACATGAGACCCCTCGCAGACATCGCACGCCAGCACAACCTCAACATCATCTCCTACGCCGACGACACCCAGCTGATCCTCTCCCTCACCAACGACCCCGCCACCGCCAGGACCAACCTTCACGAAGGGATGAAAGAGGTAGCCGAATGGATGAAGAACAGCCGCCTGAAACTGAACTCGGACAAGACGGAAGTCCTCATCCTGGGAGCCTCACCTGCCGCTTGGGACGACTCCTGGTGGCCCCCGCCCTAGGCAGCGCACCCAAACCAACGGACCACGCACGCAACCTGGGCTTCATCCTGGACTCCTCCCTCTCCATGACCAGACAAGTCAACGCCGTCTCCTCGTCGTGCTTCAACATCCTGCGCATGCTACGTAAGATCTTCCGGTGGATCCCCACCGAGACCAGGAAGACAGTCACCCAGGCCCTCGTCACTAGCCGTCTGGACTACGGCAACTCCCTCTACGCCGGAACCACCGCCAAACTCCAGAAGAGACTCCAGCGGATCCAGAATGCCTCAGCACGACTCATCCTGGACATCCCCCGTCGCAGCCACATCTCCGGACACCTGAGAAACCTGCACTGGCTCCCGGTCAACAAGAGAATCACCTTCCGTCTCCTCACCCACGCACACAAAGCCCTACACAACCAAGGCCCAGGATACCTCAACAGCCGCCTCAACTTCTACGCTCCCAAACGCCAGCTTCGATCGACCAGCCACGCCCTAGCCGCCGTCCCCCGCATCCGAAGAGCCACCACAGGGGGACGGTCCTTCTCCTACCTCGCCGCCAAGACATGGAACACCCTCCCCACCCACCTCCGCCTGACCCAGGACCACCTCGCCTTCAGGAAGCAACTCAAGACCTGGCTGTTCGAGCAGTAGCGGACCCCCCTCCCCCAGCGCCTTGAGACCCTCTGGGTGAGTAGTGCGCTATATAAATGCTATGATTGATTGATTGATTGATTGATTGATTAACACATTCGGGTTTAAGTCATTGAATTACCAAACGGGTTATCGTGGTACTCGTTAAATTTCCACCTTGTTTTCAAGCACGCTAAATATTTGTTTTCAAGCACGCTCAATATATGTGTAACACACTGGTACACGTTCACGATGTATGACTAATTTGGACTGTACATGATGCATGAATGTGTACCTTGTATTTGATTACCCACACCGGTCGCTTCTCTTTGAACACTGCATGAACCTATGATGATGTGTAAATGACATATAGACATCTGGCACAGTATAAGTCGAAATCACTAAAAGATATAAAATTCTGGATTAATTTGTAGAACTAAGTCCCCTGAAGAAGGGCCACAGCCCGAAATGCATTGGGCATACAAATGGATATATTATGAAAATTAATAATGTATTGAAGAAATATTTATGAAGAAAAGATTACGAAAATAAACAACAATTGTCAACGAAAAAACGAGTAAGAAAGAATTTATTGTGTGCACCAAAGGGACGTTACACGGGAGCCGTGTAACGCACATCTTGAATGAAATACATGATGACTTACTGTTGTGCATTCAAATTACATATTGATTATTTTGGTCGATGAGCCTCTGAATAAAATTGGAAATTACATTTCTTTTTAAATCTTCTTTTTGATCTCTATTACAAATAAATCCTCATCTTCATGTTTCACGTGTTTGTTCATTTCGATTTTATTTCTCGACTTCTTGAAGCAGAACCACATCTTTACTAACAAGCATTTACAATGCAATGGTCTCGTCTTTGTTAAAGTTAGAGCTATTGGCATTGCAAATAGCATTTTTTTCATTTTTTGTTTTTTTTTAAACATAAATAATTGGTGTTGTCATTTACAATGGCAATAGGTGAGCTTTAGAGAGTAGTAGAGAGTATTAGCAGACACAGAGCCCTACACACACACACACACACATAGCCCCCCCCACACACACACAGCCACACACACACAGAGACACACACAGACACAGAGCCACACACACACACACACACACACACACAGAGCCACACACACACATACATACAGAGAGACACACACACACAGAGAGCCACACACACACAGAGAGAGCCACACACACACAGAGAGCCACACACAGAGAGCCACACACAGAGAGCCACACACACACACAGAGGGAACAGAGGCAAGAAAAGCGAGCACAACAGGGAACAGAGGCAAGAAAAGCGAGTGCAACCAGGAGGCAGAGGCAAGAAAAGGATCACAACCAGGGAACAGAGGCAATAAAAAACGATCACAACCAGGGAACAGAGGCAAGAAAAAACAATCACAACCAGGGAAGAGAGGCAAGAAAAAACAATCACAAACAGGGAAGAGAGGCAAGAAAAAACGATCACAACCAGGGAAGAGAGGCAAGAAAAACAATCACAACCAGGGAACTGAGGCAAGAAAAACGACCACAACCAGGGAACAGAGGCACACACACACACAGAGCCACACACACAGAGCCACACACACACACACAGCCACAGCCACACACACAGCCACACACACAGCCACACACACACACAGCCACACACACACACACACACACACAGCCACACACACACAGCCACACACACCCACACAGCCACACACACACACACACAGCTACACACACACACACACACACACAGCTACACACACACAGCCACACATCTTCCATCCATTCACCCATCCAGACATATACCCCCCTACTGAATCATCCATCCAACATGCAATCCACCCATCCAACACCTAACTCAATTCAACCATCCACTGGCTCAATCCAACCATAAAACTACTTCCAGCCACCCACTGACTCGTGCATTCCATTAACTCCATCAATGTAACTACCATTCAACTGCAGCCACCCACTAACTCATGCATCCACTGACTCCATCCACCCGCTGACTCATGCATCCGCTGACTCATGCATCCACCCAACCACCACTCAACTCCATTCCCCCACTGACACATACGTCCAACCATCAATTCATGAATCCACCAACTCTATTCAACCAACCACCACTCAACTTTATCCACCCACTGACTCCATCCACCCAACCACCACTCATCTACATTCACCCACTGACCCCATCCACCACTCATCTCCATTCGCCCATTGACAAAAACATCCACCACTGTACTCCATCCACCCACCAACTCATGCATCCACTGACTCCATCCACCCAACCACCACTCAACTCCATTAACCCAATGGCACATACATCCACCACTGTACTCTATCCACCCACTGACTCATGCATCCACTGACTCCTAACAGTTTGAGCCCCTCAGTCACTTCGGGACAGTCGCTGAGTCTCTGCCCCTCACTTTCCAAGCCCCCACCCCGCAGCCTTCCTCGTACACACTCTCACATCACCGTCCTTAGCTGCCCACAGGTAGCCTCCGCCCCTCCCTCCCTGAAGCGCCGCCAGAGCCCGGCTTACCGTGGGCCACTTCCACTTGATCATGAAGTCCGGGCTCATGTGCCGGTGGCCGTGGCCAGCTGGTGGGCAGGGGATGGCGTAGCTCTTGCAGCTTTGAGTGACCCAGGCGTGCTCCCACTGCTCCCGGAAGGCCTGCTCATAGAAGTAGCAGGCTATGACGATGGTGGCAGGCACGGTGTAGAGCACGCTGAAGATGCCAATGTGCAGCATCAACTTCTCCAGCTTCTCGGTCTTTGTGCCATCGTGCTTCATGATGTTGCAAATGTGGAAAAGTGACATAAAGTCAGTCAGCAGGAAGGAGGTGCCAATGAAGAGGTAGACAAAAAGTGGGGCGAGCACGAAGCAACGCAGAGTGTCCACGCTGTTGATACCCACAAAACAGACGCCACTCAGCACATCACCGTCCACTTGTCCCACGGCCAAGATGGTGATGGTCTTGACGGCGGGCATGGCCTAAGCAGCTAGTAGAAGTACTGTGAGTTGGCTCCAATGGCTTTGTGGCCCCACTTCATGCCAGCCGCCAGGAACCAGGTGAGAAAGATAACTCACCAGATTGACGAGGCCATGCCAAAGAAGTATAGCAGCAGCATGAGTAACCAATTAGGTCAGGACCAAAGAAAGCGAAGCCATTGTTTACCTGTGCTCAGGTCAAGCTGCTGTCAGGCCGCCACCGAGCATACCTGACCTCAGGCTATCGGCTGCCTGCGCTAAGGAGAGGCAGGGCCAGACCCCTCCCTGCAGCAGTGGCTCGCCTTCCCTTCAGAGGGAACCTCAGTCCACGCCCTCCCTGCTCAGAGATGTGCCACGTGGACTGGCACCCGAAGGCCTGAAGACACCCGGGCCGTCGTGTGCCCTTTGCCCTCCGCGCCCTCTTTCTTGTGAGCCTCCCTTCGCCGGTGGTTGCAGCAGGATGGCCAGAACGTGATAGCCGGCAGCTAGGCCGGCGGACATTTTGTAAATAGCTAAGACCCATGCAGAACTATAATTAGGGCAACAAAATGTGCGTATATTAATATTAACTCTCCAAATTAAAGCATTTATCGTTCATTTGGTACTTTTGTTAAATTTGAACAGTACATTTTAAAAATATATAACACTGATTAATATAAATCTCGTTATTTGAAAATAAATAAACAAATTTATTTTCATAGTTCAAATATAACTCATGTTGTATGCGCTACTCGTTGTTACTGTGTAATGTTAACTTTTGTTTAAAAAACGCGCCTGCATACGTGCGTCGAGGATGGGCCTTGGCATTCTAGTCCTCTTTCTATGGGGAGAGAACCGACTCTGCCACCAGAGCGCCATATGATAAGGCAGCTGCTGTGACCCGCACGCCCGGCAAAGAAAGGCGCTGTCCTTCCCTGCCTCACTCATTTGACTACTCCACAAGGTCCTTTGCCGGTGATGCTTTATTAACTGCCATCCAATAGTCTTCACATCACTGTAGTGATGCTGCATTTGTGCCGCAGAGCAGGACCAGTGTCCCAGGTAAGAAACCATGTGATAGTTGAACGAGTTTGCTATGTGAAAAGAAACATGCTGGTTTTCATCATGACCATGTTGGAATGGCAGAAGCGCACAATTTTTATATACAAGTCGGATGGAAGAGCGACGAGCGAGGGGCAAGCTGTTTCCACCCTAGCACACCTCTCGGCGCAGACACGCCGACGCAACCCGATACCGGCACACTGTAAGCCCCGTCCTTTTCAGACTGGGGGCGTGTTTTTTGAAAAATTTCAACCATATAAAACACGCCCACCAGTCTGAAAAGGACCGGGCTTAAAGCATTGCCAACACAAAGTTCATGTCCTCGAAAGGCAGCAAGCCCCGTCCTTTTCAGACTGGGGGGCGTGTTTTTTGTTGAGTGACGGATGACGTCACGGATAGAAAGGACAGCAAAAAACCTGCCCCTCAATCCGAAACGGACGGGGCTTAGAGTGACAGGCAGAGCTCTTCTCCAATGGCTGGCCGCCGTTTAGGAAGCCAGCCAATGGAGAAGAGTTGGCTCGTTTACCTCCCTTCTCTAGAAACATAAAATCTCGGCAGCGAGACGGCGCAAGAACAGCCTACGTAGGCCGAGACCAAAAAACGACTATTCTGGCATACACTTTTTACTTTCTTATGGCATATGAGTATTTCCATCAGACTTCGATTCTGGAGTGTAAATATTTAGGTCATTTGGTGTTTTATAGTATCAATTACTATTTAGGCTTATTCTATTTTGTAACTTAATTACATTACTCAGTACAAAAATAATAAATCTCCTAAACCATAAATATTATTCAGAACTATGCTTTTGTGATGTATTCCTTGGCCGGTATATTCTAATAAATCCTGTTTATTGTTTCTCATTTATCTTCACATTCTCTCTCTAATTAACAGCTTCATTCGGGGTTGAACATTTTCTTTGACAGAGAAATGTTTTCAACAAAGCTTGAGTGCTCTGTAATTAATTTTAATTTGCCACAAGTCCTCGACTCACCTGGGCTAAGATGTGGAAAAATACAATCCTTCTCAGTTGGAGAGCATGTAGCCTCTATGAAATGTCAATCCACACACTGTGACGGCAGCTGTTGCTTTAATTGATATTAAAAGGGCAGTAAAGACTACATTATTTGTTGGTAAGCACCAAGTTTCTCCGATGCAGTTATTTTAATTGGTACCCCAAATACATGAAGGTCAGTTTTGAAGCAGGCAGAAGCAAAAGGATGACTAGAAAACTCCTTTAGAAATAAATGCTTGTCGTTTGTATTATTGTAATATGATTTTAGAAGCTCTCTCTCTCTCTCTCTCTCTCTCTCTCTGTCTCTCTCTCTCTCTCTCTCTCCTTTCAATAGGAAATTGATTTTTAGGTTTGCTAATAGCATTGGTGCCATTTAACCAATCTTCATAAAATGTTGTGTCAAAAAATGAGTCAATTTAAAGGGTGATAGATTTTTTTCACAATGTAAATCATTAGTTGGTGCTACCATACTAATTCTAGGAATTGTGGTGTGTTCTAAGGAGATTTTACCCTGTGGAAAATGCTGATCCTCTGCCCTGATTTGATGAGCCATGCTTGAAAGAAAACAGTTTTCTCTCATGATTTTGTCATAGAGGTTATGGAAGGTGCTCCAGAAAATAAAATGAGGGCATTTTCTAGACTTCACACTATCTTCCCTAGCCATGTGAAAATTATGTCTGATAATCTGATTAAATATGTGCCGCAACAGTATGTCAGTTAAGTGCACAGTGTTTTAATGCAGCTTCCCACAGTGTTTTACTGAACAGCTAGAGCCCTAACATTCGGGGCCGTGCAGTGTTGTCCGCGCTTGGGAGGAAAGGGTAGAATGGCGCAGTGATGTGGCGGCCCAAGCATAGCATCAGAGTGTACGGCAGTGAGCACACTGTCTTTTGTGCCCACAGCCAAAGCAAATCCCTTGACCTCCCAATTTTGTGACACAGTTATCGAAGGCCTAATTTGGGGCGCAGTTGGCACAATTGTTACTCTGTTGGGTGCAACACTGATTATTCCGCCAGGTTGGTGTTCATTTTTGGCACTTCAAGTGATTAGATGACTACTATTGCCCCAACATAACTCAAAATGTACCATGCTTTTTCTCTTTTGGAAGCAGTCAGGCAGCTTCCCCCTTGCCATCCCTGTCAGTTCTGAATTAACCAGGGCCCCAGTCAGAAGGAAGGACATGTGCATACCTAATGATTTTTTCTCTATCAAAAACATATGTTGCAATGTTTTGTTGCTAAATGGTATATTGCATGTAGAAATGCTGTGTGTCCAGTATTACCACTGTGGAAGCAGAGGAGTCTGTTTCCCAAGGGCCAGAGCACGATGTAAGGTCCTGTAAGTTTTTGCACTATGTTTTTCTGTTGTTGCAAGAATAGTTTTTTAAGTTGATAGGACACCATCACTGCATGTAAATTTGGCTTCGAAAAAGACCGTCCTGGTCAAAACACATCAGCCGAAATTAATCAGAATCTTGAAACTTTCCCTGGAGAGAGGTTCTTACTGGTGTCTTACTGGCATTGAATAGGGAGTGCTGCTTTGATAGATATATATACATACACATGCATTTCTATCTATCTCTCTCTCTCTCTCTCTCTCTCTCTATATATATATATATATATATATATATATATATATATATATATATATATATATATATATATATATATATATATATATATGTATATAGAAGCATGACAACCAGTGGATATGAACTGTGGAGGGAGAAAGCAAAATGTGGATGACACTGAAACAAAAGTGATGAATGAAGAGGTCTGACTGAAAGCCCATATGTGTTACATAAATGTATGCATTTTTGTTAAGATTTTTTTCTGGAAAGCATGAGGTTAGTGAGGCAACTAAAGTTGTCCCTAAGCCAGGCCTAATAATGCTGGACTAAACACACTCGTATTGGACACTCGTATGTGCGTGGAATTGCAGTTCTTGCACACAAATGCCAAGATTATTATACATCTTGTTGGCTTTCTTTCTGACTTTAAATTGGTATCACTGAAAGTGATTTTTGCACCGACCGAATAAACATACTTACATTCCCCAAAATACCTTTACACAGGTGGCAGTCTTCTGAGAGCAGATTGCGCACAGCCATTTCTTTTGGTAATCACCCTTTACGGCTTTGTGTAATACACATACGTTTATAAATAAATGCATGAATAAACAAAGGCTCTAAAAAAACTTTTTTTTTAATTATGCTTTACCACGCCAAGCAATCGAATCTTCATACATTTCTAAACCCCGAATACATTCTAATTCGGTGTTTTATGTGATAGTGTAAAATGAATAGAATGATGTGATCAGCGAAATATGAAAGAAGGACATGCCAGCATGTTCCATAATGAACGAGCACCCTTGTTGATAAGAGGCAGCTTGGCCTAGAATATGCCTTAGTACTGACCTCTGCACCAGCCATCTGCTCAGATACTGCAAATGACCACAAGGCAATAATCCCTACCAGGCCAGAGGCCCTAATTGTCTAATGATTATACCGTCTGAGTGGGAAAGGCGGGCACTTACTGTGGCACAAAGACCAGCATCCATCCCTGCATAACAAAGCACTCTAATTAGAGCTGCTTCAGTGCTAAAATAACTTGCACTTGAGGGGGTGCGTATTTCAATGAGATTATGCACTATCCACCATAAGTAATAAAACCACACCAAATTCTCAATAAATATCTATGTCGCTTTCTTTTGGTATTCTGCATACAGCAATAGGCGGCAAACACGTGCCAAATACAAGTGAGTGCCTTTAACAACGACGAATATTTATAGGGCGGTAGTGCAGGAAAAGAATGTGCATTAAAACATGAACCCGTTGCATGATTTGGGATGCTGCTACTGCTACACTCATTTGCTCGAAGCAGATGTGAAGAAAATCTCATCGTCACACAAAGGGCATCTGTTGATTTTCCTGCGTAGGCTGGCATGAAGGGGAGAGTCGGCTCCTGTATATTCTTCCGAGCTGCGCTTGAGAACCACGGGCATCCAGGCCCTGTCTGCGCATGTTTAATCGACCACTGCGGTTGCCATGCCAACACGAAAAGAGAGCTTGGCGCTTAGGCTGGGCATTTGAATGCGGTGACCCAATTATCTGTCTGTCAACAAATTCGTTGGGACAGTGGCAACCTCAACACATTACCGAGATGAAATCCCACAGACGCGACTGGAGAGGGAAGTCTCGTAATTCTTGGTCAACTTTAAACCAGGGACACTATATGTGGTGAAATGGTAATGCGTTCTAATCCTTCTCGGGTCGATAGTAGATTTAAACAGGGATTTGAACGTTAATTTAGACCCAACAGGTTCCTTAAGGTTTTGATTTCGTAAACAGTTAAAAAGACACACCACAAACATGCGAAGTTTCAACAGTCATAAGAATAGAAGATGATTTATCTGACACAATGTTGAGAGTTTCTGGAGAAAAAAACAGTAAGCAAAAACAGTAGTCGAGACGAATCTGCATCCACCCATCGACTGTGCGATCCTCATCTATGCGAGGCTGACACTTTATTATATAAAGAAACAGAATATTTTCACAATTCAATATTGCAATGTTAGAATAATCCATCTATTTCGTTTACAGACATTGCTGCCTAAATAAATCTGAATTGTCAATGGAACCAAGAATGCAGGTAGGTACTGCCCCTCACTTCTAACTCAGTAAAGGCACAGGAATTCCACACTTGAGAAATATATGGAAAAACATTGTTACTGGAAGACACCAACAACTGACCGCAGCACCTACATTCTAAAACAACAAGGTTTACAAATGAAACTTCAAAAGATGGGGTGGGATCCATTACCGTGTCAAGGTGGTAGTAAGTACCGCTTATTTCTCTGTTAGCTGTCATAAATGGAAGAACGCATAAAAGTGTCTTCTGTCCTATTCATGAATGGTAATTGTTATACATGGCTTCCTAGGCGTGGTCTTCCCACTGATGCTTTGCTTTCAACCCTCCTGTTTTGCTAACTTCGCTTTGCTGGCTTTAAGACTCTACACTCTTTACTACTGCTAACCAGTGCTATAGTGCTTGTGCTCTCGACTTAAATCTGGCTCAAATCAAATTGGCATATATAATTGGCTTGTGCACCTATAGTAAAGCGGCACTACCTGTGCCCAGGGATTGTAAATTTAATGTTACTACTCGGCCTGCAGCACAGATTGTGCCACCCACTTAAGTACCACTTTAAACATGTCTCAGGTCTGCCATTGCAGCCTGTGGTTGCAGTTTTAAACTACCACCTCGACCTGACAAAACAAATCTTTTCCAGGACCAAACCTTCCTTTTCAATGCATATGTCACCCCTAGGATAGGCCCTGGACACGCTCAGAGGGAAGGGTGCGTTGTATTAAAAAAGTTGGACATGTACTTTTTAGTTTCACATGTCCTGGTATTGAAAAACTCACAAATTAGTTTTTCACTACTGCAAGTCCTATCTTTCCTATAGGATAACATTGGAGTTACCTTATTGCATTTGATGAGTAATAATTTCCAAATGGAAGCAGGAAAGAAGCTCATGTTTTGTATCTTTGGAATTGTGATAAAAATCTCTCTTAAAGTGGTGAAGTCGAATTTTTAATTCCAATTTTGAAAATGACACTTTTAGAAATTTGGCATTACCCACCTCAACCATTTAGTGACTGTGGCCTGTCTCTGGGTCACATGACTGTGTGTAGCTTACGGTTGGGCTTTGTGTATTTATTCCTCCGAGACAGCCACACAAAAGAGGGCTTAGGTGTGCCTGGATGGACTATCATTGGCAAGATGAGAGGGTGGAACTGGGCACAGCCCTACGCACAATTAAATAGGCTGTGCTCGCCTCCACTCAAAGGGTTGCATACCCCCCTATAGTTAGTCTGGAGCCAGGACAGGAATTGTAATGAATCACCAAAATATATCATAGGCTAACCACAGGAAAAGACACACATGAGTTGCAGGAGTATGCATGGTAAAGCACAAAGCAATAAATTACCCAAGAAGCACGATTGAAGGAATCATCACGGAAGAAATGAGGCGCATGCTTTAATATCTGCATAGAACTGTAAATATAATGTCAATGTAACATAAGAATTTTAAAAAGGACAAAACTTCATAATCCTCTAGAAAAAATGCTGCAATCAAATCTTTTGGTAGAGACTGTCTGGGGACATTCCATTCAATTTGTGCTGGAAGCTTTTAACGGAAGGTATAGGTAGTTTCCTCTGAAGAAATGTATCATTTCATTAACATCCAAAGCAAAAGTGAGATCTGAGAAGGATGCCATGCTGAGTAGAAGAACTGAGTATTACTATAAATGAAGACAAACAACACCTAGATTCAGTGCGTCATTTAGAATAATAAGATTGAACTGATGTTTAAATTTTATATTGGTATCATGTATTGTTTTTAAACACACAGGCATATACTCCATTGAACTTGGTGGTACTGAGACAAAAGAGTGATAAAACGGCCATGTTGCTGTTATGATCTGTTAAGCTAGAAAAGCCAGCTTTGCTAAGCTGTTTTTAATTACAACAAATTTGAATCCTGACAAAGGAGCGCAGGTGGCCCCAGTGCACTACTGCAGTGACCGAAGAACCCCTACAGATCACCCAAAATCAGTCTGCTTTAGGAGCATGAAGCAACAACTGCTTTAGATCTCTTGGTGTGTGCTGGGGGTGATTCCACGTATACGTGTAGGAAGCTTTAGAAACCTGGCTTTTTCCTGCCTTAGTCAATTAGTGCCTGGAATCTGTCTCTGGTTCACATGACTGAGTGTAGCTGGGAGTTGAACTTTGTATATTACTCTTAGACAGCCAAACACAATAGAGAGCTTAGGTGTACCTGGATGAACCATCCCGGGCAAGATGGAAGGTGGAACTGAGCAAGTCCCTACTTACACTTGAATAGGCTGTGTCCTGCCTCTAAACAAAGAGCAACTAGTTTGTACAAACAATGAAAAACAACGGATATATTTTAATTTACGCTTTTCTTTTCTTTTTCTTTCTTTTTATTTGTTTTGTCTGTTGTATGTCAACGTCTCTTTTCTTAAAGAATAAACTCGGTTCCTCTCCAACTTTTTGGAATCCTATACAAAATTGTATGTATTTTTCACATATTTGACATCAGGTTAGGGTGGGCCTTAGCGCACACATACCACCGGGGTCTTGATACACAAACACACACATCCATATTTTAAATTCACTGGTCCTGACGAATGCCTGATATAACATTTCACATAGGCAGAAACATGTTGACCGACCTCACGCTGTGATAACAATGGACTGGACCGATTGGCAAAACTAATAAAATCCCTTTTTTTGACTCAATTGGCCATTTTATCTTTCACTTCACAATCACATAAACCAGCTCCGCAGTAATCTGGCGTTGCAGCACACCAGGGTGGCACTCGGCCACTCCCGGTGGGGCCCAATGATGAAGCATGTCACCAACCAGGTCGGTGAGTGAGGGCTTTCAAACAAACCTATTGAGGTTTTTTCGCAAGCAATTAAGACTATATGCCAGACTACTTGTTTGCTTCATTTTGTAGTCATTTCTCAGTAGTGACACTCCTACGTTGTTATTTTCTTTTCTAAACAAAGGGCGCCATACCCCCTGTAGTTAGTCCGGAATCAAGGAGGGGAGGCAGTAAGCCAGTGCTCTTCAACGGCCAACCTCTAAAAGCATCTCCCACTTCAAAGAAGGCATCTGGTATAAATATTGGACCTCAGACCCCAATTCTTCAGTAAAAGTCTGGACCTGTGGTGACTGCCAGGAAGAAGGACTGCTGTACTGCTGAAAGGACTGCCACCCTGCCAGATTGCTGCCCGGCTGGAATACTGCCTTGCTGAACTGCTGCCATCCTGCCCGAGAAAGGGGGATTGGACCTGCACCTGAATCTAGGACTCTCAGAGTGACTCCAATTTTTTTCTGCTGGCCTCCTGTTCAGAGACACAGGGACATAACATGCTGCCAACCACCTGAACCAACACCCTTATCCAGCAGGAATAAGCCCCTGACCATCAAGTGGTGCCCCTCAAGTCCTGGACCCTTGGTGTGGCCTCAGTTGATCTCAATTGCAGTTTTGGGCTCTTCATGACTGCAAACAGGCCAGTTGGTGCCAATATCTTGGCCTTCGCACTGCCCATCAAAGAGAAGTAACATCAACCATACTGTAGAAAAGTGCCAATTTTGTATGGTCACCCTTCTCGCCACTTGTTGCTCCAATGGTGATGGTTATTACTCTGATCGTACACTGGTGTCTGCTGCCCATATCCAGTGTTCCAGACCCTGACCAGTGCTCTCTACCGAAAACTATTGTTTGTAAATTGGCATCCCCAATGACAAGTACTTTAACTTCCTTATAAGTCCCTAATTATACTAGGGGTACCCAAGGCCTGGGTGGTTAAGGGGTCCCCGGGCCTACAGCACTGTTTGTGCCACCCTGAACGACCCAAGTAAACTACTGTAAGCAGACTGGCCACTGCACACAGCAGGAGAAGTGCTAACTGCTTCAAGTCAACTCTTCCTTCACAATGTGTGGCAGAGTCAATGCACTGCCTATAGTAAATATCAGGTACCCCTAAGGAAGGCCTTCTAAAGCCCAAAACGCCTTTTACTATTAATGGATACTATAAGTGATGGACAGTCAGCTCCAATCCCACGGATGAGAAATCTCGTTTCTCAGGAGGAATGTTAGCTATCTCGGAGTGGATGAGGGAACGTTGTCTCCAGCTCAACCCGGGGAAAACTGAGCTTATGCTCCTGGGTAGAGCCGCGCACTCCTTGTCAGCCGACTGGTGGCCAGCAGAGCTGGGAGAGGCCCCCTCCCCTTCTCCCTCAGTAAAAAGCTTGGGAATCCAATTGGACCACAAACTTACCATGAAAGATAATATCAAATCCATTTCAGGGTCATGCTATTACAGCCTCCGTCTGCTACGTAAAATACTCCCCTATTTACAACTAGAACATCGCAGAACCGCAGTCCAGGCTTTGGTTATAAGTAGGCTTGACAACGGGAACGCTTTGTTGGCCGAAGTAGGGGACACAGCGCTAACCAAACTGCAGGTCATCCAAAATACTGCAGCAAGGATGGTTCTGAATCGCCCCTCAGGATCTCCATCTCTTCCCTTGATGAGGGGAACTTCACTGGCTCAAAGGGGAAGGCCCTCTCTACCTACAAAACAAGCTGCACAAGCAGACGTCTGAATGTAATTTAAGATCTGATTCATTAGCCCTCTTGAAGGTCCCACGCATCCGCTTGAGCGTACAGGAGGTAGAGCATTTCCAAATATTGCCCCCAAATACTGGAACTCGCTACCAGAGGCTCTGCGTAAATCAACATCCCTCCTGACCTTCAGAAAACAATTAAAAGCCTTCCTGTTTTAACTTGACGTGTCACTTGAGACATTATGTTCCTGAACCGCCCTATGTTATCCCCCAGGTTAAGAGCCGAGATGCCCCCGGGTGATTCACGCGCTACACAAGAAACCATTAACATAACATAACATAACATAACAGTCCATAGGATAACATGGGGCATCCAGGCTAACCCGAGGTTAGTAGCTCCATTATGGTACAGCCTAAATATGTTGTGTTTGGTATCAAGCAATGTGCCTTCTCATCCCTGACACGAATCTCGAGTCTCAGGTGATGTGGCATGCAAACAGGTGGCTGTTGTTCACTGAGCTGTTCCAGCTTCTCTGTGCTCTGACTCGCAGCCCGCGCTTGCTGCTAAGCAGTGTGATAACTCCCAGGAGTCTGGAGCAAAGAACTGGGCAGGAAAGAGGTCATACTTCCTTCCTCCCAGGAAGTCTACTGAAGTGGCACGTCAAGGAGGTGAGCTTCACCTCTGATATGCTTCAGGTCTGAAACCCAGAGGAGGAAACAGCCCTCCCGCCTGCCCCAGGCACATCTGCAGCCAGGCAGTTGGGAAATTAGACAGTCAAGGAGGTGTCCAACCCCAGCCGGCTCGCTACACCTCCAGGTTGGGCAGTCCAGTCTGTACACTAAAAGAGGGGTTATGCCATTTTTAGAAGTGGCAGAATAGAAGGTTTTGGGTGGAAAAGGTGACCCACTCCCTCGGACGTGGGCACCTCAAGGGCAGATTAGCCACTGGGGCAAGCAGCCCATTGGCCACATGAGCCCAAACCCCTAACACTGGGATTTAAGGGCAACCCCTGAAACCAGAACCTCAGTTCTGAACAATCTGCAGTGAAGAGGACCAAAGAAGAGACCCGTGTCTGTAACAACAGGACTTGCACAAAGCAAAAGAGGGATACTATGAACCTGTGGCAACGCTCCAGGAACTGCATGATCAAGACATGTCTTAGGCTAACTCTCGGTTCCCCAGATAGATTGACCCCTGTGGAAGCCTGAAGCACCCTCAAACTCCTCTGGACTAGAGGCACTAGTCCACTGTAAACTGCAGGTAAAACAACACTCGGTATCAGAAGCATCGCTGGCCAGATCCAGATGGTCTAGTGCTCAATCGTGTGCGATGACAACAGGATCTTGGTGCTACAAAGACGACCATCTACGACGCCAGGCCTGCTGTTCGAGCTATATCAAAGACCATAAGTGACGTCTCCCTGCTCCTCACAGCCTCTTCCACCATGAATGTGACTTTTTAAGCTGGACTGAGAAGATAGCTTTCAGCTGGACTGAGAAGGTAGCTATCAGCTGGACTAGCGCTGTCCCTGTATCCACCCGTTCTCTATCCCGGTTGGCCTGAACTTGCGACATTCACCCAGTCTCTCATGGCCATATAGCTGCGAGTGGTGCTTTAGGATTCTGGAGCTATTTTGACTTAAATCTTCATAATTGCATATCTTCTGGTCTACAGATTGATTTTTTGTCATTGTGGTCTTGATTTATTTATTACATTTTGCCCTATTTTTCTAAATTGGTGTAGGATTTACTTTTTGTGTTGGGTTTTCGCTTTATTACTGTTTGAAGTGTTGCCTAAATACTTTACACATTGCCAGTAAGTTAAGCCTGACTGGTCTGTGCCAAAGGATCAGAGGGTTGAGCACAGGTTAATTTGAAGTTTACTTGTGGCTCACCCTGACAAGGATTGTTGTTTCCGCTTGAGTATAGTCCCCCCCAATTAATAATTAATTTATCACACCATCCCAGTGTTAAACCGGTATCATCAGACCAGGTGGATATCCTTGGTGCTCATATCAATCTAAAACATTGTAACAGGGATGAATAACATAACAACAGTGTGAGGCACCTTAATCTTAGTGGTTGCTTTTAAAATTAGACCCCTGCTAATGAATTTATGCATGCCTTTTAGAATGCATTTGAATATTTGCTGGTGGGGATAGGCACTTTGGGGACTTGGCTCCTTAGCGTCAAATTACAGAGTGATTTTACTAATCAACTGTGACATTAAAATGTGTGCAAAATATGGGCCGCGTTTTAGAGACTAGATTCAATTATTTATTCATCTGACCAAACTAGCTTACTTAGACATCAATGTCATCATGGCTCTTGCTCACACAATATTCTTCTACATGCAAACTACCAACTCTTTTGCTTTCTAAGCCAGTGAAATAGTTCACACACAAATATACCTGGGTGCTACAGAAAATAATCACTTGTGTGCAATCCATCCATACTAAAACACAGGGCCGTAACACAGGCCCCTGCAGCCCCCACGGTGCGTGGGGCCCCTCACCCTCCAGGGGGCCCCGTCAGCACCGCACTTCTGCTGGGGAGCTCTAGATTGAGTCCGGAGGGGGCCCTTTACGTACCCTGCAGGGGGGCCCCCTCAAGGTTAGTTACGCCACTGCTACAACAGTGGGTAATGCCAGTTCTTTTGTGCTCGGACATATTAATGCACTTCATAAACCGAATAACCCCGCACAATCAAAACAGGAGGAGAGCTCACTCACTTGATTATGCATGTTTAACCAACTTGAACACTCATGAAGAGATAGTTTAGTAATTTATGGGAGAGTAAACCGAATGCCAGAGAATGACTTGATCAGGCAGCCATCATATTAAGAATAAATGTATAATTCATAGTGCCTCCAAGCATTCCCAGTATACATCAATGATGTCCAGGGCCATCCCTTATAAAACACAGATATCAGAAATCAGTTACAAAAAATGACTGTACACACTAATACGTGTTCGTAGCATTTTTGATATTTAAAGTATGGATGTCTAAAAATTGTTACTTTAGCTGGTCGTTTATCTTGCTATTCAGACATTCCTTCCATCTGAGCAATATTCGAGTTGTCTCTATGGGTTTATAACTTCATCTTTTAATCTGCTTCACCTGTCAACATCGTATAAGTTATCGACGGATGAATGGAAATCTAGCCCTGTGGACATGACAGGCTACTTTTGAGTAATGGACGGTGTAAACGCTTCAAACAAATTAATCCCAAAACAGTAATCCGGGAGTCACAGATACTAATTAAACAACGCTTTTAAGTATTGTAGTTACATTTCCTACGCTACGGCATCATATAAAATTAAATCAAGGCATTTTTCTGAAACCCTTCGAAATGTTAAACTATTGGCTCGTGTCAGATTATCATAAAATCTACGATAACTTCATAGGTCCACCTATGCTCTGGCTAGTCTTGGCATGTTCCCAGAATAAAAGTATGCACAGTATTCTTACTTCTAAAACATATAACCTATGAAATGACATAAAACACAGCTCAAAACTAGGCAAGTCACTGTTAAATAATGTCTTTCTTGCAAAGTAGTTTTCATACATGAGTGCTATGGATAATTTTGCATAGTGATTCAAATAAAGAAATAGTACTCCGCACATTTGTGAAAGATCACAGAAAAAAATTACCTTGCATGTCTAAGTCTAAGTCAAAAGGGTCATGCTAAAGCAGCCCTTTGTTTTGGCACCTGTGTCTGTTTATACATTAGCACCCATATTGAATCTGCATGGTAAAGGCACTTCTCCTGCCATGTGCCAATGAAGTGCATTTCAACTGAAATCCAGCTAGAGCACAGAGGTGTCTACGGAAGAGTTATACTTTTGTGACATATGCGAGAGGTGTAAATACCCACTTAAACCACATACGCCATTTGATTTCCATGCCAAATGTGCATTTTCTACACCATTTACACTGGTCTTACAGGACAGCCAACATAGACAAATTGGCTGAAAACAACCCTTTCCACTACCATTCTGGGGTCAGTCAATCAACACTGCAGCACTAATTACCAGTGCTACAGGACACACAGTTCCAGCACCAGACAAAATTGGGTCGAGGAAAGGGAGAAAAATCTGAGGTTACCATGCAGAAAAAGAGACGAATGTAAGGGTTTCTCAAAATGAATTCCTATTTTGACTGTGGACTCAAAATATAAATTGTAGTTGTATGGATAGACGTCTTTTTTGTATACATAATTGTACACTATGCACAATTACATAGGCTGAAAATTCATTGTATTAGCATTAATTGGAATTTTGTGAAGCGTTTTTCCTGGAGCACTCCTGGGAGCCTGTTAATAGTGTAGCTTCCAGTTTCCTAGGCATAATATTTGAGAATTTTAAAAATAAACAAAATTACAACCAATCAAAGATATACACCTACAAGTGTACAACTTTGGATTTTTTTTCTGATCAGGTCCTTCTTGTCTTTATAATAGTAGTGAGGGCCAGGAATACGTATGGAGAGAGGGCAAGTCAATGATACTTTATCCTGCATGGTTTATCTACAGGCATGAAGGCTAATCAAGACTTAATGTCAAAATTAACATAAAAATGGGGGAAGCTGAAATATTGTGTATTTTTAAGAACATGTGGGGAGGTTGTAAGGAGAACATTAGAATGCATATACAATATGAAAAAACAATACGTCAGTGAGGTATTCTATATGGCTAACACACAAGGTAGTGATGTGGATTTCTGGCATGCCTTCTACTGGACAAGGAGGAAGGAAATTCAAAAAATTCTGCATCTATATATTACTTAAGAGGAAGGCAGGAAAGGCATGTCCTGGAGTTCATTCCATGTCCTCGTGCAAAATTCCAGTATTATAACAAAGACTTCAACAATGTGGGAAAACACCTAGGGCTAGATGTAAGTAATTCTAATTTACCGACTCATAAATACCGAATTTTACCGATTCGGTATTTATGAATCGGTAAATTAGAAGGAGGGAGATGTAGGTAAATTTCTTTTTTTAATTACCGAATCTGTAAAATTCGGTATTTACCGATTCGGTATTGCCCATTGATTCCTATGGGCCTTGAAGCCCATAGTAATCAATGGGCAATACCGATTCAGTATTTACCGAATCGGTAAATACCGAATCATGCAAGGGTGCAGGGGGCACCCCAAGTACAGGCACGTGTAACATGTGGCACACATACATGCCCTAAGGGCATGTCTGTGTGTCACATTGCACAGGTGTGCATGCACAGATGTGCATGCACACCTGAATTCGGTATTTTACCCCCAATAGGATTGGGTGGTAAAATACCGACTCTTAAGGGCCTGTGGCACTCTTTGAAGTGCCCCTACATCTCATTAACAGAATCTGTAAATTTACCGATTCGGTATTTTACCGATTCTGTATATTTACCGATTCGGTATTGCCCATTGATTCCTATGGGCCTTGAAGCCCATAGTAATCAATGGGCAATACCGATTCAGTATTTACCGAATCGGTAAATACCGAATCATGCAAGGGTGCAGGGGGCACCCCAAGTACAGGCACGTGTAACATGTGGCACACATACATGCCCTAAGGGCATGTCTGTGTGTCACATTGCACAGGTGTGCATGCACAGATGTGCATGCACACCTGAATTCGGTATTTTACCCCCAATAGGATTGGGTGGTAAAATACCGACTCTTAAGGGCCTGTGGCACTCTTTGAAGTGCCCCCTACATCTCATTAACAGAATCTGTAAATTTACCGATTCGGTATTTTACCGATTCTGTATATTTACCGAATCGGTAAATTTACCGATTCTGTAAATGAGATGCCCCTACATGCCAAATCCTAAATACCGGTCGGTAACGGCCGAAATCGGCCGTTACCGACCGGTATTTGGGCTCCTACATCTGGCACCTACTTGGCTATTCAACAGGAATATTTCCATTGTTTCTCATTCCTCATCCCTTCCTTGTACCCATCATAGAATATATTGCATTTTTTCCTTTTCAATTATAGGACATACCTTTACTTTATTACATTTAGATAGTAATTCATTTTTTTCAATTTCAACGTTTCATGTGAATTTCTGAACGTATAATTTTCACTTTTCAGAAAATGCAAATGATGCTCCATTTTGTTCATATTCTTATTGGTACACAACTTATTCCAAACATTTAGTCAACCAAGTCGGTGTAATTTGTGAATAATGCCCATGACAAGGTGAAATTCTGCAGATATATTTATCTTAATAAATACTAAGAGCACATGAAGCCACTAAGTCTGTTCTAGCATGCTCATGGTAAAACAAGAAAATTAAGGGGAAAAAAAAGGGTTAATCTCAGCTGCGGCCAGTAGTGGGAGTACCGGCCGGGCGGTGACGTGGGGAGGGGGAGGGGCAGGGTGGGGGGCGGTAATGTATGGATTACGGACTTTAAAAAGTAAGCAAACATAAAAATAAATAAAACGAATTTCGTTGCACACACTGCATCGCATTTGGTGATGCAGTGTGTGCAACGAAATTCGTTTTATGTATTTGTATGTTTACTTACCTTTTAAAGTCCATAATCCATACATTACTACCCTCCACCCTGCCTCTCCCCCTCCCCACGTCACCGCCCGGCCGGTACTCCCACTACCGGCCGCGGCTGGTTAATCTATTGCTATTGACTAAGGAAAAACATAAACACAACTATCATTATTAAAACTCTTGAGATTGAGGGACCACAAATTATTGAGCAGAACGGTCTTCGCCCTCCCCGTCTCATGTTCCTAACTTGATGTGCTCTATGCTGTGCTGCCCGATAGTGATGGTAGGATAATATGTAATAAAACATCTGATTTATGTGTCTGTTCCTAACTTTTTTAGTTACTGCAATACTCATTTATGCAACCATTCAATTTTCTATTAAATTTCTTAATATTTAGCAGCGGAGGTGGGTAAGACATTAAGTGAGTGCTAAATTCAATAAACAGGGTATATAACCTAGGGGTGGGCGTAATAAATTTGCATAGTTAAATTGTGGCACAAATTAAGCACATTTTGTGAATCATTCCGCACTATATTTTAGTGCAAAATGTATCCTCCTGTCAATTTTTGATACAAGAACATACTACTGGCTACAAAATGAGTGTAAAAAAATCAAAAGAAGTGCCAACAACAGACACGTTCTGTTGTTCGTTTGTGTTTCCAATAGATGTTTACTCTGAATGGTACAACTGCAGTAAATATTTACCATGGATGTTGCGTTATTGCCTCAAGTAGGGTAATGTTTTTAAGAATTTTGCTTAATAAACGTAACCCACAATTGCCAAAATTATGCGAATTTCAGTGGTATAATTTAAACTTCACTCAGGCTTATATTCACATATAGATCATACTTCAGTAGCATCATGACTACTGGTCATGTTGCCTTGAAATACGTTTATACATAATGAACAAATTTAATAATTGTAGCACTCTGTCCTCTGAATGTCATTTCCAGTTTCCACTGAACAATGTGTGGCATGCTCTTCTTTAACTAACAAGCATGTTTTACCTATAAGCAAAACAGGTTGATTCATTATTGATTGAATTAAAACCTTTATAGTAAACACTAAATACAACTCATTATGAATAATGCATGTGCATTGAGATGGCTTGTTATCTTTAGTGACAGATATGATTCAACTCATTTAAGTTCTTTAGCACTTGTGATTATAGCCTTTGTTCAGGTACCTTTGTTCTGTAACATCCAGGTTCTATACAGATGATGACTGTTTTAATTCTTACTGCTCGCACAAATAGGAATTTGCAAGGAATCTTTATCATTGGTGGAGGGTTGTGGCAGGAAGGCAAGTGTAAGGTATTTCTCTAACATCTAACCCGTTTTTGAATAGATTTGTGCATTTAAGAATGTTTACATAGGTTAGGAAATTACATACAAATTTGATTTTGTCTTTTCAGGATTATTGCTCAAGATGGATGTTCTTATGAAGGACCAATATAATAGTTTGCATAGAAGTAACACAGAAACGGATGGTGACTTTAGCAGTCTTTAAAATCTATCCTCAGACTCCAATGCCGTACTAGATGTAAACCTAAAGTAAAAAAAACATGTATTTATTGATGGCTTCGCAATCTCCTCAAATGCCTCCAGAGGTACCTGTATCCCATCTCCAAAATGAATACATGGGTATAGAGAATGCATAACTAGAAATACCATAATATTTGTATTAATAATTTGAAAGTGAGTCTAGCATCATAATGACACATTCTTCTGGAATGTGGGAGTGTCTTCAATGAAAAGGTTTAGGAAAAAGAGTCCGATGGAAGCCTACCTTATAGAGTTATGAGTGGCTTATGTATTTTAGCTAGCATGTAGGCCATCAGGACACTAAATATGAAGTTAATCGCTTATTACCCGAGCCATGAGTTGTTCAGCTTCTGAGTGCTGGATCAATATTGCTCTGCAACAATTTTGACCCATTACAAATCCATTCCATTTGTCAGCATAATTATATATGATCTACATTCCATTTCTGAGATTTTGTAAGGGCTCAAATTAAATCATGAGCAACGTTTTGTTTCACCAGTCTTCTAACAGTTTTAATTAACTATCAGTTCTTGAAGCCCAGTTTCTTGGATTGCTTTACTGTTGGTAGTGGATGTTAGCTGTTATTTTGCTTACTAGCTTATTTGCCTCATCCCACTTGTCAAACATGTTGCTTGATCACCTGCATACTGGGCCTCTTTCAAATAACATGCATTTTTAGATGGAGAGTAGGAGATAGCTATGTTATATAAATACCCTTTCTATTAAGGTCAGTCACTTCAGGGCCTTGTGCTTCTAGCAAGGGATGGATGATTCTTCATTTTCTGTATGTATCCTGGTTGAAAACCAGATAATTCAAGCGGTCTTTCATTTGAATATATATTACAATTTGTTATCCTTAGAGGTGCTCAAATCTTTTATTAAAGGGCTTTTGATAGCTTGGTTTCTAGGGGCCAGATGTATCAAAGGGTTTTACCCATTCTGTGTCTATGGGAAAATGTAAACATTTTTTTTGATTTCTTACACATTGGAGGATAAAATGCCTTTTTTTTACAGCAAATCCAATACAAATAGTCGTACTCAAAACTAAGCAAATATAAACCTATATTTAGGAGCACTTTTGTCTCAATGGTAATATATGAGTAGCCATAACATTTTCAGAAAGCAGGTTCCTTATTGCAATTCTAAACATTATATAGAAAAGCTTAACATTTCAGAAGGATCACAGAATCTTTAGTAACATCGTACCTGACCACCCACCATTCATCACCCTGTCAGATGCTTGATTTTGTGTGACAGGATTTATTTTTTTTACAAGGTTGAATACGTAAAACTGTGGATATCATCGAAACATTGATTTACTTTGGAGAACACCAACTCAATGTATATTTGTGCTTTATTTTTTCTTTGCTCTGAAAAGCCTTTGATCAGATTTTAGGACTAAACTTTAATGCTTTCTGCTTAAATTAGTAAACTGTGATATATGTTTTATTTAGTATCAATTGTTAATGCAAAGAGGCAGCCTTACGCTTTTCTTAACATTTGTTCATATTTGCATGAGAACTGTTCTTCTTCAATCAAAATATATCCATGTATCAATGGAATTGCAATTATTTATAATACCTTTGACTTCTTTTTACTCTGTGATGGTTATACTTATAGTACTGTGAAGAACCTGCCTGTGAGGCTTTGGCAGGAAAAGGTTACAGTATTTCTGCGAGCTCTGACTAAGGCTTCTCACTATTTAAATAGGTGGACCCTCAGAAGGTAAGCAGATTTCAGTGCTACACCCTTGGCTCAACATTGGTGTCTTGGCCCGAGTCATAATGCACTCCATAGTAAAAAATGCTTAAATATATTTTGTGTCCAACAAGTCAAAACCAGTAATGCTATTAATAAATAAAATGCATAAATATTCAGAAATGTATGTAGAAAAATATTCATTGGATTGAATACAAAAAGGAATACACACATATAAGTGGAACAGTTATCAAAGAAAAAAGAAAATAAATATTAACAAGTGAACACGTTTCTCAGTGTCCTTGAGTTGAGGTGAACCTACACACTCTTAGTCGCCAAACTACAAGTGCACTGGATGGATACAAGCTGAAGGTTTGTCCCATTGAAGGGTTCTAACAATGCACTTTAAAAAAACATAATGAAAAAAATTACTGTCCTGGGGACACTGTCTAAAGAGAGCTCCAAGAGGTCTTGAACACATTTTGGGAATCCTCTGTGATATCCCCATATACCGTTTTAAAAGCTCAGAGCTGGGCACAGTCACACCGAGATTTTATAGACAACTTCTACGATTAAAGATACAAAGTCTGTAGGGAGAAGGATCACTTGCCAGAAAAAAGTCTAGTGTTTGTTACATAGCTACTTGTCTAAAGTAGTACCCATTACTACCCTCTTGTTCCCTTCTACTCACCTGGTGGTCGCATCGGCTGCAGCGGTCACCGTTTTTCCTTTGTCTGCCGTTTCTGGATGTCAGATGATTTCAGGACCTTTACTTGAACCCAGCTGAGTTGATCAACATGGCCATTGCCGAGTGGAGCTGCATCGCCAGCTAAATGGGATTCTGGCCATCGGTATACCGCCACGGCCATCACCTACCTAGCCAGACAGCAGACACGTCCCATTGTTCCTCCGCTGCTTGTCTCCCTCCCCCTGTACTGCGGTGAATCGCTGATTGTTCTGCTGAGGAAGGAGCCAGTCACGACAGTGATTACCCCTCGCGGAGCTCCCTGAATGGCTGGTGAAGAGTGGGGACGAGGCTCACCCATCCTGATCATCCCCCCGCCCCTCCAAGCATGACCGCAGTTTCCTCCCTTACTGCCTGCCCTCCAGCTTTGCCTACGATGGGACATTAGGGACACGTGAGTGCAGTGGTAGTGAACCTACTCGGCGCCGTGACACGACGCTCCCCGGCTTTTCCGTACCACCCTGAGCCTGGGAGGCGCCCCCCCGAACTTCGCTGCTTACTTCCAGCTGGCTTCCCCAGACATTCATCTGCGGACCATCTACACCGATGCCCCTGTGGTCCAGAGCCTGGGCATGGGTTTTGTGGCTGCATCCCCCCTATTTATTTTATTTATTTATTTAGATTTGTATAGCGCCTTATCACCCAGAGGTCTCTAAGCGCTTGTCTAGAAGTACACACTAAATATTCCCCAGGCCAGAGCACATTAGGACGAACCCTAAGCCTCCCGGAAGAGCACAGTTTTGAGCATCTTCCTGAACGACAGGAGGCTTGGTTCCTTGCGCAGATGTATTGGCAAGTTGTTCCAGGCTACTGGGATCGCATTTGAGAAAGCCCGCCCACCCATAGTTGATAGTCTGAAAAGGGGGCAGACCAGAAGGGCGGCGTCTGTTGAGCGGAGAGCCCTACTGGGGACATATGGAACCAAACGCGCTTTGATGAAACTTGGCGCATTTCCATGTAGGGCTTTATGTGTGATACAAAGTCCCTTAAACATTATTCTTTGTCTGATTGGCAGCCAGTGTAGCTTGCGTAACAGAGGTGTAACGTGTGTCCGCCTTGGTTTTTTAAAGACCAATCTGGCTGCATCATTCATGACTGTTTGTAGCCTAGTCAGCTGTTGTTGGGAAAGACCAGCATACAGTGAGTTGCCATAGTCTAAGCGCGACAATATCATGGCTGATACAGCGCATCTAAGGGTTGCCAGGGACAGAAGGTTGAGAAATTCTCCGGAGTTGTCTCAGAAGGCCTACACACGTTCCGCGACTGAAGATACTTGTTTTATCATAGTCAGTTTGCCATCTATGTGGATACCCAGACTTTTCACGGCTACTGCTGGTTCAGGAAGAGTCCCTAATTCCTTCGGCCAAAATAAATCATTCCAAGGGCTACCAGAGATGGTAATTGGCAGCACCTCTGTTTTATCTTTAAGGAATTAGCAGACATCCAGTTGACCGTGCATTTCAGGATGTTTTGCAATCTCGTATGTGCAAAAGGTGAGTCCTCAATTTGAATGACAATCTGGGTGTCATCTGCATGATTATAAATTTGGCATTCCATCTGATTTAATGCCGAAATCAATGGTTGCAGATACACATTAAAAAGAAGAGGTGAGAGTGCCGATCCTTGAGGAACTCCACACGAAATACCAGCTGAAGATGACACCAGGTCTGCCAGTTGTACTCTCTGGGATCTATTTTTAAGAAAAGAGGTTAGCCAGGCGTGCGCAGTTCCCTGGATGCCGAAATCTCCCACCCGCGACAACAGTTGACCATGATTAACCGCGTCAAATGCCGCGGAGAGGTCTAACAGCACCAGGGCGCCCGGGATCTTTTTATCTGCTCTACATCTCAGATCATCAAGTATGGACAGCATCACCAACTCCGCACTATGATGTGCCCTAAAACCCGCCTGATTCAGTTCTAGCAGCCCATTATTTTCGAGGCGGCTGGAAAGATGTGTAAGAACATGTTGTTCCAGAGTTTTTGCTAGGAACGGCAGCTGGGAGATGGGCCTGAAATTTTTCAAGTTCTTAGCATCTGCACCCGGCTTCTTCAATAGTGGAATCAAGCGTGCCTCCTTAAAATTAGAGGGGACCTGTCCTGTTTCCAACGCACTATTGAGGAGGAAAAGGACATCGTCCTCTATTCCTGGTAGTGCTAGCTTGAATATCCTAGGGGGGCACGGATCCACCAGCGACCCAGATTTTACTCACCCCATTAGGCTCGCCAGTAGTTCTTTTGTAATTAGGGGCAGTGTACTCAAGGGGTGGGTGATCAACGGGGCTGCCGGAGTAAGTTGAACAGGACAGTCAAGTCTTGGGGTATGAGAGATTTCTGTTAGGAGATCCGATGTTTTTTAAAAAAAAAAGAAATCCTGAAATTTTTGGCAGTCGTCCTGTGTGAACGAAGGGCTCTGCTCTTTAGTTTTTCTTAGTTCTGTTAGGATTTTAAAGATTTCCCTCTGGGGGTCTCTTGCCGCCGCAATTCTATTCTCATAAAATTCTGCTTTCCTAGGCGTGATTGCCTGTTTATAGTGAGCAAGTTCCTACACATACAAAGCCTGTGCACTGGGATCGTACTCTCTACGCCAGGCTCTCTCAGTTTTACGCAAGGCTCGCTTCTTTAACCTGAGTATATAGTTGAACCATGGAGCCCCTATTCCCTTGTCCACGAATTTCATACTTCGTGACGGTACAATGACTTCAATAGCTCTCTCAAGTTTTGTTGTCAAATTGTGGCATATAGCCTCTAGGCTGTCCTCAGGCTTCTTGTGGGAGGGTGAAATTTCCAAATTAGCTACCAGATCCCCCGCTCTGATCTTGTTCCAGCTTCGTATGGCTTTCCACCCTGAGGCTGGCTTTTGCCTTTGCCCTAAAACCGCAAGCTGACCCTGCAGGAGATGGTGGTCTGACCATGAGCAAGGTGGGATGGCAATTAGACTCAGCTCCGGGGCAGTCATCCAGATTAAGTCTAGGGTGTGACCTTTCACATGTGTCGGGCCCACCACTTGTTATACCAGACCAAGTGAGGTCATTGCCTCCTCTAACTGGCAGTCTTTAGGAGATTTCTCCCAATGTAAGTTGAAGTCTCCCATTACCATCAGCCTTTTATAACGTGACCGGAGGTCGTGGACTAATTCCAGGAAAGAGTCAATGAAATCTGGTGAAGTACGTGGGGGCCGGTAGTCTAGAAGCATTACCAGACATTCAGTGGCAGCATGGAATTTAACCCCTAGAACATCAGCGCCCTCAAGACTTTCTGCACAGACCCTTTCTGCTTTATTATGCGGCTGTTATATAGGAAAGCAACTCCCCCCCTTTCATGGTGCCTGGTCGAATTTTACAGATGGCCAAAAAATTTGATGGTAAAGAGGCCACCAGATCAGGAGTGGAGGATTCCTCAAGCCATGTTTCAGTGACTCCCAATATATCCAATTCCCCTTTCTGCAGTAATGAAAAGATCTCCAAATTATGTTTTTGAAGAGAGCGGGTGTTAAGTAATGCAAAATGATGCCTCTCTGCTGGGGACTTTCTGTTGGACCCTCTTATCAGGGCGGTACAAGAAGGGTTAAGCAACCCTTCCCGCCGTATGTCCATGATAGTCTGATGGCTAAGCTGTAGTTTGCCATGAGTCAATGCCATAAGCGCAGACCTAGAGTACAAACTGCAGGGGCCAGGGGTTGTGGCACCTGGTCCCGGCAGGTCGCGGACGGGCGCAGACGGGCTTGCCTCTGGCGCGCCTCCTGTGCGCCATTGGTCTGCACGCTAGCATTGTCTGATTTAAATAGTTGTCAAGCATGGCCGCCTCGCCACTAGAGCGCTCCCAAAATGGCACCCGCGAACGGATATTCCTTCCCCTAAGATGGCGCTAGAATCGGGTGAGATGAGCTAAAGATCCTGCTCAAGCAGCAGGTGAGTGAGGTAATTTTTAAAATGCAAGTAAGCGTATGGTGGATAATGACAATCAGCATAAACACAAACAATTATCAGCGATAATCTCGATGATGATAGCGCGCGTTTTCCAATAGCCTCAAAAGCAGTGGTACCTTGTCCTAGAACCGGCACGCCTGCAACGTCCGGCTTAAATAGTTGTCAAGCGTGGCCGCCTCGCCACTAGAGCGCTCCCAAAATGGCGTCCCCGAATGGCAATTCCTTCCCCTAATATGGAGCTAGAATCGGGTGAGATGAGCTAAAGATCCCGCTCAAGCAGCAGGTGAGTGAGGCCATTTTTAAAATGCAAGTAAGCGAATGGTGGATAATGACAATCAGCATAAAGACAGAAAAATATTTTAAAACAATTATCAGCGATAATCTCGATGGTGATAGCGAGCGTTTCCCAATAGCCTCAAAAGCAGTGGTACCTTGTCCTAGACCCGGTACGCCTGCAATGTCCGGCTTAAATAGTTATCAAGCGTGGCCGCCTCGCCACTAGAGCGCTCCCAAAATGGCGCCCGCGAATGGCAATTCCTTCCCCTAAGATGGCTCTAGAATCGGGTGAGATGAGCTAAAGATCCCGCTCAAGCAACAGGTGAGTGAGGTAACTTTTAAAATGCAAGTAAGCGAATGGTGGATAATGACAATCAGCATAACTGTACTCTGTGTTTTCATGCTCTCTGTGTTTTTTTACTTCTGGATTTATGATTTCTGTGACTTTTGTGCATCCCGCCATTTTGGAGATGGTCTCCGTCGATTCCCTTGATCCGCCATCTTGTCTGAGTTTTGCCTGTTCCTTCTTTTTTTTTTTTTGCAGAGTTTTATATAGCGTGAACTAGACCCGAACCGAATCAGGTATCGGAGCGCTTTACATAGCACCAGTTATGTTACATGAGGACACACATTCATTTTAGGCACGGGGAGATTAAGTGATTTTCCCAGAATCACAGGAGGTTTTGGCGTCGTTACCGAGACTCAAACCCAGATCCCCAGGTCCGAGGTCCACGCTGGTGTGATGAGTAACACGTAGGTTTATTCAGCAAGTAGGTAAACAAGTATAAATCTTCATCAACAGGTATTTAAGTCCATAAATCAACAGGTGTAGAACTCACTCAGCAATCCCACCGGGAGCAGCCTGCTAGCTGCTCAGCCCCATCCATCAATTGTCACTCCTCATCCAGTCACCCAGACATTCTACACATAGCCCACACACCAATATTCCACTCAGAGCACACACACAGGCTGAGCAGCTAGGGAAAGGGTAATATAGGAGAAATACCATGACATGAGAATACTACATACCTCTTCCCTAATGAATAGAAGAATGAACAAAACAAATGCAAAAACTATAAACATGCAATAAACCATAAACATAAAAGTACATCAAAAGTAAATAGTCCACAACCCAAAGATGAAGGTAACACCACCCGCATCATGAAGAGGAAACTACCTTTTTAAAACAGAGTCATAGGCCCAGACCCAGGGATGACGGGAACACCGCACCACGAGAGGGAAAGGAACCAAAGACAAGAAGGAAAGATGGAAACGTAATACAATATACCCGGGCTGAGCTGCTAGGGAAATGGTAAGATAGGAGAAATACCATGACATGAGAATACTTCACTCTCAAATGCTTTTCTCTTTTTCACTGGACTCCCTTTACTCCCTCACCCCTCAGGTTCCTTTCTCTCCTCTCACATATTCTCTGACTTCTATTCATGTCCCCCTTTTCCTTCTCTGCCTCTTATGATTTTCCATTTATTTTGTAATTTCTGTGCAACAAATGTTTTAATTATTGTACCCTGTAACTCGCTATGCTGCTATGTTGTTCCTTATGTAAAGCACTCTGATACCTCCGGGTCTAGCCAGTGCTATATAAAACTCAAGATAAATAAATAAATACATTAATTAATACAAAAGATACTACATTCCTGTAGCTGCACTGTTTCCAGCACAGTTCAAGTCATGGCCTGATATCAGGCTTTGAAACCTTTTGTGTTGTCCCTAAGCTTGAGTTATGGTTTACTGCTTCTGATTGCCTGGGACCGTGCTGTCTCAGAGCCACACTCTCATGTATTTTTCGCGTGTATACGCTTTCCAGTGCTGCGCTGAGCTACATTGTAATTCAATATTTCAGTCTTAAAAGGATGTGCTTTATTACACAATCCAATCAGATCAAATAACCTCACAAGAGTCCGGAAATAGTTCTACAAAACAATCAGTTAAACCACTTTAAGAAATAATTGTCCTAGAAGCGAAACCGCATTAAACCTCTTTCAAACAACCTGGAATGAAACAGTCCATCAGTAACACAGACTCTCGTGTGCTTCCTCTGCAGGCAGACATCTGGTTACCAGAAATGTTAACTGAATATGCAAAGCTCATACTTCAGAAGTATTTGCCAGTAACATTCCAGCACAAGCACTGGCAAAGCCAACGCATCTGGCTAGCATTCTGTGAGGAACCTGGCTCTCACATGTGGGGGCTGCCTTCAGGGAGATGGGGGATGGGTGTTTGCAGCTAGCGGGGCTGTGAGCATCCGATGTTAAGCACATGCCAGGACTGGTAAAGCTGCTTTTCTGCAGCTGATAGATCTGCTCTGGCGGTTCGTGCAGTAGGGAACTCTGTTGCTAAATCATCAAAGTCATAATGTAAGGTCAATGACAGAGTAAAACCATTCACGAAATTCCATAGCCCCACGGTAATCATTAAAATTCGCAACAGACAACAAGAGCTGTTTGCATCCAGCCACTAAACACGACAAAAGGTGAAATAAGAGGTGTAAAATAACATAGGTGTCAACTGACTTATTTGAAAGACCTAAACATCGTTTTACTAACATTTAGCTGTGAAATGTTTCGTGTGTAACATTCTAAAATATTCTCCTTCTGCATTCAAATAAGTGGAATTGAAATTGAAGTGTGAACCAAAATACCATAAATAAATGGCCTATATTACTCTGGCAAGTAGGAGAGAATTAAAAATCTGCAATCAAAATTAGTACTTTGCAAAATGTAAATTAGGCTGGTATATTTGAGTAATTTGGGGTATTTCGTGTCAAACTTGTTACGCAAAATTCTTGCATTTACTCAGTCTTACAATCAAGAAGGTTGAGTAAACGATGATAGATCTTCCAAGAATGATAGATTTTCATCACTATCGTTCTAGGAAGGAATAGGCAGAGGAGGAAGTGCTACCCAGTGGCTGCTGGTGACATTTAAAAGTGGTGTGCATAAATGCCTGTCCTGAATGGCATGAGTTGTGTGAGCCGAATTCTTCCAATTCTGGAGGTCAAACAGTGATTATTGCAACAGGTACACTAACCCACTAAACTACCCTAACAAAAACAATAAGGGTTAAATACAAACCTGAAATAAAGAAGCTGCAGATATTTGTGCCTGACACACAAGAAACAAATGACAAGACTTGTTGTCACTCACCAGCCAATAAGAGCGGTGGGAAGCAGAAAACACATTCAAACCTTCAGATTTCTGTAAGAGAGGTGAGTATTGTATGAAGCAGCATTACCTCTCACTTCGACTCTTTGACTTTTTGTTTTAAAGGGAGTGTCATGAGGTTATTGAGGAAATAAAAACTCCAAATTTGTGCAGCGGTTTTTGCTACTTCCCATTTAGTGAGCTATGCAGAAACCTACAGGAATAACTTGAATAGACATTATAGGAATTTTAAAGATTGTGTGTTTGGAATGACTGATGGAGGCATATGGGTTCAGGTGAGGGGATTAGAGGCTTCTCCCCTAATTATGAGTAATAGAGAGAAAGGGACTTTGGGGAGGGAGTTCCACACCGTGGAAATGCTGTTTTCATTTGGCCATATTTATGAGAACTCATATTGAAAAAAAAATAACACAGTCTAAACTACAAATAAAAAATTTAAATATAAACATGTTAAGGTGAAGTCGCAATTTACAATAAAATGTGGTTTAGTCACCCTGCTAGAAGACATAGAAGCACAATATTATTGTAAACGCTGTTTTGAAAGATGAATTGTGGAGAAAGATGTTTAGTAAAAACTATATTAATACATGGAACCTTCAAACCTTTCACCTCCCTTCAAAAGGGTATTCCAGCTCCCACTTGCTCAAAACCACATTCTTTACAGAACAGAAATATTTCCTCGTGCAGCTATGCCTCATTTTAGGTCATCTGCGAGATGTAGTTTAGCTACCAATCCATTGCAAGCAAAATGGCAGCCATGTGTGGATGACTGACGCAGAACCATTCTGCTGAAGTGAACTAGTTTTCATTAAACACCAAGGGCCTTATTTATGAAGGCCTTGCGCCGCCGGTGCGTCACTTTTAACATGGGAAAAAGTGACGCAGCTGTGGCGCAAGGCCTTCATAAATAAGGCCCCAAGTTTTGGATATTCACTTGTTAGTAACATATCTATCCAAAGTAATCTTTGCTCTACAGCTGCCACCAATAACAACACCTGTTTTCCGAAATGGTATCAGCTAAAATCAGAACAGCTTGCTATAAAGTACCGCTGCAAGAAATACCGGATGTTAGAAATGAAAGATTTAAACGTAAATTTTTTATGTGGCGCTCAATTCTCGTTTACTTTGAAATACTTAATATTTTAATGAAAAGGGGAAAAGACTCCGAGGCTCCAATTGGCAGACAATGAAACTTTGCAAAAATCCCTTTTTTTCCAGCTCTGCAGTGATTATGTTCTTCTAAATTCACAGCTTTACTCCCACTCAATTGTCCAATTAGCATTCCCTTTGTGAATTTGTGTTGAAGAATCTGCTACTGATCTGGGCCCATCGCTTTGCATCTTGTACCATACTTTCTATCGTAAGTTCTTGTCTCAGTGCATTCCCAATCCATTTTCTCCTTTTTTGTTGCTTCACAATATTACTTTTGTAGTGCATCTAATGATATTAGTTCTGTTTGGAGTTCTTGCTTGCACTTTGTGCGGTGCAGGCTTCATTCCTCGTATTATACTCTTTCTCCCTCTCTATCAAGAGCCTGCATGCTGCTCTACCTCTGATGCTGCTGTCTGGTCAAGGGTGGAGCTCAAAAACGTCCAGGTGAACCTAACCAATCCTGCAGCTGCTCTTATTCGGTTTTCAGCATGAGAGAAGCATCAGGACTGGTTGGAGCAGGCTAACCCAGCATTCCTTTTGAGACTGGAGGCCAGTTTCTGCAATCCCCTGGCTGTTTATACAGATTCATTGTTGCAGTGTGAAGTGCGCATGTCAGGCTGGCCATCGCAAGACAGTATGCAATTCGGCATGTGCACCCTGCTCTTTACGTGTCAACCCTGCAGCCTGCTGCCAATTAATCAACAGGAATTGGTTTTCTGCCGGCTAATGAAGGGTTACGGCCTGAAACTCGTCCCAGGATGCTTGTTTCTGGTCCAGGGAGGACCTGGCTTGGCAGTTTGAGCTGGACTGTTCCAATAAGCGACCGGGTCAAGACTGATTTGCATATGGCTGGGTCCAAACTGGTGTGGTGTGGTGAGCAAAAGAATGATGGATTAAACCCAGATCCTTGTGACTGGGGGTGAATATTTGCTTTGTCCAGCCTTCCGTCCATCACTTGTTTCTCTTGCATATGTCGCCCTAAGTGGGAAAGGTATGCCCAGATGTGGGTCCCGTGCTCACTACACCACTGGATTCAAGCTAGCATGGCTGATGAAGGGTGATGCCCTGAAATCGGTCCCAGGATGCTTTTTTCCAGTCCAGGGAGAACCTGGCTTGGCAGTTTGGTCTGGACTGTTCCCATAAGGAACAGGGTCAAGACTGATTTGCATATGACTGGCTCCAAACTGGGGTGGTGTGGTGAGCAAAAGAATGATGGATTAAACCCAGATCCTTGTAACTAGGGGTGAATGTTTGCATTGTCCAGCATTCTGTCCATCAATTGTTTCTTTTGCATATGTCGCCCTAAGTGGGAAGAGTATGCCCAGACGTGGGTCCCGAACTCACTACACCACTGGATTCAAGCTAGCCTGGCTGATGAAGGGTGATGCCCTGAAACCAGCCCCAGGATGCTTGTTTCCGGTCCAGGGAGGACCTGGCTTGGCAGTTCGGGCTGGACTGTTCCCATAAGGAACAGGGTCAAAGACTGATTCACATATGGCTGGGTCCAAACTGAGGTGGTGTGGTGAGCAAAAGAATGATGGATTAAACCCAGATCCTTGTGTGGGGGTGAATGTTTGCATTGTCCAGCATTCCGTCCATCAATTGTTTCTTTTGCACAGTAGGATGGGCGATGCTCCTCTGCCCTGAAGGATGAACTGCCACTGGTATTACCCCTTTTCTAGTAGCATCCATGTGAACCTCCCCCTATGGGACACCACACTTGTTTTACCATCTAATATAAACATTCACTAAGCAGAAGAAATATACTCACTATGTGGCATTCATAGATTTATCCTTAAATTGTGGCACATCAAGAAAAAATATATTTGACAAGTGATGAATACAACAATGAACATAGTCTGAATAAGATTATAGTGGACTTTTTTCAACAGCAAATGGCTAAAGCAAACACAGAGTTATTGGGAAAGAGAGAACAACATTCACTACTAAGGGAGTGAAACAAAGGTACTTGTTGGCAAGTTTGTAATGACAATCCATTACTCATGTATGCAGATGATTCCACAATGCTTGGCAGAACACAAAAAGCACAACACACTGTCATCAGAAGCTTAAGCAATAACAAGCTTTAGCAAAGGTCTTTCGTCTAAAATTTATTTATTTAACTTGGCAGATGGTCATGATACATAGGCAAATAAAAGTTGCATTTTAAAAACAAATGGTGCTATTAATGCACAATTTAAGGAGGAGAGGGTACAGGACAGGGAGCATCAGGGAGTGGGTGGGTGGAGAATAAAAGTAGATCACAGATGGCACAAAAAAGAAAGAATTTGTGTGTGAGCACAAATAGGGGAACCAATCAGCATGGAAGCTCTTTGCAGCTCCCAGGTCCTCATAAACAAATATACCAAAATAAAATACAGCAGGACTGTGAGCATAAGTAAGTAAAAATAGAATGCACTGGTTGCACAGTAAGTGAAACGGACAGAGACAAAAGTAAGGAAACACATGAACTCCTACTTGTAGTTCCATGGGGTACCTAATGGTATATGAAAAGAAGAATCTCATCAAATCAGCAGTGGTAGGAAATAACTTATCCAAAAGGAACAATGTGAAATCACAATATTTTTGGGTGGGACAATCGAGAGGAAAGCCATTCAATCAAAAGCAGATACCTGAGATAGATTTAAAAAAATCCATTCATGGGCAGGGGACTGACCCACATCCCAGTCTAATTATATTTATTGTTAGGGCAGCAATAGGTTTTGCCAACAGACAGCAAAAGCTAAACCTGTCTGTAGATAAGATGTCATCTTCTAGCTCCCAAGAAATGGCCTTCAGTTAGAAATAATTTAATCAAGAAGAGGAAGCCATACAAAGGTGAATGTGTTTGCTTCTATGTTAGACCTGACAGCCTTAGGGTGGTCTTCCCCCGAACTTTTTGCCTGCTTGCCTTCAATATTTGCTGAATTTGTTTTGTTGGCCTTAGGACTCTCAGCACATTACCACAGCCAACCAGCGCTAAAATGCATGTGCTTCTCCCCTAAAACATGGGTTGACTTATCCACAATTGGCATATTTAATTTACCTATACGTTCCTAGTAGAGTGTACTACATGTACTCAGGGCCTGTAATTTAAATGCTACTAGTGAGTCTGTAGCACTGAATTTACATAAACATGTTTTTTCTAAACATGTCTAAGGCATGCACCCACAAAGTCTTTGTGTGCAATTTACAGTGCCATGTTGACTTGGCATTTAAAACCCCTTGCCAAGCCTTAAACTACCCTTTTATTATATGTACGCCCTCCCAAGGTAGGTCCTAGGTAGCCCATAGTGTTGGGTGCTGTGTAATCAAAAGTAGGACATGTATTTTTATGTTTTGCATGTTTTGGTAGTGAAAAATACCAAATTATTTTTTCACTATTGTGAGGCCTACACCTCTCAGAGGTTAACATTGGGAATTCCTTATTACACTCCTAAGCTGTAATTCCTGATTTAGAAGGAGTAACTCTGTCATGTTTCATATAATTGTAATCATAAATGGTCTTTACTGGGAAAGATGAATATGTCATTACCCCTTTCAAAATGCCACTTTTAGAAAGATCTGTGTCAAAGAAACAAGGGCAAACCTACTCACAAAGAACCAGGCAATACAATATATACAGGGAAATAATGGTTCTAGTGAACAATGTATGAATACTTATTAGTAAATAAGCACAATGGCAATTAACACAGGATTTAGGATGTCAAAAGAAAACGTTAACACAGAACGCAATCAGAAGACTGATTGTACAAAATATCATCTGTATTGAAAAAATCCATGTGGACTATGCTCTGAGTCCCAAGTGAAAAATAGAACCAACACAATATTCGTTTCCAATTATAACATGCAGCAAGGTTTCTTAAAACATGAAAACTACTATTTTTGAATAAACAATTTCGTGCAACAACCTCTGTATTAATTAAGAGATGCCAGAATTGGTTTGTTTAAAATGCGAGCCGGCAATGTTTCGACTCCGCAAACAATAGGGAGTCTCATCAGAACCTAAAAATTGGGGACAGCTGAAACTGAACAACAAAAGAATGAATAAACAGAGGAAATGGAGAGATTTGAGCATGCACGCATTAAGGCATTAAAGACCTGGGCATTCCTTATGAATCACAGCAATCATTGGTTGGTCATCCTAGCAGAAAAGAGAGTGACAGGAGTTATCTAACAAATTACAAGTCCCCAATCTAGGCAAAGTCAGTATTGACAAAGTAAAGAGTAAAAACTGGAATGAGATTGGAAAAAAAGGGGAAAATGTGCCGGTGCACTGGGGACTATTCCGGTGGTGTCAGCTACTGAGCCGGCATCCATGAATACAAATTATTCATGACCTACTGAACTGAAGACGGGTGCCTACATAAAGGTGAGGGTGGGCTTACTTGTCAAATGTTGTGTAAGAAGGGTACAGAGCACTCACTGGGCTTTTTTTTAAATTTATTTTTTATTCATCATCATCAAGAATACGCGGGAGTACAGGTTACAGAGAGAGAGAAAAGGAAAATAAAAGGGACAAAATTAAAATATTGTAGCCGTTACATCGATATTCTCAGATCCAATGATTTCCGACATAAAAGAAAGAACGATATCTACAGTTACAATAGAAAAATGTGTCCTTGAATAATATAATACACTCAGTAAACATTCCCTTTATAATCAGTCTCATTATTTGATGCCTGCTTTACATCTCTCCTAGACTCTGCTTCCATTCTGAAACTGGAGCCCAAATCCTTCTTCCAGCTTTTTTTCTTTTCCCTCCCCTTTTTTCATATAAGGCTTTCTCTAGTATATATGTAGCCAATACCCGGGAGATCCATTGTTTCAGTGTTGGCGGATTTGGGTCTTTCCAAAGAGTAGCAATACATAATCGGCTGAGAGTCATTGCTAGATACAAAAATTCATGATGCATCACATCCGATCCCCCTTTTGTCACCCCTAAGATCATTATTTCATCTGTTAGAGTTATATGCATCCCCAGAGAGTTAGCAAAGAATTGCTCCAATGACTGTTTATATGTATCTAAAACGGGGCATGAAGCAAACATATGTATGGTATCCGCATGAGGGGATTGAAATCTTGGACATAATACCCCACTAGTCCCCCCCCCACTGTGCTATTTTGTGGGGTGTATGATACAATTCAAAGAAGGTTTTGTATTGTTGGGTTTGTAAATTTGCTAATCTCAACACCGAGTTTGACAGTATAAGTGATTTCTCCGGTTTGCTCCCTGATAGATTTAGTTTATTTCTCCATTTTTCAAACCTGTTATTACAATCGTCTTCTTTATGTTTGCAAATTTCACCATACAGCTGTGAGATGGAGCATCCAGTTTCATCTCCTAAATATTCCATAAGATCTATTCTTTGGAAGTTAATTCCCCCCCTTGCTTCTTTACTAAAACAGACCTAACTTGCAGATATTTGAAGAAGTCTCTGCTCCCCAGATTATATAGCCGTTGTATATGTTCAAAAGTCATTAAGCCAGCTGCCCCTATAAGATCCCCTACAATTTTAACCCCTGATAGATCCCAGCCCTTCATCACTGAATCGTGAAAGATCACGGGAAATGAGGAGTTTCTAAATAGAGGTGTATAATAATTCATCCTCCCTATCTTTAATTTCTTCCTGATCCCAGACCATACTGACATGGCTGCCCCTAGGGTCTTAAACCGTACTTTCTTATAATAACTTCTTTCATCATATGATAAAAGCCACCTGTCAGAGTCATTAACTAATAATTCATATACATTCGGGACCCCTTCTCTACCTCTCCATCTATCCATGACATTTCCGCCTAGCATCCCTCTGATGTATTGCAAAACTGTAGCCCAATAATAGATTTTAAAGTCGGGTAGTGCTAGCACTCCACGTTCTCTCGGCAGAGACAAGAATTTTTGGCCTCGGCGTGTTTTGTCTGTAGCCCATATAAAGCTGTTTGTGACTCTCTCTAACTCCCTAAAACAGCAATTATTAAATCTTAAGGGGATAGTCCTAAATAGGTATAAGACTTTTGGCAAGAACAACATTTTAACAATATTGCACCTGCCAATTGTTGTCAAATGTAGGTTATTCAACCTATCGAAATCAGTTTTAGCCTTCTTTATAATTGGATCCAGATTCTTTGCCACCACTTTTGACAAGTCAGATGTTATCTTAATCCCTAAATAAACTGCTGTCTCCATTATTCTTGGATCTACCATAGCTATTTTTTGGTTTACTACCACTTGGGTTTTATTCCTGTTTAATTTATACCCTGACAAATTCCCATATATTGCTGCTTCTTCTTCTATCTCTCTCAGGGCCGACTCTGGATCACTCGATGTTATGGCTAGATCGTCGGCATACCCCAAAATTTTTGTTTCATGCCCATTTAACGTCACTGGCAGAATGTTTCTATTCTGCTCTATCCTTCTAATAAATGGATCTATATATAGAGCGAAGAGGAGCGGGGAGCAGGGGCACCCCTGCCTGGTCCCTCGCCCGATGTTTATTATACCACTCATCTCCCCCATAATTCTCAACCTTATTCTCGGATTATGGTATAATGCCCTCACAGCTCCCACATAGCCTTCCCCTAGATTTAACTTTTTCATAACTGCCCAGAGGAACCCCCACGAGACCCTATCGAATGCTTTCTCTGCATCTAGTAATACTAACGCCATAGGGTCTCGTGAGGCAGCAGTTCCATCGAATAATGTAAGTACTCTTCTAATATGTTCTGCTGTGCCTCTTCCGGCGATAAACCCGTGTTGCCGAGGAGAGACAACTTTTCCAATTAAATTTCCGAGCCTGTTAGCCAGCAGTTTTGAGAAAATGTTTACATCGCTGTTCATTAGACTGATTGGTCTATAAGACCCGAGACTGGTTGGGGGTTTATCCTTTTTCAGAAACACCACCATAGTTGCCTCCCCCCAGGATTCCGGAGGTGTCGCACCGCTTTGTATATTAGCTATAAGATTATAACAATCCTCCTCTATTTCGGGTAAAAACTTTTTGTAGAATTCCAATGGGATAGAGTCTGGGCCTACCGCTTTTCCTACTGGCAAGCTTTGAATCGCTCTCTGCATTTCCCCCCTGTCAAATACGATCTCCAAAGCTTCCCTATCCTCCGCAGTTAGTTTCTCTAGTGTTACACTTTCGAGATATCTATCTATTTCATCGATATCTATCCCCTGATCAGATTTATATAATTTTTGGTAGAAACTCGGGAAACTAGGACATATACCACCTGGTGTTGTTACTGTTCCCCCATCTTCCAGCCTAATTTCAGCTATATCCCCTTTGGTAGCTGCTTGACGTGTTCGAATGGCTAGTGTGCGACCAATCTGCTCACTGTATTCATATTGTTCTTTTTTCCATGCTAGATATTTTCCCGCAGCCTTGGGCGCGAATAACTCTCCTCCTGCTGCCTTGGCTATGGCTAATTTAAATGTTATTTCCGTTACGTCTAGTGCTTCCAACAACCTTTTGCACCATTGATTCCATCTGCTGCTCCGATTCGGTTGGGAGCACTATGTCTCTAAGATTCAGCTCCTCCAGACCGGACTCCAATGCGGCGTGGGTCTCCATAATCTCCCCCCATTGAGCCTCGGGTTGTGCCCCCTCTGTCCCTGACCCTGCTCCAAATCCTATTCCTGAGGATGTCAATGATTTCCTCTGTATGGCTGTTAAGGCAGTAGTTTTAGAGATCTCTCTGGAGGTCACTATAGGGGTGTCCGCCCTTTCCTCAGCACCTGGTTTTGGTGTGCCAGCCAAGCTGGAGGGAGAGAAGTAGCCTGTTATGGCCTTGGATGTTCCTGTGTTCAGGGTTGGAACCAATGTGCTCTGCTTTTTAGCCCTGGTTTTCCCAAAGGTACTTGCCACTTCGCCATTCATATCTTTGCCCCCCACTGCCCCACACTCACTGGGGTTCTTGCTGGTTTCCTTTCCTTTGTCCTTGCATTTGGCAGGCTCCTTGTGTGCTACAGGCTGCTTACCAGGGATCTCTACATCAGGTCCTTCCCTCTCCCTCCTCGAGCATTTTTCGGGGCCATTGTTCTTGCCTCCACCTCTGCCTCTCTACTGCCGCGCCTTGACCCCTTTGCCGCAGAGTCTTTTGTGTGGTCACCGCAATCGCTGCAGCCCCTCTTACCTCCTACGTTGCTCTCCCAGCTCTTATCGCTGCTGCAGCCACTGCCACGGCTACCGATGATGTTCTTCGGGATCTCCCGACATCCCGGGGATCCTCCGCACCGAGGTTGACCTGCCCCTTGCGCTCTGTTCGTATTGCGGGATCCACCCCGTGCTACAGCGGCTCTACCCCAGCACACGCCGCCTGATCCTACTTTCCGAGCTCTGCCAGAAAGCCTGGCTCCGCTCCACTCCAAAACTCCGGCTCCGCCCCTAGCGATGAACCAGTGGCTCGGCTTGACCCCGTCTGCTCGGCATCGGCGTCCTCCCAGCTCTGCAACGAGCCTCTCCACCGACGCTACTGTTGCCAGCAGCCGCCGCCAAAGCTCCTCGCAGGCTCCCAGAGACAGGTAAGCACTCTGACCCGTTTCCATGTGTTGGAGATCGGGATAGTTGGTCTCGAACTGCACCACCTTCTTTTTTCCTTCTTAGACCGGCATGGGAAGTGATCTTGACCAGCCGCCTCGCCAGGCGCCATCTTGCTCCCCGGTCACTTTTGGAAGTAATGACCCGAGCACTCACTGGGCTTGTAGTTGATATTTTAATCTTCATGCACATTGCTTTTATCAATGCAAATGATTAAAAGTGAGATCAGCACTCGAAATTTAAATGTAAAAGTCACAGGTGTCAATTCCCATTGGTGGAAGAAGTGGCCAATTGGCATCAGCTTCAGTTATCTCATACGATGTTATGTACAATCGACCAGCATGTGTGCTTGACAAATCAAATTAAACACACAGATAGTTAATGTCGATTTTTTCATCTTATATTGATTATCCAGCACAATCCCAGTATGCTTTAATTTTTCTACCATTGATGTGCAAGATTGAAATCTCATGGGTCATGCCCATGGCCAACCCCAACATATACCGTCACATTTTGGCTGCCAATTGTCCTAAATACTGAGGCTCCAAACTCCCAAACCCCTCATCACAGCTGCGGTCCTCGGGGCTATTCCTCTGGTGCCGGCTAATGAGCCGGCAACCGTAAATACAAATTATTCACAGCCTCTTGATCAATGGGGTAAACCAAGACGAAGCGGTTCAGGCAGACAGAAATCATTCCTCGCAGATCGTGTCCATTAACTGCTGTCGATCTGAAGACGGGTGCCTCCATAAATGTGAGGTTGGGGCTCATTTGTCATATATTGTGCAAGAAGAGTACGGAACACTCATGGGTCATGTAGTTGATATTTTAGTCTTTAGCAGACGTTTTTCAGCACATTGCCTTTATCAATGCAAATGAATAAAAGTGAGGTCAGCACTCAAAATCCTAATTTAAAAGTCACTAGAGTCAATTTCCATTGGTGGGAGAAGTGGCCAATAGGCAGCAACTTCAGCTATTTCCTACAATGTTATGTTCAATCACCCACTATGTTTGAGTGAGTATTCAAATTAAATACACAGATGGTTAATTCCGATTTTTTCATTTTATATTGATTATCCATCACAATGCCCAAAATGCTTCTATTTTCTTCCCATCGATATGCAAGATCAAAATCTCATGGGTCACGGCCATGGCCATTGCCGCAAGGTATATATATTGATTGTATTTTGACATGATCGTATTTTGACAATTTTTGTTGAGCTGAGGTTCAAGTAATTGATTGTCCTTCAACACTGTTTATTCAATTATTCAATTTAGGTTTGTGGAATTTATAAGACATGGTAAATCATCGCTAAAACCTGAGGTCAGGTTTTGGAATGTAATGTGCCATAACATATACATGTATATGTTCAAAGATGGTCACCAAGTGAAAGGTAACTGTTTAAAGCCTTTGTATAGTCCTACTTGTATGTTGGTGATATATAGGTGAATTATTGAGTAAACGCTTTGGACCCTTGACCAAGAAGTTTGTTGAAATTGAGCCCAGGCTGTGTTTTGTGGATTTGGCGCTACACCGTTGACCGAAAAGGACTGGTGTGTGTGTGTGTGTATATATATATATATATATATATATATATATATATATATATTACCTACTGGCGGTCGCCAGTAGGTATATATAGTTAGGATTTTTTCTCTATGGGATTTTTGAAAATTCTATGTCTAATAACTTTGGCGTTTGTGGACGGAATTGGCTGAAATTTTCAGGAAAATGGAACATTTTGTTTCTGAGAAGCCACTGAAAATTTGGGGGGGTTCGTCAAGGGGGGGCCGAGAAAAAAGGGGGGTCCCAAAACGCGTTTTTCCCATGTTAATTTCCATAGGGCGGTTGGCCTCACTTTTAGCCCGAACGGCTGAATGGATTTGCACGAAACTTGGCAAAATTGTAGGGACTGTTAGCCCGATGTGCCTTTGCTAGGTCTCAATATATGTGCTTCAGTGGATTTTGAGAAATTAACGTTCAAAAAAAGATATATATCTGTAACAGCGCTCCGGGTAGCGCTCCGGTTCGCGTACTTGACGCGTAACGGAACTTCGCGAAGCGAAGCTGATTGGCTCTCCGGTGTCTGTCAACATTCTAAACAGTCCGGAGCGGCCGCCATCTTGTCTCTCGGTAGGATCGAGAGTCAAGAGGAGGCCAAAACAAAGGGGGAAATGACCATAAGGGGGCATAGTAGATCCTCCCTGACCCCCTAGGTTTGATGTGGAGGCTTTAAAAGGGCCCCGCGGGGCAAAAAAAAAAAAAAAAAAACGTTTTTTTTCGTGGGGTGCGCCCGGTATGCGTAACGGAAAGCGGACTGGGGAGCGTACTACAAGGAAACAAGAATGATTGACTTTTAACTTATTGTATGTTTATAAACTTTTTTTTTATTTTTTTTTTTTCCTGCTGAGTGACGTCTCGGCCTATCTCCACGGGATGCAGTCCCTACCATCTCGGCGTTTAAGCCCAGGGGGACCGGTAGTGTGGGAGAGATAACGTCTGTTAACGTTCGATTAAAAAAATCAGGAAATCAGGAAGTGTTGAAAAACATTGTCTGCGCCATCTTGCCTTTTTTCAAATGCACACTTTTGTGGTGCACGGCAGCCATTTTAGATGCCTTGACCAGACCCACTCTCTGCACGCTGTCGATCCTTAGCATGGCTCCCCACCCTCGCAAGCATCTCCCCCAGGCACTGGTCACCCCCGCTCTCTGTCTTATGCATGGGCAATAAACCTCCCCCCATCTGCGCTGCTCTTCCTTGAGAATCACACCCTGTGCCCGCCCGACACCTCCCTTTCGCCCTATTCACTACCGCTCCCTCTGACACTCCTCTTCCTCTGTGTCCGATTGTCCAGGCCGGTCCCAGGCTATCACCTAGCCCTGCAGATGTAGTTTATGGCCCCAGCTGTAAAGAATCACCCCTCTTCAAAGGAGTTACAGTAGATCAAGGCCCCCACCCGATGAGATCCGTCACACCACACGCGTTCCTACTATCTGAAAACCATCCTGTATTGTGATTGGGGAGGGGACCGAGCCTGAAGCGGAAGATTCCAGGGATGCCTCTTTGTACATCAAAGTTTTTACAATTGTAAATGTAAATGTATGAAACTTATATAGCGCAGGACTTACCCTGGGGCATCTCCGCGCTTGCTTAGGGAACCCGTCCTGGTATTCCCCTGTGAGAAACCCCGGCAGGGTATCCACAAGGTGAAAGCCAGGCATCCCGCCGCGAGGGGCCGATGTGGAGATTAAGCAAGCTATTGCCCAGAGTCGCAGAGTGTGACCCCGTGAGTCGAGTAGGCACCGGAGTGAGAATTGTCGAGACCGTGGAATTTATGAGCCCGAGACCGGGAATCAAACCCTGGTCCACGGTCGATCTCAGATTCCGGGTCTGCCGCCTCTAACCACTGAGCCACACTTCTCCACTTGTGTGACAATTATGTGTCACATTAAAAATATATAGCACTCCAACAAAGTAGTAGGATTATAAAACTTTAATAACTTATAAATATATACAACGCAACAAAAACAGTAAATACATTTAAACATTTTTTTGAAAAAAGAAGCAACAATGGTCAGTAGCTGTGTTTTGTGCGAATAGTCCCAAGGCAGCACAACGTGCTGAGTTCTGGACGGCACCCAGGTGATGTTACCTGGGTGCCGCACTGGTTTTTGGTATCCTACAATGCAGCTCCGAAAAACGGCGTGGGGCGTCCCGGGGGGTGCGGGGGGAGGCCTCGTCAGTAGCGGTCTGTTGTGCGAATAGTCCCAAGGCAGTAGAACGTGCTGAGATGTGGATGGCACCCAGGTGATGTCCAGTAAGTTGCCGCACTGGTTTTGGTATCCTACAATGCTGCTCCGAATAACGGTGTGGGGTGCCCCGGGGGGGGGGGGGGTGAGGCGGCGTGAACGGGCCTCCCCAGGTGGAAGCTCGTCTGCTGTAGTGGGGCGCCCCTTTACCGTTTCAGTTGCCATTCCGCCCCGTTTTGGTACACTGTGCCAAAATCCGCCATTCAGCTGAGTTGCGCCCACTCTTGCGGTGCAGCGATAGGCGGCTGCCACAGGACTCTCAAAATGGCGGCAGGCTCTTTCCTTTTTGGGCCTGGTCCACTGAAATGGCCCTGGGACACCTTGGAACTCGGACGCTTGTCTGCTAGGTCTTGGACCCCATTTTCGAAAGCGTCCCCTCAGCCTTGAAGATTCTACAAAAGTCTTGGGGGCCCCGACTCCTGCAGGCTTCCGGTGGGGAGCGGCTGCCATGATTGCTCGCGGAATGACCACGACGGAGCCACGATATGGTGGTGCTTTCATGCTGATGCCAGCTTCAGTCTGAAACATCCAGAAACAAGGTGGGGCTTTCATCGTTTGGGAAAAAAAAATGTTTTAATCCAATGAAAAGTGTTATTTTTAGGTCATATGATCAAGCCTTCCATCATTAGGAAACCAAAAGTAAAATGAACCAATGAAAAGTTTTATAAACAAGTCACATGACCTGTTATGCGGCATAGGGCTATAAAAAGCGTAGAAAATGCGTTGGCACGTGAGGCGGCGTCAATAGCGGACCGATGTGCGAATAGGCCGAAGGCAGCACAACGCGCCAAGATCCGGATGGCACCGAGGTGGTGTCCAGCAAGTTGCCGCACTGGTGTGGCCATCCTACAATGCTGCGCCGAAAGTCGGCGTGGGGCGCCCCGTTGGCCTGTGAGTTCGCGTCAGTCAGTGGGGGCTGTTTGAGGATCTGACTGCATTGGAAAGCAATGTGATGCTGTGCGTCGCCCCCAAGATGGAGGTTCCTCGGCTGCAGTGGGGCGCCCCTTGGTGTTTCACTCGCTATGCAGCTGAGTTGCGTGCGCACTTGCGGCGAATAGGCCGAAGGCAGCATAACGCGCCGAGATCTGGATGGCACCGAGGTGGTGTCCAGCAAGTTGCCGCACTGGTGTGGCCATCCTACAATGCTGCGCCGAAAGTCGGCGTGGGGTGCCCCGTTGGCCTGTGAGGTGGCGTCAGTAGCGGACCGATGTGCGAATAGGCCGAAAGCAGCACAACGCGCCATGATCCGGATGGCATCGAGGTGGTGTCCAGCAAGTTGCCGCACTGGTGTGGCCATCCTACAATGCTGCGCCGAAAGTCGGCGTGGGGCGCCCCGTTGGCCTGTGAGTTCGCGTCAGTCAGTGGGGGCTGTTTGAGGATCTGACTGCATTGGAAAGCAATGTGATGCTGTGCGTCGCCCCCAAGATGGAGGTTCCTCGGCTGCAGTGGGGCGCCCCTTGGTGTTTCACTCGCTATGCAGCTGAGTTGCGTGCGCACTTGCGGCGAATAGGCCGAAGGCAGCACAACGCGCCGAGATCTGGATGGCACCGAGGTGGTGTCCAGCAAGTTGCCGCACTGGTGTGGCCATCCTACAATGCTGCGCCGAAAGTCGGCGTGGGGTGCCCCGTTGGCCTGTGAGGTGGCGTCAGTAGCGGACCGATGTGTGAATAGGCCGGAACCAGCACAAGGCGCAAAGTTCCGGATGGCACCGAGGTGGTGTCATAGTTGAGAGTTCTGAGCAGCGCTTGTAACACTGTCTGAAGCTTATTTGCACCTGCTGCAGCTTCACTATTGCCCTGGTGTGGCCTAAGATCGCCCATGACATAGGCGGCCGCCTCCCGGGGTCCGGCGGAACTTTTTTCCTTTTCCTTTGTGCATCTTGTCCCACAATCCGTTTGACCTGAAGACACGACCAGGTCCCTGAATGTGTGCAGGGGGACGCTATTGTTTGAATCAAAATGGCGGCTTCACACAAAGCTGACTCAAGCGTTGCTGCTGATGCTATACAGACAAAAACTGGTTTTCAGTTTGTACATTCTTCAGGATTTTTCCATCCAAGGCTGGTTGAAAGTTTGTAGAACAATGGCTTCAGATTTTCAACATACTACTCTTCAACATTCTTCCTAAATGTAACAATGTGAGACTCACTAGGAGAACGGTGTAGTGAGGGCCACAAACGGCTGTTTATCTTTCCTTTCAAAATGCTGCCAACAATATTTTCGGAATGGAAGACACCACAAGGCGCTGAGATTCGGTTGGCACCGAGGTGGTGTCCAGCAAGTTGCCGCACTGGTGTGGCCATCCTACAATGCTGCACCGAAAGTCGGCGTGGGGTGCCCAAAGGGGGGGGGGGAGGCGGCGCAAACGAGCCTCTCCCGCTTCTCCATGTGGAGGCACTTCATCTGCAGTGGGGCGCCGAGATCTGGATGGCACCGAGGTGGTGTCTAGCAAGTTGCCGCACTGGTGTGGCCATCCTACAATGCTGCGCCGAAAGACGGCGTGGGGTGCCCGAAGGGGGGGGGGGAGGCGGCGCAAACGAGCCTCTCCCGCCTCTCCAGGTTGAGGCACTTCATCTGCAGTGGAGCGCCGTCTAGCTGAGTTTCGCCCGCTCTTGCTTCTACAGCGACAGGCGGCTGCAACAGGACTCTCAAAATGGCAGCCTGTTCTTTGGATTTGGGCCTGGTCCACTAAAATGGCCCTGGGACACCTTAGAACTCGGACGCTCGATTTTTTTTTCCTTTCCTCTACATGCAAAAAAGGTAAATGCCCAGTACGTTACCTGCCTCATCTGCCACGATGTACTCTCCAGAGGAACCGAAAAAAAATATAGTTATGGTAATTATACCATGCATCGTCATATGGAGAGGTGGCACCGATTAATTATGGTGCTGCACAAAAGAGAGATTTGGAGGACAACCCCCGACCTGCCAGTACATTCACCAAAGAAGTGGCACTGACAGCATCAGAGGCAAGGGAAACGGTCCCAAATATTCAGAAGAACTTTGGAAAGATTAAAATGACATGTTTAGATTGTGGCAAATTAATTTCATGTGGACAGATGAGTGTTACTCTAATAAATACAGCATATGAACATCATCATAGTCGATGGTTGGTGGAGACATTTTGACTATATCCTGGACCTGCCCGTCCTCGCCCAAAATGGCGCCGGAATAAATGGGACTCGTAACTCCTTGTTGTGTACTGGTTGCACAACCTTGATATCACGAGATACGTATGCAGTTTTGAAGCACATGGCGGGCGGGGACGAGAATTGATTGAATATTTCGACATCCCTATTGATATTAAGTTCTGATGTGTTATTGATTACTGTACTATTGAAAGTTCGAATTAACGTCACCCATGTTACTTGCCCGCAAATGTATATCTAGATAATTTTATTGTAACTGGCCCTGTCGTATTTTAATTATAAAATGTACGTCCACCGATTCCGCAACTGTTAGACACCTTAGTTCTTGCAACAGTGTAAATGTCTCCTCATCATATACGATTACAGTTTGCTCCGTGGCCGGCCCACGTGGTTATAGGCCCGTATTTGTATACTGACATTTTCACAATAAAGGTTTTTAAAAGAAAACATGGTAGTAGTATTTACATTGGTAAAGTTTTTAATAATAGTCACTGTTTTCGAATCAGTAAAAGGCAAGTGAAATAAAGCAGTCCAATTACATGAAGGGTAAAAGGTATAATACGCAGGAACGCAGTAAAGATAAATGGTCAAGGGCTGTTGTGTTTTCTACTCCTGCAACATAAAGTGATCGATAAGAATCTGATATTCAGGCGTATCGGCGACTAAGACAGCAGGCCGAGCCTCTTTTGCTCAACGGCTCCGTCATGGGACGAAGAAACGCCCTTTTTCTCGAAAAAGGAATATATTTTACTTGCAGGACAGTTGTAAATTTTCCGGGAAAGTACATTAGCCTGGAACATTATAACATATATGTTTAAGAAAAAATAATGTTCGAAAGTAATAAAAAGTGTAATTTTTAGGTCATATGACCAAGCCTTTCATCATTAGAATAAGAAAAGTAAAATGAACCAATGAAAAGTTTTATTAACAAGTCACATGACCTGTTATGCTTACGTTACGCGCTGAGCGCCGCGCCCCGGATCGCTTCCGGGAAGCTGCGCTTCGCGCACCGGAGCACTTCCGGATGCGCTAACGCGGCGCGTCATATGACGCATTACGCGACAACGCAGGTCCAGAATATAGTCAAAATGTCTCCTCCAACCAGCGGTCGGAACACAACCCCTTTCAGCAGGCTAAATAGTTCTGTTAAATGACAACACAAGGGACAGGCAACAAGAACCATCAGTCAAAGAGGGGAGGGCAAGTTCTTCTCTACCGGGTCACGTTGGGGCGCTACCGGAACTGATCGAATTGGTAGTCTACAGTGTTTCTGGATGTTTCAGACTGAAGCTGGCGTCAGCATGAGAGCACCACCATCTCGTAGCTCAGTCATGGCCATTCCACGAGCAATCATGGCAGCCGCTCCCCACCAGAAGCCTGCGGGAGTCGGGGGCCCCCAAGACTTTTGTAGAATCTTCAAGGCTGAGGGGACGCTTTCGAGAATGGAGCCCAAGCCCTAGCAGACAAGCGTCCGAGTTCCAAGGTGTCGCAGGGTCATTTTAGTGGACCATGCCCAAATCTGAAGAGCCGGCCGCCATTTTGAGAGTCCTGTGGCAGCCGCCTATCGCTACACCGCAAGAGCGGGAGCAACTCAACTACATGGTGAGCGAGACGCTGTAGTCGCAAGAGCGGGCGGTAAACAGCTGAATAGCGGAAGAGGCACAGTGTAGCAAAAGCGGGCGGAATGGCAACTGAAACGGTAAAGGGGCGCCCCACTACAGCATGTTTTTAGGTCAAACGGATTGTGGGACAAGGTCAAGAATGGAAGAGTCACCAAAAGGCAAAAAGTTCCGCTTGACCCCGGGAGCCGGCCACCTATGTCGGGGGCGATCTCAGGCCACACCAGGGCAACACGACTTGGGGAGGGGGCCGGAGCCAAGCGCCCCCTCCGAGTCCGCGCCATCACACCGTCCCTCGGGGGCCTCCGTCAAGCGGTTCAGGGAGGCACCGCATCACATTGTTTTCAAATGCAGTCACGTCCTCAAACAGTCCCCACTTACATTGAGAATAGTGAAGCTGTAGCAGGTGCAAATAAGCTTCAGACAGTCTAACAAGCACTCCTCAAAACTTTGAACTATCAGAATGCATGAGTTTCATGCTCGATCGATTGAGCTAGCCGGATCGGGCAACAAAAAGTATGAAATAGTTATGTAAATAGTTATTTAATAAAATGTTTTACCCTGTTACTTTGCTGGTGTGTTGTATATATTTGTAATATTTGCATAGAGTTTATCGTTATTTTGGGCGGGGTGGGTGGCGGAGCCGAGCTGTCTTGCAGCCATCATGGTGTGGAGCTCAGTTCATCTCACTAGTTTCGTATTTCTCATGAGGGGTTGTTCCTAATGTTTCTATTTTAGCGAGGTCAAAAAGAGATCCCATTAGTGGCCTACTGATTTTGCTCGATTCCTTTTGTTTTTTTACACGATTTTTCACTATCTGCAAAGACTAAACAGAGTATTGCGACTCTGTGCTTGTTTGTAAATAGAGAATGAACCAAAGAGAACCAATTCTAAAACAGTAAATGCTTGGATAACAATCAATCAAATGGAGAGAGAAGCAGGCACGATGGATTACAACGGGGGCAAAGGCCTGCGTTAACTACCCTTCACTATCTGCAAAGAGAGAGTACTCCTAATAGAAATGAGGGGGGGGGCAGCATTCAAAGCAGATCAGTGTGCATAAACACGAAAATGTTTTTACTTACCACGTACTTGACATTCGACAGCTTATGATATTTGCTATTAAAAAACCATTGAAATTCACTCAAAAAACCATAGGTTAGAGACCATATATAGTTAGGAATTAGCATTTACAAAACCTTGAAAATTCACTGAAAAAACCATAGGTTATAGACCATATATAGTTAGGAATTAGCATTTAAAAAACCTTTTTTTACTCACACAAAACCATTGAAATTCCATATATAGTTAGTAGTACTAACTATATATCGCGCACCCGCAATCCACTGCTGATCATGTCACATATTACATCATTCATGACATGGTCAGTGACATCACTGATAACATCACTGATGACATCTCAAATGACATCACTGATGACATCACTGCTGACATCTCAAATGACATCACTGATGACATCACTGATGACATCTCAAATGACATCACTGATGACATCACTGATGACATCTCATTTGACATTACTGATCACATCACTGATGACATCATTCATGTGATAATACGATGAACCTCTTCAGACTCTAATATAACCTTAGATACACTCAGTGTAAACAGACACTCACAGACTGTCACTCATCCATGGAGTTACTTACACACCTAGTCAGTCATGCAAAGAATCAATCACACCTCCATTTCCTCAACTATACAGTTATACACACCTTACTTATTCATACATATACTAACACATATTTACTCTCTTTTACAATCCCTGATACAAGTTCACAATGATCCATACAGCCACTCACACATTCACTGGCTCTTATGCACAGTTATTTATATATGCCAACTCTCACATGTACTGTGTTTTACATATGTACTTACTTTGACATGTAGCGCTGAGATATCCATTCACTCACCAATGCACTCATGCACACAGTCAACCACCCATACAGCTGTTTCCACATGCACTTTTGAACCCATACATCTAGTGAATCAACTGCTCACACATCTATGCACAGAGTCATACACCTCCCAGCCACCCACACACACACTCAGTCTCCCATACAAATACTTGAGCAACCAATCAATAACCCATATACTTACTCATATAGCTACTGATCAACACATGCAGCAGTTTACAGAACAACAAACATAATGATGCACAAATTAAGACAGTTCAGTCACTAACCCATGCACTCAGTGAGACACATTTAACCACTCACTCATACAGTCAGTCATGCACCTACTAAATCCTTCATCCAGACACTTCTACATCCACTCATTCTTCAATATGTAAGACATATTTTAACTTTACAGAAATACACAGTCACTGGATGTTGTCATCAGTGATGTCATTTGAGATGTCATCAGTGATGTCATCAGTGATGTCATTTGAGATGTCATCAGTGATGTCATCAGTGATGTCACTGACCATGTCATGAATGATATAATATGTGACATGATCAGGAGTGGATTGCGGGTGCGCGATATATAGTTAGTACTACTAACTATATATGGAATTTCAATGGTTTTGTGTGAGTAAAAAAAGGTTTTTTAAATGCTAATTCCTAACTATATATGGTCTATAACCTATGGTTTTTTCAGTGAATATATATATATATATATATATATATATATATATATATATATATATATATGTATATGTATATAGGGCTCATGGAGGGAAGCCACACAGCCCCCTCCCTAAACCTTTAAAAGGCCCTGGGGACCCCATCCCACAGGGATACTACTTCTCTAAAAGCGGAGGGGGCTGCACAGCCTCCCTCCAAAAGTCTTTTCCAGCCCCGGTGACCCCTTCCTCTGAGATCCGCTTTATTTAAGGTGGCTGCCAGGGTCCCCACCCTGGGCACCTACCATCCATAATGTTGGGGGCCACAGGGGGAACCTCAATGCCTCCGCAGCTCCAGCCAGCTCCCTACATGCAGTAGGAGCCAGCACTGCTCCCACTCGCAAAGAACAAATACTTTCACCATGTTGGACCAATCTGTTGATCTAAACAGATCAAAAGTCTGCTCCGAGATAGTGGAAGCATTTTCAAAGCTCCTGCCCGCTGGGTGCAGACTTTATGTTTGGTGCCCCGTGGTGGGAAATGTAAAAATGCTATTGCCAGGTGAGAACAAATACAGATTTCCCTGCCTGCGTGGGTGTGAACAGGGAACGGCTATGTCCCGGGGGTAAGCTCTCCATGACATAGCTACTGATCTGGCCACAGGGATGGGGTCCCCGGGACCATTAATGCAAAGGCAGGAGGACCATGTGGCCTCTCCCTTCTCAAAAGGTAATTGGCCTAAAAAAAATCCTAATTTTAAGACTTTAGGTATTCACAGAAGGCATTTAGGAGTCTTAAAGTTAGGAGTCCTAACTTTACTACTACTAAACTGAGAAAAATCCTAATTTTAAGACTTTCGGTATTCACAGAAGGCATTTAGGAGTCTTAAAGTTAGGAGTCCTAACTTCTGTGAATACCGAAATGAGTAATTGCCTTCTGTGAATACCAAAATGGTAGTAAGTTTAGGATTTTGTCTTAAGTTAGTTCTGCGAATCGGGCCCATTGAGTGGTCAAGAATGCATGACTGCCAAGTGAGTGAGAGTGGTTGAGTGACAATGACTAAGAATGGGTAAGCAGGGAGTGTTACAGAGTGAGTGAAACTGAATGAGTTAGAATAGGTGAGAGTGAATCAAAATGAGTGAGTCAGAGTAAGAGTAAATGCTAGTGAGAGTGAGTGAGAATATATAAGCGAGTAAGAGTAAGAATTAGTCAGTGAGTACATATGAGCACAAATAAATAAAACTGAGTTCAAGAGAGTAAGACTGAATGAGCACGAGTGAGGGTGAATGAATGAGAGTGAGTATGAGTAAGAATGTGTATGACTGAGTGAATGAAAGTGAGAGCGAGTGAGAATGTGGTTAAGTGATGTTAGGCTTGAGAGTCTGCTCTAGGCCCTGGTATACTGAAGGTAACTACCGGTTTATAGAGGCACAAATAGCAAAATACTGGTGTTTAATAAGGGAGGCAATTCTTTGCTCAAGTAGGCCACCACAAGCATTTCCTAAGTGTGCCCCATATGCTATCTTTTGGGGACACTCATAGCAAAATGCTGGTACACATTGGTGATAATTCTTGTCATAAGAGAGGATAGTTACGACATTTGAGAGGGGTTATACATGAAGAAATGTTGCCCATAACATACTAGAAGTATTTTTAACGGTCAAGCATGGTAAATGGATGGCATTATTGGCATAATTCTAGAATTGGCATATTGTATGTATTTTTTGGCATACGGGGGACCAATGGCATATGAGGGATTCTCCTGACAAAATGCTGAGTCTGGTACAATTGGAGGTAATTTTGTACATTTGCGGGCACCAGATTCACATGTAGAAAAATGGGATCAACTCCTGGGAAGCATCAGATTTTGTTGGCTTACAACATAATGAAATTACTTGAATTCTAAATGAGTGGCCATTCAGGCCCTACAGCTTTTTCACAAATATACGTGAACATTGTGCTTTAAAATGCGCTATGACCATCTTTGTACATGCTTTGCAGGGAGAATCCCCCCACCACACCCGTCTAGAAGGGATTCAGCTGACTTGCTTCACTGATTTGCTACATTTCTGGTAAAGTATTATGCCACATCACCTTCAAATATCATGTCAGCAACCTAATACAGGGTGTATCTCAAATGAACATGTATCTGGTTTGTGTTTATATGTTAATCATGCAGTTACTATGGCACTTCAGCATAGTTGTTTATTGCAATGCCACAGGGTTAAGTTCATGAGACATCACTTCCTAGGAACAGTCTGGGTAATAGGCCTTATGATATCACTTCCAGGGATTTCCTTACGGTCATAAGGTGTGTGATTTCTCTTTCACTAACCCTGGCATTTTGGTGAATTCACATCCATGTATGGAACTTGCTAAATTTACAATATGCTCTCTTGCCGAGATAACATCTTAACCTACATTTTTTTGTTATGCAATCTTTCATGACCACATGGGTGCCAATGTCTTGCATTTACAACACAACTGAAACAGATATTTCCGTATTTAAAGAAGCAACATAACTGTTCTAGCAATATAAGATACATTCAATTTGGTATAAACAGAATGAATGTCAGCAAGAAAAACACAATGTGCCCTAAAATCCAGCAAAAATGATTATGTGAATTACTATATACGGCAGTCAGCTACTGTTTAGAGCAATTAGCTTCAGTGAACTTGAGTGATGCACAATTGTAATGTTGTGTGCAATTTTAAGATTGACCGAATAATAAGCCATAAAGTAAAATAGGCCTAGTCAAACCAGCACGCAGCCTTTCATATTCATGTTTGCATTGCGAGACTAAATAACCATGGACTCTGTAGGCCCAACAATACGTGAACTGCTAATGTGTTCAACTACAATGTACGAATCTCCATTTTCTGCACGAGGTTCGCTTCCTCCCAAGACGAAGGTTCTTGGTGGGGACACGCTTTTCATTTCACATCTAAATCTGTTTAATGCATTTTCTGTGTTCTGCCTTTGGGTAAGTGGTTGTATCTGGCAAGACACGCACATCACACATGGAGCAAACCATTTCGAACGACACAGCAAACATCCCAACACGGTATTAAAACTGTCGCAGTGCCCACATATTACCGGACAACACATTTCTGAAATATATTAAAAATTCATTTTAGGCTACCCTATTTCATTTTATGAACAATATCAATTATATTAGAATGACAATATGAAAGAATTTAAAAACAAAATGAAGTGATATGGCGGTAGAATGATATGTCATTAACTATATAATCTATAGTGAAAAACAAAAGATATTAAGAGCTGGGCGCCTATTATGTATTTATGTGACAGATGGTGCAATGCTTGTATTTCCGTTTTCTCCTGAGCCTGTTGTATTGTAAGTCAACAAAAATGAAGAAAAAACTGTAGTGACCTTATTATTTCATTTAAAATAATAGCAAATACCATAAAAAATTACATTTTGTACTACTTTTTAGAAGTAACAAAACTGGCAATCACGGGTGTGGGTAAACTACGGTTTTTGTCAGTGTTTTGACATGCGGCAGAATAGCATGCCAGAGAAATTAAGAAAGCCGTAGGGTGAGACCTCGAGAACAGTGGATCAGACCCTTCTACTGTCCCATCCGGCTGGAGGAAATGCTTCTCTGGTCGGTGCCCCAGAGACCCCTTAAAAGCACTGAAAATATACAGTCGGACTATTGAAAGATAATCACACCCACGCGGAACCTCCTCCAGTGACTCCCACCACACGGACACATACGAATGCAAGGCCAGTTGCTTAGTCTGAGTCAGTACACCCTACAACCCTGCTTTACCTGGCACCCAACAACAGGAACTCCATCAGGTCGCACACAAAGAACATCACCAGACCTGAATTAAAGTAAGAAGGAGCAACCATGTAACTAATTCTTCTTGTGCTACACAGTCACGGTATATATATATATATAACTCCACTCTGTTTGAAATCCAGCAGGCCGTTCCGTTCCCCATTTCCAGAAGGGGCTCAAGACTCACTCACCTCTCAAAGTAACACCTCAATGAGCTATACATTCACCCTTGCACGACTCTCCTAGGGATGAAAAATTGCATCTTCCCAGTATCAGGGCTAGTATCTTAAAGCTCCTCTCCTACCACCCCTAAACTCCCATGCCACCCTCTGCCATACTCTGTTACCAAAATATATAATCCCTGTTCGCCTCTCCCAGCTGAGCTATGGAGCTCCTATCTCTCGGTTCTACTTTTTCTCTTCTGTCTCGCTTTCATCTTGAAATGTTCCGCACACCACACTGCAGCCCATATTGCATCCCTTCATTGCAGAGATCGATTGCTTTGTAGCTAATATGTGCCATATAAATAAGAGGCATAGATGCATACTTGTCAGCTGTAATTTAAAACTGTTTAGTGGGCACAGCCGAAAAAATAACCTGTCATGAGGTAGGGAAAAATTTTAAATTTCCTTTTTTTGTGGAGAATCCATAACCCACTTCACCCACACTTTCCAGCACTAACTACACAACTTATCACTTTTTAACTGAAAGTGCAGTTAGGTTGAGTAAAGCAAACATGCAGAATTCCCAACATTTGTGAGTGCTCACTGCATTTGCTGTGTGGTGACCCGTCACTCTCAATGTCCTGTCTTTGGGAGTCACAACACTGGGAAATCTAACTGGTGTATCTTCTAGATTAGTAAGGGAATCAGCGGCCAAAAGAATGTGCCTTCAATAACATCCTTGGACACCTAAGTTTCCCTGAAGTGTGCAAATGGTCCTTAGAAACGAACATAGAAATCAAGCATTGGTTCAGTATCTGGACTTGTGGTGGCATATGTAGCTGCTGAAAATGGACAAAAAAGCCATCTTGGAAATTGGAATTGATTGGTCTCGAGTGATGTTGTTTTCTTACTGTCCATGCACCAGGTTTTGGAGGTACTAAATCTCCAGTGGTAATCTGATAAACCTCACAATATTGGAAAAGATCTGGAGAAAAATGGAAAATACGGACAGTTGGAAAACTCTCCAGGAAGAGTGACCTCAAGCTTTCTTTTTTTCCTTTCTTTGCCCATCAGTTGTGAGTTTCCTATAAATGTGACAATCGGCTGTACAATTCCACAAAGAATTATGGATGGCATATTATTGTACACATGAAAAGCAAGGCTAATTTTCTTCAAATATTCAAGCGTGATTGTGTCTCATTTTGCTCTCTTGCATATTGTAGAAATCGGTTGCCAGTTGGAATGTGAAGGTACCTTGTTGAAATTCTGAAATGCATACTCAAATATTACAATAAAGTTAGTGGTACCCTCCTACTACTTTCAATCAAATTCTGCTCTTGAATATTATGTAAAAGTCCCTGTTACAGTATGAAAGAGAAGCAGACAACTGTTTATTACCATCTTGGGTTACAATAGTGCAGTCAGTGCAGTGTTCCCTAGTCCAACATCAAGACAGTACAGCCCAATACTGCTGCAGATCGACAGATAATATTTTAATAATGTGTACACACAGATTGTTAGAGAACTTTCTCCTGCTCAAGTGAAAACGAAAAGTAATATGCAACTTAGACAGGAAGCAAGTCTAGCCCGCATGTGTACACAGTATAACTTTCACATAGAAAAATAAAGACTTGTCGGCCTTTATTTGATTGATATGTGTAAAAGCTGGAGATGCAATGTGATTAGAAGGTATACATATTTTACAGCTAGCATAAAATCATTAAGTATTTTGCAGCAAAGTCAAGAAAGAGAAGAATTCCGGGTCATAGGGCATGAAGACATTCAGTGGCGTCACTAGGTTTGGTGTCACCCAGTGCGGGTAACTCATGGTGTCACCCCCAACTCGTCCATGATCGGATTACAAGTTATAATTTTCACTTAATTCATAAAATACATTCAGAATGCCCCTTTATTTTGGCTTACATCATGCACGGACAAGCCCATAATGAGATATTTGCAAAGCTCCCATAATGCATATGTATTATGACACACCACATGCAGGAAAAGAACACCACTGAGCAATCAACAGAGTTAATGTTATGCACATCAGGATCTGTCGTACACACTGCATAGTTTAGTACTTACACAGCAACATTATTCACAAAGCGCTGGGTGTTTCAGATTCCAATGCACGCACCTTTGCAGGGTTATCGTATTGCACCTCAACGCTGATACGTCATGCCCTAATATCCCACCCCTGTGACATCAAGAGAGCCAAAAAAAAAAGTCACAACTGGGATACTGAGGTGGTTCTCGCAATGAACCTCTATCCTGATTCGCATCATGAATGAGCATGCCGGAAGTGGGGCTCTACACACACCGCTCAGACACGTGCATTTTCACATATGCATCTTTTCTTTACGTTGTTAGTTATCCAAAGAGTTCTTACAAAGTCACCCATAGCTTGCAGTATGGATGCCTGCTTTCTACGGACACATCTGCAGAGCCCTCATTCGTAGTGCACTTTCCTCTCGCTGCTCTGAGAGTGACAAGGGTCTTAAAGTGCCTCAGTCCGGTTCGCAGCTCGCCTCTGTTCGAGGCTGCTCTGTGTGCTGCACTCTCTGTGCGCTGAGGCATTAACATTACCTACCAATTACACCAACGTCGTAGCCTAATTATTGACAATAATCTTGGCCGCTGGCCGGGTAAAAGGTTCGACAGAGTACAGACAATAATATTATTTTGTATTTTGGTGTCACGTGACACCAAAATGCAAAATAATATTACTGTGACTGTCTGTCGAACCTTTTACCCGGCCACCGGCCAATATTATTGTCGACACGGACCACGGGGTGTCATCCCATGGGATGGTGTCACCCGGTGCGGTCCGCACCCCCAGCACCCCCCTAGTGACGCCACTGAAGACATTGTGTGTGATACCTAAAAAAATATGTAAACGTTGCCCTGTAATTTTCATACAAAGTGAATTTTTACATTTTTGGCTAATCACAGATGAGTCCAGAAACACTCACAGGAATCTCTGAGAGTCACAATTTTCCAGGAGCAGTTCAGGGATTCCTTTATGAACTCCAGGCTCCTCCCATTCATAGACAGTGTCACATATGCAAAAGCAGTAGGTGTACAGTTACTTATATGTTAATACTTCATAACAGTGCAAATGCCTGTAAAATCTGATTATCAACCTGTAAATTATGTTTCTTCTACAGCTGCAAATGTGTTTAGGGGTGTTCCCTGTCCCGATTCGCTCCCTGCACTGTCGTGCCCACCACCAGAGGGGTGCATAGTGTCACTTTCCTGTATTCTAATAAGCTTCCAGATACTCCTCTGCATGTCCTGACTTCCATCCATTTGGTCACTATTTGGGAATTACCATCCATTCGCAATCCATGCAGAGTTTTGTGAAAGCCAGCCTGCTAATGTTTGACACTCTGTTACCTAAAATTCCCTGCTCACTTCTTCATCTCCACCACTGCAGGCCAAGGATGGGTGGAGAAATTCAGCTCACCTGTGGCTGGCCGCTGCTAGCCTGCTCACACCTGGTGCATGTGATTACTGTGAGCTCTTTTAAGCCCCAGTTCTCTTCAGGCCAAGGTTGGTCATTATAGCTCTGAACCGGTGAGTCTGATCCTTGATCCCAGTGTTTCCTGGGCTTTTGATATCCTTGTTTCCAGTGTTTTCTGAGCTTTTGATATCTTTGTTTACAGTGTTTCCCTGAGCTTTAGTTATTCCTTGTTCCTGAGCTGCTGCAGTTTTCCTTGTTCCTGAATTAGCACTGCCTGCAGTGCTACCTTGACTCCTGAGCCTCAGCATCCTTGTTCCTGAGCTGCAGCACTTTCCCTTGGTTCTAAACTAGCACTGCCTGCAGTGCTACCTTGACTCTTGAGCTTTTGCTCAATTCTAGTTCCTGCTCCAGCAATGCCTTCAGTGCTACTTTGTTTTCTTGATTGGTGAACCAGCATTATTCTTGCATACCCTTGTAGCCTCCCCTTCTGTATATCATTTTCCAGTCCCTGCTTTTATTCCCATTTTCTTTGTTTGAGTGCCTAGTTTGCTATCTTTCTATTCCTGCTGTCTTGCTTCTGCTACCTTGTATGTTTGTTACTTGCTTTCCGCCAAGTGTGGCCTGTGATTTCTTCCTTTCCTGTTAAGCACTCCTCCTTGCTAGCTCCTTGTCTATTGTGCTTGTATTTAGTTCTACCCCCTTGCTGTTACTGCCTTGCGTGTTCCTGTTTGATCACCAGGATCTGTGGGCACAGCTGACAACCTAAGTGGGGTTTCTTGTTCACTGTGAGTATTGTCTTTGAGTTACATCTATAACATTACCATAGGTATCAGCTCCGCAGACCCTGCCTCTGCATGCATATCCTATATGTGGGTATTTGCGTTCAGTCTCTGTAACAGCAATTATGGGTGAGGAACTTACTGAGCTTCAGTCTTACCGAGTGGAGCTCCCGAATGCTTAACCCACATTCCCTTTATTGTTAATGTGGTTTTGTGTGTGTATATATATGTATATATGTCTGCACGTCCATCCTGGGTGTAGTTATTCTGTATGCTAAATTGCCTCTTAAGTGCCCATCCTTTGAGTCTTAGTCATCCTGTTCACTTGTTCAGGTTTCCCCTTTGGATCACATTTCTCCTCCAATATCCTGTGTGATTCTGGGCAGCGCTGTACTACTATTTCTGTGTACATTTTCTACTCAGTTCCCAGTCCTTGCCCAAGTCCCTGACTGTGTTACCGACACAGTCCTGGACAGTCCCTGCCATTCCAATACTGATAGGAAAAAATATATCTTACTTTATCCCGAGGGGGAAAGGGCCTTGCAAACATTTCTGAATATCCATAAAATCAGGTCTGGGCGTATTTATGAACTTTACAAGGCATTTCTTTCCTCAAATATTCACACATGAACCTGTGAGAGATTTGCACACACACAATATTCCATTATAGTGGTGTGCAATTATATATGAGCTAACCACATTGCAAGAATAAATCCACATTTTTATGAATGCAAAACACAAATTTACTCTCCTAAACTAAGCCATTCATGTAACTGATTTTAACATGATTGCACAATGGATTTGGAATTTGTTGTTGTCCAAAATGTTTTTTTTCACTTGAACAGGAGAGTGTGAATTGTTTGTTCTTGATTGTCTCGCGTTCCATGGATACCGCTGGTACCCTCTCTTGCTATATATACCACGTTTTAAAGGGGCTATATGATGTAGCATTTTACATTGTGTGCAGCGACCACAAGATTAGTGAAATAACTCCCTGTCCAGTCCCAAAAGTCCCTCCCTCCGGCTGCACAAATAATGAATAAAATCATATATCTTTAATATTGACTGGATTGTTAGCGGGTATTGAAATGACATTGCTAAAGACTCTATATGTATGTCATGAAAATATTTTTGTTTTAAACGAACTATTCAGAAACCTCAATAAAAATATTGAAATTTAAAAAATAATAAAAAAATTAATACACAGCTAGGATTTTGTGGCAGTTTTTAAATTGTGAGGCAATAACGAAGATTAACCATCACAGTAAATTTCGCAATTGCAGCACCAAAATTAGCATCGCGCATAAGTGGAAGAGGTGAGTCAACGCATGCATTTTAAGCCTGACTCCACTTCCCATGAAAGTAAGCACCTTGCTTAAGCGGGCACTCCTGGGGCATCTTTCCAGCTCCTGCTTCCCCAAGGAATATTTATTGATTAGCAGATTGATAGTTCACGAACCAGGCCCAGAGAAGGGATGTTGGACACACTTTTCATGAGAGCATATACATTCAAAATACATGTAGACAACGTGACAGATTCACTGTGCATAACTCAGTTGCAGAAGCGACAATGATGAATAATGGGAAAGGCTAAGTTAGTGCTTGTTCATGAAATGCTTGTTAAAAACAAACATTGGAATAGCCAGAAAGATTCAGTAGTAAAAGGCTGTTATTGACGCAGGCAGTGATTAATTACACTGTCTCTAGCTACTGTCACAATAGCGACCAGTGCACCATGACGCATAGCACACTGGCGAATAGAAGGGAAAAATAATAAAGAAAAGAGGTGGAAAGTTTGGGAGAGAAGGAATTGGAGAAAGAGATGAGCACGAAAACTGAGTAAAAAGGAGAGAGACTAATGAGAAAGAAGGATGAAGAAGAATGTGTCAAGAGGCGGTATGCAGAGGAAAAGCATAGAGAGGATAAGGAGGTGGTTGGGGATTGCAGAGAGCATGACAAACTGGAAATAGGGAAGAGGAGAAATGTACAATGTATATATAAACCAGCAATGAAAATGCAATAGGGCTCGCCTTTGATGAAGTCAAAGCCATTTGCTTTGCTAATGGTATTTTATAGCTAAGCAAATGGTTTTAACTTAATAAAAGGTGAGACCTATTGCATTTTTAATGCTTGTTTCTAAATACGTTGAAGTCGGTTACTGAACAACAAAGACTTGGCTCACTAAAATCTGCAACACAAACATTCAGACTTTCCTGACACTTCCGGTTGCTCGAATCGATCGCACTAACGTAACAGGTTAGCACTCTCATTCACAGTTTGCGCTATACCCATGCAAAATATTCTTAAATTATGTGGTTCCTCTGTAGTATATCTCCATGTAAACAAAAGGGAAAGGGGGGTGCTTAAAAGGTGGTAATATATGTAGCATTGCCACAGCAGGGGTGTAGTCATCAATAGCGAAGCAGCTCCAGGGCCTAGAAGAGTTAGGGGGCCATTGAACTAGTGTCATGACTGTATTTTACTACCCAACGAACAGACAGAGCCTTGTTTGCTCGCCAGCACGGTGGCCCATGGCTCTCTTGCTGCGCCACAGGGTTAAAGAACACTGAGGCACTGGGTTTGCCTGGGGGTTTAGACAAGTAGATAAGCTGCTATCCGACAACCAGTTTGCCTGATATTTTTTATAAGTTATAACTTTTGTATGGGGAAAAAGAAAAGAGGAAGAATAGGGAAGAAACAGAGTGGGGTCAACGAAAGAAGAAGATATAAAGAGCGACGGACGTTTATAGAGATAGAGTGAGCTATGAAAAGAAGGAGAGATGATAGGTTAGGAAAGATTAAATGGGGCGAATACAAAAGTTGGAAGACTGAAGATGGTAACTAAAATGGAATGGCAATGAGAGAATGAGAGAAAACAGATTTGGGATTGTACATGCCTAGAGGAACATGTCCTGCCACTAGAAGGCATTATCCCATGAGTGGGCTGCTGACATTTTCAAGTCCAATATTTTTTATGAGTCATCTGTGGATTCTTTTCCAGTGTTCAGTAGCTCATAGGCGTGAAAGATATAAGCATCAGTGGAACTGCAACAGAGCCTTCAGTAGGGAAGTGACAAGAGACAGCAAGTATCACCTCTTGTCTGGGCATCTGGCTCGACAGCTTCCTTGGCTTCAAACACCAAGCCTCTAAGTTGTCGTTCACTTGCTTTTGTCGAATGAGAATGCTGAGAAAGATTCTCCCCCTTCTCCCTTTCCAGGCCAGAAGGATTGTGGTCCAGGCTCTCATACTATCACGCCTCGACTACGGAAATGCTCTGTACCTGGGTGCCCCCAGTCTACGACCAAGAGGCTACAAGTCATTCAGAACTGTGCGGCTCGACTTTTGCTCCAGATTCCCCGTAGACAATCTGCGAAACCCGCCTTGAGTCACCTCCACTGGCTTCCTATTTGTTCCAGGATACAGTTCAAGGCCATGTGCATATCCCACAAAGTCATTTGGAAATCAGGCCCAAGGCATTATTCAGTCCCTTATCACCCCCCTATCCACCCCCGAGGAGTCTACGCTCCACCTCAGCGTTCCGGGCAACACCCGTGAAAGTTCTCAGATCCAGGTGGGGTGGACGTTCTTTTTCCTTGAACGCCTCCAACCTCTGGAACTCCCTTCCCCTCACCCTTCGAGAAGAATCCAATCTGCTAGCATTCCGCAAACATCTCAAAACTTATCTTTTCACTATTCCACACTAGCACCACCTGCACCTCTGTCTCTCCGCTCCGCAAGCGCTAGGAGGCCTCCTGGTAGCTAGCGCTATACAAATCCAAATTCATTCATTCATTCTTGTACCACCTGCTCCCTCACTTTAATGAATGTCTCTAAAGTTACATTAAGGGAGAATGAGCCGCCAAGGGCTCATTAGTCCTATAGCATGTTTCGGACTGTTATTGAGACATTTGGATATCATTAGAGGGGGCAGGTGAAATGGAAGGGGGGAAGTAGTACATGGCAGAAAGAGCAAGAACACACATGCAATCCTATGAAGGGCTTAAAGTAAAAGAAAATAGCAGTTCTCTGAATGCAAACAGCATCAGCACTGGCAGGATACAAGTCAACTACTCAGAAGACGGTAAAGCCGAAATTCTCCTGGGTGGACAAACGCATTTCTTCTTAAAGGTGGGATGCTGAAGTGATCTGCCATATGACAGTGGGGAATAAGTTCTACTTAGCAAATTTGGACTTTCCAAGGCAGAGCATATTCCCCACCTAAAACTATTAACTTGTAGGCTAGATGAGATGCGGTGTATTGTCTAATAAAGCAGTTAAGTAGGTTTGAAAATGCATCTAGGTTCTGCAGAGAAGCAGTTCAAGGATTTCAGAACCAGAGTTATGTGTTTATTCTAGCTCCAGTGTTCAATCTGTCTTCCTGCTGCGTGGAGTAAACCTTTTCTAGGACTCAGGTTGACTTTTGACTGTAAGAAGAGAACTACCATAGTCCTATAGAAACACGTTGTTAAGAAGGTGCAGATGGTAAGACACAAGTTTAAGTATGTTCTTAATGTGAAGGTCCAGTTTGAATTCGAAATGTGTTTGAATTCGGTATAAACCAAAAAATCGTATTCTACAGAAGCTTCTGAAATCGCTGGGACATAAAAATAGATCTGGGAGAGCATGGGGAAGTCTCTAGTCTACTTGGTGATTAGAAAAGCAACCTCTAAAAAACATGCTTTCTGCTGATAGTGATCAGAATGTCAATTCCAAGGCAGAGTGAAACCTGTGCAGAGGATCTCTGAATACTGCCTCTGTTGTCTGAGCAACCACATGGCTGTAGATGGCCCATCATCTCCCGTGCCGGTAAATACCTGTAACTGCACCTTTGAAGATCATTTATCCAATGTCGTCGTTCGTGTCAAAATCCCGGACTTCCAACAATGCTCTTTAGCCCATATAAAAGATAATTACAATCATAAATCCAATGGGATTCGTGGAGAAATAAGAAATCTATCTTGGTAGGCACTTAAGAAAGATGGCCCATTACCAGATAGCAGCCAAAGCTTGGTTGCATGACTGTTAGCGCACTCCGACAGGAAAATGTGTTTTGAGGTTCTTTATGATGTGCTGGAAATAAATTCTACAGCCGTATCTTATAAATTGATATTAGGCTTGTCAAGCAGCTATAGATGTCAGCGGGCGGCATACAAAAAGTAATGAGAATGTGGAGAGATGAGCTGAAATGAGGTTGCGGGCTACTTGCTGGAGTGTTGCAGAGGCTTAATGGAAAATGATTCCTTGGAGCAACTTACATATCATACGGAAGTCCAGCAGAACAGCCAGGTCTAGGAAATGATGTGCATGCGCATCTGGCACAGCAGCAATATATCAAGATATTGCAATCCGCAGCATGTCATCACAACAGATGTGCTTTTTCAAAAAGGCTGAAACCGCGTTGAGCGGTTCATGGGTCAAACGTACTGTAGGGTATCCAAGCTTCCAATCAAATTAAGGACAGTCACAATGTGATACATGCCATTGACTAGGCAGACAACTCTCTGAAGCCTGAAGTCCTGCCTTTCTTGGGTGGGTCATACGACTATAAGGAACTGGAACATGGTGACACTACGACTTAGGAAGTCGGAAAACTTTACCAGCTCACATATTATTCAACTTTGACTTTGCAAGCACAGTTTAAGCTTCGTCAATGTAGCCAGCACTCAAGCTAGATCTATTCTTAATTAATGCTAAAGGTATAGAAGAATAAACAGACAGTATAAATATGGCTTGTACTAACTTGCTATTTAATATATTTAATTGCAATTGGACAGAGAAAAAGAATAAAGTGCTTTGAGATGTAAATTGATTTTGATTATATGAAGAAATATTATTTGTATTTCGTTTTCTCGCTGTATTCCACAGGTTCGAATTCCAGTCAACCATTTGCAAATGGCTTCTACTAAATCCAATTGTAGCATATCTATTTTTGGGTATAGCACTAGATGTATTCAACAGAAAAAACAAGGGACATTCTAGTGCTTTAAGAAACCAATTAGAATAAATACAAATCTGGGGTCATATTGTGGATACAGCACAACGACCCACAATGCACCGTGGCACAAACTTAAGTCTGTGTGCCTGACGCAGAGTGGGAAAGCACACCATGTGACAGCAATGCTCTGGCCTCAGTGCAGGCGCGAACCTGTTTGAGCCCAACAGTATGCTTTTCAGTGAGAAGGCAACAGCACACCACTCATTTGACAGTGGCACTGAGAACCCCCACAGAAGTGTGTAGTGAGTAATTGCACTCAGTAGCTGGGGGATGTATGGTGGGCATATGAGATTAAAATTCCCTTGTTTTCAGGGGCAGCCTCGGTGGTCACACAGACTGTGTACCTTCTAAATGTAGCTCACAGTCAGTGCATTCTTAGACAGCTCCTTTACCTCTGCACCCACATCTATAATACAGCAGAGGCACGGAGGTAAAATGTTTCTGTATTTGTATTGGGCCACAGCACTATGAAAATGAGGGGATGCCTCCTTGAGATTGCACCCATGCTACATGTTGCACCTGAATGATCTGATACCAAAGTGCTCTGGGATACCGAAAGCAGTCACACATGCCTTACGGACTGCCAATGTTGTTACTTTAAAAATGTAGCTGAAATAACATGGGCAGAAGTCATACATATGCTATGATAGTCACAGTTTTCTTTTTTGTATTTCCTAGCACCCTGACACATTCTACTGAATGTAATACATTACCTATGTAAGAACATGTATTATTTGAGGTGGACAACTTCCCATCTCAAGGAATAATAGCATCGTTGACAGGGTCAAACCATAAAGTCAGTGAATAAACCTGAGCTCAATCCAATGGTAGCTATGGCACAGAGCAGACAGTCTCAACTAAGAGCAACGTGTAAAGTATTTATGCAGAATTGAAACATAGTCAAAACACCAAGTAATAGAAATGCAAAACCAAATTAGAATAATAAAGTAAAATGTAGTAAATAAAGAAACAAAATGAGAAAAATACAATAAGGGGAACTGGAGATATGCATTTTTTAAGTTTTAAGTAAAAATAGCACTAGAAAGCACCAATGATAGTCTGTGGGAGCAGTAATCTAGGACCTAGGTACAATTCCAGGCAGACTGCGATGAAGCCCATGTTAGATACACTGCATTGATTGGTCAAGTGGAAAAGTTCAAAAAGAAATTCTAAGCCCCTCTTCAGAATGGACTTTGAAACTTTTTGAGAAGAAAAATCCTCCTCATGAGGGGCTCCAACTGACATTTTAGCCTCTTCCATGGAACCAAAAGTTGGATACCCAAAGCAGGTTGGTCCAACTGGAGCTCTAGAGCTTTGGAGATTTTTCCCTGAACATTTTGTAAGTCCCAGTGCAAAAAAGGGATTTAGTCATTTTTTGGAGGTACAGAGAGCTCTAAGCTGAAAGTTAATCCAAAGCTGTGGAACTGCTGATTGGATACCTTTCCCGGTGGGTATTGCTTAAGTTATGGGGCTGTGGAGGAAAGGTTTTTAAAAATGGCCAAACTATCTTCTGGTGCCCGAGCAACCACAGAAGTATGCTTCTAAGGCTCCCAGGGCCTCAGGGTGTCAGGCAGAGGCCAACAGCAAAGTTCAGCCTAGGTTTATTTGCTACTGGTCAGTTGGGTATTTCAGGTATAAAGTCTCCTGCAGCTTGTTGTGTCCCTGTACCTACACTGGAGTTGGCCAATTGACCCCTAGAATCCACTTCTTTGCCCTAGGTACAGGAGGTAGCCCTTCCAATACGTCAGGGCTCCTCTCGGGTCACAGATAGCAGGTCCAGTCCTCTTCTGATCTTCTACAGGTTGAATAACTGTTCTAAGGTAGGTGGCTTGGAGTGCCACATTTATGCCTGGTACTCGCTAGTGGGTAGGTGTAACTCCTGAGCACTCTCTAGCCAATGGGCCCAATGTTCCCAGGGGCAACCCTACTCACTTTTTCAGCAGGTCCTGTTTCTGCTACTGCAGTCTTACAGTGCCCCTCACTCTCAACATCCAAGATGAGGACACCCTTCTCTCCTTTTGTAGAGCCTGTGTGCCCACCCAGAAGTAAGGACAGAGTAATAAGCAGTTTCCTCCTCTGTGGTCAACCAAGACCGGTACAGGAAGTAAGTGTCCTCGCATTGGATTTGGTGCCACCCTGACTAGGGTGACAAAGGCTGAAACATTCCAGGTGTAACCTAGGATGTACTTTTGCCAGAGCAGGCCCCTTTGAAGTTAATAAAATTACTGGGTCCACTCTGACTTGTCTTCCTGCAAGGGGAAGAAAACACCTTCACACAGCCAGCCCATTATCACTGCTCTGAGAAACGTTTTCACACCTCATTCAGGCTAAGTTACACAAAGTAGGTTTGAAGTCATGTTTTCATTGCCACTGCTGTGGATGGCACAATAGGTGCTGCAGTCTACAGGTAGAAAATTTTCCATGCCATTGGTGTATTTCTGCACCATATGCTATCATCTTACAGGAAAGTTAATCGTGCCAATCAGGCTTAAGCTAATTTCAACATGTTAAAAGGAGAGGACAGACACTTTTGGTTAGCAGGGGTGGAGTGCACAGAGTTCTGAAGACAGCAAAAAGTAGGGTCCAGAAAAAGACAAAACATCTGGGGTGACCATGCACAAAAAGGCGATTTCCTACAGACTGGTTTTGAAGACACTGTTATTTCAGTGTGTAGGGACTTGCAGTTTCTACACTTAGGGCTTGATTATGAGTAGGCTGTGGGGTTTCAGGTTTAAACCTATAATAACGGATAAAACCCCACTGAAAGAGAAATAGCCCTCAATAGTGAAAACATATAAACACTGAAAAAACACCTGCACAACCACAAACTAAATGCCATTCAAAGAAAGGAAAAAGAGAGTGAAAGTCATCTGTTTTCTCCCTGAAGAGGCCAATACAATGTAACTTTGTTATACAAGCTAGCAGTAAGAAAGACTGGGCTAACATTATTCTGCTTGAGTTTTCTTGTTTAGGGATGCCACTAAAATATTGTTTCTTCTTCCTTTTGCTTTTTTCAGTTTTGTGGTCTTTGGTCTGAAGATGCAGGGTTTAGAAGCATGTTTTAGGTCTTGTTTAATTATTTTATAAACTGTATAGAATCAGGAAATATCAAAATCGTATGTGATATTTTGGCTGCGTTTGTTTCTTTCACTGATAGGTAAAATGGCTAGTTTCATAAGAATCTTTCCTAATATGTGTCATCACATTTACCCACAGAGAATGGGTAAAAACCCTTAATACATCAGCCCACAGTTTCTAGTGGGTCAGTATTGATAGTAGGTGAATTGCCAACACCTCAGGCTTTAAACATTCAATGCAAGGTATAGTAACAAGTATATGTATAAAGAGCGCTATCACCAAGCATCTGGGATAGTGGTGAAAACATGAGACCAGACTTTTGGAAAACATGTAACGTAGTGTCGCTTGGAATGCTCTGGAAAAAAAGGTTCCCTCCAAGTTCAACAATGATTGGAGTGATATTGTTTGTATTTGCAGTGATTCAGTTACGTATATAAAAAAGTTGTGTGATGACCTGTCAAAATTGATACCCGAGCTTTGAAGTCAATGAAATATCACTGTGGTACTCTGTACAAGTTATAGATCCCTTCAGTAAAGGGGAATTTCCTCTTTAGGTTCAAAAGTGCTGCTTCATTTTTGACCGCTTCAATATCTCTGAGGGCATATGCGCCCAGATCAATGCAAATGTTGCAGAACCTGCCCTGAGAATTGCAATTTTGAAGTACACCAGTATTGGCATGGAAAGCTATGTCAGTGGTCAGAGTTAACAAATTGTGAACTGGCTGTTTTAGCGTTGCCTTTCACAGAAGTTTACATGGAAAGGAAAGAGCAAGCGCACATGACCAAAGACTCACTAAATAAGTATTGTAAGGTGTACTATAATAAGTTTAATTTTCAAAAATCTATTTGGACCTCATATACACTATACGTATACTGTCTGTATACCATGATCTATCAGTGCAGAAAGCAAGCAATAATAAAAGCAAAACGTTCCATAAACACGGGAAAAACTGTTTTTCTGTTGTTTTTAGTGGCACGAAAATGTGTAACCAGATTTTTAAAGGTATTGAAATCCCTGAAAAAAAAACACCAGAATTTACCAAAAATAGAAACTGAAAACAGGAAAGCCTAATTATGAGACAGACTTGCCGAGGTGCTGTGGGGGTGGTTTCCGACTGCTCTATTACAATTAGGGGGTCGTACCGCCATTGCCCAGCTACAGCCGCCAGGGAACTACTGTTCTCTGGTGGTAGGGGTGCGGTGGTGTAGAGGCAGTAATATGCTTGGCAGAACCACCACAGTCCTGCCAAGCATATTACAAGTTACCTCTCTGCCATGGTTTTCATGGCGGTTCCTCCTCCATGAAAACCATGGCAGAAAGGAAGCAAAGGGGTCGCTACCCGGCGCCCTGGTGCCTCACATCATGTGGATGCACACAGGGTGGGGGAAACTTGTGCCCCCTCTGTGTATGCACACCAGTTCCTGCACAGCACTGACTTAATAGTCCATGCCGTGCAGGAACTGTTTTTGGCGTTCCCATTGCGTTCCCATTGCAGTCCCCATTTTTAGAGGAACCGCTGTGGGAATGCCAAAAAAAGCCCACCAGACAGAAGGAAACTCTTAATCTGGCGGGTGACCCAACCACATCTTTGATGGTGCATCGGCAGGATGGCACCAACGCTGTACCGCCAAACTCGTAAGCAGGCCCTAAGTAGCAATGACGTCTATGGTACAGAAGCACCTTCTGCAGTACCTCAAGATGCAGTGCATTTTCCAGAGGCTATGCAAGTGCTACTCTTGATGGTGCTACAAATCCTTGGCCAAAGCTGGAAGATTAAAATGAAATGTGTTCTAGATACTAAGAAAGGTGATAAAAAATTAACTGAACAAGAGAGGAAGGGATAGGAAGGAAAAATATATAATGAAGTAAAACAGTTAAGAGTAGAAACAAGAAGGATATATATGTGAACTGATAGAGAGAGGATGGGAATATGAGAAAGAGGAATTATCGTAACATGGGAAATGAAGGAAGTGAAGATTCAGATGGAAATAAATAACATAGAGATGGAGAAAGAACGAGAAATATGAGTCAGGAGAGAGCAGGAAAGAAGGGCAAAGATAGACGATAGGAGATGAGAAAGTGAAAACAAAAACACTAAAGAGTACATGTGAAAGAAGGGGACACAGACAAAGGAGGGATAAAGAAAAGAGGGGAAATATCAGTGGGGCAATCCGACACTGGCAAGAGTAGAAGAAAAAGAAAAGATTCCCCAAGAAAATGATGCAACAAAGAGAAATACGTAAACGGGGAGACAGCGTATGAGGAAAGGTTTTAGAGTGGTAGCTCATAAAATATGTTATCATGTGAATGGAATACATTAGTAGACAGACCACGGTACACCATGTCATCAGGACACCACTTCACCACTCCTAGACTTTCATTAAACAAATCATTAAATTCTGAGAGTTTTTGGTTTACTTTAATTGAACTGATTGTGCTACACAGGGGGGAAAAGAGTGGAAAAAGCACAGCAGCTATCTGAAAAAGTAATGCCCTGGTGGCATTGATCATCCTACGAATATAATTATTTTTGCTCAATAAAAATGTTTATTACTTCTTTGCTAAACAGTGGCATTCGGCTCCTTGTCTTAATTCTGAACCCGGAACATTATACCCCTTTTACAGTAATTCTGAACAGTGTTTATTTTGAACAAAACTGCAATTGAGGTAGGTCGGGGAGAAACAAACACAACACTACAAAACCCCATCAGTGCCAACTACCCTGCAGAGTGAGCTCCCTTTGGCCGTGTCCTCTCAATGAATTAACCTGAAGAGTTTTTGTTTTTCTTGCACTAGTGTAACTTGCATTTCTTATATTTAGCAAGAACTCTGAGAATGCAGATTGTACAACTTCACTCTTTCTTCTGTGTTAGTGACTGATGTCATTATAGTCCTTCTGTTTGAATTATCACTGACCGCTTGAACTCCTACTTCTGTATCTGTATCCTGTACCTATTTTTTATTTTAAAATCGGGCCACACTCGACTGAAAAAAAATGTTTTTCAGAGAAATATGAGCTTTGTTCAAAACCCAACATGCTAACTTATTTATTTAGGTTATTTATTTATATAAGTTTTATATAGCGCTAGCTAGACTCGCAGGTGTCAGAGCGCTTTACATGGTTGTGAAATAAAACAGTAATGCAGGCATGCAATGAACATATGAGACAGTAGTTCAATAGACAAATGGTATCCATCAAAGGTGCAGGCTGAGTGACCAACACTAGAGACACAATTCGAGAGGATCTAACAGTCAGAGAAGCATAAAAAAGAAAGCGAGACCCGTTGCTTTAGACAGAGGGTCTAGGTCTGATAAAGCGATACTTTACTAAGATCCGTAGACTTGGAGTTAAAGTATTTGTTGAGGAGTAGGAGTTTCAGGTTTCTCTTGAAGCAAGGGAATAAAGGGTTGCAATGAAGGTCACACGGTAAGGAGTTCCATTTGCTTGGAGCATTTCCAGAAAAAGAGTCCAACTTGGTTGCTGTCTTTTTTAGAATGGGATGTAGGAGCAGAAGAGCATTGGAGCTTCTCAATGATCTAGTGGTTCCTGCTTTTGTCAGCTTGTTTTCTAAGTAGTTAGGCGTATGAGAGTGAAGGGCTTTGTGGATGAGACATGCAGTCTTGTAGGTACATCTGCCTTCAATAGGAAGCCAGTTGATGCTCTTAAGTACAGGAGTGATGTGCTCAAACCGTTTAAAGTCTAAGATGAGCCGAGCTGCCATGTTCATTAAAAAATATTTTTATTGCCTGAATTGGAATGTCCACAAGACCATTTTGTGAAGTGGTACCGAACTGACGGACATTTAGTCACTCGATTGCACCCTCCCTAATTAAACTAACACAGCAACAAAGCAAACAAGTGACAAGTTCGGTCTGGACTGTTCCCATGAGACACAGGGTCATAATGGCTTAGCAGTTCGAACTGGACTGTTCCCATGAGGCACAGGGTCAAGACTGATTTGCATATGGCCATGTTTGAACTGGGGTGGCTTGGTGAGCAAAATAACTATGGATTAAACCCAGATTTGTGACTGGGGTGAATGTTTTGCCATTGTGCAACATTCCGTCCATCATCTTGTGTGTCATGCTGTTCACCCTATGTGGGAAGGGTATGCCCAGGCGTGGGTACCGTGCTCACTACGCCACTGGAGTCAAGCTATCCTGGCTGAAGACGGCTGATAGCCAGAAACCAGTCCTAGGATTCTTGATTCCGGTACAGGGAAGACATGGCTTGGCAGTTCGGGCTGGACTTTTCCCATGAGGCACAAGACTGATTTGCATATGGTCATGTCTGAACTGGGGTGGCTTGGTGAGCAAAATAACGATGGATTAAACCCAGATCTGTGACTGGGGGGTGAATGTTTTGCCATTGTGTAACATTCCGTCCATCATCTTGTGTGTTTTGCTGTTCACTCATTGTTATGTACAGCTTCTCTTTGCAGAGGGGAATCCTCTGTGGTTATTAAAGCTTCCACCTGAACTTCCTGAATGAATGGTAGAGAGAGGATTGCGGTGTCTACGCAGGAGCACACATGGCCTGCTGTTGAATATCGGCCACATAGTGTGGTTTGATCAGATCAATGGAGACACACCTTTTGTCTCTGCGACCCGCAAGCGGTGGGAGAAGTACAATTCTAGTACCCTGGACAGCCAGGCCAGGTAATTAGGCTGAAATTCTTTCTTGTCCACAATTTTCTCTTTGACTAGGCCCCCAATCTGGTCTTGCCGGTACAGCCTTCACTTCTACAGTGGTGGTGCGTTTTACTTGGACGTTGCGTGTCCCAGAGTTCATTGAGTTCCTGTAAAACACCCAAATGTACACTGATGTCAAACGGTATTTCTGCTGCCACTGTGCTGACATTATCGAGGCCTGGCACCCAGATTCTCACACCGAACAGAAGTTTGTAAGGAGTACGACCCCCAAGGGATTATCCTGCCATGCTATTGAGTGCCCACTGGACCCCATTTATGTGATTAACCCAACTGCCACCAGAGCCTAATACTTTTTCTGTTGAGAACTGCTTTAAGTCATGGTTTTTCCTCTCAACTCCTAAAGTTCCATCAGAATGGTAGGGGGAGGAGTTCCGCAAGGCCCCACCCAAACTTCCCATGGCTTCTTTTTAAGCCTTAGAGCTAAACACCGGACCCTGATTGGAATGTAGTGTGTCAATTGTGTATGTTCCGATGAAGATTCACAAATCCTTTATAACAGTTTGAGCATCAGCTGAGCACTGCGGCCAAACCCTTAGGAATCTGGAGCATGAATCCACTGCCACCAAGATGTACTTGTAAGCACCGTCTGAGTGTAAGGGGCCGCAGTGATCCAAATAAACAACCACTAGAGGTTTGTCTGAAATCAATAGAGGTGTCTGTGGAGGACGTGCTGTGGTGGAGCCCCCCCCATCTGGCAGATGTCACATTTGAGGACAATGTCCTTGGTCTGTTTTGTAAGACCAGGCCACCAATAGCAATGCTTCAGTAATAAAACTGTAGGACTGACCCCTGTGTGTGCTGACCCAGACCCACATGTGCAGCTAGTATTAAGCCCAATCTAGGATCAGTGTTTGGTATTACTCTATCCCCCACTCCTGGAACCTGAGTAAATGGAATATGTTGTGCTTCTAACTTGTAGGAGTACTTGAGTGGAAAATATTTTGGCAGGTGGGTGTTGTTGCGAGCAGCATTGATGGCCACCATGATGTCTCTATCTATTCTCGTACTTGAATGAGTGATTGCAGCAATGGCAGCAGTGCACACTGTTGCCTTAGCTGCATCATCAGCTATGGAATTCACTTCAACATGAATGCCAACATGCTGATAATACAATGTGTAGATAACATGAGCCAGTGGAAGCATTCTTTCAGCTTTGTCACTTGTTCCCAAAGCAACTTATGCTTGACTGTGCAACCCTTGGAATCTTGAAATCCATTTTAGCCCCAATAGTGAAGCTATTTATTATAGGGCTGTACACAGTATTACGAATCGCACACTATAAGTGTGGGGAATTTGGAATTCGTAATTTGTAGTGCCAATATTAGGACTATGAGCTCTTCCAGCTGCGCTGTACAATCCCCTAAGGACTGCGTGTATGTTAGTTCAGGACAGCGCATTCCATCATGCATGCACCCCTTTACGATTGCACATGCTGTGGAATATTGGTGTTGTATCCCTGCGGCAGGCTGAGCAGATCCATCAGTATAAATGATGTATTCATATCGATCTAGAGATATTACTTAATTTGGCATAGGTTATTCTTGTTCGTACTGCAGGAATGCTTGTGTTTGTAGTGTGGAATCGAATCTGTAATCTACATATGTTGCAGTGAGAGGGTTAGCCCATTGAATTCATCCTGGATGTAATGGATTGGCATTTGGAATGCTTGTTTTAGGAATGGCCTCTAAGGTTGATGCTGGGGTATTGAAAATTATTTGCTTACCTTGAGCTAGTGTTCTCTCTTTCTCACTACAGCAGTCTGTACCACCGTGAGGATTTTCTCATTAGGGTCAAAACGCATTTCAGCGTTGGTGTATCATATCAGTTTGTACAAAACGTGAAATGTTTGTATGTTCCTGTGTCCAATGGTTGATTGAAAAATCAGGTCTGATTTAATCATAGAACACTTTTACTGGTTCCATAAACTGTTCTTGCAGAGTGAAGATTTCTCAGTGGAAATATTCAGCATTCAAAGTCTGGTTGTTTGCACGACCCTGGGTAAACACAACTTCATGAGCACTGGACAGCTTAGTGAAACTAGGGGCGAAGTTTACATCTACTTGCAAAGTAACACCGAGCTGTCTTATACTGCACATCGATGAAGTGAGGCAAAAAGAATTCTTGGGCAGTTCAAATAAAAACTGCATGCTGTTTGTCAGTTGTGTGTTTTTAAAGTAAGGGGCAAACTTCCCACTGAATCAATGCTATGTAGAACCAGTTGCCGAAACAAGCCTCCGTTTTCACACTACCAGTACAGGAGCTTGTTTTTGTCCAATATCCAATACTTTACTAAGTAGGAATACGTACACAATGAGCAGGCAAAATGTTTGCGGTATGCAAACGATTACACTGGGATCAGCACAGAAACAGTTGGTAGTCCTGTTTAGCTGTTGGCTGTTAAAAAAATTATATTTTAGAATCTATTTGGATGTTTCTCTGTTTTTTTAATCGGCTCTTTTATATTAAAAAGCTTTTGAGGGAGAACCGGAAAAAGGACAGACAGTGGATTGAGTAACAATAAGCATAGTTTTCACAGCTGTCAACCTCGTCAGGGAGAGAGACCAAGTAAGAAAGTCTTCTGGTTTCATGCAACCACAAAACTGCACATGTGATGTAATCGAAAACCTGCAAAATAAAAAAGTCATGTGGGCTCAGCACACAGAAATGTTTATATGTGAAGAAATTGCCGACCAGGAGGAACAGTGAACGCTTTGTGATGGTCGACCCGAAAGAACAATGATTAAAATCGCCTGGGAGGGAACCAAGCACCCAAAGGAGGGACAATTACAGTGAAAGCACCATCAACAAGGTAACATTACTGAATGGCATAAAAAAAAAACGAATGGCAGTGATGGGCATTTCAAAAGCCCACAGAGGAGATACAACAGGTATTGCAAACAGCACATGCACGCTGCCTAGGCTGGACCTAAAAAGGACAGAGAGAGCTGCAAAAGTGGTGTGGGCAAGAGAAAGTCAAGTAGGAAAAATAATGAGAGAATGGCAGAATGGTGATAGTTAGTAACTTTACATGAGGAAAAAGGGGATGAGGAAGAAGGAGTGAAATTAATAAAAGGTCAACTGTATAAAATATGAAAGGAAGACCGACATTTGATAATAAAAGCGAATGAAAGGAAGGGGGCTTGAAAAGAGAAACAGAAGGGTGAGTGCAAACAAGAATGACAGCACAGATGAAAAGATGGCTAGAAGGGTGACAGGGTCACTTGGTCAAAGGATGAAAGTAAGGGGGAATGATTGCTGAAGGGATGGATAGGTATGTACAGATGGATGGAACCTTGACAGAAGAGTGAAAGGATGAATTGATAGAAGGTTGAAGGAGTGGACAGATCTATGTGTGGATGGATGATGGATGGATGGATGGATGGATGGATGGATGGATGGATGGATGGATGGATGGGTGGATGGATGGATAGGTGAAAATATGGATGGGTGAAAGGATTGATGACTATGTGAGTTGATGAATGGAATTTAAATGGTGAGAATAATGAAAGGATGGATGGAAGGAGGGAAAGGTAGCAGCATGGATGGATAGATGAGTGATTGTGAAGTTCAAGGGAACTATTCTACTAAGGGTCAGGCTTACTTGCTTCATTCACTCTATGCCATTAGAGGCGTGCTTTTAAAGTTGGGGAGGGGGGTATTTTTATTTTCTGGCTACTCCCTTGGATTTACCTATGGGAGAATTTCAATCATTTTTCATCCTCCATACAAATTTGCAAGGGATCAATCGTGACAACAATGTAAAGTGAAGTTTAAGAAAAATAATCTGAGTTCCTAGATTATACTCCACTCAATATGCCCCGATACTTAGGCAGCTTCAGTTTCCCCAGTACCCAGTCTTAACAGTTTATCAGTTTGCAAGATTCAAATATTGTTGCTGAGCCATACTCTGGAAAACATTTTAGGTTTGTGTCACTGTCCCACTGTAAATATTTTCTTTAGCCTAGCCCTTTGAAATATCCACACATTCTGTCAGTTTTAAATGTACAATTTAGTATGGATGCTCTACTCCATTGTTTTGTGACATGATTTTGGCAGGACATGAAAGTCCAAGCAATAAATGAAGATGTCTTTAAATCCTGTATTTGTTGTGTCACATTTGCTGTACTTGAAATACAAATGTCAAATAAAAGGCTGTATCTTCTGACAAATTACTTTTTGCTTTTTTTAACTTGGGGATTGGTGTTTACAAACTCCTCTAATTTTGCAGTCAGAGAAAGAAATGTAAAGGGAATTATGTGGCAATCTTGCTTTAGTACACACAACAGAATGGAAATACCTGTAAACAAATTGTACACATTCAGCAGTTAGGAAAGCAGAAATGTAGCACTTTTTAGTAAATTCTGAAAGGAGATGAAAACAAAGATTTTAATAGGATTAAAACAAATGAAGACCCTTTACTTGGTAATGTGCAAATGATAAATATTCACCGAAATCTGATTTCCACACATAATTATTTGTGTGCAAAATATAATTTTATCAGAAATCTGTATGTCTGTGTGCATTCTGTGCCTATTTCAATGGAAAATGTGCTGTCTGTAAATGACAGGGTGCTACCTACCACACAATGCTTCAGTTACATTAAAGTTACATTAGAAAATATCACACACCTCATGTCGTTTAAAACTTGGCAGGTCGCGAACGTATGCCATTCTAAAAATGTGGTCCTTGTTCTAAGAGGTTTGGGAAGCACCACGCCACTCTCAAACTGTTGCTGCATTAGAACTAGAGGAATTATTGTTAATGCACTCGTGCATTGCTTAGTTAATCAATCTGGCACAATTACATTCTGTGTCAATTGCACAGTCCACATGGGAGGAGTTGACCAAAATGTGAATCCCCAAATTTACCTTATTGTTCATTGTGCAAACTTCTGCTTCAACAGTGGTGTGATAGAAACCTGCTCACATCACTTTTGAAGGACTTGGTGCTTCTCAGAAATAAGATGATGTTAAGGGAACTTGCAGGCTTTTTGCATCTGCAATCAGCTCTTTATGAACATTCCTCCACATAAATTACAGAACATCCTGAGAGGTGTCTAAAAGGTCTGAGGCAAAACTTGGTCCTGTGCCAGAGAACCTCCTCTGATTATGTACTTTGCCACAGGGCAAAAAAGAGGTAATGTGGTCAAAGGAGACTTACCCTGCTTCCATTGTTTCACTTAGGACACCAGCATGGCCTAGATTTGGTAGTTCGCTTGTTTTTCAGTCGTAGTCCAGTTCTCTGATCAATGCTTATCTTTTAGCTCTTTAGAAGAGCGAATACGCCATTTTTAATGTGGAGGCAGAGGTCTAAGCAAGGTATTGTAATAAGGTATATATGTTTCGGGCGAGTTCGAGCTCGGTGTGGTTTGCATCACCCATTACCCACAGGCAAAGATGCAATAACCGCTCCATAGTAAATGTACATTTTACATCGCGCCAGAGAGCTGCAGTTCCCTATTCGTCTATCCATGAAGTCCGTCACGAACTCATGAACTATTTCTTCCATCTGAAGTAAGAAACTTGGTAATAGACAATTATTTCATGCATCTCTTTTTCTAGGATCCGACCCCATTTTGGTCACTTTAGAGCCTTTTTTTAACGATTTCTTATTAAGATGCTCTGTAGGCAACAGAAAACGAAATGAAACAAAATTAAACACATTTTCAATCAATAGTGTGACATTTTTCTCTTATTTGCTGTCAAGTTAAGAGTTGTAATTGTATGAGGCCTGTGTGCTCTCTTTTTAGCCAAACCTAAAGCGAAATAAAGGGACACCGGTGAATCCCGAAAGTATTTTGTGTCACGCTTTGTAGGTGCAGTGCAGAGACACCTCTGTAAACATAATGATTTTTGCTTTCAATGTCTGCCATCCACTGGAAGCAATGCATGAAACACCTATTTTTATAAGATTGTGAATGACATCGCCATTTTGAAACAGCTAGCACAAAGTGTATCTTATGGGTAATTGGGCATATACAATGCTGTATAATTTTATTTCTCTTCCAAGGGCTGTTACCAGCTGTTATAATGCTTTATTTTTAAAGCATGTAATTAAAATTGGTATCTTTATAAAAAGGCACATCCAGACAAGAAACCTACGGCCTTTCATTCCTCATGTGGTCCTATAATGGCTTGTCATGCCAATCCAACCATCTGCTGGGCCCAATGGCAGTCACATGTACATTTGCCTTGCATTATGACAAGAAACCAATCAGTATGTCTTTTCCGTAGATCAATAATCAGCACATTTTATTAGATAGCGATGAAAGCTGAATCAATATTACTGTTTTCGATGTAAAACCGAAATGGTTGACGTGCCATTAGACGCATTTCTCGGTTTTCTCCCAGCATGGGGACGGACGACTTTGCTCGCTCGGTATCTGGATTTCATTCTTGGCTTCTTGACCGTGTGAAGGTTTTTTTATGTCCCTGCTGTGGTTAATGGATTTAATAACGCGCTAGTAACTCATGTTTCCATGTCCTGAGCAACAAAGGTTACAATAGTGTCTCCATACGGCGGAACAAACCAGAAGAAACGCTGCTGAACCATGAATGAATGCATAGCAGACCGTCAATCATTTTCCAATGTCAGAATAATGTGTGCCTATACCTCTTGCTATTACCTCTGAATACACAATGTATGGAACTGAGCGAGCTGATTTGCAAAAAGGGAAGCGTTTGATTGATTTATTTAAATATAGGGCGGGTGTTCTGCTTTTTACCCTTCTCTACATAAATATAAAACTATATGGTGACCGAGGAGCTTGTACGAATTTCCGGTTATCCTTATCCACTGAAGCCAGAGGGTTGCTTGATCTAAATAGGTCATACTGTTTAGGAGGACTACACTGGCTCGGAGATGTATGGGCCTGGTATGATTGTTCTTATGGAGGTGCTTTGTGATAACTTGGAAGTTTAAGGTCTCTCTCATGTACCTGACATGAAGATCGGATTTGGTGGCTTGGGGTGGAATGTACCACACTGAGGGAACACTCTAGGTGGTGTATGGGGTGGGAGCAAGCTGGAGCCTGAAAAATATTTTTGTTGGGATTTAAAAGAGTTACTAATGACATACCGCTATTAACCACACCTACATAAATCTCTGTAGTTGATGCAACTATGTTGATGAGAAATTGGGTTGTTGTTTGACTGTGGTGCGTGCCCTGGTCAAGCATCAGCAATAATCCCTTGCAGGGTGAACCACAAAAAGTCACTACGTTAACTTGTGCATAACCATGGGTAGCTTGGCACAAAAATCAGTCATGCTTAACTTAAAGGCAAATTATAAAATATTAATACAGTACACAAACAGTAATAAAGTGAAAACACAACACAGAAAAAAACAACACTCATTTAGAAAAATAGACTACATTTTAATAAATTATTTGCATCCACAACTTCAAAAATCTAATCAGTAGAACCGGAGTTATGATTTTTAAAAACAATTTGTTCAAAGAAGCGCCGAAAAGATCAAAGCGCCAACCACAGACATCTAGTCATGTGACATTGGGTCAGAATCAAAAAAGAATGGCTGACCGCGATGAAGCATGGTTCGGATGCAAGAAGTTGATTGGGCCTGGTCAGCGTTTACCTTCAAACTTAAAAGACATTTTGAGAAAAATATTGTGAGTAGTTAATGTTCAGCAGGGCAAGGCTGTAGGCTGTGTCCAAGGAGGGAACGTTGTCGTCAGGAGCCTTGGGTTTAAGACATGGTAATATTTTCTACATTTGGACATAGTCTCTTTTTTGGAAGTCAAAAATCTTCAGCCAGACGAGGCACAGGGCTGGAGCCAAAGACAGTTCAATGAGGCCAGATACTCCTTTGAAGAAGGACTGCTGAACAGGGTTTGCTGCTGCGGAGAAGAGTGTAGGGGGTAAAGTCAATCTGACTGGCAATGCACCTCGGGCAGTTAAGAAAGCAGGTTGGTCCCTGTCTTCTCCTGGTTTTCAATACAGTTCTTGGCCAAAAATGTCCTAAGTCCTCAGTTTTGGGATTTGGTCATCTGGCACCTTTTGTACCACAATCAAGGGTCCAAGATTGGTGAGACACCAATTGGGGGTTCATGACTGCAGGTCCAGGTTTGGGTTCAAGATGGTGGGCGCCTTTTATGTACTGTTAGTTCTGAACAGGAGGTCAAAAGGAGTTCTTCCACAGGCCCAGGAGTGAATTGAAGAGTTGGTGTTTGAGGTTCTATTTCTATACCCTTGTGCCCACCATCTGGAAGCTGGGCAAAGCTTCTAGAGAGGGGCTTTGAAGTGCATGGACATTTCTGGCTCCCTTGCCCTGGCTCCAAGCTTGCTCTAGTGACAATGTGGAGGTGATAGGTCATTTGTGTGAAGGCAGAGCACTCACTATTCAGTTGCAAATTGAACTGAACTGTGCTCAGCCGCTCCCCCATCCTGCCAGCAGATGGCATCCCTAATTTCAGGCATCCCTAATCCCTCTATTGTGTGAATGTCTGGGTGAAAATCGTAAAGTCTAACGATCAATTACATCGAGTAATGTGCCCTAAAGCGGGCTGCAGGCTGCAGGTTGCAGGCACAAAAGGGCTAAGGGTAGAAAAATGCAAACTTTCATAAAGTGGCATTTTCAAAAATGTAATCAAATACCCGACTTTACAATTAAATAGTGTTTTTGATGATAGTTCCAAAGATAATAATACTCCAATGTTATCCTATGGGAGGGGCAGGCCTCACAGTAGTAAAAAAACAAATGTAAAAGTTTTTCACAACCAGGACATCCAAAACTTAAAAGTCCATGTCCAACCTTTTAATTACAATGCACCCTTGCCTATGGGCTCCCTGGGGCCTACCTTAGGAGTGACATTTATGGAATAAAAGGGGAGTTTAAGGCTTGGCAGGAGGGTTATATTGCCAAGTCTTATTTTATTTATTTATTAAATTCTTTGCACAGCTAATTAAAACCATTTCAATAGTGGCACCTTCGATAAATCCTTGGGAGCAGTAGTCATGCTAGCCATCACTTTTAAGAAAAAACGATTACTCATAAATGGCATTCTTGAGCAGTGGCCTTGCTAAGACTAAAAACATAAAAATCTGAGTTAAGACGTGTAAAGTGACTTAGTGTGATGATAGAACTCTGGGGCCTGCTACAAAGTAATTAGTTATAAGTATTTGAGGAACGAAAACCAGTTTGGGAAGAACTGGACTAGGGAAAAGTAAGTCTTCCAGGATTCTCACATATTTTCCTCACCTTGCAAACGTTTTAGTGCCTCTTCATGTAAACAAAGTGCTGATGCCTCCAAGCATGTGTAGATGCCCTTTTCTAGATATAATGACTTCTGAAAAGATTTCCTGGGGGCGTTAGAGGAAGGACAGCAGCACAAAATGTGGAGCAACGATTTGGACCTATAGTTGCATAATCTGCAGGCCCGCCTCTCCACGTGGGGCCCATTGGTTAAAATCGATGGTTCGCAGGCCTAGGATGTGCATAAACATAATATCCGTGAGAGCCAGTGGGCCAATATAGTTGCGGTAACCCTGGGAGATAAGAATCATTTAGAACAGACAGAATAGTTGAAGATTTTAATGTTTTTAAGTGCCGCTGGTATGAAGTTTGTCTTGCATGCTTGTTTATAGACCGTTTCCAGACTCTATAAGAAATGGAGTCTGATTTTAGTGCTGATTCATCAATTTGTACAGGTCTTATAGTCTTTTCGATTTGTCGGTTCCATGGGTTCCTTGGATTTCTGGGACTCACAAAGGTTTCTTTTAGGTGAGCTTTGAGGGTGTTGTCCGGGGCTTTTAGTACCCTTATGCAGTATTTCAGGGTATCTGCCTCACATGAATGAGATTGTCTGGGGAGGCCCATCTTGTGTTGTAATCTTGCCCTGCATGTATATTTGTGGAGTCGAAAAATTTATTTGGAAGTCAAGTTTTGGGCGGAGTCTGGACTAGATGCGCATGCCTCGGGGAAGGTCTGGTGCCCAAGCAAGTCGAATTGGCAATTTGAAACTGCATTCAGTCTGCAATGGCAGGCCTGGGACATGTTTTAATGTGATACCTAAGTGGGTGGCACAATAAGTGCTGCAGGTCCACTAGTAGCATTTCATTTATAGGCCATGGGTGTATAATACACCACACTGCAAGGGACTTATACGTAAATTAAACATGCAAATCAATTCTAAGCCAATTAGTACATTTAGGAGAATTCGTGCAAGCACTTTAGCACTGGTTAGCAGTGGTAAAGTGCACAAAGTCGTAAGGCCAACAAAAACAAATTCATCAAAAAGTGGAGAGAAAAGTCAAAAAGTTTGGTGGTGACCCTGCAGAGGGGGCCAGGTCCAACAATAATGTAATGCTTGGTAATGTAATCCTAATGGTGTAAATATGGGTAATGTCATGAGATAGCTGTTTATTATGGGTATGAGTGCACCTGGAGATTTATGTATGCTGGATATGCTTGAATAGTATCTACCTATATGTCACGTATCATGTTTTGGTTATTTGTTTCTACAATGAACCCAAAACCTACGTTAAAAAATATATATATTACTGTATGGATAAAGTACTCTTTCTGAAAGCCTTCATTTTAAATATGTGTAAAGGTTTATGTGCTCTTGGTTAAGGTGCTATATTTGTGTGCCTACTTTTCAATATCTCAACCATGCCTGTTTGTACCTTTACACTACCCAATGTCTCAAAATATTTTCCAATTCAATGCTGCAGGCTTTGCTTTGTTTTTTTGACAGCACTCATGCTGCGTACATGAGCCTTTTTTATCAAACACTTTCTTTCCTCCGTCCCCTCTTGTTCCTTCTTCCTTGTACTCAGGGGGTCAGCAAGACTATTTTAAACAGCTAGAGTTTATATTCATAACTTAGTCTTAATTCAGGTATTCCAGGCTTTGATTAAAATGCACATGTTCTAGACCAAACAAGAAGAGGTTTTCGCCTGGAGGAAGGCGACAACTACTTAACCACTCTAGGCTGAGCCGATAGGGAACCAGTGATTGCTGGATCTGCAGGTCTTCTGCTCAGTTACAGCACATTCCTGTGACTGTAGAAAAAAAGGAATCTGAGAACACCCAATCACTGTGGATCTTATGGTGGCAACTGGGCCTCCAACATGTGGGGGACAAAGATTATGCTGACTGCAACAGGAGACTCTACCGTGAAACAAAGAGAGAGCCTGTTGACAACTGGTGCTCAGTGAGAAGTGGGTAAGATGTGTGTTTTGGACTGCACACCAGACCCAGATCCTAGGAAATTCATGCTGGGGAAATTGGTTAGCTTCTTTTAAGTGGAAGGGCTTACTAGCGATATTCTTCACTAAGCAGACTTGCACCACAGATGAAGACTGCCATGAGGAGATGGCACACTGTTAGTTTTGTAAAACTCCTTAGAGACAGAGACATTTGAAAAGGCAGGAGTTCTTGATCTTATAAATGACCTTGCAGTCTCTGTGCTCCCGAAGGCAGAGTGATATGGGTGAAGCTGTGGTACAGTGACCAGCGATGGAATTACTTCATCATTAGTAAGGCTAAACCCCCCAAGACTCGTTGCTTTTGGGTCCATCAAGCAATTGAAAACTAGCAACATTTGGAGAAATTTCATTTGCAACTGGAACATTCAAGGACTACAACCTTGGTCAAATAGATCAACTGGATCAAATTCTGGCAGCTATCACATTTACTAGGGAGACTTTGGAACATAAAAAAGACTCATTTACATTGTGTGTGAGCCTTTAGGCATTGCTTAACCATGTGTGATAAAACCAATGAATCCCTGATTGAATCATTTCCCATAACTACGCCTTTCCTCCCAACACAAATGCAGGAAATCACAGTAGTACAAACCACATACATATCCTGGGATGCAGAACTGAAGACTCTGAGGGCTGCTGAAGATAGAATAATGTCTGTGTGAATGGCCTGACATGGAAGATTGAGGGAAAGGACATGGTAACAAATTACAGCACTTACAAAGGACAATTCTCTTTAAAAATTCAATTGGAGAATCAGGAAAACAGATTGAGGAGATTAAATCTGAGATTTGTAGGGAACTAAGAACAGCAAGAGTATAATTAATCAGGTAAGGAAGTTATCAAGGGACTGATTTGACTGCAAGTATTACTTGAAATTAAAGAAGATTTTACGATTACCAGAGCTCAACGTGTTCCTTTCTCAGCCAGACCAAACAACTCCCATCCAAGAACTGTTTTAGTGTATTTTGGAGACTATTATATAAAGGAAAATCTGGCTGAAGCTCTAAGACAAAAGGAGTCAAAAGTATCAAATGAATTCAATGTTCAGATTTTCTCTATGGGGCTGATTACGACTATGGCACAGTTGCACCGGCTCTCAACCGGCACCACTGAGCCAAAGCTGCACAATAATCACTGCCTTATTACGAGTTGAACTGGTGTAAGGCAGATGGTCCTTTGCCTTTCCCATGGTGGTGCCAGGAAAACAGGCACCACAATGGGAACGGCAAAAAAGTACCAGCACAGGATGAACGGTGAGGTCCTTCCCGTGCTAGAACTTTGGGGGAATATAGACAGGGGGGCACATGTTGTGCCCGCCGAAGGTATCCTTATGGCTGGGGGTGCATGGGAGCCTTGCTGTGCCCCCTTTGTTCTGGCACCACCAGCCTTTTCATGGTGGGGCTCCTGCCATGAAATGGCTGGGGGTGCAGGCACTCATATATGCTCAGCGGGACAGACTCAATTTCAATAGCAGGATCTGGGTATGGTTATTTTTTTTTTTTTAGATTTTTATATAGCGCCAACCAGACCCAAAAGTATCGGGTATCAGAGCGCTTTACATAGCACCAGTTTTGGTTCACAAGGACACATTAATTTTTGTTAGGCACAGGGAGATTAAGTGATTTGCCCAGAATCACAGGATGTTCAGCGTTGTTGCCAAGACTCGAACCTGGTTCCCCAGCTTTGACATCGACCGCTCTAGCCGTATCTACTTTATGTAAAAGTATTCTCACGCTTTTCATTTAATTTCAATCATGGGATAAAGAAACAAATATGAAATGTGTGTTTTGGGATAATCGAAGTTCAAGAATTATCCAATGTGCAAATAACTTATGAACTTTGAATAAGAGGGGAAAGCATTTTACTGAATCATGCAAACGTCAGAATAACTAATTTGAGTACATTTATAATTTATTAGAAAATTAAGAATAAAAAAATAAATTAATTTCCAATGCACATTTTAGGTAATAATGTTCTGATAAGAGCTAGCATTGATTAATGATTACAGTTTAACCCTCCACATTTATATGTGTTTGCTATAGACTAGTTGAATTTTTTTACATGGTTAATATGTTGTTCTGCTTCATCATGAAATGGGTGAAGACAAGTTGAATTGCATAAACAAGAGTAATAATCCAGTGCATGTACTTGAACTGTTGATATGGTGTATATGCAGATAATGAACCATGTAAAAAATACAAAAATATATTTTAGAAAAAACATGTATTGTGCATAACGCATAGCAAAATCAATGCCTGCACATCTGAGCAAAATATTTCCTTGGGAATAAAATATGTAATCTTCTTACGAGACCAATGCTGGTGTTCGTGGAATGTTTTAACATTAGCACTGATACGCTTTTGCAAACAGAACTAAAAGAATGAGTATTGACAAAGCCTATGGGTGAGAGCTATTGACTTTGCCAATCGGGTAGTGATGCACAACGGGATGGCGGGATCAATAGTTGCCAGGAAAATAAAATTAAAACTCTATGAAGCGGCCAGCACTGGTTGCATCATATTGTTTTTTCTCCTTCTATCAGTTGGGAAGGGATAAGCAACATGGATGAGGTGGGAGGGGAAAAAGCAACACAGGTGGGTGTGGGAGGGGAAGAAGCAATCCAGACAGGGGGAGAGAGGGGAACAAGCAACATTAACAGAGGGGAGGACGGGAAAAAGCCACGTTGATAGAGGGTGGGAAGGGAAGAAGTCACACGGATGGGGGTGGAAGAAGAAAAAGCAACACAGACGTGGGTGAGAGGGAATGGAGCATTACAGATGGGGGTGAGATGGCAAGAAGCAAAACAGACAAGGTGTTGGAAGTGGAGAAAGCACACCAATGGGAGTTGGGAGGGAAAGAAGCAACACATGCATCGGTTGGGAGGTGAAGAAGCAAGAAAATGAAGAAAATTGCAGCACCAGCAGCGGAAGGACCCAAATTGAGATGAAGCAATCAGTGCTCCAACAAAAAGAAGAGGCAGGGAAGCTATCTGGCACCGCAAACTTAGAAGGCAGCAAATGAGAGTGACAACGAAGCCAACAAAAGGCAAGCAATCAGTGGGCTCCTTGCCCCTTCAATAATACAATATCTCTTGCTGGAGCAATCAAAACCAAAAAATGACATTAAGAACAAATTTCAATACCATGGCTTGATTAGCCAACGGTGGATAATTACTGTCATTAGCTGGCTCATAAAGTCAAGTCTGCATGCCCAAATTATATACTTTTTTGAGTCTCACTAATATATTTCTTATATGAGCACACTTGTTGGATCAATTGCCTTTACTAGTTAAAGGTGGCTGGGCTAATCTAGCTTCAGAATTATTTAGCTTGATTCTGTATTCACATTAATTTGGTTTACATATTCATGATTTCTTGATATGATGCAGATTCTACTTTACATAATTTAGATTCCTCATATATGATTTAGTTCAAGTTTTAATACAAAGAACATTCAAAGAGTGACAAACTATTATTAATATTACAGACACTTTTGCCTGAAATACGCTTCTTAACAATACTTCAAATTAATGCAATTCAGCAACGTAACAACACGTCAATTGCTTTACATTTTCCAAGTATCAGATAGCTGAAAACGAAAGATAACATTTAGTTTTTGTATCCTCATGCAAAATCCTCTGAGTCCAACTTGAACCATTGTATCTGCATCACTTAGAGTGAGCATGTCTTAGATATAAATATGGTTCAGAGATTGTCTGGCCTCCTCAAAAAGGAATAGTGTTAGTCAATCTCTATGTAGTGTTCTTTACTGTGCGTTGTGTATACATTTTGTATTTTCATATCTTATGTAGCACCGTGTAAGCTATGTCGCCTTAGAGGTGACTTTAATCGGAAGATACTGAGAGTTTAGGAAATCAATGGAAATTGATTTATTGATTTTCTTACTGCTGTCTACGCATTTGTAGGCTACATTTATAACTATTTAAACTTCGCAGACACCAATAGTACATTGATTTTACATTTAAAACATTATTTTGACTGACTAACCACGCTTCCATGTTCATGGGTACCTCTTAACCCGAGCAGGGTCTCCTACAGACAAAATGAGCATATATTAGCATAGACCTGGGAAGATTAGAGGCGGACTAGTGGGGAAAAATGACATTATTTTCCAGGGCTAAGACTTTGGCGGGTGCAAGGGTGCCTGCGCCGGCGCATGGCTGCAGTTTGTGCGACAGCGCAGGGGAGAGCACAGGAATGCAACATATTATTGTAAATATGTTGCATTCCTGTGCTTCGGATGTGCCCCAGTGTGGCACAGCCAAAGGTCTTGCTGTGCCTCACTGCTGCACTTCCTTGTAGATCAGCCCCACAGTTGCTTCACTAACTGCCCATTCCAACTCATTGGCCTCCTTACAAAGGCAAACACAAATAGGAGGAAATTGTCAACGCAAAAAACAAAGGATAAAGGACACTTAATAGCCTTTGGTTGTTGGTAGTTTGGTTTAATCTGATTTGTAATGCTCAGTAACAGCATCCCACTAGTGAGAAAATGGCTTGCTATATACTTCTTCCTCATTCCAGCTTTGTTTTTATATAAACAGAGTAGGGGCTCTGTACAGATGCAGTGTGATTGATTTTAGTGCAAGAGTTTTCACACAGGTAGCTCATTGTCGGATTGAATGCTGCTGTGTTGGGGTCTAGCTCAAATATTTCCCAACAGTGTTCATATTTGCTAAAACATCGTTTTTGGCTTCATTTTTTTTGTCCAGAGATTGCTGAATATTGAACAAAAGTCCCTCGCTGTAAACTTAAGGAGGGGCTGGGTACTGCTTGAGAACAAGTACTTGCATATTCATACTAAATGGCACAATCGCTTCAATATCTGCTTCCACAGAAAATAAAAAAGTTACAAAAATGTTTTGGCCTTTTACATTGCACACGTACTTGTTATTTGGGAATGTGTGTGTGCCCAGATATTTTACTCAGCCTGATTTTGATACGTCGTACGTTCAGTGACTACTGAAGAAATTGCATGAAAATGAGGGACTGCAAGTATGGGTTTTCCAGCCAGTGGTTTCCATGACATCATTGAACAGTTCCAAAGATCTTGTACATTACAAAATAATCAGGAGCAGCCAGTTCATAAAGGCTGACCTAGACAGTCACCAAGAACACCAACCTAAGTACGGTGTCAAGATCAAGGAAGAAAAATTCAATCGTAAAAATATTGCAATGGAAAACTTGTACTTTGTTTAGGGTGGCAATTCCTGGCTGGTATTTTATGGCAAACTTTTTTGGAATGTTGCAGCCATCACTCACAGGCTCGTTTTCTGCAATAATGTGAGCTGGAACTTACAGCTACAGCTCTGTGCTACAGTAGTCGTCTGGGTTCATATTGCAGGTAGGACACTTTGCCCTGGTCTATGCCATGTTGCATGTTTAACTGGGTGCTGGGCATTGACTGGGTCAGTGTGACCTATCACAATGAACGCGTTATTTACTAGGGGTAGAGCACTAGTGAAAGCCCTGTTTGAAGTTGTCGGTCCACCTTTTACCGTGCTTGCAGAAATCCGAACTGCACTGAAAGAGAGAAGAGAATCCCTCCAGGTGGGTTCATTAAGTGACTGCATCCATGTGCAGGGGTATGTATGGGGGGTCTTTAGGACCCCATTTCGACCCTTGCCAGGGGACGCCCTCAGGATGTGCACTGATTGTGCTCCACCTCCATGTTGCCCACGGTCAAAGCACTTCCTGATAGCCTCTTTGTTTTGAGCCCATGTCCACTAAGGCATGAGCACACAGAGAAAATGTTACCTCCTTAGCACTTACTTACCTGTTAAAGTCCGTAATCCATACATTACTACCCCCCACCCTGCCCCTCACCCTCCCCACGTCACCGCCCTGCAGTTACACCTCCTACCGGCCACGGCTGCCTGGTTGAGGACCGAGAATGCTAACCATTGTTGGTTTTAAGTGGCAGGAGAAACATTTTCAGAGAGGGACTATGCATGATTACAATCAGAAGTGAGTTAGAGTGGCAGAGTCATAGCATCCGAAACGGGTGAATCTCGATGCTGGTCAGGGTAGTTTAGTGAATTTAGGAGGTGCTGATTGGTGAGCCAAGATGTACCATGTTATGACACCGCTGTGCTACCATTTGCTTCCCCTTTCAAGACGCGGAAGAGGACAGAAGTCATTATGTGTTTTTGTGATATTTAATTATTTATTTATTTGTGCATTTATTTATTTATTTATTCAGTTTAGTGCACAATGACCTGGAGGCTTCTTCATGCTGAAATGTTTATGCATATTTTCAGTACTGTAAGCAATAATGTCATAAGTTATGCATTTTTGTATCCTTACTTCATTCAATCAATGGTTTTTAACAAAAAGAATGAGGCTTAAGTGCTTCTGGAAGCAGAGTCAAATCTTTGGAATGTATCGGCTTCCTATGAAATCCTTCACTTGAGTGGACTGTTTAGACAATTTTCCCAAACTCTGTTGTTCAAAAACGTGGATTATTGCGCCTTTGTCCTGTTTCTGTGGTTCTCAGCAGCATCTTTCAACTGCAACAGAAATCCAGTGTTTCTGCTGTTTATTTATAGCACAAGATTTAAGAGAATCTTTTCCAGGGAGTGTCCCCGTCAAGGCAGCTGATCAAATCATAGATTAGAGGCAGTTAGCCATGCTTCCGCTTGGCTCTCAGCCTGAATTCATGTGGAGAGTTTCTGGCTGTTACTTAAGTAATGTTAATCACAGTACGGCCTGGCCCTGTAGAGGCTTTTATTTTTCCTTTACATAACGTTTCAAAGAGCAGCTGGGGACTTGGGAAACAGAGCAACCATCTCACATGAAATCGTCTGAAGCTAAGTCCCTGATTAGGAATACAAGGCTAAATTCGTACGGATCTGAATTATGAGTAATGTGTAAATTGTTGCACACTCTCAGATTGATTCTCCAGGTAACTACATTGCAAAAAAAATTGCATGTGTTCAGCAGTGGCGGCTGACACAGGTAAGAGCAGTGAGGCGGACAGGGCGCGGCAGGGGTAAGCCGTCAGAGGACGGAATAGATATTATTTAATTATACCTATTCTGTTGTCTGTCGGCTTCCCCCCTTCTCACCCCTCCCCACCCACCCCGCCCACTTTGCTTACCTGTGCAGGCTGCTGCTGGTGTTCAGTGAGGACCTGTTTTCAAAAGTAATAACTCATTTTCCAAATGTAAGCTCAGAATTTAAGGGTCCAGATTTACGAAGCCCCTGCGTTTCCCTGGCATCACACAATGCGACACAAGGCAATGCAAGGTTCTTCAGTGATATTTATTAAGCCACGCAAACCCACCTTGCGCAGCACTGCGTGGCTTAGTAAATCAAGAGTAATGCAAGGAAGTGCAAATTGCTGCCTTTCTTGGGTGAAGTGTGTGCATTTTCTTTCATCCACCCATGGATTTTGGCGCAATACCAGATTTACTAAAATAGTAAACCTGGGTTGAGTCAAAATGCTGTGCCATCCCAACAAAGGCATTACAAGGAGAAATGTGTTATTTCTTCTTTCTACATTTGATGTATTTAAAAACAATCCTGCCTCTAACCCAGACACCCTTGCACCATGACACAATAGTGCCTGTGTTGGCAATAGGAAGCACTCAGTGCACCAGCGCTGGGAGACAGTAGGCATGTGTCATATCTGAGTAAATATGGTACATTCCTGCTCTCTCCCTATCATGCAGTGCAGCAAGTTGTCTTGCTGCGTTATGTGACTTCTATGTAAATCTGGCCTGAGGTGTTCAGTGAACTTCTTTAAGACTGCAACCCAGGGAACTTGCATTTACCAGGGCAGGAAATATCTCACCCCGTTTCCGCCCATTCACTACTCAAGAGTTGGCTCTTTCCTACATAACCACCATACTCACCTTTAGGTCTGTCTAAAAAAATTATATATTACGGGAAACATCATTTACCCTGTAGGCAGAACCACGACCTGCCTTTACTCCTCAGTCACTATCCAGATTGAGATGTTACCATGCATTTCTTTACCATGCAAGTAATTATGACTTGCTTTCGAGGGCTCGTTGTTGAACTGGTGTCGGATTTTAAGTCCAACACTTTCCCTGCTGATACACTGACCAGAGGTGGAACAGGAATTTATGCTATTCCAAAGTCCAGCACCCCCTCAGGCTAGTCGTTGTAACAACTTGATGGTAAAGGAATGCGTGGTAGTTTCGCCTTTAGGGTAATGACTGCAGAGGAAAGGCATGCGTGGAAAATGCATGCTAGGTTCTGTTATACATTCATATATTAGTCTCCAACTACACTAGCCAACGATACACGTTGCCTCTGCTGCCGCCACATTGATTAGATTGACAGAACCACCTACAATGGAAAGGAACAGTTACTTAGTTTTCTCCATCCGGATTAGACCACCAGGCAGCCAGTTGCACCTGCACGATTGCGAGATCGCTATCCTCCACATAGAAAAAAGGTTGTGACCCAGGAAGCTGGTGCGCTTCCAAGTCTGAAAAGATGTGTCCCCTCCGGTAAAGGAACAAGCTGCTGTAGCTCCCGACAGCCAACCGTGGGTGCCCACAAGGCACAATGAAACCCATTGTGCTCAATCACAATGTTCTCCACAACAAAGTACCATTTGGCGTAGTTCCAGGGAGGGGGAGCAAGCTACCCAGGATGTAAGTTGCGATGTCAGGAACTGTTGTTGTCCTCCGGATCTGGAGGTCAATGACAGTCTCAGCTCCAAGGTCAGGTCTCCCAACACCCTTCGGACACCACACGCTCCGGATGGAAGCTAGCACAGGTTCCCTGGTTGCAAGCACTGGATTGTCTGACTCTGCAAGCATCCCCTGCACTCCTCAAACTCCTCAAATCCCAGCACCTCTAGTGGGCTGCTGATCTTTATGAGCACACTCCTCTGCACAGTGTACATAAGGACAGTTCTCCCAACAGGTAATCATTTCCACTCGTTTCCATCGCACACTGCTTGGTCCTTACCATCTTGTTGAAACGGGGGGATCCTTTGTGTCCCTGGGATCTTGTGGAGAGGAGGCCAGCCAACCAGTCCCTGGAGAGTACTTAGGGACCTGGGCCATGACAGTTGGCACTTAGCTGCAGGCCAGCAACATCCAGGCAAAATTCATCAAGTGATAGTCCCCTTCCTAGAGCCCAAAAAGCTTCAGACAACCACAAGTCTGCAGATAATCCAGTTGCAATCTCCCTGGCCCTAATGATTCCTCATGTTGATGTACCAGTCAAACCAGTGTAGTATGATTCCAAATCCAAAAGTATCTCTGCTTTCAGAGGCTAGAGCCCTATTAGTTATACCCACAATGGCTTTGAAGATAAGATCAGTTCAAAATGCTCAAATCAAATCACTCAAATCAGCCAATCATGTATACACCAATCACCAGTATGTATATGACAAGCACAGCGCTTTGGCACTGAATGCCAAACTTGCTCAAAGTTCTAATGCTAGCACCTAGATCAATGGAAAACTGAGAGCGTTAAAAGCAAAAAGTCGAGAGAAAGCATCCTAGAAAGGGTAATTTCCAACACAACCCTGTCTAAATTCTTCCCTCATGTATTCCTCTTTTAACTCATCCCAAACCTCATTTTACTGCAATGATTTCCCTAGTCCCTTTCTCGAGACTCTTCCATCCTCCATCCCTCCTTCTGCTCATCCCAAACCTCATCTTACTACTATGATCTCCCAAACAACACTTTCTAGACCCTTCTAGCCCTCCATTATCCTATTCAATCCAACTAATAGACTTGCACGTCCACTGCTCAAATTAACCTATATTTCCCTATACTGATCCACCACTAATCCTTTTTGGGTTCTGGAGTAGCGTGTTAATCTCCGAAAAGCGCTTTAACGCCTCGTCAATAGTAGTAGGCACTATATAAATACATTTACAGGTACCAAGTCTTTACTGTGTGTGCTCAAGTAGACTATTCCAGCAATGTCTCTGGGTGATTCGTGCCACCTCAGGCACCAACAAGCAATACAAGTAACTCATCTGTTATGACCTGAGTTAGTATCTGCAGTCGTGCCAAAGCAAGGTGCAATCAACACAATCCAGAGAGAAGGACACTTTCTTGAATCGGAAGCTTTTCAAACATTCTCCCCTTCACACTCAAAGAGGCAGAAGGAACTTCAAGGGGCTACAGGTAGGTTACAGGAATTCCGCACCGAGGAGGAACAGGATCCTCGAATCTAATAGCTCAAAAGAGCGGAGCAGGTTCTTGAAAAGCAGGCCTCGGACCCATTTTCTCAACAATCATTTGCCACAACGACAAACACATAAAGGCAATCCTACAGTTCGAACAAGGTGCACAATTCAGGTTCCTCATGTTTTACAGATTCACTTTAAATCCAGGATGTTATAAATGCATTAATGTTTTGCCTTCTGTAATCAGCGATGGGCTTTAAGTTCACATGAAAATGTGTGTCATCGGGTTGTTTGTTTTCTACTTGCAGGCGGCTCCGTCGTGGAATGAAATGCATCTTCTAGTTGAATCTTGCTGGAAAGGACTCGAGAGCAGCCCGCTCTTTTAATTTACAGTCCATAATGCAGAGGCAGGCTATCAGACAGAGAATATGAGAGGACATGCAATGCCCCGGTGGGACATCAGCTCGCTGTGGCTATTTCAGATCAGTTACCGAGCTCGCAATAGCAGGATTCCCCACGGGCAGCCTATGTAGTAAAAGCTGTCAATCCTTGCAGTCTAGCGTTGGAGCGTTGTAAATAATGGCATCACCTCTGTCGGTGTACAATACTGTGCAAAGCACTATGGAACTAAAGATGAGCTTGTAACACAGATGTATCTGGAATACATATCATAGTTGTCATATAGAGCATAGCAACTATGAAATTCTGCCTTGGCGGTCAAGTGATATATGTTACTCAGTACCTGCATTTCTTTCATTTGAAAGGGAGAGTACCTGCATTCTCAGCACTGCTGCAATACATTTATTGGGACAGTACCGGCACTTCACAGGAGCAAACAGGTACTGTAAATGGTGAGTCCCTGCACTTCTGTATTCCCATTTAAAGCACTTCCACTCAGGAAATGATACAGACGGAAGACGTAGTAATACTATGACATATCCAGTCAAGAAACAGTTGCATGCGTTGTTCTGTTTATTATCACTCGTTAACCCATCCCAAAACGAGCGCCGAACAGAGAGAAACCACAGAGAGCTCGCTAGCTACTGACATTTTATTGAAGGTTCGTCAAGAGCAGCTAATTGATTCGCACTGTTCCCACGGGAGTACAGCGAAGACGAGCAGCCAGCACACAGTGTTAACTGTCAGAAACAGACAAAGGGCGGCTACCAGAGAGGAGACAGCGAGCCGAGCCTGTGCTGTCAAGGTAACGCGTGCCAATGCACATGACACGTAACACTTGACTGCCCTCCAGTTACACGCAGCTAAAGGCGAGTTCTCCTCTCCGTGTTCCAATATGCGGTAAAAACAAGGCCTTGGGATAAAGCAGTATTCTAGCCTAGGAAACTACTCGAACATCAGCATGCGAAAAGCAGCCCTCGGTGATCTCATTTCGACAAGAAAAGCAGTACTCCGGGTTGCCATGGAGACAAGTGCTGCACCCCCGCTCTCGCACTGTATAGATTATCTCCATGAACTAGCACGCGCTTCCTCTCGTCTGCTACCTGATGGTAGCTTCTGGTTTAGCACCGAAGCCTTTCGACAATCGGTTTTAGTTGCAGATAAATTGGGGATAGAACCCACCATTTCTTAGTAGCATACCTCCCATTTGGGTAGCTAGTAGGATGGTGGGCCGAACGTTTATAATAGAGAGTGCATGCCCAGCATACAGCGTTGAACACTACCCTTGATCGAAAAACCAGATATCAAGTTCATGGGGTGCATGCTTTAATGGAAAATAGTGACTAATGTTCCTGTTGGAGAGAGATCGGAGTTTTGACTCGTGACAGTTTAACTCATCATAAAGTAGCGCAGAGGGTTAATATGCATTCTACAAAGAATGCTACCATGAAGAACACAGAACTGGGGGGCATATTATCAAGCCAGGCGATAAAATTATCGCTGCTTTATCGGCAGAAAACTGCTGATAAAGCGGCGATAATGGGCTTGATAATATGCTCTATGGATTTCCAATCGAAGCCCATGTTAGATGTGAAGACATCTAACATGGGCTTCGATAAAGCCGATAAAGCAGCGATAATTTTATCACCTGGCTTGATAATATGCCCCTGTATTTTATATGGATCGCTCAGTGGATTACTGCCTTTGTCACATTTTGTTACTTGCCGTTCATAAATTAAAATCCTATTATAACGCAGTGACTTACAAACTTGCATCAAAGAGCTGCATGCAAACTGCATATTATAGTCTTTCATGATCTATTCCTAATGCTGCTAAAAAATGTGGGTGCATATATTCTTATTAGCAAAGCCAACCCCAACCAGTGATTTAAAATAAACGCATTTCCAAGCTCTGAGGCACTTTGGAGGCTCCTTTTTCACTGACCCGGCAACTGCAGCGGTACTACCTGTACCTTCCTGGACCTAGCAGGACGACTCGCCGCACCCGCTCCGCGGGTGCCGCTTCGCTTCTTGGGACACCGGCCACCGGGTGAGTGCGGTCAGCGGGGCTGCGAGCGTGCAGGGGACTCCATTGCCCAGGAGTCCCTGCTAGACCTTTGACTGACATCCGGTCCGCTCTCCCTGCTGCCGCCCCCCGCCCTCTGCTGTTTAAAAACCCTTTCCTTCCTTTTTACCTGCGGGACGCATTTCCAAGCTCTGAGGCACTTTGGAGGCTCCTTTTTCACTGACCCGGCAACTGCAGCGGTACTACCTGTACCTTCCTGGACCTAGCAGGACGACTCGCCGCACCCGCTCCGCGGGTGCCGCTTCGCTTCTTGGGACACCGGCCACCGGGTGAGTGCGGTCAGCGGGGCTGCGAGCGTGCAGGGGACTCCATTGCCCAGGAGTCCCTGCTAGACCTTTGACTTACATCCGGTCCGCTCTCCCTGCTGCCACGCCCCCTTATTTTACTCGGCCACTAATTTATTGTCCCAACACTCCCGCAGCGCGGGACGCAGCCCGGGCGAAGACAGGGCAAAGACTGGGCCGTTTGAGGCCGTTCGAGGACCAAGAGGGCTGGGCTGGGCCACCCCCCTTTTATGAGTCTAGTCTCTTTAGGCACATCTTACAGTTTTATTGTTGTGTGTATATTTATTTATTGACTTGTATTCTGTAATATGTGTTCACGGGGTAGCCGGAGCAAAACCCTCATGGCTGCTAGCAATTCCAATAGATCCATAGATGATTTCCTAGTCAAAACCAATCTGGCTATTGATGAGGAAATCAGCAAAATGCAGCACAAGGTCTCTTTAGAACTTGACGCTGCACGAAGGTTGTCAGCGCATATTGCTAGCTCCAAAAAATCTTCCCTGGGGAATATTGCATCTGCCCGTACCCCCGATCGTTCTGCCGCTCCACGGCCTCTGATAACAACGGCAGTAATGCATCCTGCCCCCCCTATTATTCCCTTACATTCCCCTCCTATTTCCCAACCTAATCCAGTGCTACAAAATACTGGCCCTGCCCCTCTATTTAGTATCGCGGGCTCCTTTCCCCCTCCCAAAGCAATGCTAGCAGCCAGCCATTGTAGTGCTAAGAAAGCCGCAGCATATAAAAAGAAATGCCTTGCGAGAACTATACACGCTAGGAAAAAAGCTAGAATAGCAAGGTTAAAGTTTTTTAATAGTAGACGGGCCATGGGTTCTCCTGGGGTGAAAAATGTTAACCCCAAACCGACTCACAGTGTTCTTAATGGGGAAGTTACTCCGGAAATATCTAGTTTGGTGGAAGATGATATTCCTATCATCTCTCCTAGTCAGAACAGTACAAATATTTTGGAGGGCCGGGTGAGTGGACCCGTGCACGATAGGGAGGGTGATAGCGAATTCCTCCAACTAGTCTGGGGTACGTTAAAGCAGCTACTTTCCCCCCTGGAATTGAGGCTTTCTCGTATAGAGAATAACCTCCTTGAAATGGATAGGACCATAGTCACTCTAGCCAGCTTGAGCCTTAAGGAAATGGATGCTAAGCTTACATGTGTAACTGAACCTACTCCCCAGCCCAAAGAAACAGAACCCGCTCAATCTATTTTACAACCAGCCCAAAGCATTCCTGCGACCCTATTCACATCCAAACCCATTCCAAAACCCCGCACCACCTTTGCAAATACTACTGTACCTACCCCTAGCCCAGTAGTACCTAAACCCTCCCACCCGCATAAAACAGCACACAGGTCGAACACTGTCTCCAGGGCACCAGCTAACCACCCCCCTAGGCCACCCTTGGTACATAACCCAACACGTCAGGCCAGTCGCCACAACTTCCGCGGAGGGTTTATCGACCTCCCGCCAGAAGCAGGGTCGTACGTTATTATTCTAGCCGGTGTTCCAGAGTTGGATCAACAATCCCAGGAGAATGATTTCTCTCTAAAAAATAAAGTCATCCACTGGCTTAATTCCAACAAACGACTCCCCGACCATCAAAGAAGTAGTATACTTATGGTTCGGAGAGTCCCTTGGATTGGCCGTACGCACAAGTCCATAGCCGGCGACTGTGTGGTGGTATCATTTTCTGATCCCCACACAGCCCAGTATCTATGTGCAGGGCCATCTTTTGAGGCCAATTCCACAATAGTGGTGAGGCCTCTCACCTTTTTCTATCCTCCTAGACAACAACTAGTGCGTGAGGGGTCATGGTCCACTGTTGGGAACGCTAGTCGATCGACACATAGTTTTGTTGGACAAAATCAACTTAATTGGTGGCAAGGGGCTCCCACTTCCAATAGGTTCGGCTGCCTGGAGGAGGTGGACTGACTCGGGAGGTCTGGAGACTTATCTCCCCTCAAGACTACTCCCCACCAACGGAGGCCTCCACCCCCAAATTCATTTCAATGGTTGAAGGATACATTGACAACAAGCTTAGATGAACCGATCCAGACGTCAGCTATGACAAATCCTTCCCCACCAATTGCTATTAGCCCATCGGGCTCCATACATCCCTCTCCAACTTATAGGGTCCATCAGGAACCCAACGATATGGCTGCGAGCCCGCCCCGCGCTAAAGTACCACATATAACTGTAATTTCGTGGAATGTGGCTGGGCTCTCCGGTAAATTAGACTGCCCAGAGTGGGGCTTCTATCTTAGTTCCAAAAACGTAATACTCTTACAAGAAACCTGGGCGCGAGAAGCAATAGACCTACCTGGCTTTGCTTCTTTCTCCAAAACAGCCAAGTGGGGGGGAAAGGGGAGACCATCTGGGGGAATAATGATAGGGATAGCAACGGATCTAGGCTGCCAAGCCTCCGATTTGGAGACCGCTTCCGACGATCTGTTGGCCGTCCTACTAGAATGGCCTGACGCATCGAAGCTCCTAGTTATTAATATCTACTCTAGGCCGACTAAAATGCATAACGAGTCGCCCACTATAGATGAGTTAGCCAGGTTTCTAGAGGGCATCCCGTGTGATCTCCCCTGTCTAGTCGGGGGCGATTTCAACTCCCATTATGAACCTCTGCCCGGATTACGCGATGGTCCCTCCCTAGATGAAGATTCCAGCTGGCTCATACCTGAGTCGGCGGCACCACCTCCAAAGGCTTGGACTCCCCTAGCCCTACAAATAAATGCCCTTACTCTTAATCTCGGTCTTAGGGCATGTAATGGGCGCTGTAATTCGGATACACCAAGTAACCCGACTTACAACAAACCCGGTAGTGAATCCCGACTAGATTATATTATGGTCAAAACTTTCATGTGGCCAGCAATAATTGACTTCAAAGTGTGCCCAAGAACGGACAGTGACCATAACTCACTGGAACTGACTTATTCCCTCCCTAGGAACCAGGACCTATTACAGGGATCTGGCCGTGACAAGTCTGGCCTCCTACTTGAAAATAATCGCAGGAAAGTCAAGTGGGAGAAGCTGGCTAGTAGTATAGACAAAATACCCTGCCTCTATGAAAGGCTAATTCCATTACTAGAGTGTGCCTTTGACCTAGGCATTAAAGACCTAGATGAAGTAACTAGAGGAGAACTAGCAACAATACATAAAAACATTACAGACTCCCTTGACCAAGACTTGTTCACATCCTCTACGAAAAGGAAGGGTTATAAGCCAAAGACCTCGTGGTATAACGCCACGTGTAGGAAGGCTAAGGCCCATTTGCTATCTGCCATCAAGGGACGCCTTGGCAGGGAAGAAATCCGGGACAGGAGAAATAAGTACAAGTCCCTTCTAGCGAATGCCAAGGCGGAATGGGACCACGATTACTGGGAGAATCTCGTGAAAGCACTATCAACCAGAGACTCACGCAAATTCTGGCGGGTAGTAGCGAATGGCACGACTGAGTTATCTCCAGCACTTGAGCCCAATATAGCCCCCTCAGTATGGCAGGCCCACTTTGAAGCGCTGTATGCAGAGGGAGGTGGGGATCCTAGTAGCGAGATAGTGCTGATTACACCTACCCCTTTGGGGGCCTCATTCACCGAAAAAGAGGTGAGGGAGGCCATTAAAGGCCTAGCTGCTGGAAAAGCACCGGGATTGGATGGGGTCCCGGGGGACCTGTTCAAACAGGAACCAGGGATTTGGGCACCGTACCTCACACTTATATTTAATGCTATCCAGGGGGGAATGACTGTCCCCGATACTTGGATGGGAGCAGAGGTAGTCCCAATTTTTAAAAAGGGATCCCCTCTGCTCCCATCCAACTATCGTCCTATCAGTCTGATAGATATATCCCAAAAACTTTTTGGCAGACTGATCTTAAATCGTTTGCAAGTGTGGATCCATGAAATGGATATCCTGTCCCCATACCAGGCAGGATTCCGGGAGGGTGTATCTACTACACACCAAATATTCAGGCTACAACTGCTCTATTGGAAAACAGCGGTAATCGAGGGCGGCAGTCTATATACCATCTTTGTAGACCTACGTGCCGCCTTCGATCTGGTTCCCAGAGCAAGGCTGTGGAGTGTTATGAAAGAGCTGAAAGTCCCAGAGGATATTTTGGCAATCCTGATGAGACTCCATTCTAACAACTACGCCCGCGTTAGGTGTGGCAAAGGTGGCAAACTAACCGAAAGGTTCCCCGTTCGCAGAGGTGTAAGACAGGGTTGTGTGCTTGCACCTACCCTGTTTTGTATCTTTGTGAACGGGGTAGTTGCCCACCTCAGCAGGATTGCTAACTCTGATGCCCCAAAGTTGACTGGCAACAGGGTGCCTGCAATTATGTTTGCGGACGACACCCTGTTGCTGTCTAAATCCCCGATGGGGATCCAACGTATTTTGGATGGCTTCTTAGACTTCTGCTCTGAGCGGGGACTGGAAGTCAATCCCCAAAAAACTAAATTCATGATTTTAAATCCCAACCCCCGAAATAGAGCCCCTCCAAAGCTAGGAATGGTCCAACTAGAACGGGTCCATAATATCGAATACTTGGGCATTACTATAAATGAACATTTAACCTGGTCGTCGCACCAGGCCAAAGCGACCATCAAACTGGCACAGTTGGCGGGTGGCACTTTGCGCCTGGCAAACAAATCAAGCTATCGACCACTTACCCCAATTATTCATATATATAAAACACAAGCTAGGGCAGGGGTTACTTACGGGGGCGAGTTGTGGGGCTACACCCAACATCCGAAGTTACAGGCCACGGAGAACAAATTTTTGAGACAGGTAGCTGCCCTTCCCCAGAGTACCCCATTACTTCCACTCAGATTAGACTTGGGTATTAAACCCATAACAGAGGAGTTGGGACTCAAACCCCTAAAATTTTGGAGGCGTTTGTGGTCCAGCCCAGATCTTGTAACTTATAGAGAGGAACTTCAGGAATTCCTGGAACTAGGGAACATAAAAAAGATTCCTTGGTTGACCTACGTCAAGGGAAGGCTCGAGGAAATGGGGTTCCCGGAACTATGACAGATCCCATTAATTCATGCACGAAGATCTCAAAAAAGGTACTCGCGAGTGCCTACAATGACATGATGCTCACCAGAGCCTCCAACGACTCTCGTGAGGGGTCCCTGACAAATTCATTCCTGAAAATGAAAGACACCTATTCCCTCGAAAAAACTCTGGACAATATTTCCCCTGCATTAACAAGGAAACTGTTCCTACAATGGCGCTATGGATGTCTTCCTTTAGCTTCGTTCACAGCGTCCTGGACAGCGTGCACCACCGTACCATCTTGCCCAATGTGTGCTCACCCGAAGGACGACGACATGCACGTGGTCTTCTTCTGCAAGGGTTATGAGCGTAGTAGAAAATATTGGCTAGTTCCGATGCTCAGGAACCTGGGATTCAGATCTTTTCAAACTGCTTATAGAGTTCTAAAATCTGACCTCTCCCCTTATGTAGTTTTTGCACTCTCAAAATTTTTAACTGCATTGTGGTTTACCCGAACCCGAATGATGAAAAGACTGGTATAATGGACTCCTCCAGCTGTTCTTCCCACTGTTTTATCTAATATTTAAATCAATTTTATCATATTGGATCACATTACGTTTAATAAGTTTTTAATTTGTATGTTCTTGTTGTATCTTTTATGATCTGTGATCGAAATAAAGATTTTTGAAATGAAATGAAATGAAATAAATTAAATGTATGTAAGAGGGGCTATGGAGAGATGAGGGCCACTGTTGGAGGGTGGTAGTGAGGGAATATGTAGAGGATGCAGGCATGGCCGGTACAGGTAACAGCGGAGGGGCTGGGGCCGGGCGGTGGGGCAGGGGAGGGGGGTTAAGTGGACAAATGACAGGATAAGTAAAGTAAAATAAAAAAATAAAATAAAACCACTTACTATGTGCTCACCACATCGCTGAGTCAACATTTTTTTATTTTACTTTCCCCATTCTGTCACCTGTCCACTTCCTCCCCACTGCCTCGCCCTGCCCCAGTACCAGCCCCAGCCCAGCCCCACCGCTGTTATCTGTGCCGGCCGCACCTGAGAGGATGCCATTGGTTTGGGGAGGCTCCAAAAACGATTGTTGCACCGGGTGGCACCAGTGTAAATGCTGGCCCTGGCCATAACACTCAGCAGTTAAGCAGCCAATTGTAGTTCATAAAGGTTCCATATAATTCCCTTATATTGCTTCACACTCTTACACTCACATAAGATATAATTGCTACAGGTAATGTCCATCACCCCATACTATACTAGTTAACAGCAATAAATCACTCATGACTAACTTAACAGACATGGAATAACTGAAGAGATCTGCCACATGCTGCTGGTGAACGGCAAACTTTAGTCCACCACTGCAGGTCCCAACAAGCTATATACCATGAACACGTATTTGTATGATGACAATCAAATTTGGGGGTTATTAACAAAGTCCATACCAGCAGATCTCACCACCATTTCCCTCTATTATATGCCTGCCCAGGACCATAAACTTTAAACAAATTATCTCAGAATGACAACCCAGTGCAGTGACTAGCTAATTGGAGGTAAGAAATACCACACAGGTACCTGCATAGGTAGTCAAAGTCACCAGATATCTGAAAACCACAAACTGTGCACATCTCTTTCACACTAAAGCACTCCTATGCCTTGTCAGAGGTAGTAAGTGCTATATAAATACAATTTACAATTAAAGTACAATTACTTCTTCATCCATCACATTGCTAAGCGCTGTTTCCCATAGGACAATAACTGCATATCAGGTAGTCATGACACATGACATGGAAATACTTTCCCCATATGATTTAAACAAAGAAACCACTTCCAACCATACACCCTACCCAGTGTAGCATGATATTCATGTAGGCAGGCACTTCAGCACCCGACATGGGATAGTAAGCACTATATAAATGTTGCAATAAAATACACAATGCAAATGTGGGGGTCAGGACAGTGACTTCTTTTCATGCATATGGATGATGGTACCTATGAACTCCGCCAACCTTATAAAGTCAATGAATACATACACAAAATGATGCATTACCTAGTCAAAGTGACTCCTCAATTTTGAATGGCTTATCACTGCCTTTTTCCCCATGAAGTTTTCAACCTTGCCTCCTACCTTGCAACTCCTCAGATTCATGTCCACATCCTTGACTACTATCATGGCTTACTCTTTTTGTGTTTCAGGTATAGTTACTTTCCAACACTATTGTATATTATATTGAATGCAGGTTATATATACATGAACAAGTAGTTACTTATTGGACGTTTGAAATGCCTGGCCTGTAACCTACAAAGTTTAGCAGCCTTGATAAAGTTAGAAAAGATGAAACACTTGTCAGCTGCCCAGAGTTTCTATGTTCTCAGCTGGTCATATTGCCGAATGAATATCTGCAATATTTCTTGAAGAATATTACATTTGTTTTATGGACATTTACTACAAGCCTAGGACTTTTCTTACTAATTGTATACTTACTACTAGGGCATCCCTTTTGGAGTGTGCTCCAACCCTTTTGTGTCTCATATATTACTAATCTACTAACTATTCAGCTCTAACCTTCAGTTCGGGAGTAACATGCCACTCGCTGCGAAGAGGTTCAAATGCCTTGTCTGGGCTTGGAAGTGCTATATAAATACAACATGCAATTCACAATGCAACATTGCCTTTACCAACACTATTAAATATCTGCCACACCTTAAAAAACTGCTGACTGAGCTTTTCAGAGTACTATAGAAGTGGAGCAAGTCTGTGTCTTCTCCTGCTCACACAGCAATACCTTATCTAATGTTAAATTCAGAATAGGGTATAAGAAATCCCAAAATACAATTCAATAATCAATCCGTGTAGAAAACTTGTTTCCATAGAATAAACCGATTGCCCGCCATTTGTAAAGGCAAGAGCATTGCATTTACTAGTGCATTTTAATACTGGTTTTTTTTTCTAGAAGACAGTACAGTTATTCTAATTGAAGAAAGAACATCTTACTTTCGATATTGAGATAACCAAAGACTGTATGTTAGTCATGCTTGACTTCTGTTGTTTGCAACAGCTTTAAACAACCGATGTCAGAATATCTGTATATTGAGTGCACCTCGCTCATTTGCAGTCAACTTGTCAAGCCTCATCTGCTGTTATATTCAATATCAAAATGATAATTTCATGAAATGTGCATCTGAATGCCCATATCATGGCATAATAGATCATAGCATACAGAAACGTCAAGCAAAAAGGTGTGCTGTTGTTGATATGAATACAACTCCAACGCATCCAGAACGCATCCAGAACGCCTCCCCACGCCTGATACTCGACATCCCCCACCGCAGCCACATCACACCTCACCTGAAAGACCTGCACTGGCTCCCCATCAACAAGAGGATAACCTTCAAGCTCCTCACCCACGCACACAAGGCACTCCACGACACCGGACCAGCGTACCTCAACAGACGACTCAGCCTCTACACCCCCGTCCGCCAGCTCCGCTCTGCAGACCATGCCCTCGCCACCGTCCCCCGCACCCGAAGAGTGACCGCCGGCGACAGATCATTCTCCCATCTCGCTGCCAAGACGGGGAACACCCTCCCCATCTGCCTACAGCAGACCGAAGACCTTTCTAACCCTCAGGAGACTCCTCAAGACCTGGCTCTTCGAACAGTAACAGCACCCCCCCCTCTAGCGCCTTGATACCCTCACGGGTATGTAGAGCGCTTTACAAATGCTATGATTGATTGATTGATAACTTGCAGTATGTGCAAGATTGTCAACTCAGCCTTCTTTCATAGGTTAAATAGAAATATATCATTTAATTCCTTGTAATAACAATCATGGATATCTTAGAGAAGCTTGGCCCCAGGTCTGACATAGATGACTTTTGGCAGACATTTGTTCCTATGGATAAATGTAACGTAGGACTTATTGTAGCAAACCCCACTTGGTCACTCCATATGTTTCACCTTTTCTGGATCTTATTTTTCCTGTTTTTATGATTATATGCATCGTAACACTGCTAACTAGTAGACTAACTATGCTTCCCCCCTAAAATATGAGCTGTACATTGTAACTTATTATATGGCCTATTTACCTACATTAAAGGCCTATTGTCAATGGTGCCTTAAGCACACATATGGCATGGAAAGTTAAATGCTCTACATAGGTTTGAGTGTGTATTTACACGACCATATGCATGACAAAAATAAAGGTCTGCCAGAAGCATCACTCTGCTCTGGCTGACCTGTAGCTTAAATGCACTTCAGTGACACATGGCAGGGAAGTTACCACAAATGTGTGCCTTGTTAGCCCACAGGGAAGGGTGCTAACATATATCAATAGAGCACACTACATATTGGGGTTGGTGCCCTGACAGTGAAATAAAAAACAACAGCTGTCTCACCATGTAGGCCTGGCTAGACTTCTCTCTAATACATGTAGAAGGTATAAAAATCCTTGTTTTTCACGCTCTGATTCAGAAAAGATAAGAAAACTGCTTCAAAGTTATTACCTGTATGGTATCTAAAATCTGACTTAATGGAGAAATCAGATTTTGACAACTTAAGCAGAAAAGGAACTTTGTATAAATATACATTGGGTTACCTGAGCCAAGCAGTCTTGCCACTCATTAAACCTCTAGAGCTGGAATATACATCCTTGGATCGGAGATTTAGCGGCTGGCTCAGAAGGCAATGGCTTGCCTCTGAGGCCAGGGGAGGCTATGAGTGTTAACTTCTAACCCCTTAGTAGGTGTTATTTCTCTGTAACTGGACAGGAACAGTTGGCAGAACAAAGGGCAGCTATTAGCCCTACCTCTTTTGAGTTGTAAATACAAGGGAGGGTTTCTCCTATTCATTCCCGGAACCTCCTAGCCAGTCAGTCTCCAGCCACAGTAATGCTGAAACCAGTTCTGCCACGTATCACACCTTCAGATCTGGAATACACACCCTTGGCTGGACAAGTTAACAACTCTGGCTCAGAGGCCAGTGGCTTGCCATTGGTTCGTGGAAAGGCCAATGGATATTACCTAGGACAGGAACAGATGGCTATCTGTATCTGTATCTCTTTTGACTCGTAGAAGCAGGGAGAAATTCTCCATTTCAGCCCCACTACCCCCTAGACAGTGAGACCTCAGCCTTAGAAGGAAGGACCATCTGTTTTGCCACCTGTGAAGTGACCAAGAAGGTGAAGACTGGCCTGTATTGTGGCAGATGAGTCCTGCCATGTTGAAAAAGGGGGTACCGGGTAGTATTACAGTAAGACAAATAGGAAGTGCTGGAAAAGGAGGTGGAGGACTACGAGAAAATATTTAATATTGGGTGATCACATTTTTGCAATCACTGGCTAGTAAACAAGATAAATCTGGCACCCCCACCAACACTTCCTCAAAACATTCAAGGACCTGGGAGGACTCAATTTGAGGAAGAAGAAGGCATTGCTGGAAGTAGAATCCTGACTTCTGACTCCTGCAGGAACAAGACATCAACCAAGGACTTAAGGGCCCATCGATCATGCTTCGAACTAAGGACTACAACTGCTCTCTCAGGTAGAAATATTTGGCCTCCTGTTTACCTGCTTCAGCAATAGAAAAAGCAGAGCAACTCCTGACTCCAAGAGGGCCCAGTTAACTAAAGAGAACTAGATACTACAACAGACCTGGGCTGGAGAGAGACCTAATGTCCAGAAGGCTGACCTTTGGAGGTAGGGACTGCAGGACTGAACAGAAGCTTCCCCAACAGTTGGAGACTAAAGAGCTTATTTACAAGCCAGTTGCGCCAACAGTACGTCATGTGTTCCCATGTTAAAAGTGATGAACTGATGGTGCAAGGGGCTTGTACATAACCCTCTAAGTCTGAAGAAAAGACCTTTGATTTGGACAACCACTTAGTCTATCTGACCTCCACTTTGTCACGGTTGGTCTGACATTAAGCTTAAGTCCTAGTACATTGCGAATTGTTGTTTTTCCCAGGTGTGTCAGGGTTTCTAGGTGCTTTATTGCCTTACAAATGTTTTATTTCATATCTATGGATCCACTTAGCTCATTCTGATCATCTTGATGTAATTTTGCTCATTGAACATTTCTCTGTTTTTCTAAATTGCTTTCAGGATTTTATTGTGTTGTGTTCTGTAAATGTTTTGGTACTGCATGAACTTAGCTCACACTTATTTGGGGTGGCCTGCTGCTTGTGCCATAGATACAAGAGGCTAAGCAAAAATTCTCACAAAACTGTGTTTTTACATAACCAGAGTAGGTTTATTGAGTTGGTAAATGTACGTTCTCCCAAATTATTAAAATCATTTATGTCAGGAGGACCTAGTCATTCTTAATGTGCTTGCATTCCTAGGATTATGAACAACTGGGTGAAGGGAATAGAATAAAGGCTTTTCACCCTCTGTTGGACTCAGGAGAGGATTCTGGCTAACTGTAGCTCATAGAATAGAGGTTCTTTCAAGAAGAGGATGATGATGAGTGTATCCAAAAAAGATCATTGGATTGGCTCTGCGGTGATTCCCAGTCATCTTCTACGATTGACCAACAATAGGGTGTTCACTTTTCTCAGTCTCGGGTAGAAGTCCCAGTCTACAATGTAGACATTCTGTGACCATAGACATTAACATTGAAAATACTTGACATTTGCAGCAGGCGTACAGAGCACTTGGAATCAGATAAGTGATCACCCAGCTGTGTGCAGCTTTAGGAGGTTGGACTGTGCCCTCAAATGCCAAAACCCAAGTTTTGGAGTTCATCTGGAGCAGACAACTGTTGGCAAAACGGGTGTCCACAGCATTTCTGCACAGATTAACCACAATGTGGACTGGTGAAGACTACACTCCTTCCAAGCTATGAACCAGTCATAAAACCAGGGTAAATAGTTCTTCCTAACTATGCTTTACTCTGCATAGATTGTTCTCCCCAGTTTAGCCCTTTGGTCTCTTAGAAAGTATTGATCTCTTCATCCAACCAATTCCTCTCTTTCCTATTCCTGTATTCTTTGTTAGCCCCCTACCCCCTTTCCCACCTAAGCTGCCTATTTATACCCTCTGGTTCATTCTCACACCTGTATACACAATTACTTTCCTCTTTCTGCCTATTCTACTTACATCCTTTGACTTGATAAAGCTCCACTATCATGATTGGTTTACTGTGTTGACCCTGTAATTAGCTGCGGTCCGTTCAGGTAACAACGGTGGGGCCGCGTTGGTGGGGATTTCGAGCGACGCTGATGAGGGAAAATTAAATAAATAATACATTTTCCCTCGGGATCGTCCCTCGAAATCCCCCCCAACGCGGCCCCACCGCTGTTACCTGCACGGATCGCAGCTGACTGTAATTTCTCTAATTGTTGGGCCTATGATTTTTAATCTTTGAGACTCTATGATTCACATCAGTTTTCTGCCCGGGCTCCTGTCTACAGCACCCTGGTCCTATAGGAGGATCTTATGACTCTTTCAACGGATTGTCCTCTGAAGCTTAACTGGCTCTAATGTAACTAAACTATCTATCTATCACAGGAATAATATTGCTGTTCTTCCATTCAAATTTACCCTCAGATGTGATAATAACTAGATCTGTCAGAAAAATGTATCCTATTATATCAGCATCTACTCAAATACAAAACCTACTGTGCAGTGGAATTTGCAAAGGATTCGTACAAGGATGTGCTCAACAACAGAGAACTAACAAAATATCCATGTTCTTTTTTTTTTATCAAACTATATTCTTAAGGAATGAAAATTACATGTGCATGATATTGTAATTCATTTTACATTACCATATCCAATTTTTTCCTTATTGTTAATATTCATTTTCATAAAAGTGAATCACTTGGTCGAATGCAAGCATTCAGCCTGCTACTCATCATCCTTCACGAGTTGCTCAGTTGGATGCTTTAGTAATTCTCTCTTCCAATGACTAGCTTTAGTCCTATGTAAAATAGGACTGCCTGGAACCTGCTGCTCTGCATTCAGGAAAGGATGTTGCTTTGCGACTGTCACCTTTTCTGATTTGCCAAGCATTAGGTGTAGTCAGTTGATAATAATTGCAGGCAGCCAAAGCGCACATTTCACAAAAAGGAGAGAGGAGCACTGAGGGCCTGGTTTATTTCAAGTCTAATTCAATATGGAATGTGGAAATGTATTCCTATTTCTTATGCTATGGTAAATATTTAATCTAAACTTTGAATTCTGGGACACCAATAGTTCTGCTAGTCTGGAAATAAATCTAGGAGTCAAACACTAGCAAAGTACTGAAATATAAACGCGTGGTAGTAATTTATGTCTAATATTTCTGCCCCATCCTCTCACTGACAATCACTCTGGCCTCTTAACCTTAGGATATTGAAAGATTGCCCGCTCCTCTATCAACCTCCCGCCTTCTCCTATCTGTTTTTCAGATTCGACCATCAGCAACAACTTTTCTCCGTTGTTTTGTCCTATCACCTGCATTTCGATACCATTGGATATAATATATTTAATTCATTATATTTTCTTGTTGCTTGGGGTTGTCCAACAATATACAAATTATTGGAAAACACTATTTTAGAATCATTTGGCAATAAATATATGTCAATGGTTGAATTATGGTTAAAGGTGTTTTGGGAAAATATGTGAGACCTAGGGCCTCATCATGATGTCGAGTGAAAAGCCATCTGACAGCTCGTAGGAGTCTCTCCCCCCAATATCAGAGGTTTCCGTCCGACCACCATATTATGATACTGGCAGTCAGACGGAGACCCGTGGGTGAATACCGCTCCACTTCCGATGGGCTCACGGAACCCGCCGGTGCGCCAGTCGGAAATTTAATCAACAAGTGGCAGCGGAGCCAGCCTCGGCTACTCTGTCGGGATTACACTTTTGCTTTCTGCCTTCCCTTTGATGGCAGTCTGCCTGCCATGAAAACACAGGCAGAAAGTGACTTTGGGGGCCCCTAGCATGTCCCCCTGGCACTCCACTATGTTGCCCCCCTACGCAACCCTGCACCGTGTGGCAGAGATGCCACACAGTGCAGGGATGTTTAAACTCTGCATTTTTTCCATTGTGACTTGTACTGCGAGCAGCAGCACAAGCCGCAATGGAAAAAATACAGGTTCTGACTGCCAACACGGTGGTCAGATCATAATCTAGGTCAGGGGTCCCCAAACCGGTCCTGGAGGGCCGGATCCATGCCAGATTTTTAAAATTACTACATGTATCTCAATAGGGATATCCCAAAAATCTGACACGGATCCGGCCCTCCAGGACCGGTTTGGAGACCCCTGATCTAGGTAGTGGGACCTCTGACTCCTTGTTGGGCGGTCCCGCTTCCACTACGATGCTGGTCGGATGCGCGTCCAACCAGCATTGTAATAAGCCCCTTAGTGTCTAACTCGATCTACGAGGAAAATAATTGAACTGAAATCAAGTATATGCAATTATCTTTAATGTTTGTCAGGATTACATTCTACTTAGTAATTGTTCTTTATCACGTAAAACCAGGGACCAATAGTTGCCTTACTTTTAAATGTTTAGTGTTAGGCAGAGCTACTAGAACTGGAAACAAATGTTCGTAAGAACTCAAACACCAGATAGGGCGGCATTTATGATTGTCCTTAATTTATGTTTATGGGCAAATGATAATTATCCATAACTTGCACATTGCCAACCATTGGCGGCCACTATTAATCCATGTTATTGATGAGAAATTTCCAGAATAGGGTTGCTTCACTAAGGCACATGCAAAACTGAAAACACGATTGTTAGAACTGTCACCCTTAGGGTGGTCTTCTCCAAACGTTTTGCCTTACTCCTCCTGTTTTTACTGAATTCTTTTTTGTTAGCTTTAAGACTCTTACCAATTTATCACTGCTAACCAGTCCTAAAGTGCTTTTGCTCTCTCTTTTAAACATGGCGAAATGGCTTATACCCAATTGAATAAGACGTGGTGCTAGTGAGTCACTAGTTTCATCCCTTTAGGCACACATACTTGTCTCTTTGCTAGAAGAAAACTTCCACACTAGTTTGGTGACTTAATTCATTCTCATGTTTATTACTGGTTCATATGTTCATTCCTCATATTGTCACATTGTTACTTATTTCTTGTAAATATGTTTAACCTCAGGCAATGACTGGTTAACAAATCCAATGCATTTCGGGCATTAATTGATGCCCTTCATCAGGGAACAGACACTAGAAAAATCATATGTACAAACAATAATGTTAAAAAACCTGTTTTGTTCGTCATGTGCACAAAGTACATGAGGGGTTGCAAATGATAGGTTAGGGAGTGGCGATATTGTGGCGACACCTTACAAAAACCATCTACCCGTGAACAATGGGGATTTAAGTAGAAGCGGAGGGTATGTTACTCACAAGCCTTTCATTGTATATGATTCGGTTTCGCTTGTGGCTTGGTGAAAACCAAGCCACAAGCGATAACCTATCATTTGCAACCCCTCATGTACTTTGTGCACATGACGAACAAAACAGGTTTTTTAACATTATTGTTTGTACATATGATTTTTCTAGTGTCTGTTCCCTGATGAAGGGCATCTATTAATGCCCGAAATGCATTGGATTTGTTAACCAGTCATTGCCTGAGGTTAAACATATTTACAAGAAATAAGTAACAATGTGACAATATGAGGAATGAACATATGAACCAGTAATAAACATGAGAATGAATTAATTCACCAAACTAGTGTGGAAGTCTTCTTCTAGCAAAGAGGCAAGTATGTGTGCCTAAAGGGATGAAACTAGTTACTCACTAGCACCACGTCTTATTCATTGTATCCTCTGACGTCGTGGGACTCTCGACGCCACCTTTGGAGCACCACCAAATAACAATTTATCATTTGACTAACACCGTAGGAAACAGAGCTGTGCATTTGCCCTAAAAGCAATTATCTCTATTATACCCAATTGACACATTTAATATACTTGTAAGACCCTAGTCAAGTGGTACTACATGTACACAGGGCTTGTAAATTTAATGCTACTAGTGGGTCTGCAGCACTTAATGTGCCACCCACTTAAGTAGCCCTATAAACAAGACTCAGGCCTGCCATTGCAGCCTATGTGAGCAATTTCAACCTGGCAAAACAAACTTTTTGCTAGGCCTAAATGTCCCTTTTTAATACATAAGTAACCCCTGTGGTAGGCCCTGCACAGCCAATACTGCAAGATGCAGTGTATTTAAAAAGCTGCATGTGTACTTTGAAGTTTTAGATGTCCTGATAGTGAAAAACTCCAAAATTCGTTTTTCATTACTGTGAAGCCCATCTCTCCCACAGGATAATGGGATGATGATGGTTTACCCTATTACCCTTAATGAGTGCGAACTTTCAATTGAAGCAGGTGGTAATGTCGAGTTTGCTCTCTAAAGAATTGTAATTTTATTACAAGAATGGAGGCTACATTATGCATTATTCCTTTAATGCAGTCCAAGCAGCCGCTTACATCACAATATTAAAAGGTTTCAGAATAGAACAATAGCAACACACGAAAGGCATGAGCCATCAACAATCTGCCTCTTTTAAATGCGGCTCCAAGCGGATAAGATCACTTTTCTTCATTACGATTATTCATTTTTATCTCTATTTTGAAGTTCCCTAGTGTGTGGCTTAACCCCACCCCCCCTTCCTACTGCCTCTATACCAATCTCCTATTTACGGAGATCTCCCTACACCCTCTTCCCTAGTTCCATCCTTGAGTGACTGACCAAATTAATCTGCCTTTTCTTTCAGCTCATGTACTATTTCTAATGTTTGAATATATTGAAAGATTTTTAGATGTTTAATCGAACCTTAATATTTTGGTTTTTGTGTAAATGATTATTCTTCAATTTCATCCTTGTTCTACTTCCTCATGCCATAATGAGCTTACCTAATGTCTTCGTTTAACTCCTGTTTTTCACCTCTGGCCCCAACAGCGCTAAGGATGCCTGGCTTAACCCTGGGGGTGCCCAGGAGTGGACACTCACAGGGAAAGCCAGGAGGGGTCCCACAGCGGTATGAGTATCAGCACCAGGAAGCCGAATAGGCGACACCGCAAGGTGACCGTCTGGTGACAGTGCGCTCTATAAGTACCATGACATTTACATTTTACATTTACCTCTTTCCACCGATGCAGGCAGCGTACTCTAACGTGGCTCTGCATCGCTACCTTTTTTTATTTCGGATTTCATCTGCCAGTTGTTATTGTTTTACAAACGTATTCATAAAAAAAGGGGTTTTAGCAGGAAATCCTAATTTAACTGGCCTTTTCAACATTCTATAACAAAATTAATTATAATAAGAGATGAATTATTCTCTTGACATTCCTTTATCTATAAACCTTGTCACTATTATTAAGTGGCTTTACCACTTTTTACAAGTTAACATTTCCTATATACCATGTCTGACTCAGACAAGGCTTCTGCTCCTACACCTAACATAGACAACGAAGCCCTGCAAAAAATCATTCATAAGGAATTGAGTTCCTGCATGCCTGAAAACTTAAGTCAGATCATGTCCTCTAAAAGGTCACCCCCTGATGAGGACAAAATCTCTACTCTGACAAGATAACTGATTTAAAGGGTAAAAGACTTAAGAAAAGTAACAACATTAATAAGAGCAATATAGGAGGTCCAAGCACCTCATCAATTTAGAGAGGTCTTAGCACCTCAACTTCTAATGGAGGTCCTCGCATGGAGGGCATTCATCTCTTGAGGGATTTACCTCTAGAGAGAGACTGGCTAGTCAAACTAGACCTAAAGGATGCTTACTTCACCATTCCTATGGCCGAATCCCACCAACGCTTTCTTCAATTTGTCTAGGAAAAATCACCTTTACCAATTTCAGGCTCTCCCTTTCGGACTCTCCTCTGCCCCTTGGTGCTTCACCAAGGTCACGAGAGCTGTTGCCTCATCTCTAAGAATAAGGGCTATTCGTTTAATCATTTACTTAGACCACATTCTTATAATGTCTCAAGAGCCTTCACAACTAGCCAAAGACCTGAAGACTGTGGTGGATCTCCTAGAAAGTTTAAGATTCATAATAAACAAAGATAAATCAATTCTGTCCCCTTCCAGATCTGTGGAGTTCCTAGTTTCACAGTAGACACATTGAAATGTCTCATTTTACTACCTTCAAAAAAGATGATCAAAATCAGGAAGGAAATAAGGCACATCCTGAAACAGCAAGGCGTATCTCTGAGAGAGCTAGCCAGGCTTCTGGGTCTCCTCTCCTCCTCCATCCAAGCCATCTTTCCCCATCCCCTCAACTGTCAGGCCCTCCAAAGGGTAAAGGCGATAGCCCTAAGAACTGGCCTCCGGTACGGAGATCGGATCTGTCTGGATCAAGAAGCCAAATAGGAACTAGCCTGGTGGCTCGAGAACCTAGTCGCTTGGAATGGAAAAGCAATCTTTGGTTCAAAACCAGAGTTTGTTTTAGAATCAGATGTGAGCCTTCATGGCTTGGGAGCGTGCCTGCTCAATCAGAACATTGGTGGTATATGGTCACAAGAGGAATCATCTCATCACATAAATTATTTAGAACTAACAGCTGGGCTTTATGCCCTCATGAGCGCACCAAATCTGCGGCCCTCTTGAATCTAGCAAAGAAACTTTGGATGTTCTGTCTGGAACATCAGATCGCTCTTCTGTCCGGAACATAAGATCGCTCTCAAAGCGGAATACTCTGCAGACTGGAACTCACGATTGCTGTTAGATCACAGCTATTGTAAACAGAATGTTTTCATGTTCAGTACCCTAAACAAGATCTGGGGCCCTCTAGAGGTACACTTATTTGCGAGCAGACTAAACTGTCAACTGAAGAAAAACTTCAGCTGGATGCCCGAACTGTGTGCTCTAGCAGTCAACGCCTTACTACAATCTTGGAAAGGAGCCAAGGTGTATGCATTCCCTCCCTTTGCCATTATTCAGAGAGTCCTTCAGATAGTGAGACAAGATCAGTGCTTCTTTATACGAATAAGTCCCTTTTGGCCATCCCAAGCATGGTTCCCCACCACTCTAGAACTAGCTTGTAACCCCCCCCTTCCTAATTCCTACCCCAGAGAATCTTCTTGCAGACGTAGACGTAGGAGTTCACCCCCTAATTCAGAACAGGAGTTTAACCCTTCTTGCCTGGAGAGTGTCAGGAGATCCAATGAAATCTCAGGACTTTCGGCGACGGCTGCAACTCTCCTCAGAGAGTCTTGGGCCCCAGGCACTCACTACAGATATAACAACATATGGAGAATCTGGGTACGTTGGTACCTGGAAAGGAACCTGCATTCCTTGGAAGCACCTATTGTTGACATAGTTAATTTCCTTGTTAAACAGTTTGATAAAGGCCTCAGCTATAGAACTATCAATTGCTATAGATAGGCTATTTCTGCTGGTCAAGTCCTTGTCAATGGTAAAATGGCAGGTAACAATGTAATTGTTTGTAGTGTGATGAAAAGCATTCATTTAAGAAGACCTCCTAAACCTAAATATGAAAGTCTTTGGGATGTCAAACTAATCCTTGATCTTTTCAATAACTGGCCTGTTAATACTCTCCTCAATAAAAAATAAAAAAAAACAAAAAAAAACATTTCCATTAAGTTGGCTACTCTACTATGCCTAATCTCAAGCAGAAGGGTCTCTGATGTCAAATCCCTGGAGATTAAAAATAGATCTTTTAACAATTTAGGAGTCAAATTTGAGATTTATAGAAGAACAAAGACTATGTCTGATTCAATCTTTTACCCATGTTTTGATTTATGTCCAAAACTTTGCGTTGTGGATTGCATGAGAGAGTATGATCACAGAATGTTTGCTCTTCGCCCTCAGGATGTTAACCAATTACTTATATCCTTTGTTAAACCTCACAAAGACGTAACCTCAACCTCTATTGCTAGATGGGTTAAAACTGTTATGAGTTTAGCAGGTATTGACTTAAAGAAATTTCAAGCTCACTCCCTTAGAGGGGTGCTATGGCCAGTAAATCTCTCTGGTCTGGAGGTAAGTTGGACAACATTCTCAAAGCTGCTGACTAGTCAAATGCTATACCAAAGGGGATGATGGACAGAGCGTTTGAGCAAATCAAACACTCACCCCCCCAGTCAACTGATCTGGGTTTAATCCATCCCATTCTTTAGCTCACTCCACCACCCCAGTTCAGACATGGTCATATGTAATTCAGTCTGACCCTGTGCCTCATGGGAACAGTTCAGCCCGAACTGCCAAGCCATGTCTTCCCTGGACCGCAAACAAGCATCCTAGGACCGGTTTCGGATTCATAATCCTCATCAGCCAGGCTATCTTGAATCCAGTGATACAGTGAGCAAGGGACCCAAGTCTGGGCATACCCTGCCAACTTAGGGCGAAAAAAGCGATACCAAAGGGGATGATGGACCCGAACTTGTGAATTTTTTCTAGTCTGGAGTGACCTTATAACCACACTTGGTACATTGTGCTTTTAAGCCTTATTTTTACCTAAATCACTATATATACGTATCCCCAGTTCTACTTATTGGATTTTAGTCGTTTTGGTGTCAAATAATGTATTTCATTAAACTCTATTGTTTCTAAATTAGGGTGGGGTTCTTGTATTATGTTTTTACTTTATTAATGTTGGAGGTGAAGTATAAAGTATTCATGCAGCACTTCAAAGTTAAGCCTGACTGCTTTTGTACTAAGCTACGAGAGAGTAAAGCACTGGTTAATTTGGGGTTTGTTTGCTGTTTTATTCTGACAAGAATTATGGTTGCTTATGAGTAGGGTTTCACCCTCCCCTCCCCCAACCAAACCAGTAACCCAATTTCCTACAACAATCCCCTGGAACTGCCCAATTTTCGGCCAATTTCATTACTACCAGGTATCAGCAAGATCGCTGAAAAAATCACCAATTAGCAGCTCTCTTCCTATCTGGAATCTACCAGGCTTTTACGCAACTCCCAAACTGGATTTTGCCCAGGTCAGGGCACGGAGTCCTCTCTGATAGTCGTGGTAGAGGAAGCAAGGTGCATCTTGGATTCAGGAGGATCAGCTGTGCTGATCCTCCTGGATCTGAGTGCAGCCTTTGACACAGTAGACCATAAGATCTTAATCCAACGCTTGACCAACCTTGGAGTAGCGGGACCAGCATTGCTATGGTTGACATCCTTCCTGAGCAACCGAACCTTCCAGGTTTGGGAAGGCAATGTACGCTCCGAACCAACCCCCCTCTATTGTGGGGTGCCGCAGGGCTCTTCATTGAGCCCTTCCTTGTTCAATGTGTACATGACCCCACTAGAGGAGGTGGTTACTCCGTTTGGGATTAGGGTGGTCACCTACGCAGACGACACCCAACTAGTTGTCTCACTATCCCAGGAGAAGCACTGCACGGAAAACCTCTATTCATGCCTAACAGAAATATATTCATTGATAAGCAGATCGCGTCTCAAATTGAACGGAGCAAAGACAGAGCTGATGCTCCTTGGGCATCATATAACATCTTTACCCAGTACTACTTGGCCAGCCTGCTTGGGGGACTTTCCCAATCCAAAAAATGAGCTAAAGAGCCTAGGGGTCTGGCTTGAGCAAGACCTAAGACCCATGAGAAAAAAACTGCGGGTATTTGCTTTGGTTTACTCCGATCTGCCAGGAAGATTCTCCCTTTATTAGCACCGCATTCTAGGAAGCTGTTGGTCCAAGGTCTAATTCTGTCCAGGTTGGATTTTAGCAATGCCCTTTTTTTTAGCTGCCCCGGAAGCTACCATCAATATCGTCCAACGTGTTCAAAATTCGGCAGCTAGGCTGCTCACAGGCACGTCCCCTAGATCTTCAGCCAAGCCCTCTCTCAGAGCCCTTCATTGGCTACCTATACGGGAGAGAATTAAATTCAAGTCCCACTGCACTGCATCGTTCACAAGGCACTACAGGGGAAGGGGCCCCCTATCTTAGGAAGTCTTATTTAACCTTACAAGGCTACTACTGCTCACGGTAATCTAGTCAAAATTCAGAGTCAAGAAGGCTCAAACAGGGGGACGTCGATTCTCAGTTAATGCGGCTACTTTGTGGAACGCCCTCCCTGTCAGACTCCGTACTGAACCAAGTTATCCTAGATTTCGAAAGCTCCTGAAGACGTTCCTGTTTCCCCAGGACTCCTAAGTGACGGTTTCCCTATACAGTTTCCCTAACCAGGCGAGGTCGCCCCCACACACCCCTGCTACTGCCTCAATTGCCTTGTTGCCTGCTGTGCCCTCGTTCTTCTGCCTCGTGTGCTGCCTCGTTGATCATTGTGCTGTGCCCTCGTTTCGCTGACCCGTTTCTTTATTCTGTTGTGCCCTCGTTTTTCTGACTCGTTTCTTAACCTGTTGTGCCCTTGTTTTTCTGACTCGTTTCTTAACCTGTTGTGCCCTCGTTTTTGCTGCCTCGTCTATCTATTCTGCTGTTTGTCACCCTGCTGTGACCTCGTTTCCCCATCTTTGCTGCCTTGTCTTTTTTGTTTACATTCCACAGGACAGGACGACCCAGCCGCCGCTGAGCCGCCCCCTGCCCTCCTTTCCCGCCGCTGCCTCCTGCGGCCCCACCCCCCTCCTGCTCATTCGCCACCCCGCTCCTGCCACCCAGCTACTCCTCCCTCCCGGCTCCTTCCTATGTCGCCCATGCATACGCGCAGCGGGCGTGCCGATTGTGTGCCCAAGGCGCGCCAAAGGCAAGCCCGTTTGCGCCCGTCCGCGCCTGGACCGCGCCCAGTGCCAGGACCCCTGGCCACTGCCGATGCAAGACGACCCGACTGACCTACGACGCTGCCGCCCTCAACGCACTTAATGCCGGCCGGAACCACGCCTGCTGCCGATCCACCCCGAGACGCATCCACGGACCCTTCACCTGCAAGACCTGCAAGTTCACCTCCCTCCGAACCTGCACCGCACCCGCCAAGCCAAGCACCAGCAGCAACCACCTCAAGTGCATCCTGCTCAACACCCGCTCCGTCCACAGACATGCCGTGGATCTCTGGAACCTCCTCGACGCAACATCACCAGACGTTGCCTACCTCACGGAAACCTGGATGAACGTCTCCTCAGCCCCCGCCATCGCCATCGCCATCCCGGACGGGTATAAGATCATCAGGAGGGATCGCGTCAACCAGACCGGAGGAGGCATCGCCATCGTCCACAGGAACACCATCCGCATCACGACCGACTCCAACGGCACCTTCGCCGCCGCCGAGCACCTCCACTTCCAGATACACACCGACCCAAAGACGACCCTCAGAGGCACACTCGTCTACAGACCACCGGGACCACGTACACAATTCAGCGAAGACATCACAGACTTCATCAGCCCGCACGCCCTCCGCTCTGCTGACTACATCCTCCTAGGGGACCTCAACTTCCACCTGGAGAACAACATGGACCGCAACACCGCCGCCCTGCTGGACAACCTCGCCAACCTCGGACTCAAGCAACTGGTGAACACCCCCACCCACTACGCCGGACACACGCTTGATCCCGTCTTCTCATCCAGCAAGCACATCACCTTCAGCCACTCCACCGGACTCCACTGGACCGACCATAGCTGCGTCTACTTCAGCTTCAGAAGAACCACGACCCACCACCACCCACCACAGGTTCCCCACAGAAGCTGGAGCAAGATCACCTCCGACCAGCTCACCACCTCCCTTAGCCAGAACCCTCCTGCCAGCACAACGGACCCCAACGAAGCAGCCCGCAACTTCACGCAGTGGCTGACCGCCTGCGCCGACGACCTCGCACCCCTGAAGAACCCTCCCAGCAGACCCAGGAGCAAGAAGGCATCCTGGTTCACCGACGAACTCAAGGACTCCAAGAAGACCTGCCGCACCCTCGAGAAAGCCTGGCTCCTCGACCAGACCACAGACAACATGACCGCCCTCAAAGACGCCACCCGCAAGCACCACCAGCTTATCCGCACCACCAAGAAGAAATCACTGAAGGAACAACTGGACAATAACGCCCACGACATCAAGGAACTCTTCAGCATCGTCAAGGAGTTCTCCAACCCCAGCACCGGCAACAACGACATCACTCCGTCACAAGACCTCTGCGACTCCCTCGCCTCGTTCTTCCACCGCAAGATCGCCGACATCCACAACAGCTTCAGCACACCATCCACGCACCCAACCGTCGAACCAACGCCCCCCACCACCACCCTCCGCACTTGGACCACGGTGACCACCGAAGACACAGCCCGCACGATGAACACCATCCACTCCGGATCTCCGACCGACCCCTGCCCCCACCACGTCTTCAACAAGGCCGACTCCACCATCGCACCCCAACTCCGGAACATCATCAACACCTCCTTCAACACCGCCACCTTCCCGGAGAGCTGGAAGCATGCCGAGCTCAGCGCCCTACTGAAGAAACCAACAGCGGACCCCACCGACCTCAAGAACTTCTGCCCCATCTCGCTCCTCCCTTTTCCTGCTAAAGTCATCGAGAAGATCGTCAACAGACAGCTTGCTGCCTTCCTTGAGACGAACGGATCCCTCGACCCCTCGCAGTCCGGTTTCAGAGCCAACCACAGCACCGAGACCGCCCTCATCGCAGCCACCGACGACATCCGAGCCCTGCTCGACAACGGGGAAACAGCGGCACTCATCCTCCTGGACCTCTCTGCAGCGTTTGACACTGTCTGCCACCGCACCCTAGTTCAACGCCTCAACGGCATCGGCATCCAAGAGAAGGCACTGGAGTGGATCATCTCGTTCCGCGCCGGAAGAACACAGAGAGTCCGCCTCCCCCCGTTTCGATCCGAGGCTACCGAAGTCATCTGCGGCGTACCGCACGGATCATCACTCAGCCCCACCCTCCTCAACGTCTACATGAGACCTCTTGCAGCCATCGCACGCCCACACAACCTCAACATCATCTCCTACGCCGACGACACCCAGATGATCCTCTCCCTCACCAGAGACCCCGACACCGCCAGAACCAGCCTACACGAAGGGATGAAAGACGTCGCCGAGTGGATGAGGAACAGCCGCCTGAAGCTGAACTCTGACAAGACGGAAGTCCTCATCCTGGGACCATCGCCCTCCGCCTGGGACGACTCCTGGTGGCCCCCCGCCCTGGGCCCGCACCCAAGCCAACAGACCACGCACGCAACCTGGGCTTCATCCTGGACTCCTCTCTCTCGATGACCAGACAAGTCAACGCAGTCTCCTCATCGTGCTTTCACACCCTGCGCATGCTTCGCAAGATCTTCCGATGGATCCCGACCGAGACCAGGAAGACGGTCACCCAGGCACTCGTCACCAGCAGACTGGACTACGGAAACGCCCTCTACGCCGGAACCACAGCCAAGCTACAGAAAAGACTCCAGCGCATCCAGAACGCCTCCGCCCGACTCATCCTGGACGTCCCCCGACGCAGCCACTTCTCCGGCCACCTGAGAGACCTTCACTGGCTCCCCGTCAACAGGAGGATCACGTTCCGGCTCCTCACCCACGCACACAAGTCTCTCCACGACCTGGGCCCCAAGTACCTCAACGACCGCCTGACCTTCTACACGCCCACCCGCCAGCTACGGTCTACCAGCCTCGCCCTCGCCGCCGTACCACGCATCCGAAGAGCCACCGCCGGAGGAAGATCCTTCTCCTACCTGGCAGCCAAGACATGGAACTCCCTCCCCATCCACCTTCGTCTGACCCAGGACCATCTCGCCTTCAGGAGACAACTCAAGACCTGGCTGTTCGAGCAATAGCGGACCCCTTCCCCCAAGCGCCTTGAGACCCCCCCGGGTGAGTAGTGCGCGATACAAATGTTATGATTGATTGATTGATTCCTTATTCTATAGCGCTGGGACGCTCCCGGGCAGCCATCCGCTTTATAAATCTAATTTCATTTCATTCATTTCATTTCAACAATCATGTTATATATATAATTTCTTCTTACAAAAATAATACCATTTTAAATAAAAGATGTGGACAAATGTACACCTAGATGTAATGATCACCGCAACATTAAAATCGCAAAATAAGTCACAAAAAACCCAGTAACTGTAATCAACAATAAGCGTGCAGCCACTAACTAACCTAAAATGATATATTCTGTCAAAAAATGTTTTTCTGCACTTGAAACTTGATCGGAAGTTGATCAGTAAAGATAGAAGCCTACATTGTGGTCTGTATACGATAGTTTTAAAGGCGCTGCATGCATTTCAATGGTGGGACCATTGTGATATAAGTTTTGGGATGTTAGGGACCTTTCAGATTTTCTTTAGGTGTGTATTTCTCTATTTTAGCTTTGTTGATAAATGCAGCTTTTAAGATCCAAATGTGATAATAATTCTGAGGTTTGCAGGTTCTGTCTATGATGCTTGCTAAATGTTACCTGACATGTTTACCGTCTTCTCTTCTTTATTTAGCTTTGACATCCTTAAAGTAGTTCATGATTTGAGTATCCAAGCAGTAAATGCGAAAACCACGTAACATTAAAAGCTTATAACGCACACATTTGATTTATATGAGGAGCTGTTGAGCACTCCTTCTATTCGTGATTCTTTTTTGGTTAGATGTGGTACCCTCCTTTTATTTATCCTTATCTGTGTTCCTTGAGTGTTGTCCTTTTTTTTCCTTGTCTTGTTCAGTTCAATATTATCTTTATTTATTTATTTTATGTAACTGTTTTTATAGCGGTCAGTCACTAGAAAAGTTTGTGGTCACTTTATACCTCAACAAATTTTACAAACATGTTTCTAGACAATGCCTATTTGAAATTAGAGACATGATATATAAAAATAGTACTGTTTACAGTAGACAAATAATCAAATGTATTCAGTACAAAGACATATACAGAGATTTTTTGTTCAACCTACTGCAAATACTAGAACTGGTGTTGAAGCACAAAAGAGGACAACAGGGGCAGAAAAATCCAGACTCAGATAGTAGGAATTAATAACGTGCACTTCAGAGATACTGATAACTGAGCATAGGAGACAGAAACATATAAAGCATGGTAATTAGCGGCTGTGTATTAGGTGAACTATGAAAAGGTGAGTCTTCAGATGCTATTTGAAAGATAAAGGTTTGGTTCTTAGGCCCACTGGCGGTGAGTTCCATAAGATTTGCTCCAGATAAGAACTAGTATTGAATTCCAGGCTTTCCACAAATTGGGTGACTTGTGCCCTTACTTCTGGGCACTCTTTACCACAAGATATAATAAGATGGTTGATGAGATAACATAATCTGTTCTGATGCAATACTTTTAGGTTACACATTCCAGTTTGAACATTATTCTGGCCAAAATAATGAATACGTGTATGTTGATGAGAATACGGATGCTATGGTCGAATTCCCTGGCATATGATAGGCTGTGGAGTGAGCCTACAATGAGAAGTTTTTAGGTAGAATTGGATATCATCAGTATATTCTTGGAATATGATACCTCCCCTCATATACTTTGTTTATTGGCACAAGTTGCAAACTGTAAAGCACTGACACTCAAATGAAACCTCTGAACCTAACAAGTTACTGGAGCAGAATTTCAAATATAGCCACCATTCTTTACCATTTTTTAGCATAGGGTTAAAAGTGTCTCTGTGCAAACAGTAATACTATGTTTTGTATAATGTGACAGCAGCCCCCAAGGTTCTGTGTGAAAGATTGTTAGGGGAATTATTGAATGAAGGCGAATTGTATGGTATGCTATTGTAAGGTGAAAAAGAACAGGAAGATGATCAGACCAGTAATTGTCTACAGGGGGGGCTTCAATTGATCAGAATACGATTTGAAATATTTCAGTGTCGAGTTTGCCCTCAGATTTGATTAGGTAAAGATGAGGGTTGATGTAAATCTTGAAGTTGTAAGAGAGATTTAAGGTATTTGAATGTTTAACTATATTTGTTGTCCCAATTAATATTGAAATCACTCAGAGAAGCGAAAGCGTGTGTCTCAAAGATATTTAATCTGGTATTTGTACTTCAATACTGACTCTGACATTAGGCATCTGGTAAACAAAGTGTAGGTAGAGGCCAATATTGGGATCTCTATCTTAAGGCATTTAAAGGATGGGAAGGCAGGAGAGATAACTTGCTAAATATAATGAAACGTATGGACTAGTGCAGTTTTACCATCCTGTTTGGATCATCTAGCTCCCTAATTATGCAGTTGGCTTGCAGCACTAAGGAATCAGGGATAGGTTTTGAGTGTGCATTGAGCTACAATTCATTGATACAGATGAGGTCCAATTTGTCAAGATGAATATTAGAGCTGTAGGTAGGAGAGGAGTGAGATGTGTTTGAGTAATAAGGTGCTTAATTGGTGACAAATCACAGTGTCATTTGGGATTTAATTTTTGAAATGATAAGCAGGTGCCTTGTTAGCACACAGCAAACGTGTTCCTGTCAGTTCTTTAATTAGGAAGCATATAATTTCGATCACTTTCATGTATTTTTGAATACTTTGTTGCATGTGCTTGATTGCTTGCATTCGAAATTTCGTCATTTAAGCTACAAGATACAATATTATTTATAGACTGGGTGTGGTATCCTTGATGTATGTCAGTTGGTATAATAGATTTTGACCGTTGTCTTATCTCTGGAGCAGGAGACAAATGTCAAAATCTGAAAATAACTCTAATTACAGTTCGTCTGATATTCCTGAAGATGTCCTCTTCATTCAAGTGGCATTATAGAGCCTTGCCCAAATTAACATCCTCAATTTCTCAAAGTATAGCTAATATCATTGTAAAAGTCATTGCATCCAGACCTAAAATAAGCAAGTCAATTGATTTAGACACCTGAAAACATACAAGCAAAGCGGTTGCAATGCATGCAGGCAAGTTAGCATACTAAAACCGATCAATTGTATAAGCTCCAAGACGCTCCCTACTAAGAGGGAATCAGGGGGTGCCCTAAACAAAAAAGCACATATTTTCCGAATCCCCCACTGACCTCAGGAAACCAAACATTATCCTCAGCTATCAAGCAATCACAAAAAATGTGAAATATCTTATCAACATTTCTTCAGTAGAACTGCCTATCTGATTACTCATAGCACCCATCTCAACCTCCAACCCATGAAATAGCAGACACCTCAGCCTACAAATTCCACTAGATGTCAGCATCAAACTTGCAAACAGGCATTGGTAAAGCCTATGGGCCTTGTCTTTATAGTGTGAGTGATAAGCTACTGGCTTTTCCTCTGCTTGCTTGTAAATCATTGTTAAAAATGTAAAAAATTAAAATATTGGAGAAAAATCAAATACCATTCTTATTGAAGATTACATTCATTATTTTCATTTTTTTAACTGGTATGTGTTATTTTTTTTAAAATCACCCAGGACACTGTGAACAGAATCTAGAGGTAAAACCACTCGCAGTAAAAAAACTCAATGTAAGGTATTAGAGTTTCTCAAGTAGGTTTACCTCCTCAAAATTCTGTGGACCTCAGAATAAGTCCTAATTATACAGTTTGACATATTTCTAAAGCAATAATCTGTAACACATCCATTTGTGTATCCACAGCAACTTTTTTCTTGACCACAAAACAGGAAAATCTGTGATTCTCTTAACAGTATTCTATTTAGGCTGGGTTATCTAATTCGTGGTATCACATGCCTATTTTATCCTAATGCAAGATTTTCAGTTCATGGGATGTTTGCAGGAGAGCGTTGGAGAAAAATGCTCAAGGGGGGTTTACAGGCTGCAAATGCAAAAAAGCATTGGTAATGCATCAGTTTCACCTATGTAATGATTAAAGAGCTGTTTTCATCAATCATCATCCGGGAGAAGGAAAGCGCTCCCTGACAGATAACACAGGAGTGGAGAGGATGTGGCGCAGTGGCCAAAGCTGCTGACTCGTGAGCTGGAGATCCCAGTTCGGGTCTCGGCGGCGCTGCACAACATCCTGTGATTCTATGCAAATCAAGTAATATCTCTGGGCGATAAATTGTTATATAAATATGCTGCAAGAGTAAAATGCAAAGCTTTATGAAAATATAGTTCCACCTAAGCGGATGCTAACAGTATTTCAGTGGCAGGAAACTGATAAGAGAAGCAGAGGAGGCACATGCATTGGTAAATGCTGGAAATTATGCTACAGCCAATAGAAATGAGGGAAAGGTAGGGGGCACTCACATGAACCAATGAGAAGCCAGGAAAGAGAGGAGGCTGGATGTAAGTCCCTTTTAAGTTTATATTAAAAACAATAGGGGGCAGATTTATGAGGCCCTTGCGCCACTTTGCGCCGCAATTGGGTCACGTAATGTGACGCAACGGCGGCGCAAACAATGCGCCCTATTTACAACGTGACGCATCTAGGAGATGCGTCACGTTGAAACCCCTGCGCCATAAGGAGGCGTTCCTGCGCAGGGGGGGGTGTTCCTGCGCAGGAACGCCTCCTAAAAGTGGCTGAGTGAAATCTATGAGATTTCACTCAGTCACTTTCTTGAAGCAGGCGTAAGGGTGACGCACCATGCATTGAAAAGGTGGCCCCTGTAAATTGCAGGAGTCATGTCGCACTTGCGACATGACTACTGCAATGCGCTGCCCGTACGCCGCGAGATGCGTCACGCATCTTCACTGCCTTGCACCATGGTGCGCCACACTGTAAATGCGGCGCACCATGGGTGGCGGAGCAGTGGCGCACTGTGGCGCACATTAACTGGTGCATCCCTGGGGATGCGCCAGTTAACATAAATCTGCCCCTAGATTTTTTAAGAACAGCGCAAGTGTTTTGCAGGCGAAACCTAAAGAGTACTCCTGTAATGAAAGACTTTGGGGACAATCATGAAGCTCACTGTTACTCTGCTACATTTATTTATTTCCACTTGAAGAAATTTAAAGATGAATAACTTCTGCAGTTTGAGAATTCATAATTACATTGTGTATGTTTTTTTCTATACACGGTGAGCTAACTGCACTTTTCCAACTCTAAAGAGTGCCAAGTTTCCATATAATTGGTTCTTATGTGTGTTCAAAGAACCAGGGGCCACATCATGAACAATTGTGCTGGTTTAGAGAGAGTCAAACAACTGTTTTTATGGGCTCTAAAAGTTCTGTGTTAAATGTGCGCACGTAATACAATGCAAGCTCATAGAACAAGTGGCTGAGCAAGCGAAGCTTTTCAGGATAGGCCCTCAGATATTAATGCACCACATAATCTTAGGAAAGCGCACAGACTCCTTTGTATAAAGTTACAATTGCCATGTAAACTATCGTAAAATGTCTTTACCTAACAACTTTACAAAATATATGATGTTGTGAAGAATCTGTTAAAGCCAGCAGGAAAATCATTAGAAATAAGCAAACGCGGTAATTTAGATTGTCAGCAAGTCACAAAATTGTCCAGGTATACAAGACTAATCATAAAAGGCTTCGACATGACTAACAATGTATTTAGGCTTCATGGCATCTAGAATTTGATGAGTTCTGAAAGGAAATGGAAAGTTAAATTACCTTAAGTTTCAAAAAGGTGTGGGAGGGGGATAAAACAATGTTGCTTAGATTCCTATCTCTATACAGACAGTGCTGTAAAGTAATTTATTGAGCACTTTTTGGCTCTGGGATTGTGGCGATATCTCTTCCATTTTGTTTGTGGTGCATACCATTTCTGGTGAAGGTCTTAAGGCAAAAATGATTAAGTCAGACTTATTAGAAGTTGGTTAAATAATGATCACAGGTTCCTTACTATCTCTCATTATTATACTAAAGGCTTGATTTAATGATTGGGGAGAAATGTTAGTGGCAATGTGAAAAAGTTATTATGGATATAGTTTGAACACAGGAGTTGCTTCTTATGAATAATAAAGTATCATTGAGGCAACCACTTCATGGTGGCAAATATAATCTTCATGAAATACATGTCATCAAAAATGTTTGGGTTAGGGATTTTGGAGTATAAAACATTGACGCTGTCCTCATAAAGATGTATGCTGATCTTCTTTGGATGAGTATTTGAATCAAAGTGATGAATAGATATTTGCACTACGTACAGGGTCAATGATTTTTTTCATGAAAGACCAACATAGGTGATCCATGTAGATGTTGATCCAGAAATTTCATATTTATTCACCCTTGTGTCTCTCATCTTGACAGTCATTAATAAATTAAACAAAAATCCTCCACCGATGTAAAACATTATCCATCAAAACATCTATCGGGTTAAACGCTCAGTTACGGAGATGCTTCTTCTCTACACATTTGCAAATGGTTTTTGCCTCATTTGTTCATTGATGCTTTTCATATTTCTCAGTGATCAAAAGTAAAGGTAACCACTGTGTACAACCTTGATCACTTTATTTTAAAATATCCCAATTGTACAAGCTCACAATAAATATTGTGATCCAATTTTAAAGCTTTCCCAAATGTTTATACTTTACCTATACCTAGCTCTTTATATTGTCAGGCATCCTTCATCTGTACTCAAAGAAACAAATTCAGATCTCTAGTTTGTTACATTCTTATTTTATTTACATATTTGTAAAGCATGGCAGCGGGTTTGGCATCATGGCACTAAGATAAGATATATAGAGACCTATAAAGCTTATAACAGAATAAAAAGAGGAGATAGCCAAGAACTTAATGAGCAGGAGTCTTCTAAATCACAACTATTTTTTTTTATAATTTCCAAAAGGATACTATATTTCCAATGAACCTCTGGAAGTAAGGCATTTCAGATTCAAGAGCCAAGAAGTCTAAAAGTTCTGGAGTGGGCCCATTTGCCAGAGAGCCCTTTAGCGGTTGTCCAGAACGTAAGCACTTAACCCTTACCTAGGCATATCGGATGATAAGAGAGGATTGAGGGATCTGTATAGTAGTGTATCTACTGTACAGAACAGAGCAATTTAACTTGCTCATAAACTGGTATGCATGACAAGAATGTTGTGTAGCTGACAAGTGGTTATCCTTCCACTTGGACTTTAGTCCACCCGCCACCCTAGCGGTGCTGGGAACGGCCGCCAGTGGTGCGGCAGTCCCGCACTGCCAATTAGGGTGTGACCACCACCCTGGTGGTCGCATTCCACATATTTGACATTGCGGCAGGTGCTGCTGTAAGCAGAACCCGCTGCAATGCCAAAGAGGCATGTTGTGCAATGCCATGCACAACATGGTAGGCACAGTGTGGCACTTGCCACCTTGTGCATGGCAATGAAGGGGGGACCATAGGTACCTCCAAGTGCAGCCCCAAGCCCAAAAGCACATCCTCAGCAGCCTTTCCATGGTGGCATCCCCGCCATGGAAATGTCTTTCAAACCAGGCATCATAATATGGATGGCAGTGCCTTCCAGGCACCGCCCCATATTATGTCCCAGCTCCACTGGCCGGCAATCATAAAGATTGCCAACCTGAGGAAAAGCGGTGGACGGACTTTCCGCCCGCCGCGGTACACCCGCCATGATAATGTGGCGGGGGTAAATCCAGTTGGGATGGCGTGCGGATCTCCATTGTAATCACACCCTTAAATGTAGTTCAACTCACTTGCAACTTTTTGTCATACTGAAAACAGGTTCAAAGGAACCTCTCTAATATTTTCCAGCCACTTGGAGCCATGTCCAGCTATAGCTCCTAGTCTTGCCTCGCTGGATGACTTTGACTTCTATTAAAGTGACCAATTCTGAAGGTAAAATCATAGACTATTCTGAGGTGGAAAATACATCTGATTGCAAAGCAACTTCAACTGCCACAAAATTCAGATCAGTCCCACTTAGAGCTTTGTAACCTATCCATTCAGTCAGAGAAAAATGTATCTCACTTCAATGGACCCTTGTAAGGCAAGGTTTTGTACTTAGCTCTGCTGCAAGATTTTAACATCCACTTCAGAGACTAAGTTAAAAGGTAAAAACATTGACTGGGATGACCCACTTGGTGTAGCCAACCTCTGCTTCATCACTGTCAACCTGAGATCAGGCCTAGGTTCCAGTCAATCATAGAATGCTCATTTTCACTTGCTCTTTACTTTTTCTAAGTGCTTTTGGCCTTAAACATTTAAACTCCACATCTCCAGTTTCACTTATCCAATTTTTAGGGTTCCTAGTGTTTTTTGGTCATTACATTGTTCTCTTGTTTCCTAGATTGAATTAGGGATTATATTATGTTATGTCTTTCATTTTAAATTGTCTTTACTGATTGAATTTAGGGCTGAGACACCCATGAGTATTTGCACGCTTTATAAATTGTTAAATAAATAAATAAATAAATGAAATTTAGTGCATGCTTTACTGGGCATTGCCTGATGCTTGTGCCATAGCTACCAGACTTTGAGCACAGATTCTCTCAGAATTGTGTTTTGACATAAACTGATTGTAATTATGAAGTAGGTAGGGTTCATCACCTGCCAAAGTAAACACCCAATTTCTGACACTTCTGCTTCTGACTACTCCCATTTAAGGCAGCTACACTTTCATCTAAGTACATGATTACAAGTTTAGGTGATGTTTAACGCACCTGACAAATAATGATACCATGGGTTTAATTATTTTTTGGGTGCTATAAATAACACCAATTTCAGGTTTATGGAGAATAACATGCAAATTTTGGTGTTTAACCCACCAGAATCTACATGATATGGCAAAGGTTTGGGCTGACGAAAGTTAACGATTGTTGAATTATTTAACACATCTAATGAATATTTGTCGTGTTAAATACCTAACAACTCATAATACCAACCTGTGCATAAACAGGGGTTTACGCATGGGTTGGAATTAACCAACCCACTCGTAATCTATCCCCATGACATAGTTCATAACATCACATGTGAGCTCCCTTGTCAGATCACAATTGCCATCATAAAATACACCACCAAAGACATATTACACTATGACCTGTTCAGAGAAGTTTGAAATTTTGTAGCAATCTAAATAATTCTGGTTCTCAATAGAGCGCTTATTAGTAGTAAGTAAATCTTAATTCGATTATGTATCATAATCATAAAAGATAAAAACATAAGATCCACATAAATACAATTAAAAACATAAAAAAATAATTCCACCACAATACGCTCAGATTGCACATTCTATAAACATTAAGTACAACTTGGGGGAAAGGAAGCCAACCTGTATGTCAAATTATTGTAAGTTAGGCACACATAATTTTATTCCAACATGGGGCTCCTTTTAAATAGTCTGTAACCGCCAGTATCACCACATTATCAGGTAATAGCTGTAAATATAAAAATGCAGGTCGAAATTGTAGGAAACCCTAGATTTTAAAAGTGGTAATAAATATGTTTTAACTAAAAATTCATAAAATTTACAAAATAAAATCAGATGTGTCATGGTTTGAAGGGAGCAATGACAAGTTAAAAGGGCATGGGGATCATACTGACACTGGGGGAAACAGATCATTGTATGGATAGAGTCCAAGCAAAAAATGTTAACCAATGATCTGTCCCAAGGTTGTCTAACAGCTGTGAGGTATAGTTCAGTACCTGCTACGGTTTTCAGCAGCAAAAAGAATCTATAGGTTTGTTTCTCTAGCGCCCTGACTTCACTCTCCCCCTTCATGTGATTTAAAAAAAATTCCTCAAGGAGGCTCCAATCTCATTTTTTAAGAAACTGTGGCCTATTAAAAAGTTCCATATAATCTAGGGAGGGGGCAACAGTTTTTATATAATTTAACCACATTATGTTGTGGCCATACATACACCCGGGACAATCCTCAATCATGCTCTCATTAAAATTCAATCTCTCCTCATACCATACAGAGATCCAAAGTAACAATGAAGTCAATTTAACTTGATCCTACACATAGTCCAATCTGAATTCTTTATGACCTAAAAAGGATATTCTATTTGTGCCCAAGCCCAAATATTTCAGACAAAATCAGTCGTCTTCCTGCTGAATAGCCTTGCAGTTACTGTACCTCCAAATTGCCACACCGTAAGTCAACACTAGGAGGTATTTAAGTCTATGAATTTGCAGGAGGGGCAGAATGGGTTTATTGACTATCAACAAGGAAAATATAAACACAACACTAAAAACTTAACTAAATTTAGAGCATCAGTTAGATATGCAGGTAAGCCAATTGTTTTGATAGTCCAAAGACACTCCCAGGTATGGAAAAGAAGGGACTCTAGTAATTGTTAGCCCCTTGATATCAATAGGTCTAGTTTTTGGAGTCTTCCTCCCACAAACCATATAATGAGTATTGGATATGTTTGTGTCTACGTACAGGTCATCCATAAAATCAACAAAGAGGTCAACCAATAGCTTTAGCCTTTTTATAAAAAAATGTATAAACATTTTATATAAAAACCTTTCTAGCCATCAATACTGTGTATCAGCCTAGAGGAGGGAGGGGAAACTAACTGACTTTATCTTGGGCAGGTCAACCCCTTTGTCTATCAGACAGGTATTCAAACTATTTATATATAACAAAAATAAATTTGATGCCACCACACAACCGTGCCTTACCCCAGAGGGAGACTAAAAGCTTTGTTGCACTCCCCTCCATACCATATATGACACAAGTATTGACGTCCATATGTAGGGCTCTAATAAAATTAACAAGGTGGAAAGTAGTCCTAGTACATCCAGGATGTCCCAAAGCTTTGACCTGTTTACCCACTACAAGTCATTACTGAGATCCATAAATGCAAGACAAATTGACCCCTTTAATGCCACTACATATTTACATATCAAGAGTTTGAAGTTCATACATTGTTCCAGCATGTTGAAAGTTGGGCTGAAACCGTCAACATTATCGGCGCCCTCTTGCTCTCCTTAAACCTTTTGTGCGCGTAAAACAAGCCGCCATTTTGGGCACCATGGCTTCCCTGCTCCCGCCGAGAGCCAGCGCGCCTCTCTCTCCCTCCTAGCTTCGCTGGCAACCCCCTGCTTGCACCTGCCTTGAGTCATAAACCCCTCTTCGGCGCTGCTCTGCCCCGGGCCCTCATCCTGTTCCCAGCGCGACACCTCCCTGCTCCCCTCTCATGATCTCCGGACCTTTGATGCAAACCCCTTTTCCCCGTGTGCCCGTTTGTCTTCCCCGTTCCCAGGCCGACACCCAGCTCTGCCGATACCAATCCCTTGCCCCTCCCCGTACAATAGAAAGCTTCCCTCCTCAAAGGACCCCCTGAGATGATCAAAGCCCCCCCCCCATCCCACGAGATCCGATCGAACCCCACACACTCCGTGAATCAGCGGAATATCCAGCTGCGCGATGATCACCACCTGTTGTGAACGGGGCGGGGACTTCCACTGTAACCTTGCGTGGGAACGGGCTGGGAAAGGGGGATTCTGAGGATGTCTTTCCGTACATCAAAGTATCGACGAGAATGTGTTACATGCAATAAACAGATAAACGTGTGTATAAGAGGCCAGGCCTCAGGGATGCAGTTAGAGCACCTCAGAACGATACCTTCTGTCCGTTTCGTTGTGTTCTCCTCCGGAGAAAATAAAAACCTTGTTTCCTGCCTTCCAGTCTCCAGCGCCTGCCTCTTCAATAGTTTAACTTCTTTGTGGGTTCAAGAGGCGATACCGCCGGGCAAATACTTAAGGATCTTATATTCTGGTTGGTAGTGCCCCCCAGTTGTATTTTTTCCACAATTGGCGTCCCAAGCGTGGGGCCCATCAGCGACCCATGGATCCAGTGGGAGAGGTCCTGACGACAAAGTGAACGACTGCAACGATCGGGAACGCGTCTGTCCGATAGACCCTCGTCTGACAGCCGATCATCCGAACTTCACTGGTTCCGAACAGACCTCTCTCGAGTGATCTACGGTCCTGACTGGGAACCATCAGGAGTGCCGCGAGGATAACGAAGAAGAGAGGACGATCGGGCGCTGGATTCGGAAGACAGGAAACTGTCCATGCGGTCCGGGTAAGGTCGTGTAACCACGACAAGTCGCGAAATATTTGCTTGATTGCTTGTTTGTTTAAAAATACTAGTATTGCTCTTTTTATTTATTTGGAGATTCACTGTCTGCAAACGGAGAAACAACGGGCTCTCTCTTTGCAAGCAGTGGAGGATAGGTAGGGCAGCAGCCGTGCTTATTTTTCTCCCCCACTCAATAATCACTTGAAACTGAACTGTTGTTCCCAAACTATTGTTTCCTGGAGATTCCCTGTCTGCAAACAGGGAAGAGACCACCCTTTTTGCAGATAGTGAAAAAGGTAGGTAACGCAGATCTTTGCGGACCTACTCATTCTCCCCATTGTTATTTATTGGTCTTTTTGTTATTTTGATCTATGAGGGATTCACTGTCTGCAAACGGAGAAACAACGGTCTCTCTCTTTGCAAGCAGTGGAGGATAGGTAGGGCAGCAGCCGTGCTTATTTTTCTCCCCCACCCAATAATCACTTGAAACTGAACTGTTGTTCCCAAACTATTGTTTCCTGGAGATTCCCTGTCTGCAAACAGGGAAGAGACCACCCTTTTTGCAGATAGTGAAAAAGGTAGGTAACGCAGATCTTTGCGGACCTACTCATTCTCCCCATTGTTATTTATTGGTCTTTTGTTATCTTGATCCATGAGGTATTCACTGCCTGCAAACAACGTAGAATAGAAATATTCTGTCCAGTCTTTGCACCTAGTGATAAGATAGGCAGTGCTGACTTTTTAGTCCCTCGTTACGAGCCGTCATGTCTGTCTTCTCCCCACTGATTAGTAGCCTGTTTAGCCCGGACCGCCTATTAGAGATGGACCATCCAGCCCCACTGGAAGGCACCCCTAATAAGGACATGTTCATGAAGCATGGATTGACCGCTATAGCCTATAGTAAACTATGGCATAAATATACAAAGAGGGGTCAAGAAAGTCAATGGCCCCTGATAGGATCCTTCGATGATGATAAAATAAAAACGCTAGAAACTGCCCTGGGTAAAAACAAGACAACACCAACTATGCTTGACAGCTTCGGCATGTGGCGAAAAGAAACTGAACAACGTAAAAAGAAAACTGAGAGTAGGTTGGAAAAAGAGCTGCAAAAAGCAGCCCACCTAGCTGCTCAGAGACTAAAAAAAGAGATAAAGGAAAGAGAGAAAGCTAAACAGAAACTAGAAATGGAAACGCCAAGCCAGTGTCCGGTTAGAACCCCCTCCATGCTCTACCCTGATTTACCCTCGAAACGACAAGCCAATGAGGACCTGCTGTTAGGTCCTCCTATCATCTACATGCCCCCTCCATATGCCCCTTCTCAACCCTTGGCGCAGCACGCGCCACCCCCAGGTACAAACGAAGGTACCGCCACAGCGTCGGCCCCAATGGCCTCTGTGCCAGCCGAACCCCTTGTATTAAAACCCGCATCCACAACAACGATAGACGACCATGAGACTCGAGGGGCTGGTCCTGCAAGAACAAACAGACTAGACAAAGATGAGCGAGCGGGGATCGACAAAGTAGCAAGGACACTGGTAGAAAGGAAGGATGATGAAGAGTACATCACAGATATGTTCAGCTCGTATACAGGGAGTCACAGACGACATTTTACCGTACGACTGTGTTATCATGTCTTGAATGCATACGAGGACCGATATCGAGACAAAGGTCCCGAGAGCCTAAGGACTCTGTACCGGAAGGTCGATATCGGGGATGAGGGCGAGTGTGATGTGTCGGACCTCCTTACGCGTACGCTTGAGGTTTTCCGCCACCTCACTGAACGAAAGCCGGGAGCTAAATCCGCAGCCCCCGTAGTGACCGAACCACCAACCGAGCAATCTAACCCCATGATGCCGATACGTGAGGCTGCCCCTTACTGGGTTCCTCCTCGGGGTACAGGGACTCACGATGATGCAAACAACCAAGATGCGAAGGGAAGGGTAGTGTACAACTGGGTCTACCAGCCATGGGACCGGCAAGAGATACTGACATTCCGGAAATCTCTACCCGACCTACGTAAAAACCCCACTGCCTTCTATACTGAATTGGGTACAGCCCTGGGTTCAACGATCATGACCCTGGCTGACATCGACTTGTTCTTCGGGTTATGTCTACCAGCTGATGTGTGGAAGCAAATCCGGAAAGTCGACCACCTTGAGCTGTTTGGACATACCTGGTCACAACTCGATGACCTGGACAAACAACGGGGACCAGGACAAAAGCCGTTGAAATCCATTCTAGACCTCCCAGATAAAATCGTAGAGAAATTAAAAACCCTAATCCCAGAAAAGAAAGTGGACTGGTCGATAGTAACAGCCTGTCGCCAAAAACCCCAGGAGGATGTATCGGAATACTTCTCCCGGTTTGAAACGGTGTTCTCCGATTACAGCGGCCAGGACATGACCACTGCAACCGGACACCATCTGTTTGTCCAGAATTATGTTAAGGGCCTATCATCGGAAATCTCCCAGAAACTACAGGCCAGCGAGAGTAGTTGGGCAGCCTCCAAACCTACAGCGATTCTCCAAATGGCCCAATATTATGAGCATCAGAAAAATGAAACCGATAGGGCGACAGAGAAAAAGAAGAAGGACTTAAAAGAGAGGGTGATGATTGCCAAACTGCAAGGGGTGACTATAGGACGAGACCAATACCGGGGAAACTACCAGACAAACGTCCCTAAGACTACATTTCCCCAGGACCGCACTCTGACTTCCTACAGTGGACGCACAGACCTTAGAGAAGACCAGTGCGCCTTCTGCAAAGGGACTGGCCATTGGAAATCCCAGTGCCCAGTTCTTCTGGAAATGATCAGAAACAGAGACCCCAGGGATGTAGCAAACGGACCGAGACCTAAGGGACCACAACGAGGGCCCCCAAATGACGCGACTAATGACAGATCAAGCAGACCAAATACGTTCGATCGACCCAGGCAGAACCAATATCAACAATCTGACTATGACGACACTCACACCTTCGCATAGGACAGCCAAGGGCGAGGGAGGGATCCAGTCGAGCTCTATGTTGACCAGCAGGGCCCTTATGTCACTGCTAAGGTCCTGGGTACCAAGTCTCCATTTCTGGTAGACACTGGCGCAACACGTAGTGCGTTATCTAAACGACTGATTCCAAGGGCACCCTTGTCTGGCTCACTCATAACATCGACAGGATTCGATGGAACGCCCTCCACCAACCCTTTGTCTGCCCCGATTCTCTTTGACGTAGAGAACAACACCACCGACACCACGTTCTTGCTTTCCTCCAATAGCCCTGACGCCATTATGGGACTTGACTTACTGAAACACTTCCGAGCGACGATTAGGTGTTCTCAAGATGGAGTTCGAGTGTTTCTTTACGACAACCCCGTTCTGCTTAGACATTGTTCCCCCCGACACATGTTTTCCATCACCGACGTTGACGCGTCCCTGCTTGACACTCTACCTCCGTATCTGTGGGCCAAAGCGGATTCGGACGTAGGGCGTATGTTAATTGACCCAGTGCACATTACTGTCCGACCAGACGCAACACTCCCAAAACTCCCACAATATCGGATATCGCCAGAGGGCGAGAAGGCATTGGTAATGATTATCCAGTCACTGATAGACGCAGGAGTGGTAGAGGAAGTGGTTAGCAACGTTTGCAACAGCCCTATCTTGCCCATTATCAAGAAGCAGGGAGAGGGAGATGAGAAAGCATACCGTTTCATCATCGACCTCCGAGAGATCAACAAAGTGGTGGTACCCCAGTACCCCGTGGTCTCAGACATCACCACCATCCTGACCTTGATTCCATCCACTGCCACCACCTTTTCCGTCATCGACCTCAAGAACGCATTCTTCTCCATCCCCATCCACCCAGACAGCCGATATCTCTTCGGCTTTACCCTAAAAGCCCGCTCATATAGGTTTTGCCGAGCGCCTCAAGGCTACACGGAAAGCCCTAGCATCTACAGCCAGGCCCTCAAAAGACAACTAGACCAAGTCCAGTTACCCGACGGGGTGGTGTTGGTACAATATGTCGATGACATCCTTTTGGCAGCCGACACCACCCCTCTAGCGGTTACCGCCACCATTCAACTCTTGCACTTCCTTGCGGAAAATGGCCACAAGGTCTCCAAGAAGAAGTTGCAATTCTGCCTACCCCAGGTCACTTACCTGGGCCACCTTCTGTCCAAAGATGGAAGAAAACTCACCCCTGATCGAATCCAAACCATTCTAGATACCCCTGTCCCTAAAACCCAGAAGCAGGTTCGCTCCCTATTAGGCCTCACCTCCTTCTGCCGACAATGGTTGCCAAACTTCAGCCTCGTTGTAAAACCACTGCTTTCTCTGCTAAACAAAGACGTCCCTTTCCCACTCCCTTGGACTCCTGAGTGTCAAACTTCCTTCACAGAACTACGAGATGCCCTTTGCTCAGCCCCTGTCCTGGGTACCCCTGATTACAGAAAGCCCTTCTCCCTTTACACTCACGAAAGGGAGGGGTGCGCTTTATCTGTCCTGACCCAGGCCATCGGCCCTAAGCAACGACCGTGCGCTTACTTCTCTGCCACTCTTGACCCTGTCGCCAGAGCCTTGCCTGCCTGCCTTCGAGCTGTAGCTGCTGCTGCAGTCTCTATCCGACAGAGTGAGGGGATTGTACTCTCGAATTCCCTCACGGTACTGGTACCCCATGCAGTCGACACCCTCCTGAACCAAACCAAGACGCAACATCTGACGAGTGCACGACTGACAGGATACGAACTGACCTTGCTTGCCCCCCATATCACCCTGAAAAGATGCACCACACTGAACCCAGCAACTCTGTTACCCTTGCCAGAGAACGATCCCAATGTGCACCCCATACATGACTGCGTGACTCTTACGGACGAACAGACCAGGAGTAGGGTCGATCTCAGAGACACAGCTTTCCCTGACCCCGACGGGGAGTTGTGGGTGGACGGTTCTTGCATCAAACTCCCCGATGGTACCACTTCCGCTGCCTATGCAGTCACCACGGCTCGAACTGTAATAGAAACAGCCCGCATCACCCAGCGATCTGCCCAGGCAGCGGAACTGATTGCTTTGACGCGAGCCTGCATCCTGGCAACGGGAACCACAGCGAACATTTACACCGACAGCCAGTATGCCTTCGGGGTGGTTCACCATTTTGGGCTTCTCTGGAGGGAGAGAGGATACTTGACCTCACACGGCACACCCATTTTGCACGGAGATCTAGTCTCCGCCTTAATCGAAGCTGTCCTCCTCCCCAACAAACTTGCCGTTATCAAATGCCAGGCACACAAGAAAGTGACAGACATTATCGGACAGGGAAATGCACTAGCCGACATCACCGCCCGAACGACAGCTGAAAACAGAACGACAACACATATGTACGTGACCAGGTCACAAGCAGAAAACTGGACTGACGCCAAGGACACAATTAGAGACATACAAACGACTAGCACACAACACGAATTGACCGAATGGACACGGGTGGGATTGAAAGACGATGAAGGCTGCTGGCGGACAAAAGACACGAACAGATGGTTGCTACCTGATTCGTACTTGATTCCCATATTAACCATGGCACACTCCCCTGCCCACATAGGATCAGCCCCCATGATCGAACTTGTCTCCAGGGTTTGGCACAATGACAAGATCCCAGATTCCGCCAAACGCCTGGTCCAACAATGCTTAATATGCCTGCAACACAACCCCGGGAAAGGAACTGTAGTACCCCGGGGGGGATTTGGGGTCCCAAACCACCCATTTGAAGTCCTGCAGATGGACTACATCCAGCTAGACAGATGCCAGGGCCTGAAATATGTACTTGTCGTGGTGTGCGCATTTAGCAAGTGGGTGGAAGCATATCCAACCCGTGACAACACCGCTATGGCCACTGCAAAGGTTCTGTTAAAGGAATTTTTCCCCCGTTATGGCCTCTGTCGTGTTTTATGGAGTGATAATGGCCCCCACTTTGTAGCCCAAGTTATCCAGCTCATCCTAAATGGGCTGGGTATTAAACAGAAATTCCACGCAGTCTTCCACCCTCAATCTGCTGGGCTTGTCGAACGACACAATGCCACGCTAAAGCTTAAACTGGCCAAAATAGTGGCTACGACGGGCCTGAAATGGCCAGATGCCCTCCCATTGGCATTGCTATCGATGCGCTCTACCCCCACCCGACATCACCTAACCCCTTATGAAGTTGTCTTCGGTCGACCCATGAGCGTCTGGTCTGCCCCGAAACCAACTTCCATTCATGACGTTCCGGATGTCCTAATGTCTGATTATCTGTACAAACTGACTGAAACTTTGTCTGTCCTTCATCAGCAGGTGCAGCAGGCCATCCCCGATGCTTCCAGGGGTCCGGGTCACGCCATCCAGCCGGGGGACTTCGTGCTGATCCGAAATTTTCAGCGATCAAAGAGTTTGGAACCCCGGTGGACGGGCCCCTGGCAAGTGCTGATCACCACTCGGACCGCACTTCGAGTGGAGGGGAAGAAACACTGGCTGCACGCTCATCACTGCAAAAAGGTCTCTCCAGCCCTGGCCACGACAGACACCGTCAACACCCAAGAAGAGCTCCTGAACCAGGACCGACCATCGTTGAACTGCTATCCTGACACAGAGACACTTGAACTTTCAAAACATCCTGACCCCACTGTGCCATCTCGAGAAGGGTATTTCCTGCGTCGAAAGGAGGGAGCTTCGGCTAAGTAGGCCACGGACTAGGTTAAAGGATCTCAGAACGGTGACCCAAAGCTACCAAGGGTTACCTGGAGAGAAGCTAAAACTAAGTCTGTGGTCCTGCCCACTACCGAGCACCTTGAAGACGAAGATGATGGAAGCGCCAGACAAGAAGATGATGGAAGCGCCAAATAAGAAGCCGACGGAGACAGCAGGAAATACCCACTACAGAAATCCGAGAATAGACAGACTCCATAGCTCAAAGACAATTGCACTCTTCATCGTAATCCTCCTCTGTTTTCTCCTCATGACTACGCTCTGGATTATGGAAGAACACGCACCTGCTCACGAAACATTCCTAACCACTGCTCAGCCTACCACCATGAAGGAACATCATCTAATTTCGCTCTCTCCTCAACTAAGAGAGAGGCGAAAGGAGTTTTGGAACAACTCTTTCGTGCAGCTACTTCACCAGCACAATCTTGCCACCAACGCCACCAACTGCTGGATCTGTGGGTTGCTAACCCATGCCACTGGACATTCAATACCATTCATCCCTTCACCCTTCTCTGTCCACGGCTCCTGCCTTGCCTGGCTGATCCTCCTGCAAGAGAGCTATACGGGCAATGCCACCTCCAGCAGAACTGCAGCACATTCTTCTCACGGGGCCGGGCGAAACAAGACAAAGACACACTTCTGCCCGCTGACCCCCAGCGACTCGATCCAAATGGACATCCCGGCCAAAGAACGAATCGAAATGCAGGTGTTCAACAATCCAACCAGACCCACCTTCTCCTATCTGCGGAAACGAACGGCTGCCACTCTGACTGTGGCCCTGACGGTCATCAACGTCACAGGCCACATGTGTGTAGAAGGACTTGGGACACAGCTGGTGGGTCGCAGCGCTTGCCGCTTTACCAGCACTCTGGATTCCCCGGATCCACCTTCCTTTGTGTCATCTCCAAACATGTATTTCATCTGCGGCACGAAGGCCTACACCTGGCTCCCCAAAGGCTGGGGGGGCACTTGCTACATCTCCTTCGTCCTTCCTCCAACTTATGTGGCCCCAGCGAATCACCACAGACAAAAACGAGCCAAAGACGTTGAGCAAGCCGACTCAACAGGGGCACAGTTCCTCGATGCTATGAAAGGACTCGTCCCCCTCTGGGGCCCGATGGCAAACAGCCGTGCCATCCGACATTTGACTCAGGCAGTCGAGACAACCATGAACATCACAGCGGGCATCTTTGCCAACAACACTGCCGAGCTCCAAGCGGTCCGTTTGGTGGCTCTTCAGAACCGCCTCGTTCTAGATGTGGTTCTGGCGGACCGTGGAGGAGCATGCCGCATTATTGGGGCCAGCTGTTGTACATACATACCGGACAACTCACCCTCAGTGTACAAAGCCATCGAACATCTTCACAGACTCTCTTCGGAAGTTCACCAAGAGCAAGAAGAATGGTCGCTTGGTGGTTGGTTATGGGACACCGTCAAAAGCTGGGGCTGGAGACTGCTCACCATTATCCTGATTCCCGTAGTTGTAATATGTGGCCTATGCTTAGGAATTCAATGTTTGCCACCTATGTGTTCTTTATGTGCGAGTTGTATTTTTCCCAAAACTGTGGACATTGGAAGCGAACATATGAGAGCATTGTATGATACCGAAGTTAGGAATTTGATGAAAATTGACATTGAGTAAAGCAAGGTGGCTAGATATGTTGAAAAGGGAGGACTGTTGAAAGTTGGGCTGAAACCGTCAACATTATCGGCGCCCTCTTGCTCTCCTTAAACCTTTTGTGCGCGTAAAACAAGCCGCCATTTTGGGCACCATGGCTTCCCTGCTCCCGCCGAGAGCCAGCGCGCCTCTCTCTCCCTCCTAGCTTCGCTGGCAACCCCCTGCTTGCACCTGCCTTGAGTCATAAACCCCTCTTCGGCGCTGCTCTGCCCCGGGCCCTCATCCTGTTCCCAGCGCGACACCTCCCTGCTCCCCTCTCATGATCTCCGGACCTTTGATGCAAACCCCTTTTCCCCGTGTGCCCGTTTGTCTTCCCCGTTCCCAGGCCGACACCCAGCTCTGCCGATACCAATCCCTTGCCCCTCCCCGTACAATAGAAAGCTTCCCTCCTCAAAGGACCCCCTGAGATGATCAAAGCCCCCCCCCCATCCCACGAGATCCGATCGAACCCCACACACTCCGTGAATCAGCGGAATATCCAGCTGCGCGATGATCACCACCTGTTGTGAACGGGGCGGGGACTTCCACTGTAACCTTGCGTGGGAACGGGCTGGGAAAGGGGGGATTCTGAGGATGTCTTTCCGTACATCAAAGTATCGACGAGAATGTGTTACATGCAATAAACAGATAAACGTGTGTATAAGAGGCCAGGCCTCAGGGATGCAGTTAGAGCACCTCAGAACGATACCTTCTGTCCGTTTCGTTGTGTTCTCCTCCGGAGAAAATAAAAACCTTGTTTCCTGCCTTCCAGTCTCCAGCGCCTGCCTCTTCAATAGTTTAACTTCTTTGTGGGTTCAAGAGGCGACACCGCCGGGCAAATACTTAAGGATCTTATATTCTGGTTGGTAGTGCCCCCCAGTTGTATTTTTTCCACAAGCATGCCCATCCCTTCTCTGAATCAATATTGGACATGCAAATCATATAATTGGCTTGGGATCAGGCTTCTACATGCTTTAGGACTATACAACCTACCACCTTCACAACAGTTTAACAAAGAGATTGGTCTATAACAGGTGGGATCATGCCTATTGCCCTTTTTAAAGACTGGTACTATGGTAGCAGATTTCCAAGATGGGGGTAAATCTATCTGGGCCACAGCAGCAAATTCATTAGTCAAAACAGAGACTCAGAGATGAGGTTCTGCATTTATAGATCCATAGGTATCCCATATGGGCTTGGGGCTTTGTTGGAGGGGCGGCTGATAATAGCTGCATAAACATCCTCTGAATAAAACTTGATATCGACTGGGTACAAGCCACCATCTTTATCCGTAGCCATGGGCACAACAGTATTCAGAGCATAGATCCTATGAAAGTGAGTCACCTAGTGAGCTGTAGAGATGGAAGAACCAGTGTCAACAGAAACAGCCACATTGGGTTGCCTTCTCTTGACCACTGCCCAAAATCCCCTAGAGTCCCTAGTGGAACAAGTCAACACCAACCGTTCCTAAGAGGCCTCCTGGAGTTCAACTTTCCACTTCCTGATAGCTAATTTATATACCTTTCTTGCTTCCTTGATGGCGTCCTGGTTGCGAGGTTTGAAATTCAGAGGCTCGCGCAGATACTTGCTGGCCTGCTGCATGCTTTATCAAACCAGCTCAATTTTGAACCCCTATGTTTGCTTGACGTTTCCCCTCACAATGTTATTAGTAGAGCTATTTAACTTGTCAAAAGCTTCCAAAATGTTGTCAGTTGACGTTTCAAGAGCTAATAGGGGCTCCATAATAACACCTAAGTTTGAACCAATTACATACTTAGACAGGGTTGGGATTGGGAGCTGTGCCACTTCACCCTAAATCCCCTATCTTTCACACTTAAACCAATCAGACCTTGATAGGGGTTTGCCTCTAAAGAGGTATTTACTTCTGGCCTAAATTCTATTGGATTATGGTCACTAAAACAGGTTTTGTGTACCATCCCTTGAGCGACATAGTTGTCAAGCGGCCTTGATGTGAAAACATAGTCAATAATAGTCCCTTTCTCACGTCCCACAAAAGTGGGTAATTCCCTGGGTGGTCGGAGACCCCTAGAGATAACATTTCTTAAACCATTCTGACAAAGTGCATTCAGTAGCTTAAGTCCCCACTGATCAGAGCCTAAATCACATATCAGAGAATCTTCAGCCACAAAGGGGTTACAATCATTTGTATTAACTCCTAATTTAGCATTAAAATCCCCTCTTATTATGATGTTAAAAGATTTGAAATAGGCATATGATCTAGCCTCTAGAATAGTTACTACTTCAAAAAAAGCCTCAATCTGACACCCAGGATCGCTGATCGAGTTATTAAAATTTACCAAGAAAAAATGGAAATCTTTAGCGGCAGTCGCCCATAAGATCCGTAACCCACTGTAACTCAGGGAAACTGGAAAGACCCTTAATTCCTTGGTAAGACAAACCAGTGGTGGTTAGCTCACCTCGCGATCTATGCCCAGGGGACGGGGTCACTACCATGATAAAGCTTTCATAGCCATCCCAGCCAACCGGCTCTTGGGCCCAAGTTTCCTGAAGCATAATAATGTCAAATTGAATGACAAAATTAAGCCATTCCACAATCTTATCCCTTATGCCAGCAATATTCCAGCTAAGGACTTTCAATGAAAGTCCCAAACCCGCTAGCGGGTGTACTCTCAATGGGCAATTTACTAATACTATGCTCAGCTGAGCTAATAAGCCTATAGTTAGGACCACAGGGGGGGAATGCCCTGGAGTCAGTCATTTTGGTCTAAGTCAGTCAAGGGGAGAAATCTATTAGCAGTAGTGATAAACTGTTGTCTGGGATGGTAATGTATTATGCTGCCCCTCATTAAAAGATTAGGCTATATGCATTGGTAAAGAAAAAACCAAGCAGGAGAATATTAATACCTATTTCAGTTATAGGCAATGAATTGGAGTGTTAAATTAATAGCTTAGCCAAATTAGGAGACCTACAGTTGATTACAACACAATCCCCCTCTAAGGTTTTGGACATGGGTCCGATCAGTGCAACCCTCCTAACAAATGAAATATCATAATAGTCCTTGCAGTTAAAATGTGCACTATCAGCTATCCAATGGCATACTTTGTTTTTTAGTTGAACGGTGGATTCTATAGTATTTCCACTAATGCACGAACCCCTGTCAAAATGTCTACATAAGGACAGCATTCAGAAGGTAGACTTACACAGGGAGACCCTACTTCTAGTTGCACACCCCTCCCCCCTTTCCCCCATTCGATGTAAGCCTCCACTAGAACTCATTACACCTCCCTTCATATTCCTTGGGGGGCGGCAATACCGTAGGCACCAGAGTTTGGGAGAGCAGATGGGGTTGCTTAGTAACACAAATATCCGGGGCTTCAAGGACTGGGTGTTGAGACAAAGTCTGTCTACCAGTTTGAGCATTCACACCCGAAACCTTAGGTCCCGTAGGATGAGGAGAGTTAATAGATTCCTTAATAGGCTAGATCCCTTTCGTCAACTCTATAACAGCTACCTACGGTGCAGAAAGTCTTTCAATCGGGGGGGGGGCAATACTTTGCAAAATGATGTCTTTAATTTTGTCAAGCACCATCGTCAATCCATATTTACAGCGTTTACAGCGTGCGTCAGCGCTGGGTTAGCAGTGCTATCCTGATTCATTTGTGGATAAGAACGGACACCCCCCCGCAAAACGGCTCCTACCGCAATGGCCTGCCGTGAGGAGTGATGCGTCCAGGTGGGCTCGGGTGGCAGGGGAAGACAGGTCCATCCTTTCTTTCCCCAGGAAGTGTGGTGGGGCCTGGTATTCGTTTGATGGGGAAGGGGGCCCCTGTACACTCGAGGCTGAAGCAGATAGCTGCCTGATCCTAACATGGCTGCCAGTGGTGATTTCGTCCCCGAGCTGAACTTTTTCATTGCGAAGCCCTACAGAGACATGTCTGTCCTCACAATGGCATCCGGATTCCCTTCTGACCATGGTTTCTCACTCCCCCTGCGCCATCCTGTCTCTTTCTGAGCGCACCTGATCATTGCCCGGACAGCGGAGTCTGAGCATTGTGTCCGTCACCCGGTGGAGCTGCTCGACTTAGCTATTGAGGAGATCGGCCTTGGTTCTTCCCCTTGCCCGTCACCTACCCAGTCGGACTTTGGACTCAGTGTCTCCCCTTCTCTCTGTCTCTCCCTTATCCCCTGCTTCGAATTTCTGTAATTCTGCTCTCTTCTTTAAACTGTGTCTTTTTTACTGTGGAGACTGAACACTCTGACCGATGGAGCTGTCCCATGCAGCTATAGCGGAGTCTGGCTCTGGCTCACCCCCTTGGCCGTCACCTACCCAGCCGGATTTTGGACACTGCTTTTCACTGTTCTTCATGGCTCCTCTGACTCTTCTCTGCAACTACTCGACTGCTATATTCACACTGAGTACCTTCCCCCTTCAGACCCCCCCTGTCCTTATCCACCTGCCTCTATCCAGACTATATGTCCCCTCTATCCTCCACCTTTCCTATAACGTGAGTCTTGGTTAAGTTACGCTCTAATATCTTATATTATTGTGTCAAGATCACATCTTTCTTTCCCTAGCATTTATTGTTAATTGTAATCCTAATTGATGTAACAATGTAAAAATGTTTTGATGCTCGGTCCTCATGTAAAGCACTCTGATACCTTTGGGTCTAGCCTATACCCTGTTCCTAACCTCACACCAGGACTTTTATTCGATGAACTCCTCTTGAACAATTGAGACCTAGCTATTTTGACTGATGCCCGGTGGAGCTACCCCGCTAGCTATAGGGGAGATGGGCAATGGATTCCCTGCTCGGCCGTCACTTACCCAGCCGGTCTTTGGGCAAACTCTCCTTTGTCTCGCCTGGTTTTATCTCCCTTATCCCCCTGCACCCTACCCCTATCCGCTCTACTCTTCTCTTCTTTCCAGCTCTTGTCCTCTCTGTGAACTTTCCCTCGTCTGTAGAGACCTAGCTATCTGACCGATACCCGATGGAGCTACTCTGATAGCTATAGGGGAGACGGGCTGTGGATTCCCTCCTCGGCCGTCACCTACCCAGTCGGTCATTGGGCAGACTTCTCTTCGTCTCTCCTACAGTCTTTTCCCTCATCTTCTCCCTTTACACCTGCACCTTCCCCCTCCTGCTCTATTTGTTTCATCTTTCTTTTTTTTTTACGGTGTTGTATATTTTGATGTAATGTGTAATTTTTCATTATGTTTCTGTAACATTATGTAACCCAATGCAAAGCGCTCTGACACCTACAGGTCTAGCCTACCCAGCCAGACTTTGGGCAGACTCTCCCTCGTCTCACCTTCGCATTCTCCCTCCCTCCCCTTTACCTTATCCTCTCTCCCCTTCTATGCTCCAATTTTTTGTCCCCATCCTAATGTTATTAAGTTGAGACCTAGCTATTTGGCCGATGCCCGGTGGAGCTACCTGATAGCTATAGAGGAAATGGGCTACGGACTTCCTCCTCAGCCGTCACCTACCCAGCCGGACTTTGGGCAGACTCACACTCGTCTCTCTATCCTATTTCCCATCTATCTCTTTACCCTTCCCCCTCTCCCTTCTTAGCTCCTTTCTATTTCGTCTTTACACTCTTGAAATGTTTTTCTAGTAACTGATGTAATTGGTAACGGATATAATTTTGTAACTTCGTGGAACCTTATGTAAAGTGCTCTGATACCTCCGGGTCTAGCCAGCGCTATATAAAACTCAAATAAATAAAAATATAAAATAAAAAAATTATGGCCCTTGGCTGTTACAACTCGTTTTGCTTTTCGTTTCCATTTAGGTACGGGTGAGCAAATACTAATGTTGGAAATTTCAAATGCAACTCTGTCCTGGGGGCATTCCACTACAGAGGGAAACCTTAGAGAGGCTTTGATTAGCTCTTCACCAGGCTTGGCTTGAGAGGCAGTTTGTAGATCATGTGTTGAGGTGGCCCCCAGCATAATACCAGCCCCCCCACTACATTGAGTGATAACCTGCGTTCAGCCAAGTCAATCTCAGTGGTGATGACTCCAACTGCCCGGGCCAAAAAAGAGTCCAAAGTAGTGCTATTTGTAAATTTGATGGTAGTATCTTTGGATCCTGGAACTGTACTCTTCCCCATTTTAGTACTTTCACTGCTCCAAGCCCAATAGTCCGCGATCAAACTCAGTAAAACAGCTACAATATCTAACAATCTTGGAGGCGAGGTACAACATGATAAACTGTTATATTGGGACTCACCCACCTTGTGTGGCCTGCTGGTTTCTCAATAAATGAGGGGGGCCCCAGCCCGGCTTCCTCAAGGTGATGATGGGCGAAGACGGGCCCGCTTTAGGTCTGGTCTTTTCCCGGGCCAATCCTGGGCGCCACTGCTGCGCTGCGGGACACCTCTCAGCTATTTATGGTGCTCCGGCACCACTGGATGACTTTGAAGCCCCCGGGCAAAGCAGAGGGTGCTGGGAGGTGTAGTTTGTCTCCATCCCAGCACGGCAGCAAAAAGTCAGTGAGTCGAGTACCCCCAGAGCGCTTATTGTGTGATAGGTTAATTATATTTTACTGTGAATATACATTCTTCACTATAAGTCAGCAAGGTGACACTGTGAGTTAACCCCTTTATGCTGAAATTTGGTATGAGACACATGGCACGAGTTTGAATCCAGATGCAGTCAACTCAGCTTTTCATCTTTGTGGGGCTAATAAACTCAGTACCCTTAAATTAAACTGATTTACAGTAACTTCTGTTATTTAGAGTTCTTGGGAATGGCAACACATGCAGCTCAGCATGCTGTATAAAAATTAAGTCATTGTTTGAGAAACAAGTTAGATCCAGTAGAAGAAGAACACTTCAAACAAAATAACACTTTGCTTGAGGACTTCTCCCTAACCACTAACAGCAACACAGTTGTGTTGCATTTTAGCACCACCTAGTGCTGGCGCCTTAGGCTACTTGAATTCAGCATGTATTTGCCTTAGGCAGCAGCATGCTGCTTTAGCTGCATATGTGCAAATGGAAAATAAAGTTTTATAAGCATGTGAAGATCAAAACATTTTGACAAACAATTGAGTAAAATAGAATCTCTTTAATAGGCCTGTGCTCTAAAAGACTGAGCTATTAGTTTTTCCATTGCTTTTTTCTTGCCTTTCACATGTGAACACATGCATTAAGATGCGTGCACATGACTGGAAGGAGTCTTGCATGTTTGTTTTAATTAATGAAATACCAGCCCAAGGTGGCTGGGATGGGTACACAGGTGTCACTAAGCATGTGACATTGTGCATTTGCACGCATGAACCACGGCTGGTTCTAGGATTTTAGAGGCCCTTGGAGAAGGGGAATGTGGGAGGCCCTTCTAATTTACATAAGTGACACCTTCAGGGCTCCAGATGCTGCTTTGTGGAGATTTCTCCTGGGCTACAGCACCTCCTGTCTGCCTCCTACACACTTCTCTTTTACAGCTTATATGGGGCTGAAGGTGTGAGAATTGCTTGTGGGCTGAGAGGTAAAACTGTTGGGGCACTAAAGTGCTGGACAATGGGCGTCCTGCAGTGTCTCTGAATGGGCAGCTGGGAAGAAGGCCTACTTGCAAGTCAAATGTGTTTCATTGCAAACGGGACAAGAGGATGTGTCCCCCTCCCCTAGATCTGCCCACCCCATCCCTGAGAGGCCCAGGGAGGGGGGCCCCATCCCATGGGCCCAATTGTTACGAGACACCTTTCTTTCAATTGGATCGGCAGGGGTACATGAACACCGGTGGTTGCAGTTGTGCGGGCCCCATTCTGGTAGGCTGGGCGTGAGGCCCTGGGCTGCTGCCACACTGCCCATGCCTTGCGCCAGCACTGGTATGAACCATTTGTGTGCGTTAATTGTGATACACTACAGGAATTTCGTTTTCTTTTATTTTACCTTTCTAACGTGGCAGATTGTCAGGTTAAGATGGTAAAGTATACATTTAAAAAAGAAAACGAAAGTGCACGCCAGCCCCAAAAAATGGAAGCGAACAGACTACCAGCACTTTTCAGCTGCTAAGTCACCACTTAAAGTAAGTAAATAAATAATAGAACAATTTACCACTGGGAACATGCTGCGGAGTAGAACTGAAAGTATATGAGAGCTTCGAGAGCACTAGTGCAAAAATAGAAGCAAGAAGCCTAGCATTACATTGCAGCTCCTGGGTGCTCGTAAAACATATAATAAACAGTAATAAATAAATTTAACATAGGGAGTGGGACGAGAGCATCGGGGAGAGCAGTAAAAAGAATGCATGGAAGGTAGAGTTAAAAAGTAGGGAGAGACACCAAAGAAACACAAGCATTCCCATGTAGTGCTGAATACAGAAGGAAAAAAGAGTCCCCATCAAGTCAGCAGTGGGAGGATACTACTCGTCCAATTAAAATAATGTGAGACTGTATTGCTCTTTGGTGGAACAATTAGAGGAAAGCCATTCACCAAGGAGTAAATATATGAGATGGACAACAAAGCCATCCAATCATGAGCAAGGGGCTGATCCAAATCGCACTATCAGTATAGTGCGTATTGGAAATATTATGTCTGCCACACGCCAGCTAAAGCTGTCTGTAGTCGAGACATAAGGAGTCTCTTGTTGATATTGCAATTGATCAATTTCAAAGGGCAACCAGTTGCTGACATAAGGGTTGTAGGCGTCTACCACACTGCTAAGGCAGACATTGCAGTCAATTCCGGGTTCAGCTTGAATCTGGTTGTTTTTGTAGAATGACGTTTATTAGTTTAATTTGATATTTTAGTTAATTTCTGGAAGTAGATGTGCTTTAGACTAGATATTTATGGAACCCGAAAAAATCCATGTGCGACAACTTGAACAATTTATAACTAATTTGGCAAATCTTCATAAAACGCTGGTTTAAACTTGAGTCGGCAGGCTGTAGGTAGTTATAGAAGCAGCTACGCAATGCTGCGTGTACAAGAATAATCTGCAATACGTCATTATTCTTTGTTGAGGCTAGTGCTCGCTGAAACAGAAGCACGCGCCTACATAATAAACATCACCAAAGGGCTGCACCGCGTGAAACTGGGTCAGCCCCGAGGAGACTGCGCGGCTTTCACTGACAGCAAATGAATAACTGATCGAAGGCTGCCCAATGCACAGGCACGACAAGGGATCAATAAAAATGAGGCTTTTGCATTTGACATCCTATCTCTTTCGTTACTTAGGTTAAGGTGCAGTGATATTGATCCTTAAAATTGACACGTTGTTTGGATACCAGAGCTACACGAACTTTAGTGCACGGTACGAGCTATGTTCATATTGCATTAAAAACAGCGACAAGCATGGGGCACGCAGGTACTGATGGGCGATGCTGCATTGGCATGAAACCATGGCAATGCCCAGGGATGCTGCTACCTGGCGGGCACGGCGATGGCATCACGACGGTGCTGTAACTTTAGAATAAACAGACGAGGTCGGGTCCGGTGGCCGCACCTGCAGCAGCAGCCCCACACAAGCAACCCACAAGCAAGCAGTGTCCGTTAAACGTTTCTCCTGCTTTTTAAATGCACAAGCGAACGCGCGTGCCGTACACTCAATACGCAACAGGAGAACCGAGGGCTTTACAAAATGACAGCTGATATGAGGCATAAAAATAATGAACGCGCAGAAGAAAATGTGAATCGTAACCGACAAAAAACATGCCGCGTCCAATTAATTACTAAATGTAGGGTTGCCTTTTTGAAAACAACCTTTAAGTTTAACATAAATGGGTCGGTTGCCACGCTGGGCTTCCTTCCTGAGACGCCCGAGCACCGAAAACAATAACGGTAGGTTCACAAAAGGCTAACAGGTTAAATGCATCATAATAAATGACTGCACCATTTCGATATTAATACAATCGCATTAGGGATGCCGGATACTAGAGAGCTACGCGCGAGGGGAGTGGTGATTAAAACATGTCCTACCGCTGATATAAATACTGGTGCGACTGGCAACGCAGCAATATGTGAATTAATAAGAAAAAAGGATGCCCGCTTGTAAAAACACCATACTATGGCTTACCTTTTTGTGTCTGCCCCTCTTCCAGATTTTCCTCCATGTTCACCTTTCTTCGGTAGAAGCTGCTGCACAAATCTGCTGGAAAGCCTCAATTAGACGCTGCAAAACTGTTTTTTTTCGGTGAAGCTCCAACAGCAGTGGCTTAGGCAAGTCCTCGGAGCTCAGCTAAGACTCCCTCACTTCCGTTGTTTACTGGGAGACAGCCTGTCAAGTGCAATTTAATTCAAATTATTCTTCCATGAACATTATCAATTTTTCCTTTCAGGGCTGCTCACTGTATTCGACTGCAAGCAGGTATTCAATACAACAGCCAATGGATTTTTTTTTTTTGTGAGGAGAATCCTTTCTCACAATCTCCACGTATTGTGAGCTTTAGAGCGCATATAAAACGAAAAACATAAATAGAGGTTTGTGCTGAACCATGGGATTTAAATTGGAATATTGCTGCACTGCTAGCAGACGGGGGGGTGTCCTTTTAGCGCGAGGCAGACCACCACCCCACAATTCCCCCCTCTTTTCCTGTCACAGTGGGAAAACCCAGACGCCTCTGAGTTCTTTATGCTGCAGTAGTTGTTTCTCACTCGGTGATATTTTTTGCAGAAGACTTTTATCTCCAGCCATTCGGCATCCTTAATTTGAATGTTATGTCAAAGCAGTGATAAAATATACAACAGGGAGCTATGCCAATAACGGCTACGGCTTTCCAAATCCTCCTCTTTCAAATATCAATCTACAACAGAGCAAACAAGAGAAGGAAAATTAAAAAGGAGGTCACAGCAACCCCCTTAGGGCTTATGATTAGATAATATGTGCTCAGCAACAATATAATTGTCTTGTATCATGGACTTAAAGGGTATGTTACTGTTCAGAATTATATGTGAGTTAATGCTACACTATCTCACTACAGTAGCAGAATAATCCACTCTTTTAATAAAATATTGCTTTTTAAAATTATTATATTACAGCACCTTCGTGATAATTGTACCCTAGGTTGTTACTCATTGAAAAGCGACATAGGCAGAAGTGTTACCACGATGGGTCTGGATAATGCGCATTTTGGGAGCACATAAGGGTGATTTAGAATACAAATGGAATGCTGCAGCCTGGCAAGAGATTGGGGTTTTTGCAAATGTGAGAAGCATGACATACACTGTGACTTCATATTTCCGCGTACTATGAGACTACTGCCAAAAGACAAAAAATATTTCTGGGTCATAGAAGAATTGTCTGAAGAATGTATATGAGAGGCTATACTCACATCTTTCCTTCTCTTTAGTTATCTTGCATATCTCCACTTCAGTGTAGGTGATCTTCAGCTTTCCAATTAGAAGATCCTTTAAGACTGAAGAGAATCTGGAGTTGTAAAATAATTTCCGTCTGCACTCTTCACAGACATGCGTCTAACCTATTCCTATTGGGAAGCCAGACTAATATGTGACTAAGTAATGCTCTTGCAGGGATTACTAGACTCAAGTTTTCCTCTTGAATGGCAATGCTACATAAGGGCATGCTGTGGAAGATCGAGTGAGATAAAGTACTATTGGTCATATGTACTAAAATACTGATTGCAAAAAGTGTTTGCAAATTGTGACTACGTTTTGCGACCAGTCTCATATTTTGCAAACTGACCTAAGTACTAACAGATGGGTTCGAAATATGCCGAACTGGAGGAGGGTACAGAATGACCTGCCTAATTAATATTCATTAGACGGGGGAGGGTGGAGCCTGATGGGCCAAGGAGGAAGTCGGTCTCTCCTGGAGCTCCCGCAGGCCTCGCCTAATCACTTAAGAGCCTGGTGCTGGCAGGCCCTTTGGGACTGCTGGAGACTGCCAGCAGTAGAGCCTTGGGGGGTAGCACAGCTTATGGTGTGCGGCAGCACCCACGGTGACTATGCTGCTGCATTTCAGGTAGCGACTGCTACGGCTCAGAGGTTTCAACATGGTGGATCTCTAAGGACGCAGCAGGAGTGGTACCCAGTGCACAGGGTTTAGGCTGCTGCTAGCGGCGGGGTCGCTGGGGTCGGAGGGTGCCCTTTTCTTCCCCCTCTGCTGCTCTTCACCCGCAACGATGGGAGAACAGGCCGTGCAGGTCTTACAGGCCCAGAAACCAGGGCTGTATGCTGCTTTGAAGACGGCATGGAACCAAGGTGGACTCTGAGCTGGACCACGCTAGCTGTAAGGAGGGTCCGGACTTCTGGAAAAGCCCAGAGAGACAAGAGTGGCCTGCGGGACTGTGGGGGTGCCTCATTTTCTTCCTCACCCCCCCCCCCCACTCAGTGACATGTGATCCAGGGATGGCCTATTGGGCTCCAGCAGAGGAGGGCCCTGATGGTCGGAGGGGTGCCTGATCTGGTGAGGGGCTGCTTTAAGCAGGAATCCCCCCATCTCAGATTCCTGGAGGGTCCCCAGTTCACCAGTAGGTGAGCACAATGAGTGGTATTTGAGGCCTGGAGGAGAATCTGTATGGCTGAGCCCGGTGTGGGGTGACAAGGGCAGCCTCCAGCTGCATGTGCTGCCAACCTAGGAGACTGGTAGTGCAAGCTGGCCTTGGAGTTGTGATCATCACTAACACCAGACTCCTGCATTGATGGATTACCTTGCAGGAGACCCTTCGCTGTTCTAAGGCCTGGAGGGGCTATTTTCTCCATGAGGTTTGACAGACCTGTTGGGGCCCAGGAACATTCCAAAACTCATGTGACACACATGGGGCCCTGGAACGGTCAGTCGTACTAACACCCCAGCTCCAGAGGAAGGAAGAATATGGGGCCATTTTGTTGGCTATTCCCCAAGGTTTTCATGTTTCTATGCTTAGTAGTGTCAAATCCTGTCACAGTGCTTTATTTGATCGAATACAAAATGGCAGGGCAAAAGTGGGGTGTTCGAGAGCTGCCCCTAACTACACAATTCAACCACTACTTACCAATTAAGCTCAAAGAGTATCTAGCATGTTGATTAGTGGAAACTTTTAATATATCAGAGAAATATTTATTTATTTATTTATTTATTTGAATAATGGGATACATTGAGATCAGAGAGTCAAAGGTCAATCAAAGTTTAAGAGGGTTCTTTACATCTGGTGTCCTGTGGCTCTGTACTGCGGACCCACAAACTAGGAACTTAGTATCCCTTGTAGCATTTGACTCTCAGAATAGTGACGCAGAGCAGTCTGAGGCTTACTCAGGATGATGCTGAGGGCTAGAGACCCTGAAGTCAGCAACATAAAAACAACACTTAATAAATCGATGTCACCTCAGTGCTTCTTCTTTAAAAAAGGAAAAGTACTTTAATGCACACTAGGCTAAATACTACACAGAAAAGTACAAATATAAATAGACTGGCAGATGGAAATGCCAATGTGGATATGTTATAAAGGGCCTCACAAACTGAAGAGGGCATGCAACTTTTAAAGATCACTGTTAATTAATAACCCGTTACATGCAGATTAGGGGCACCCTATACCAGAGACATCTATAATGGTATCTGCACCCACAGGCTCCAGCAAGTAAAACAATACCCCAATATATGTTTAACAAGTCATGCTTAACGGCTTTGTCAGGGAATGACACCAAACAACAAAATATAAAACAGTCAATAGTAATAAGCATTTAACCAATATATTATTACAAATAATTATTGTTTTTGATGTTTACTGTGAATATGCCAGACCTATGGGTTTTGACACTCCCCTCAATACAAACAACATAAAACAGCAAGCAGTTCATATTACCTAATTCCTTCTATTAACCAGGCTGCCTAGCAGGGACCAGGAAATAAACACCAGCACGCTCCCGAGCCTCCGAGGGAAAACCCCACCATTGGAAGTGCTTGACAAATCATATAACTTCTCTTAAAGTTGTTTGTTGGGCTATGGGAAAATTATGGTTCCAGACACAGAAAACAAATGAGAGGTTTCTGTGAGGCCTGTCTCGCTCCTGACAGAACTTAAAATGCAAACCTTTTTTGTTGTACACCTGGCCTTCTTGGTCCTAACAACTATTAATATGCAAATTTGGCAGCTCCTGCTGGGACTTATGGGGTGATCATCTACTCTGAGGCAGCGCTTTGAACTGGACAGCCCCGTGGCTGATAACTATTATTTTTTTTTTAAATGTCCACTGGCATCACAAGTGGGTGCCCTTCCCTTTATGTCTGGCACAATATCAGAATGGGTGTTTCAGGGACAGTACTCAAATGGTTCACCCCCTTCCTTCATAACCGGACTCAGAAATTCAAAATTAACAACACTATGTCCACACCCGTTCCAGTAACACTAGGTGTCCCGCAAGGATCCTCCTTATCCCCAACTCTGTTCAATCTAGTCATGGAACCACTCACCGCACTGCTTCAAGCCTCTAATGTGCAATTTCACATGTATGCGGACGATACCCAACTCTACCTTAAACTACAATCCCCTGAAGACATCAAACTTCTCAACTCAACAGTTAAGGACACACAGACATGGCTGGCAGAGAACCATCTCAAACTTAATGCTCTAAAAACAGAATTCCTCCTAATAACACCCCCTCCAAAATCCCCATCGCTCAGGTTTGGCTTAAACACCTCACTGCACTCAACGTTCAACCTATCATTTTAGACTCAGCAAAATCTTTAGGTATAACCCTCGACTGCAATCTCAACATGCAACAACATATCAGCAATGCAACGAAGGGAGCTAGCTTCCAAATCAGTCCTTGAGGAAGCTGAAACCCTTCATCCCAGCCAATGACTTTAGGACTGCAGTCCAAGTTATCCCTCGGATTGATTATGGAAGTGCCGCCCTCTGCGGCCTCCCCTATCAACAACCGCACCCTTAAGAGCCTCTATTAATGCTGCAGTGAGACTCATCACTGGATCAAAAAAAGCTCACACTTCTCTCCTGACTTAAAATTTCTGAATTGGCTACCCTTCGAAGCCAGAATACACCTGAAAATCGTGTGCATTACTCATAAGGCCTTACACCACAATTCATCCAGTTACATTGCTCAGAAATTGACAATTTCATGAGGCTCAAGAGCCACAAGAAGCGCAGACACTCTCCTTTTGAAACAACAAAGATTCCACAAGAAAAAAACACATAAACGCTCCTTCTCAGGGTTGGCACCCGGGATCTGGAATGCCCTCCCTCCAGAAACAAGCCTTATCTCATCCACTGCATCCTTCAAAAAGGAAGTCAAATCGATCTTTTTGGCTCAATTCACATGAACATAATCTGTAGAAATACTGTGACTATTTATCTCTCCCTTGTATTACATTGTCTGAACGGACCACCCATTCACAATTTGTTACCTTGCACTGTTCTCTATTTGCACAAAATGCCTTGTTAAGTATTCTTTTTGTCCTCATATCTCATATTTATGTAAAGCGCTCTTATATCTGTAAGGATCTTGTTCGCGCTATATAAAACTTTGAAAATAAATGTTCTCAGTTCAGGGGAACTGCTTGGTTTCCTAAACACACGTGGCCCAGGCTTGCTCCCTCTGCCTGCCCAAGAGGTCTGTGGGATCGATGTGGAAGAGACTGTTTATTCTCCTCCTCCCGGCTTCCTGCTCTCCCATTCTTCTTTGTCTAAGATACAGTGAGCCAAGCATGGGCCAGTGTGACTGTGTGCCTATGTCCACAGGCCAGCTCCTCATAGACCCTTACAGGGTCAGCGCTGGCCCTTGCGGATTAAATCTGATGTTTTCTAGACCCCAAAGTGTGCAGTATCAGTAGCACCAGCGAGAAGGCACCAATGATCGGGTCAATCGTCCGGGAGGACCCATGACTTTAAGGCTTCTTGGGGCTATATCAGTAATACTACTGGATGTGGTGGATTTGTTTTCGACCCAGAAGGCTGACAAAGAAAAAGGAATGCTCCTGAATACAGTAAGGAGGCTGCACACCAGTGGTCTTTTCAGTTAGCAATTTCTCTGCCCCACCAAAGACAATTTGGGATGGCATTTGGTACTCCTTGCTCTTGGCAGCACATTCAAGAGTACTTATGTAAGCCCCCCGGTCATCTAAAATAAATTGTTTCCAATTGCCTTTTAAAATGCTTTCCCCAGGGGCATGGCTTGAGCGCCGCACAAGATGGCGGCTTAGGGTCGGAGCCCCGCTAACCGAGCACCGACACCGGCGGATTCCAGCACATTCACCGGACTTCCACTATCGACAAGCCCTGATTTACTTGTGGGAGCATGAGGTGAGCAACTGGCTCTGCTCCTTACCTATTAAAACCAGCGATATGCGCTGTTCTTCGTTGTGACGCGGTCCGCTTTTGCTGCGGCCGCCATTTTCTTTTTTGCCGCGATTTACTGCGAGTGAAAATTTCTACATAAATACCTCGTCTTTCCTACCTACAATGCATTTGTTGTCTGCCTCCTCTTTCATCATCCTCCAAATCACTGTGGAATGCACCTCCAGTCGCAGTTTTCTCCTTTTTCCATATTGAAATACAGACGTCATTTTAAATAACTCTGCTTCTTCTCTTCAATTTTCCTAATCCTGGTTGGCGCATTTTTTCGACCACATTCATTATACGCTTTGTTTACTGGCGTGCCACAGTGTTTTTCTTTGCGCAGTGTTGCTACAGCGATTTTCCTAAGGAACATGGTTCTGATGTACATCTACCATATTAAATGAACTGCATATCCTCGACATGACTCTCTCTGTTTGACACCTTGTTTAACCACCTGTACTGCGCCACGCTGATTGTTAATGTGCCACAGTGTTTTCTTTGCGCATTACGTATATGGAAGTTTTCCTGAGGATGGGAGTTGTGCTGCACAACCGCCATATTGACTGATCCTACGTCTCCTCAGCATTGCTGTTCCTGTTTGGCGCCTTTTTTTGACCGCATTTTCTGTACGCATTCACTATTGCTCTGCCACAGTGTTTTTCCTTTGCACACTGATACTACAGAGCTTTACCTGACGTCTGTGGTGGTACTAGTGTCTATCCTCCTACTTTTACATGGGGAAATTGCATACCCTCAAGCTTACTTCTGCGGTCAAGCCACGTCCTTCCTCGGATTCTGACTCTACGCCTACAACTATGGAAGATCTTGCTTCTCATAAGCCTGACTTAGCTCCTGGGGCAATTCCAAAAACAATTTCCTCAGGTAAACTTTTGCAACCTGCCTCGACGAAACGCCTGAAAAAGGATCCACCCTCCCCAGGCTCCTCATCACATTCTGCCTCTATGGATCTCATTCTTGAGGAAATTCGTGCGCTCAAACCCTTTATGGCTGAGACTACTAAGACATTGCAATTTCTTCACGACAAGTGGTCATCTCTCGAATCGCGTGTTCTTTTAGTGGAACAGTCCACGGAATCCTTCCAAGCCTCTTGCTCTAGAATTTCACTTTTGAAAAAAGATGTATCTCTCCTGAGGAGGCAGACAGAGGAGTTGGAAAATCGTAATCGCAGAAATAACCTACGAATTTATGGACTTCCTGAACACACAGAGGGGTCCAATCCAACTGCATTTTTTCAGACCTTTCTGCAGAAAATTTTGGACCTTCCTTCATCCTCTTCACTCAACATACAACGTGCGCATAGACTTGGTCCTAAAATCTCCACCAAACCCCGTGGTGTCATTATGCTATTCCTACAATATACCGATCTCCTGCAGGTTCTTTCAGCAGCAAAAGCTAAAAAGCAAGTTATGTGGGAAGGCCATCGGTTATATCTATCCCAGGATGTGGCTAAAGTAACAGCGGATCGTCGGAAGCAGTTACTTGACTTGAGACCACAACTACGAGCTCTAAATGCCAGGTTCGGTTTGCTTCACCCATGTCTCTTCAAGGTGACCTATAAAGACAAGACTACTACATTTGATGACCCACTTGTCCTTCAAGAATTTCTTCGCCAGCAAGGAGCCGACGTCATGGACACTGCAAGAGCTGTTTAATTACGCTTGACTGAGCTATTTGCTTTTACGTTATCCTATCATGTCATTTTATTGTTCTTCCTTCTCTGCTGCTTCTGTCATGCCCTAGTATTTTGTATTTTGTACTTCTCTCTAATATCCTTCTTATTTTTGTTTTTCTTGCAGATGCTCTCCCCCCTTTTCTTCACCCCGGTGTTATCCATCCGTCCAATTCAGTCCTACGCTGGTTCCTCAGGTGTTCGGTGGCGTGTGTGCCGTTGTTGATGTCGTCATCTTCTGGCGTCGTCACCCCCACTCTTCGTTCTGTTTCTGTTGGTATGTTTCTATGTTCTTCTTATATTGCTATGTTCTTTCTGCTACTATCTCTTTCTCTTTTGATATCTCTTTTCTTCGCTCTTTTCTCTCCTTCTTTCTTCTTGCATTCTCTCTGTTTTCTCTTTGTTTATTTCTCTTACCTACACTTTGTCTCTATTTTCTCCACCATTATCTTATTTCATCATCTCATTTTCTATACTTTATCTACTTTTTCGTATCATTCTATTTTTGATTTACATTCCGAGTAGTTACTTGGAACGTTAAAGGGTTAAATAACCCCATTAAACGTCAACGAGTTCTGACACATTTGACTAGGCTTAAAGCTGATGTAGCCCTCCTCCAAGAATCCCACCTTTCGGAAACGGAGGCTTTAAAACTCAAACGTTGCTGGGTGGGTCATGTTTTTCACTCTCCTGCTTTAGGTAAGAAAAATGGTTCTGTTATATTGTGTCATAAAAAGTTAACTGTTTCTGTTATATCCCAAGAATGTGATGTTAATGGTCGTTGGGTTCTTGTAAATCTACTCATAGACAAGATATCAATAGTTATTTTTAATGTTTATGCTCCTACAGGTGTTGATAAATTGTTTTGGCCTGCTATTTCTGAAAAACTTGTTACGCTTGATGAACAATATGTTATTTTCGGCGGTGACTGCAATCAAGTACTAGACCCCATTTTAGCCAGAAATTCTAAGGTTAAATTTGTTCCCTCCAAAATGCATTCTCAATTCACTGCATCTATTCAAAATAACGCATTAGTAGACATTTGGAGACTTTGTAACCCCGACCTTAGAGAATACACTTTTTATTCCCCTACTCACCACTCCCAATCTCGTATTGATTACCTTTTCCTTAGCAAATCCTTAGCTCAACTTGTCTTTCACTCAGACATTGGTTCTATTTTAATTTCAGATCACGCTCCAGTTTTTGTCGATATTGACCTTATCCGCTTTTCTCCCCACTCCGGTCGTTGGAGATTTAATAATTCTTTACTCCTTGAATCTGATTTTTGTACCCAATTCACTGCTTTTGCCACAGAATTTTTTACACTTAATCATCTCCCTGATTCTTCCTTTGTAATGGTAAGGGATTCTTTTAAAGCAGCTGTTAGAGGTTTTGTCATTAACTATGTCTCTCAAAAGAAAAAGAAGTCGATTTCTAGGTCAACTCAACTGTTGGATAAAATTAAGAAGTTAGAATATGCTTATTATAATTCTGGTTCTGAAAACTCCCTTCGCGAGCTCATTTCAGCCAAATTTGATTTTAATAAATTTACCACAAATGCTGCCTCTAATTCTTTACTTAAATGCAACTCTCGATATTACGGAGGTCAGAACAAAATGGGTAAATTACTAGCTAACTATCTTAAAATACGACAAGAAAGGACAAAGATTGAATCTCTACAAGGCCCAGCTGGAATATCTTTGTTTAAAGATAAAGATATATTAAATGAATTTGTTTCCTTCTATCAAAATTTATATACTCCTGAATCCCGTCCTGACCCCACTGATCTTCTTACTTATTTTCAAGACATCCCTTCCCCTCTCTCTTCTCATGTTGATTTTCACTCACTTGATTCGGATATCACCCTCTCTGAAATTTCACACGCCGTTTCTGTACTACGTCGCGGTAAGGCGCCTGTTCCTGACGGTTTCACTATTGAATTCCACAATCATTTTTCCTCTCTTCTCCTTCCTAAACTACTCCTGTTATTTCAATCTTTTGTCGACTCTGGATCTTCCCGGGGATCCTTTCAGGAAGCACTCATTTGTTTAATTCCCAAACCAGACAAAGACCACACCATGTGTAAAAATTTCCGCCCCATTTCCCTTGTAAATACAGATTATAAAATGTTCGCCAAAATTTTAGCTCTCAGATTAGACCCCCTATTACCGGAAATTATTGGCCCAGAACAATCAGGTTTCGTTAAAGGTCGTCTATCGTCAGATAACTCCCGTGTTTTCTTTGATATTTTAAGTAAAGCCCCCTCACTTTCATATCCTTTGGCTGCCATCTCTCTTGACGCCGAAAAGGCATTCGATAGAATAGGTTGGGACTTCATGTTTCAAGCTCTTCGTTGGATCGGTTTTTCATCTAAATTTATTTCTCTTATTTCTTTACTTTACTCCAGCCCTCATGCTTCAATTTTTGCAAATGGTATGGCATCTGATTATTTTCCCCTTCAAAGGGTTGTACGTCAAGGTTGCCCCTTATCCCCTCTTCTGTTTGTTTTAGCTCTAGAACCCTTTTTAACAAAGATTAGACTTGATGAAAACATTTCTGGTTTTCTTTTTGGCTCCCAACAACAAGTTAAATTATCAGTCTATGCTGACGATATTTTGCTATACTGTTCTGATCCACAATCCACTTTATCTTTCTTTTTAAATCAAGTTTCCTCTTTTTCTAATGTTTCTGGTTACCGTCTTAATATTGATAAATGCGAAATTTTACCCCTAAATCCTCTTTGTCAAAAACATCCCTTTGATTCTTCTGGCTTCTCATGGCAACCTTCTAAGATTAAATATTTGGGTGTTTGGTTTGCTCCACGTCTCTCAGATACTCTTAAGTTTAATTTCGATTCACTTTCTGCAAAACTGAATGCGGCAATTACTCGCTGGAATCCTCTTTTCCTTTCATGGTGGGGCCATCTTGATTCCATCAAAATGATGTTGGCACCTCTAGTACTTTACTCCATCTCAATGATTCCCATTCACATTCCAGACTATTACTTCAAGTCGATAGACTCTATTTTGCTCAAGTTTTTGTGGAAAGGTAAAAAATCTCGAATAGCTCTTTCTGCTTTAAAAAAAGATAAATCACTAGGAGGGGTTAAATTTCCTAATTTCAAATCTTATCATAATGCTTTTTCATTAAAGCAAGCTTTGCGTTGGCTCTCTTCTGACCTCCCATTTTATCCTCCTCTCTGGCTTAAGTTAGAATCTTCCTTCCTTCATCCTTTTGATTTTAACGAGGTTCTTTCCTTCACTTCTAACGTAACGTCTCTTTGCTCCCCCATCATTTCCCGTTCTTGTTCTCTTCTTCAACCATACCTGCAATCCTCTTACCCATCTGCTTCCTCCACTCATATCCAACCTATTTGGCATAATAAACTCCTCAAAATCCGTAATCGTTCATTATATTGGAAAACCTGGCACTCTCTTGGCTTAAAATGGATCTCTCAACTTCTTTCGGGTAATCAACCTCTTCCTTTTCAGGATCTCCAAAACCAATTTTTGTTACCCTCCTCTTCTCGTACACAATATATATCACTTCTTCCCTCTCTTACCCAATATCTCTCTTCACTCCCTACTACGAATTCTATCCCTATTGCATATCTTCCTGTGTCCAATGCGCCCGACCACTCACCCTCTGCTTCTTTTCTCTATAAATCAATGCAATCTTCTACTGATCGCATCAAATCCAAGGTTGAGTTGGCTTGGGAAAAAGATTTTTCTCAAGTTTGGTCTTTCACTTTGTGGGATAAAATTTGGTCAAAAATCCATAGTACCTCCAGAGCTGCTAACACTACTCAAACCCTATTTTTTGTTTATAATCGCACATTATTTACTCCATTACTTTTGTCATCGTTCTCCTCAGACACTCCTTCCACTTGCTGGTCCTGTCCCTGCTCTTCAGCTGATTTGAAGCATATGTTGTTGGATTGTCCTCCCATTTTTCGTTTTTGGCAATTGGTTTGGTCCCAGTTTAAAAAGATTTTCAATTTTCATTTTTCTTTCTCCATTGTTAACATTTTTCTAGGTTCCCTTTCCCCTATTTTTACCAATTCCTCCCAAAACTATAAATTAATTGACCTTTTGATAGCCATCGCCTTACACCATATTACATCCCATTGGAAACAAGCTAATGACGTTTCATTTAGTGCTTGGTGGAATGCAGTCTGTTTTAACCACCGTCTAGATACTAATTTTGTTTCCCCCATTTCCCTTGCAATCAAACGTGATCTTTTATGGCTTCCCCTTACTGAGTATTATCCAGAGTTGTTACAATCCCACCTGCTTCTCAAGTTCGCACTGCTGAGGTTCAAAAACCACCGTGATTACGTTTTCTTAATTGCATTTAATGTTATTTCATATCATTTATTTGCCTTATTTTACAGGTTATGACCTCATTTCTTCTGTTTTCATAAGCATTATTGTTTACTATATTTTTCTGTATTGTTTCGTCAATCTGATTTACTCTTCTGTAAGAGAGAATTCTTGTTTTTTATAATTCATGATTGTTTCTTCATTTTCTGTCTTTACTCCTTTATGCTTCAATAAACTCAAACTAAAAAAAAAAATGCTTTCCCCAGCCCTTAGATAGTGGATCTTCCCTTTTTCCTGCAACAGGGGTATACAAGGCTCTGGACAGGCCTTCCCAACCAGTCATTTGAGTGTCCCCTGACCTTGCATCTTCCTGCAGCAGTATCCCATGTTTCTCAAGGAAGAATACCCTCCCGGCACTCCCCAGGCACCTAAGGCCTTGCACCACTGGCAAGGTGCCTGTGTGTACAACAGGCACCCGTAGTCCTCTTCTAGAGTGCCCAGAGCCAGAGGTAGGCTACAGAAGTGCAAGGAACACCAATCTCTTAAGGTCAGTAGCAATTCCATCATCTACTGCCCCCAGAGGGAATTGGAATGCCAGTTCCTCTTATTCTGGAGACAGAGTCTAACAGCGTCCAAGATGTATACGTGAAGTGCTCTTCCACTAAAGACTGCTTTAACCAGCACTCTGGTCCATCTTGCTTCTTTTGTTCAATTCTTCAAGTCTCCTCACTTGGTACAGGGAATTAAACATGAAAGTGTCAATTTCTAGAATTCAGTAGCCCGTACCAAATTAAGAGACATTGCAGCATCCCTGCATCCCCACTGATATTTCATGGGAGCAGACCGCAGTCTGGCCAATACCCCTGCGCAGTATTCTGGAAATTTACGAGACGGTGTTTTAAACTTCTCCTGTTTGCTTTGATCCTGCCAGTCTTAAACAAGTTTGTTGTCTCCAAGACTTCAAAGCGATCCTTGGGGTGATAAGTGACACTGCTCTGCTTGTCCTCACTCGGTCTACAGTAGTGGCAAACATGCTCAAGCTTGTTAGCGAGAGACAGCTACCAACCTCAAGCAGTTTTCTCCCCAGCACCCTTTCTCCACGAGAAGGTAAATCCTCCCAGGGAAAGTAAAAGCTGGCCAGCACAGTAATTACAATTTCCCAGCAGAATAGTTCAAAGCCTAAAACTCATTAAGGCTTGCTCAGTATTATTGGAAAATGTAACCTGCATATATGGAAACTTATAGGAAAAAATTGTCATTCTTCATGTGCTAGGGACCCAAGAAAATGTAGGAACAGTCATGTCAAGGCGGTTTCTATGTTGTACAAAACACAAAAGAGCAGATCAAGTCTAGGAGAAGTGTGTGTCTGCAATAGCAACCGTGCGGCACTCCTGGTGAGTCGTGAAACAAGGGGTGCCAAACATGAAACCTCTTGGCGGCGGGGGGCTGATAAGATTCCCATCAGACCACCCATGTGGTGGAGTTTGCGTCATGTGGGAATTGATAATCATGCCATCCCAAGTCCAACCAAATAGTGTCGGTACAAAAAGTCACAGAAATGTGATCATTGTGGCATCCTAGACGTGATGTAAACTAGAAAAGTGCAGTGCTCAAAATTAATCTAAAATTGGCTACCCAGATTCCAAGGAGAATTCTTTACACTAGAAGTCTGAGTGTCAAGGATTAAAAACACGCTAGGTAGTGAAGCTACCTTGTAGCGCTCGATAATGTGGTCGACATGTTTCAGCCATAAGGGCATCTAACCCGGCTTTCTTCAGGACCTTCTATAACAGATTCTGCTACTGCGACTACAAATGAGATGTCATAGTGAAAAATTGACAAACATGCACTTAAAAAGTTGCAAATATATCAAAAACGTAGAATACTTAAATGTCCACTCAAGGGGAAGTTGTAAATCTTCTTCCTATCAAAAAAACCAACAGAGAAAAATGTTGAAGCAACACCAAGTATCACATAGACACCAAAGCGCACACACGTGAAGATAACACAGACACACCTGCATGAATAGTTTACATTCTGCATTCAAGAAAAGCATAATAGCTTAATCACATAGAGGAATTACCTCACCAGTGATACTCACCCAGCTTTATGTGGGTGATGGCCTCACCTCACCCGGCAACCGCTCGGGAGTATGAGGCCCCGCTCTAAAGTGTAGAAAGAGACACAGTAAGCACACAACTTTACCGTGTATGACCAATTACTCTGCACTTAAAACCCAACAGACATATGGTAGTTACCCCTCTGCCCAAACCAAACCTACATCAACATCAGAGCCTGCAGGAGGATTATTAGGTCATACTAGCAAGATACTAATCCAAAACCTGCTGTATACTTCTTGGAAAATCTACCTGACATGATGTGTTTACAGGCATGGTCTGTTAGTCGACCAAAGTGCCTTGATAATAGGGTGGACAATCTGCCATCCACCCTTGGTAGTTAACTAAGCCATTTGTGGGGATAAAATGCTCAATTTGTAAAGCCATATACATATATAAAAAGATTCTTTTGAATATATATATATATATAAGGGAAACAAGCCACCACCCCAACGAAAAAATAACGGGGACATGGGGCCACAATAGCTCCCCTATCTATATCAGACTCGATTATCTACAGCTAACCCGATAGTTTGGTATGCTGAGGCGGGCTACATTGCAAGTACACCGAGCCCCAACCATCCTACCTCTCCGTCGGTGCCTCGAAATGATGGCGAGCGGAAGTGGAGGTAGGCTCCAGCAAAAGACTTCCTCCTTAAAATAACCGCCCCACGTGGGGAAGCCAGTCCCCCAACACTGTCTCACACCCGCAATGAATCTTCCCAATCGAAATGGAAACGCCCGGTCACAGAAGAGAGACCGCTAGCTTGTAGCGCATGCGCGGGCACACAAGAGAGACCGCTAACTTATGGCGCATGCGCGGGTAGGTAAAACGCACTGCTCTATTGTGCATGCGCGAGCGAAGTTAGGCACAAAAACCCTCGATACTGTCAGGGATAATAATCATATATTATCGCGACGCGTTGCTCGCAGTAAATAGACCGCCCATCAGACAGTTTGCTAATGAAGTGGATCAGTTTAAACATACTTTTAATTTTCACAGGTAAGCAAAGGCTTCCCTCTATATACATGTCACTAAGGACAGATATGTCAGAAATGTCCAACTAAGGGAGATATTACTCTGCTACTAAGAGTATAATTGATCAAAAAGGATCTATTTCAACAGTGTATTAACACTGTGAATAGAGATAGAATTGCAAGGCCATATTACTCATAGTAGAGATTGCCAATATCATAAGAGATGGAGCCTTTTACTACATCACTGATGTCATGCATTGGGAGATGGTATAAACACATATCGAAGAGGGGACTTGATATAGAACGCCCGTGCCGTACAGCGAGACATTTGAAGGGGTAGTCACCTGGCTATTTATGTGGAGGAAAAAGATACTTGACTAAAGCCAAGAGTGCTAATAGTGGCACAGAAGTCACCCTTTTCTTCGGATTATATAGAAGAAAAGTGTGACGGGACTTCTTTAGTAGATTTATTTGAGTGCTATGATGAGGAATAGGCAAAGGTAGACAGAGGGGCAACACACACAGTTAAGTTGGATGAGCTCAGAAGGTGCAAATCGTACTGTATTTGCTACCTAGTTACATAGACCCGCAGCCAAAGACTGCACTAAATATTGTGAAACAACAAGGGTGTGTGGAGGGTCAGGGGGACAGTTTAATGACCTGTCTGCTCGCTCCCCAGTCTTAAAGATACAAAACACAAAAGAGCAGATCAAGTCTAGGAGAAGTGTGTGTCTGCAATAGCAACCGCGCGGCACTCCTGGTGAGTCGTGAAACAAGGGGTGCCAAACATGAAACCTCTTGGCGGCGGGGGGCTGATAAGATTCCCATCAGACCACCCATGTGGTGGAGTTTGCGTCATGTGGGAATTGATAATCATGCCATCCCAAGTCCAACCAAATAGTGTCGGTACAAAAAGTCACAGAAATGTGATCATTGTGGCATCCTAGACGTGATGTAAACTAGAAAAGTGCAGTGCTCAAAATTAATCTAAAATTGGCTACCCAGATTCCAAGGAGAATTCTTTACACTAGAAGTCCGAGTGTCAAGGATTAAAAACACGCTAGGTAGTGAAGCTACCTTGTAGCGCTCGATAATGTGGTCGACATGTTTCAGCCATAAGGGCATCTAACCCGGCTTTCTTCAGGACCTTCTATAACAGATTCTGCTACTGCGACTACAAATGAGATGTCATAGTGAAAAATTGACAAACATGCACTTAAAAAGTTGCAAATATATCAAAAACGTAGAATACTTAAATGTCCACTCAAGGGGAAGTTGTAAATCTTCTTCCTATCAAAAAAACCAACAGAGAAAAATGTTGAAGCAACACCAAGTATCACATAGACACCAAAGCGCACACACGTGAAGATAACACAGACACACCTGCATGAATAGTTTACATTCTGCATTCAAGAAAAGCATAATAGCTTAATCACATAGAGGAATTACCTCACCAGTGATACTCACCCAGCTTTGTGTGGGTGATGGCCTCACCTCACCCGGCAACCGCTCGGGAGTATGAGGCCCCGCTCTAAAGTGTAGAAAGAGACACAGTAAGCACACAACTTTACCGTGTATGACCAATTACTCTGCACTTAAAACCCAACAGACATATGGTAGTTACCCCTCTGCCCAAACCAAACCTACATCAACATCAGAGCCTGCAGGAGGATTATTAGGTCATACTAGCAAGATACTAATCCAAAACCTGCTGTATACTTCTTGGAAAATCTATGTTGTGCCAATTAAAGCGTTCTTGATAAGCACGTTATACTTATATTTACATTTCTGCCCAAACTAAAGGGAACATTTCTTTTTTAGGTTCCCAATTAAACGATAAGGTCCTGGCAGACCATAAATATTGTATTCTGGTTCCCATCTGTAACAGTGCTACATGTGCACAGATACCAGTCTGAGTGTAACCAAGAACAGGGCCTGTAAAACCAGATTTGTAGTAGTGGAATTATCTCAAAAGATGGGCACTCACAGTTACAGGTCAAGTCCATTTTAGGGAAACTTACCCATAGCAGTATTCCAAAACATTTGGAGGTTCAAAAGCAAAAACTTTTCTGTTTACAGGTCAGAGTCCCGTGTTGTACAATTAGAATCAAGTGTAATCTGCTATATCCACAAATATATGTCCATGCAATGCACTCTGTTCTTTTCCTCTCTTTCTGGCCGTTTTATATTTTCTCTTGGAAGATTGGGAACAGAAAACTACCAGATGACACTGGCACTCCAAATAGTTTTCGAAAAAAGTTTCAATAAAGTATTCATCACATTAGGCTGCTGTAACAGGATTTTGTACAAAATATTGAATGCCTTCACAGTCACACACAGATAGCTGAAATATGATCACAGGTGTACTAGTTTCAGGTCAAATTATATTTACTGTGTCATTGTTGGCGTTGTATGTATTTCCCAAAGCAGAGGTCCAAATTAATAGTTAATTAACATTTCTATTTAACAGGTAATATGGGCTGAGTCACAAACATTTGGCTGTGAACATGTGTTATTTACTCTTATAGTACTCTTGGCTTACTCTTGAATTCCAGGACTTACCCAGGAGTAATACAGCAGTACTCCCATCTCATTGGAATAGTAAGTGTGGAGCACTACAGGATTAAGTGATACATACAGCAACATCTCAATTAATCATGCCTATGGTGTCTGCTGCAAAAACCCTCAGTGTCTAAGTGCAGCTTACACGCTGTTTAAAAAGGAAAACTATTGGTATAATGTGATGATCACCTCAGACTTCATAACTACCCTCTTAGCATCAGAATAGGCTCGTTCACACAAATAATGTTGCTTTACAAGAAACGATTTGTTAAATGTGCCAGTGACAACCAAAACTCATATAGAATCATAACAAACCTAGACCATTAGGGGCTGTACTCAAATGTTAAAGTCACGGTATGTGGAATGCCTCAGCATACAGAAGAAAAAAAAGCCATGCATTCTGAATTAGGAATCAAAAAGCTTATTTTACAAATTGGGTTACTGATTGACTGGGGCATGATCCCTGGTCAAGCAGCAACCACAAACCTAGTCAGGGTTAGGTGAAAGCAAACCCCAAATTAACCTGTGCTCAGCCCCCTGGTAGCTTGGCACAGAGCAGCGACGCTTAACTTAGAAGCAATGTTTAAATTATGTGTGCAACACTTTAACCTGTCCAACATTGAAAACATCACTCAAAACAGAGTTAATTTAATAAATATAACAAGGCCAAATGTCAAAAATCCAATCAGTATAACTAAAGTTGTGAATTTTTAAAGTGTAAAGTTAAAAATTGTACCTAAAAGTATAAAGTGCACATCGTGGATATCAGGTTGTACTGGACTGGGTCAAAGTCAAAACTTCATGCTGACCGCGATAAAGCTTGGGTTGGATATAGTCCCATATTTAGCCTGCTCAAGGTTAACCTTCTCAAGCTTTGTGCCAAGAGTCACATTCACATTGGAGAGGGTCGCAGGGAGCAAGGAGAGCATTGCGTATAGTGGTCTGCGTGGTGCAAAGAGCAGGTTGGGCATCGCAGACAAGTGGCTTGAGCTTCAATATGGTTGCCGTCCATGGGGTATTGATGCTTGCTGTGCGAATTGGCAGGATAATCTTGCTGAATTTTGGTGCGAGCGGCACAGCTCCGGTGCAAACAGAGTCATTTGCGGTTGTGAAGAGCACAAAAGCTTGATTTCAAGAGACTGTGGGTGACCAATGGGGGTCAGTAACTTGCTGCAGAGGGGTCCAGGAGCTCTTGGGGAGCCTTTTATGTCCATAGAGCTCAGACCAGGAGACCAGCGGACTAGGCCTTTGAGACACTCTGGGGATCTGGGTTCAAGATGAAGTTGCAAGGCCAGTTCTTCTTCCCCAGGAAAGAGGTCAGCAGGTCAGCACAGCAGGGCATCAGTTAATTCAGAGCAGCAGTCCAGCAGAGTGGCAGTTCTTGTAGCAGGTTTGAGAACCTTCCAGACAGCCATGTGCCATATGTGCTGCATGTGATCAAGCTACATCCATTGAGCATTTGAGAGGGTATAAAAACTCTGACCAAACCCAAATCGTGGCTTGGCCTTGCTCCCTGCGGAGCTCTTCCTTCTCACTCACCTGAAGAATCCTGTCTTCCTCCTTGCTCCCTCCTGCATAGCTCATTTGTAGCCCCCGCAGCTCCCTGAGTCAAAGTCTAACGATCTTCTTTGAAGGAACTAGGCTAAGTAGTTGATATCATGTTAGTGTGCACTAAACCGCTTATAGTAGTAAAAGGGACTGAGCATCCCCATCTTCAAAGATTATAGACTTTTCCTCCATGTCCTCTCTGATTTACTCCAGTGCTTCTTGTGTGTTTATACTCTATTGTATCTTGCATGGATTAAAGACTTGAGCTCTCTGTTTTTCTGATGAACAGTAGTATCCAGAGTAAGCACATCCCAGTCTTTATTATATGTGTGGACCTTGTATTAAAATCAATCTGTATTTCAAGCTTATTTCTAGGAGTGCCACACTCCAATCTGTGATTCTGGTTATTCTGCTCTCATGCAGAGCTGCTGATGAAACCTCTAAGTTTCTGTCACTGAAGTTAATGCATTTTCATTGTATGCAGAGACTTGTTTGTGTACTCATGGTAACTGCCTCCTCTTGTTGTTTCCAGTGTATTGCGGCAGTACAAAAACAGAGGTTCTGGTTCCGGGCACATCTACCTAACAAATGTAGACGGTCTAAGAAGTGACAGATCCTGTTATGCAGTGTTGCACAGCCTCAGAGTATATTCAGTACTGAAAGTCTCTCTTTTCTTATTTTATCCCAACCCCACCTTCCCCCAAGAGCCACGCTTTGTTTAAGGAGTTCCCGTTCCTTGAAGGGCTAAGCCCTGAGAGGGATAGGATGTCTAGCATCAGCTCCAGTGTTTTCCTGTGCTCACTGTGCCATTGAATTCAAGTTAGCTTTGCTGATGAGGGGTGATACCCCAAGCTGGTGCCAGGATGCTTGTTCCCAGTCCAGGCATTTTGGGTGGGACTGTTCCATAGGAAGCAGGGTCAAGACTGATTGGAAAATGGCTGGGTCCAAACTGGGATGGCGTGGTGAGCAAATAAATTATGGATTAAACCCAGATCTGTGACTGGGGTGAATTTTTAATTAGTTCAGCATTCCTTCCTTCATCCATTCTTTCTATCTGGTAAGTGCATGACATGACAGGTCCAAAAGTGTACTCAGTAGTTGGTGTCTGAGGTCCCTATTACATATCCTTAAAGTTTTTTGTGTTTTTAAACCCTGGGATTATCTAAATTATTATGCTTACAACAACTAAAAAGGTTTTGCCTACGTACTAAGTCCATTTGCTAAAAGTATTTGTGATTCAGAAGTGAGTTTAGAAATTGTACATGAATCACTACTTAGAAGGGACGTGTTGTGAATGGCTCTTCCAAATAGCAATTCAGTACCGTATGTATCAATGGCTTGTGCCTGTAATTTCATCCTCAAACCACTGAAAAGTTACAAACTCCTCAAAGAAGTCCCCCGGAACTCTTTATCCTTTATGACTTTGGCAAAAAGTGACCCCTGCCAACTCTAAAAAAAGATAAGAGCAGCCTTATTTCCTTTAGGGGAATCAGGCTGCTTAAAAAAAAAAAAAGATACATTATTTAAATTCAACCCAGACATGGTTGTCTGCAGGCCACCATCCATGTGATTTTTTCCAATTGGATTGAGTAACAATTTGCAACCTACCTCAAACATTCTAATGAGATAGGTCAAATGGCAACCCACAGGAGTTCCAGTGCAAAACCTTTTGCCTGCAACCCTCCTGTTTTCTTAACCTGTTTTTGTTTGGCTCTAGGACTCTGCACACATTACCACTGCGAACCATTGCAAAGTGTTTGTGCTCTTTCCTTTAAAAATTGTAAAATTGTGGTACACTTAATTGGCACATTTATTTTGCTTGTAAGTCCTTAGTAAAGTGGTACTAAATATACCAGGGCCTGTAAATTAAATGCTACTAGTGGGCCCAAATCACATATTGTGCCTTTGACTAAGTAGCACTTTTATACATCGCAGGTCTGCCATTGCAGCGTGTGTGTGCAGGTCTAATCTAAACTGCCAATTTGACCTGGCAAAATAAACCATTTGCCAGGCCTAAACCTTCTCATTTTTAAGATATGTAAGTCACCTCTACGGTAGGGTCTAAACAGCCCATAGGGCTGGGTACATTGTAGTTAAAGAGTTGGACATGTACTTTTAAGTTATAAGTGTCCTGATTGTGAAAAACCTTTCAATTCATTTTTTCACGATGGGGAGGCATAACTCTCCCATAGAATAACTTTGGGTTACCTTATTACACAAAAAAATATAACTTTCAATTGGTAGCATATAGAAATATCGAGTTTGGTCTCTAAAGAATTCCCATTTAAAACCCTCATTAAAGTTGAAATCAGATGTTAAGTCACAATTCTGCAAATGCCCATTTTAGATGGTTGCCATTTTCTTTACCTAACAATTTGGTGTCTCCAGATTGTTTCCAAGGGTACTTGACTAGGTGCAATTTACAGTTGGCCTTTGCGCATTCCTCCAAGATAGCCACAGTTTGGAGCCTGGGTGTTGGCAGGATGGGCAATCCTGACATGATGAGAGGGGCAGAGCTGTCACTCTCCCTATTGCGCTCCAATAGACACTGCTCAGCTTACACACAGAGAACTTCACTGTTCTGCTTGCCAATCACTGGTTTTCTGCAGGAACAAATATATTCCACCACTCCCCTCTGAACAACTTTCAATGTGTGATTGCATATGTGGACATTTGCAGATGATTATGAAGGTAAATGGGGCTGGGGATAAAAAAGAGAAAGAATCTCCACTTGACCTGAATTGGATATTCAACATTTCTCTCTAAGCAGCCTTGGATACTTACGGATCACCCCTATTATCTTGTTTTTTAGAGTTATCATATACACAAAAACATAACACAAGTACTTCAGGAATTATCAAAGTAGTAACATGCTTAAAACAATAACAGTTTTGCACCACAATAGTGGATTTTTACTGATAGGGCAAGGAGAGCTTTTGCTAAAGGATTCTTGAGCCCATTTCAGAAAGTTCCTTGACGTATGCAAGCTGTTTCAGTCACAGCCCTCGACTCTCTCATTACTACTTTTATCTGGGGGCCCAGCAGGAACAGGGTGGCCTTAGCTACGCTGAGAAGGGCACAAGCCGAGGGAGTACTAGCGGTGCCGGATATGGAGAGTTATTACCTGGCAGGACAGCTCCAACACCTCACGGAATGGGAGGCGGGTAGTCTAGACCCAGAAAGGAGGGGGCCCCCATTTACCCCGAATAGGGCGGATGTCCTGAGCACATTAATGGGCACCAGTAAAAAGCGACAAATACACTCTGCGGAGCACAGAGTCATAAGGAATTGCTGGGTCAGGTGTCTTCAGAAGACCAAAACCAAACGCCCTTACTCCCCAGAGATGTCTGTGGCATTACTGGAGGCGCTCCCACATGGGGGTCACTGGAGGGGATTGGAGGAATGGGCACAAGCTTGAGTCACTAAAATAAGGGACTTATATGGAGACGGGGAGCTTCTTACGTTCGCGGCCTTCGGAGCAAACAGGGACATTCCGCAGGGACACTTTTTACTGTATGGGGCGGTTACTGGGGCTATGCGCAGGCACTGGGGACAGGGGACAATTGAATCACCCACGCACTCTACATGCGAATACATAAGCCTAGCAGGAGGTGTTATCAAGGCGGTATCGTGCCTCTATCGAGCCATTTGGCGGGACTCCACGAGGCCCCTAAAGAGACTGAAGAATAAATGGGAGGCGGAACTGGGGATTTCTATGGAGGATAAGGACTGGGAAAATACGCTTTTCTGTGCCACCAAGGTATCTCGTAATGCACGATTCCAATTAATTCGTTTTTACACCCTGCATAGAGCATACATTACACCTGACAGAATTAATCGCTGCCAGGAGATAGGAACTAGCTACATCCACATGAGGTGGAGATGCCCACGACTGTAGGGGTACTGGTAAGAAGTGGTTAGGGAGACAGCACGTGTCACAGAGAAGGAGATCCCATCTACCCCGTCATGTGCTGCTCAATCTATTCCCCCACTCCGCTAAGACCAAGGTAACGGCAAGGTTCCAAGTCCTAGCATATATACTAGCAAAACGCGAACCAACAAGCAAATGGAAGGCACCGGCAGGTCCAGGGGTGGGCAATTGGAAATGGGAACTAGAGCAGGGGGGCGGGCCGCAAGTATAGAATACTGCTTAGGAATGCAAATCGAGGCATGGGACGACTGGAGAGGGCACAGGCTTGGGGAGTATTAATAGATGACTTGAAGAATGTGGGTCAGGAGTCTGCCCCCAGCACACCGCAGGCTCGATCTCGTCAGCCCAGATAGCCAAGGCCAGGAAGGGGGGGAAGAGGGGGCATGAGAAGGCTGTAGTACCCTAGCATCCATGGACCTGGAGGTTTATATGGGTCAAGCCCACGGCTTGGCCTATATAGAGAACGGCCCAGACTACACACACAGCGAGAGGCATAGTGGCAGGTTGGTCGGCAGAAGCGCGGGAGAGGGGAGGCGGGGGGATAGTTGAGGGGGGAACTGTTAGGCTGTCATATTGGATGAAGGTCCATTACAGCCAGAATGGCAAAATACAGCAGAATGTTGCTTAACAAAAAGAGATATGGACAAGGGTCCGGCTGAGCAGCTAGGAATAGCAATTTGAACTGTTAGCTGGGAACATCAATGAATAAGAGAAGGGTTGTATATGCAATGTTGATAACTAAATGCCCTTAAAGTGTGTTTAAAAAAAAAAAAAGCTGATTCAGTCATAGCTCAAAACTCAAAGTCAATTCTTAACTGCTTAGTCCTCGACAAGTTGCGGAATGGTCCAAGTCTATATCTTGTGTAACATCCACTGCACTAGCTTTGATATCATGCCTGGATTGAGACTCATAAAAACCATATGTTTTATGTTATGGGGGTTCCTTTATAAACAAATCAAATCTTTGTTGTTTTATGCACTGTTTAGTATTGTACTTTGTTCTTCTGCCAGTCTCTCTGTTAGTGCACTAACCTGGATTGGAGATTAATGTTCTTTTCTCTTTACTCAAATTTGACTGTTAAATAAGAACCAAACCAACGTTAGTGGCGCCATGTCGTGAAGTTCCTAATAATACATAGGATCTATGCGTTTAGACAACATAAAATAAGGAATTGTGGTTCAGACTGATTCCAGACACCCCCAAAGGACATGTTAGCCTTTATACCAGCTAGCTCACAGTGCCACCATAAGCCCCCTAACTTTACCAAGGAGCAAATAGTTTCTGGCAACTATTGAACATTATAACCCTTGATCCTTCAGGGATCGTGGAAACAGTGCACTACTTTTCGCTCAGTCACTTGTGCTCACTTGGTCTCAGAGAGATACACTGAATAAATGATGGGGACGTTTTCAATAAACATTTGAGGAGCCAGTGTCATTCTAGCCTAAAGCATGTTTGGTGCGACAATCATTAGACAGAAACATATATATATAAGATTACAAGCACTGACAGAGGAAATAAAAGGTGGAATTCTACCATGGTGCTAAAATGATAAATATATGCAGGCATATTGATACATGGCAGTAATCATGCGTACTCTCAAGATGCGAACTCTATCTAAGTGTACCTAGAATGTATGTGGGTGTAAGGCCAAGAATCCACTAGGAAAGATCCAGCCCCATCACCTGATGGGAAAGAACGAATCACCCCATCTTGGTCTTGAGTAGGACACCCCGCAAGGGATGTCAGACCGTTGCGTGTTGTAGCTTTCTGCAGTGTCTAGTGTCAGCGTGGAAGCTTCTCCTCTGGTTACCCAGCAAATATGTGGTTCTTTTATACCCAGCAAGTACCCTAAGGGGTTCTTCCTAGATATATAATGGCTTGCCATTATGTATAGTGGACCTGTCCTCCAAGGATGACATTAGCGGTGACTTTTGTACAGAGTTATTATACAGAAGATGGTAATCCTGCTGTGTACACCCTGAGCAGGGGATTAACATATTATACTAGAAATCCTCATGCATAATAAATGAGGCAAGTTTCAGAGAAAACTGATTGCGATATTTATTCATCACATAACTAGGTAAAAGGTCAATGCCAGAACCGTTATGCAGAGCAAGGTAGGACAAAATGTAGTTAATAGGTCTGGTAGCTACCTAGGCCTTTATTGGGGTACATTGGAGCTCATAACACTCACTACTCATCCACACGACAATAATATTAAGTAATGCTAAAATATGCCTGTTAATAAAGCATAAAAACATTGCTAAAAAAATCAAGTATAAAAACATCTAAAAACGTGGTATATGTAAAGAAAGTGCAAAAGTTAAAAAAGCTCTATAAGTCTTCTAAGTAGTCAGTATACTGTTAGACTAACTGAGCACATCAAAAGCCATGGTGCCCAGCGAGACCAGGAGAGAAATATAAAAAAAATGATGTTTTTTAATTCCAGGAGACTTGTTTTGGAAAAAGGTGGATTGTTCCTATAATTTGGAGAGTCAAATGTATATGTGTCCTGTGTGGGAGACACAACATCACTGTCACTTGCTTTCGCAGACAAAGAACCCTGTAACACCTCTTTAATCAGGTCAATGGAGCAAAGGTGAGCATCTTTAGTTCACACAGCAGCTGCTGAGTAAACACTCTGTACTTGTGTGCTTGATGTAGAGCTGGTGACTGTTCAGACAGGAGCTGAAGCATCCAGTGGAGTTTCTAAGAATTCCGTCATCAACACAGGAATATGCTGAGGACACTGTAATATGTAGACCTTTAACAGGCCCGGTAGTATATCGACATCCGGTGGCGTAACCAATGGAAGCTTTAGGCATATGTCCAACAAGCATTCATATCCGGAGAATAGGCAGCAAAATACATGCAAGATGCAGTCGACCCAGACGGATCTGAATGAGAGAAATCAATGCTCACTTAGCTCTGGAAGCCGAGGTGTACCCAGATGCATAACCATGCATTCACTGCAATGTCGCACAAGGAGTACTTTTTCCATCTCTGGTGGAACTGGGCTGTCCATTCCGTAGCAGTAAATTTAAAACCAGGATACCCACTACAAGTAGTAGGACCAACAGAAGCCCTTCAAACACGTTTCCTCATACGGAGTGTATAGATGCTGGAATATCTCAGAATATTGTCTCAAAGGTGCTCAATAGTCCAAAACCTATGCTCTTAAATAGGTGCACGATCCCACTCGTATCAGACATGTTAAAGATACGAAGTACCATTTCTCGGAAATGGAGCTGAAAGTTCATCTAGATTAGCTCCTGCATCGCAGCCGAAGACCTTGCAATGTTTAGATCAAAAGTCTCTTGGGCTGAGGTTAAGTCACATCCTTCTATAAAGCATGCTCTCAGTCTGCTCAGAGAATCAAACCATATAATGGAAAAATCCAACGAAGGCCATAGCGTTGCCTCACTACCTGTGTGGGTTGGTAGAAACAATACTTGCATACAACAAGTAACCCTGGAACTTACTGTGACCATATATGCCATGCATGGTACAATCCACAACAACCTTGATCATTCAACGTCAAATAGCTCCCATTTGAGAGCAGTTTGAACACCGGATGAATCACAGCATCTGGGGATCCTTCCAAGTGATACAATAAATTTGCAACTGAAGCATTACAAGTTTCGTGAAGCTAAAAATCCTGACAAATTAGAGACCCACTTAAAGAATTCCAGCATATGGTAAATCCCAAGATTCATGTATGTGTCCCTGTCTTAATGCTTCATACCTGCCTACTTGTTGATACTATGAACAGTACTGAAATTGGAATGTGGTGAAAGGCAGTGTAATATGACCATGGATGAACCATTCTGTGGAAGGTGACTCAGCCACAGTAAAAGGTAATTGGTCCAATTTTTCAACATTCAGCATTGTATACTTTGCATCTGTTTGTGCCCTTGTTGTCTGCCTTTCTGTTGAATTATATGCCGAAAACAGAGTCGTACTGTTAATATCTCAGCAGGGCACATGACTAGAGCTCAATGAGTGTAGCGTCCCTCTCAATAATAAAATGGATCGCAATTGTGATTGTCCATGTTGTAATATAGACACATCTTATTCCATTATATCTATTGCAGAAGACATAATGTTGCCCACTGAATAAATCCTGAATGATAATGTGGTAATATCACTGTTGACCACTGCCAAAGCCTTTTCCAGGTTAACTCTATCGATTTCACGTAGTCTCTCAGCAGCTTCCTGTTGAGAGATTTTCCAAACCTCATTGTAAATAGCATATAAGAAGTGTTTCCGACATGGCTTCTGGGGACCTAACTAGAAATCCCTGAGATCGATGTCATCTGACAGTAAAGACAAGTGTTGTTTCAGCTGGGACAGTGTTGAGGTTCTTAGCCACTCTAGGCATAACTTCCCAACACTGTAAGATGTCACCACCCCGTGTGTTCTCTTTGTACATAGCGCTGGTCAGGCCTATAGATACTAAACACTTCGGTGGTACCCCTGAATCTTGACTGACAGCTATTTGTGTTGATTGGCCAAACTAACCATCCTTTCCAATTGGGGTCAGATGAATTGTACTAACCATCATGTAGAATGTCATTTAATGTATCCTCACTAAGTTGTGTATAATGGCGCCATCCTTCAAAGCGTGTAAGTGAGGTCCATGGTGTGTTCAAGTACTTGTTCTTGGCTAGCCCAAGACAGGAAGTCTGTTGCACTGTGTCATTCAGGAACATCTTATGATGTGGTGTGAGGCAAGCTCTAAATACGGCCTCAGGTCCCTGAATCTGTCAATCTTTAATACCACAGACAGATTTGTTTATATAGTCTCCTTCCAAAAGTCGAAACCCTATACAGACAGCTAGGAAAGAAAAGAAGCAGAGTATATCTGTTTCATGTTAGTGAGCCTATTTTTCTTTGACCTTGTAGGTGCAACCTTACAATAAAATGTGGTCGGGTCTGATGCGTTAAACCCAGAAAAATAGGCAATTGTTTGTCCAAACGTAACTGAACTCACTTTCGGTGGTGATGGGCAATGTTCTCATTGATCGTAAGAGAAAACTTTACGTGGGAAACTTGCTTTGTGCAATAAATTATGACCATAGTGTTGGTAACAAAACATGGTTTCAAAATTAGATGTATCATCATACAATTCATCACTAGAAAATGCAGCAGATTGTTCTAAATCAGACAGCATAGTATTTATAGTTTCAAAATCTCAATCATCAGAGAAGGTATTGGAGGTGATGATATAACTTAAATACATTTTAAATTAGGGTGGTATTTTAAAAGTTCAGTTGGATCATATACATCATATGAAATTCTGTCCCAAACCTATTCCTTCAGGAACTGAAACTGCTGTAATGTTCACTAAGGCCAGGTCTTTGTTCACGGTGTGATGATGCATGCGGTTTCAGGACTATGTTCACATTTTGTGCTGTAGGGCATTCTGGGAGGTAATGTCCATCCATGACCAGGAAAAATATAGTCACTACACCTATCAAGAGGATTAGGAACAGTAGACCTATAGTAATCCAGAGCTGTAGCCAGGGAGAAACAAGGTAAGTCTTTTTCAGCCAAAGGTAGAAGTCACAAATTTGTTGTTTGTGGGAAACAGTCGGTTACAGTAACTCATGCTTACTAGGATCCAATGAGAAAGTGTCAAAATTAATGAAGTAGTCAGACGCACTTCAATCTATCTTTGGTAGCTCAGCAGTTTTTGTAGAACTGGCAGATGTCTCCTGTTGAGACATATTCACATAGATACCGGTATTAGGCCGAATTGGGATTTGTGTTTCATTTGTACTTTGTTTTTGTTCATTTTCAACAGGTACGAATTCCATTTCATTGTTGGTAACTCCTTCACTTCATGTGGTAGGATCTTCAAACGTTATTAGTCTTTCTGGATGAACTTCCTGTATAGTAGCGAGAAGAGATCTGGTGCTAACCAGGAGCCCACACTGCCTACTTTTTAGGATTGGCCACATAGTGTGGTATGATCAGATCAATTGAGACACATCTTTTCTCTTTCTTGCTGACAAGAGGCTGAAGAAGTACTGTTCTCGTTCCTTCGACAGCCAGGACAGGTAGAGGCTGTAATATGGCCCAAATTCTTTTTTGTCCACAAACTTTTCTCTGACCAGGTCCCCAATCTTCGGGACCCAAGCAGGTCTTGCTGGTCCAGCTTTTACTTCTCCAGTGGCAGTGCGTTTTACTTTGACGTTGCTTAGTAACGCCCAGAACTCATTGAGCTCCTGTAAAACAGCCAAACGATCATTGTTGTCAAATGGTTTTCCATCTGCCACTGTGCTGCCACAGTCGAGGTCAGGTACCCACATTCTAATCCCAAATAGGACTTTGAATCAAATACAGCCCCCCAAGGAACTTCTTGGTAGGTTGTTAAGTGCCCTTAAGAGCCCATATAGGTGAGTGACCCAACTGCCACCCAAGCCTAATGCCCTTGCTGTTAAGGATTGCTCTTAGTCCTGGTTTTTCCTCTCCACAATCAAATTTCCTTCGGGATGATACAGAGAGGAGTACCGCAACGGAACACCTAAACTTACCATGGCTTCTTTGTAAGTCCATGAGTTAAATGCAAAGCCACGCTCAGAATGTAATGTGCCAATTGTGTATATTGCCATAAAGACTCACAAATCCTTTATAATAGTTTGAGAGTCAGCCGAGCGCTGGGACCAAACCCACAGGAAACTAGAGCATGAATCCACTGCCACCACAATGTACCTGTAAACCCTGTCAGATTGTAGGGGTCCACAGTGATTCACATAGACACATGCGAGAGGTATGTCTGATATCAGTAGTGGTGTTTGCAGTGGACTTGCTATGGTGGAACCCTTCATCTGGTGGCAGATGTCGCACATAAGGACAAAACCCTTGGTCTGTTTTGTAAGACCTGGCCACCAATAACGCTGCTTCAGTAGTGAAATAATTGCAGCAAGACCTTCGTGTGCTGAACCCGGGCCTTGGTGTGCAGCTAGAATTAAACCGAATCTGCAATCCATGTTTGGTATTACTCTATCCCCCACCTTACCTTAGTGGAAAACCTTTTGCCAATGCTAAGCTGTTGTTGCGTGTAGCATTCACAGCTATCAATATATGTCGATCTATTTACATATTAGAATGAGTGATTGTATCAAAGTCAGCAGTTCTCACTGTCTGCTTTAGCGGCTTCATCAGCCAATGAATTCCCTTTAACGCGAATGCCAACACGTTGATGACTCAATGTGTGAATTACATGAGCCTGTGGCAGGCCTTTTATGAGCTCTGCCACTTGTTCCCACAGCAACTTGTGCTTTATTGTGCAACATTTGGAATCTTTAAACCCATTCTGTCCCCAATAATGCAGCTATGCATTGTATGACTGAACACAGTAAAATTAATTGCACACAATGAGTGTGAGGAATTACCAATCCACATTTTTTAGTGCCAGTATCAGGGCTTTTAGTTCTGCCAGCTGTGCCGTGCAATCTCCTAGGAACTGTGTCTGCATATTGCTAGGACAGAAGTTGCCATCCCACATATGTCCTTTCACAATCACACATGCTGCGCTGTACTGCTGTTTACTTCCTACGGCAAGCTGGGCAGATCCGTCAGTGTAAATGATGTATTAATACTGATCTAGAGGCATTATTTCATCTGGGAGAGGATATTCTTGTTCGTACTAAAGAAATGCTTGTGTTATTAATGTAGAATCAAATTTGTGATCTACATCTGTTGCAGTGAAAGAATTTACTCATTGTATCTATCGTAGATGTAATGCTTTTGCGTTTTTAATGCTTACTTTGGTAATAGCCTCTAAGGTTGGTACCAGAGTCACATCAATTGTTAGTTTCCCCTCTATTAGTGCTCTTTCTCTCACTACAGCAGTCTGTACTGCCATCAGAATTTGTTTAGTGGATGCAAAGCGCATCTCACCATTTGCATACAAATTTGATTTGTATGCATTAGGTACAGTTTTGTCATCATTGAAGGGTAGGTAAGAGTACCTGCGACTACACGATTCACCAAATTCATGGTGTTTACACATATGTGTAAGTGTTTGGAAGTTATCATGTCAGCTTGTATGGAACTGAGAATTTCTTTGTGTTCCTGTGTCCGATGTCCAACTGAAAAATCAGGTCCTGTTAGGTCGTAGAAAGGTTTTACTTTTTCTGCGTAATGCAAAATGTATGTTCTGCCAAAACTTAGGAATCCTAAAATGGATTATAATCCTGTCAGAAACTTTGGAGGTAGAAGCAGCGTGCATCTTTCTAAAACATTAGCTGCCAGGCTTTTCCCTTCATTTGTTAATTCATATCCTAAAAATATGACACTGAGGTAGGCAATTTTAGATTTTTTAAAGTTACATTCGTAGCCCACAGTGGCAAACCCCAAAATGATGTTGTTCACCCTGTGCAAGTGATCCAATAGTTCATTGTTTGTCAGATAAATATCATCTACATAGGACAATGCCTCCTTAGCACAGTTTTAAAGTAACTCTGTCTCTTTTGCTGAGAACAATCCTTGGGGCAGTCTACAGAATTGGCGTTGAGAGCCGAACGCTGAAAATACTGTTAAATGTCTGCTTTCAGGCACTATATTTTGGCAGAAGAATCCATTTGCGATATCTAGTGTTGTTTTGTATTGCTTATGCACAATGTTATTCATTAATGTGGCACTGTGTGCATTTTGTACTGCAAATGTTTTTGTGCATGTGTTTAAATGCCTGTAATCTAAAAAAAGACAGTATGAGTTGTTGGGTTTCAACACAGGAAACAAAGGATTATTCGTAGGAGAGGTGCAATTCTCAATCACATATTGGTATTCAAGTTGAACTAAGATCTCCCTGACCTGTTGTTTGCATCATGGTTTATTGGATACTGCCTCTGTGGTGTAGGAGTAGTTTTAACTGGGATTCCATAGTGAAGTGACTCAGCATCTTACCCTACGTAATTGCGGTAAAGTGCCAGAGCTAGCTATAATTGCCACTCCTGTGCAACTGTATGTTTGAGTGACTATGGAACAAGGTCAGAGAAAGACGGTAAAATTACCTCTTTCCCCTTTGGGCAATCTATGATGAACTCAGGCAGCCAATCTCTTTCAGCCAAAAGGATATCGTATCCGAAAGTCAGGATCTCCCAAAAGAGACCCTTTACTTTTCTGGGTATGTCCCTCTCCATTTGGAGTGTTATCTTGTATAACTGATGTGGAACACGTTTCCTAGTATCAGGTGTTTCCGCCGTGATATGTTCATTCAATGCTGCTGTCACCAGAAATTCCATCAGGTTCTGGCGAGCTATTGTTACTTCTGCTGTGCTGTCTAGCATCGTGAGAGCCCAAGTCCTCAGTAGCCTCGGTATTTTGTATTTTAAGGCCGGCCACTCTCTTCTTTTTAAATTGAGGTTTACTTTTGGATTTATCCTCTTGTTTGATGATGTAGTCTGAAGTGAGATGTCTGTCTCTTGGCTTGGCTTGCTCTTCTTATCTGCGTTCTGTCCGTACTTCCCTCTCCAAGTTTTTATGTTGAAACCTGAAAGGAATGAGAGGCATTTGTATCAGAATCCTGATACCTGTCAGGTTTTTTAATATTGTCATGGTTCCTAAGATTATATTTTCTATCAGAGGGTTCCTGTTGAGGAGACGCACCCGGTGATTGTGATGCATTATGCTTATTATTTTTTGTGGCCCATTGCTTTTTAGCAGAATAAGGTGTTTACTTTGACTTGTCCTCTTGAGGATTACTCATTAATTGTGGTTTCACAGGTCTAGCTCCCAAGAAATCTCTACCCAACGAAGCATTGGTATCTTTGATAATCTTAGGTAGTTCTCAGGCTGTTGTGCAGGGGGGCATTCCCTCAGGCGTTGGTGTATAACCACCGCTGCTACCTTCCCTTTTATATTAGCTAACATAATTATCGATACCTGGGCAAAAATGTCTATCAATTTCATACCTAAGTACAGGATAGGTCCTTCCTCGCACTCATTTTGTATTTGTTTCAATACTTCTGTTATAACTGCTATTGAGGGGTGTTTAAACAATAAGAATCCACCTTTCAATGGAAGGGTTTCCCTTCAGTTGTGGGGAGCACCCAGTGTTGGTAAAATACCCCTCACACACCAAAAGGACACTTGGTGTCATGCTTCATCATTGGGGTCTTCGCACCCCTCTTCGGGATGCGGCGTGCTGCGACCTACGACTACGTGGGAGCACTTACTTAGATGGCGCGGAGCAACGCGTGTGGCAGTCAGGAGCATTTCTCTCCAAGACATCGTAGCGAATCGGCACGAAAGCCCCAATGTTCTCAGGCTCATCAGGCACCAAAGATGACATGAACAAGTCTGCAAAATGGCAGAAATCATCAAACATTGTAGGTACATTATAGCCTGCACCATATCTCACTTTTTGTTTTAAAAAACAGATTTTAGGTAGAGAAACGTGAGTAAGGTGGGGATTTGTGTACCCCGTCCTGAAGAAGGAGTTCCGACTCCGAAACATGTTGACACACACACACAGGAGGTGATGCACATTGTCCTGCATAAAACACCTCCACTCACACCTTTTAATAGTACCAGCCCGGGGGCCCATTAAATATTTTTTAGTTTACCCCACGAGCCAGGTCCTTTTTTAACCATCACTCACCCATAACCTCACCACTCACGCACATAATTTAAAAAAAACCTCACACGCACCACACATAGCCATCTAAGTAAGTGCTCCCAGGTAGTTGTAGGTCGCAGCACGCCGCATCCCGTAGAGGGGTGCGAAGACCCGAATGATGAAGCATGACACCAAGGGTCCTTTTGGTGAGTGAGGGGTATTTTACCAACACTGGGTGCTCCCCACAACTGTAGGGAAACCCTTCCATTGAAAGGTAGATTCTTATTGTTTAAACATAGTCTACCAGGGAGAATGAATCCACAAGAAAAGTCTCTCTCTCTCCCCCTCTTGTTATTTATGCTATTGAGGGGTACCATAAGTTCTTGTGTAAACAGCTTCGAAAACTATACCCAAGTGGTACAAGCCGCTATAGGGGGAACTATTCCCATTGGCAAGCAAATATTCAGTATTTTGTGTTTTTCTTGCAGGCCCATATGTTGGAATACTGCCACAAGCTGGGCTATTTTCTGTGCTATCCAGAATGGCATTTGCTCATGTCTAATGGGCATTCTTCCCAATATCGCATTCAGCGTTTGTGCAGTGATTTTTGTTGCTGTTCCTTGTGGTTGACCAGCTTGAGTGACCCTTGAAGCTTGAATTGTAAGTGTTCGCATTAAAAACTGCATACGATTTCTATAAAATGTTATTATTTCTCTGTGAGGAGGACGTAAGATTGTTGCTTGCAATGTATCCATCTCTGGATGCAGTGTGTAAGCAGCTAGATCTGGCCAAGTCGTTCTGTCTCTGCTCAGTGGACTGAGTCTCACTTTATCTGTGGTATGGGGGAGGATGCCTTTAAACCAATTAATATTCTCTTGGTAAGTTAACAGGACTTCTATGTCCTCGTATGGATCAATTTTTCTGGTAGTTCTCCTGGAGTGTAAGTATGAAACGTATATGTGTGTTTATCTGCTGGTGGGAATTTAACCCAAGAATAGAATACCTTTGTTCTGAATGCCTCGTGTGCCTCAATCACAAAGGTTACAATCCCACCCAATGATGGGACTCCAAAATCTAATAATTTCATAGTAAGTGCATGTCTGCAATTTTCTGAGATATTGAGAGCACCTTCCTGCTCAGCTTCCTATGCACTAGTACCACTAGTACCACTCATACCATCGTCTCAGGTCTGAGACATTATATATGAGGGAGTATTTACAGAAAAGAGATATGGTTTATGCACAATGTAGGGAACTATAATACTTCAAGCTTAAAAAACCTACAGCCAATACATAGTATATACCTACTCAGCTGCGGCAGATTTTTCCCTTCCCACTCCAGACCTTTCTGAGTAAATGGGAGTAGGGATCTCTGAGAAAGTAAGACTGAACTACTCAAATTTGACTGTTAAATAAGAACCAAACCAACATTAGCGGTGCCATGTCATGTAGTTCCTAATAGTTAGACCTGGCATCTTTGGCACCGTTTCCCCTGTCTTTTTGCCTCTGCCTCCTGTATTTTTGACGCTGTGCTGGATTTCGTTTTTGCTCCTTTAGATGCTTTGGGCACTTTGTCACTGCTGATCAGTGTCAAAGTGCAAGTGCTCCCTGTAAATTGTTATTGTGATTGGTTATCCATTATTGGCATATTTGTATCACCAAGAAGTCCCTAGTAAAGTGCACTAAGTGTGTCAGGGCTGGTGATACAAATGCTACTGGTGGGCCTGCAGCACTGATTGTGCCACCCAAATGAGTAGCCCTAAAATGGTGTCTCAGGCCTGCCACCGCAGTGCCTGTGTGCAGTCTGTGAACTGCCATGTCAACCTGGTCAGTGCCCCCACTGACCAGGCCTAACCATTCCCTTTCTGTACACATTGGTCAACCCTATGGAAGGCCCAAGGGACCCCCTTGGGCAGGGTGCAGTGTATATGAAAGGTAGAGCATGTACTATTGCAGGTGACATGCTCTGGTAGTGAATGACAGCCATTTCGTTTTTCACTATTGTAAGGCTACCTTGCCCATAGGCTATCATGGGGAATGCTGGCTACAGCGGCTACCAGCATATCTTCCCATAGGAGCAAGGCAGGACCTAAAACTCTGGTATCCCTGAACTCAGATTTTAGGAAAGCTGTTTTTTAAATCCTGTGTTTGAGAACAACACTTTTTGAAAGTGGCTGTTCTCTTGTCTGACCATTCTGTGTGCCTTGGTCTGTTTGTGAATTGACTGTCTGGTTTGTGAGTGACAGGGGCTGGGTGGCTCCCAGAGGCTGAGTGGGCCACCCCTGGGCCGAATAGCTCCATCTGCATCTAGAGTGGTGGGAGGGGGGTAGCACCTGGGCCTGAATAGGGCTGTGCCTGCCTTCCACAATGCTGGCTCCACCTCCTGCTGGGCAGCTGATAACCCTACCCCTCTCTCTGAAAGGAAAGGAGAAGCCAGGAAAACAAAGTGCTCAAGGAACACCCAGAACTGGTTCAGACTGGGCTTAGAGCCCTCCTGCACAACGGGAACAAAGACTTTTTGGGTATAAGTACAGGACCCCTGACTACAGAAAATCAGATCATCCTGAATCAAGAAGGAACCTCTGCCAAGGAGAAAGATGGAAGACTGAAGAAGGAAGACTGTCCTGCTGTTGCTTTGCTGGAATGACCTGCAGTTGCTTTGCTGCCAAGGAGAGGGGAAGGACTTTTTTTGTGCTCTGTCCCCTTGCTTGAAGGAATCTCCAAGAGCCTGTTAAGAAGTCCCAGGAACAAAAGGACTTTCACCCCCAGCTTCCCTGAACTCTGCTGAGAGAGTTCTGTCCTTCCTAGAATGCTTGAGCCAGTTGTGGTGCCTCTGGAAGTGTACCTGTGTTGGGAAGCTGTGTTGGGAAGCTGGAAACCAAGATGTAAAGAACTTTCTGCAAAGTTTACCACATCGCTCGCATGCGGAGCACATCCCCATCAGTGCGAGGAAATTCCCGCTGCTACGAAGGCCGAGAGCGTCGCAGCCCCTATTGCCGCTGCCAGAGTTGTCGCATCCTTCGTTTGCGGGATGCACCAGTCCGGTGTGGGAAGATTACCATCATTGCGAGTCAGCATGGGCGGATTTTGCGGATTGGCAATCCGCGAACTTGCGTATTTACGGATTCGCAATCCGCGAAGATCCGCGAACTCTAGCGGATTTGCGGATTTTTCCGTTTTTTGTGTTGGCGCGTGTTCGCGCCGATTTTGGGACAAGTTCGCAATTGCGAACTTACTTTTCGGCTTGCAACGGCCGCGACTATGTTGTTTCTACGTCTGGTTTATCATCACAGGTTCACAGCACCCTCTGTTTCACCACTGCCACCCTCTGGGACACCCATGCCACCCTCTAGTACATCCTCACAGGCACCTATTAGATTTATTTATTACTGTAGATTATGGTGGTTGAAAAAAGCTAGCACACCTGCCCTTCTTCAACTGCCATCAATTAATTTGTGTTTCATTAATGTGTCAGTAATTTTGAAAGTTCCAGTCTGGCTGGCACCTGCTTCCTTCCTTATCTGTAATTTGCTTTTTGTTGCAGTGAAATTTTTTTTTTACAGGACCTTTATGGTGCTATTCTATGAGCCTGCTGTTTGGGTCATAGCAGGGTCATAGAATTGTTGCAAACTCTGGAGGGGCCCATCAGGAAGCACTACCTTGAATGTTACTAATGTTAAGTTTGAACTTTTGCACCTGCTCATTGCTTTCATTTTAGCTAAAATCGTTTTTTTTGCAATTTCGCGCGTTATTTGGGGCGCGAATCCGTGCGAGATCGATTTCGGAAGCCGCGAATACGTGCGAATACAAAATTGTTTTTGTTGCGACGTGTATGTTCGCGTGATCTTGCGCGTGTTCGCGAGGCGCTTCTAGCTATTCGTTTGCCAAGTTACCCTATCGGTCGTACACGGGCGCGGCCATCTTGTTGGCGTGACGTAATTCCATTTCCGCCCGCTATGTGTAATCTCGCAAAGTGTGCTGCTCGCGAGTACAATTTCGCGCGTACTCGCAAGGAAAATCTCGCGCGAACTTACCCACGCGGTCGTGAACGGGCGCGGCCATCTTGTTTCTCATTCATTGCTATGGTTCTGGGCATGCTTTCTGTATCCTCTCTCAATCTCTGCCATCCTTTGCTTGTTTGAAGTTTTTTTGATCTAATTTTACTTATTATCTAACCCTCTATTTTTCTGGCTCTATATTTTTGTGTTTTCTGCAGCTTTTATTTACTTTTAAACTACTTTTTTAAACTCTTTTCTTTTCTTCTTCACTATTCTATTTCTTCTTTATCATTTAAGTTTATTTCTGCCCAGACCATGGTAAAGGGAGCCGGGAAGCACCCTGAGAAGGGGAAGGGTCCCGCACCCCGTGCCCGGCTCCCGTGCGGGCGTTTAAGGGGGGAGCAAGTGGTCCCGAGGGAGATCTTCAGCGCGGAGGAAGTGGCGGCACTGATCTTCCATGTCCAGCGCCGCCTCCCCAAGACGATCCTGGGAGGCGGCAAGATCGCGACCGGCTATGGCATCCGGGAGCGCCGCCAGCGGTGGGAGAAGGTGTGCCGGGCCATGTACAAGATCTCTGGGGTCCGGCGCACATATAACCAGGCCACCCACCGCTGGACCGATGTCATGGACCGGGAGCGGGACTTGCTGGACGCGCTCGGCGTAGAGGTCCCCGGGCTTGGTGAGTAGTAGTAGTAGTACATTTACTACTCTGTTTTATCCTGCTCTGTTATTTGCAAATCTTTGTTCTTTACCAAGAGCAATAATGCTGCCGATTACATTGAGGTAAATTATATTTCAAAATCTTCTATGCATTTCATTTTCAGGTGCACTGCTCTCCTTCTCAGTAGCCTTGCTTGCTACTATGCTTCTTTGTTTTGTATGTTGTGTTCAGAAGCATTTCATTCGCCTGAGAAATTATGTATCAGTGTACTGTAAAGAAAAGAACTGCGTAATGCTAGACAGTAAGGGTCATATTTTCAATTACCGGCGCATCCCTGCAAAGTAGCAGGGATGCGGCAGTAATTGTGTGCCATGCCACCACCACCCATTGGCCCAAAACGTCACAGAAGCCTTACGCATCTGTGCCGTAAAGGCAGCGCATTGCTGGAGTTGCGTGCCAACGATGGCGCAGCTCCAGCAATGCTCTGGGGTACCCTATCTCCCCAATGCTGCATCAAGCCGTACGTCGGCTTCAAGCGCGCAGGGTTTGAGTCATGCATCATTGTCCTAAAAATGACTGATTGACATCTTGTAGATTTCCCTCAGCCACTTTTAGGATTCGTTCCTGCGCAGGTACGCCCTCCCTTGCGCCGGAACGCCCCCTGATGGCGCAGGGCTTTACAACGTGATGCATCGCCCATATGCCCATATGTGTTTTTTTTTTTAATATATACGCCGCACCAACACCATGGCGAGTCTTTTGTTCTGCCGCTGCGTCAGAAAAGGCACGCAACAATGGAGGAAAATCAGCCGCAACTTCCGCAAGGGACTTATAAATCAGCCCCAACAGACTGAAGTCCAGTGTCCTTCCTTTAGACAGTCACATGGCTATCAGAAGAAATAGTGGCGGTGGTGGCGGGTGGATTGATAGTTTGAGTATTCACTGATCTGCAAGCAGGATGGACTTTGTCTGTCACGTGTTGCGCACTACTGCCTGCAGTGCCAGGCCTAGGCAAACCTCTTTAGTAGTCTGTTTATTGAGTTACATAGGAACTTTCTAAGTCAACGTTCCGCAAATCAGGCAATACGAATAACGTAGTATACCACATGAGATAGATCCCGTGGAATAGTTGTCTATCTATTTGCTATTTTTCCAAAATATGTTGTTATTGTTCTTTTGAAATGTTTGATTTGGTTGAAAAATCTCATCCATGTTTTATGGTTTTTCTTTCTTTCATGTTGTACATCAGCTCCCCCCAAGGGCAAGAGGACACAGGAGGAGGGTGCTGAGGATGCAGGCCAGGATCGGGCAGGCGAGGGCTCCTTTGCTGGCCCCAGTAAGTTTACATTTTACTAAACAGTACCTATTTTTTCCTAGCGTTCCTCATTCGATTTTTTCTAAATCGTCTTTGATCTTCTTGTAGACTGGATATAAATTCTTATCCTGCCTCGAATATGACTCCCTGTGGTATTACTAGACTATTCTTATTAGTCTGTCTGTGTAGCTAACTAAGATTGGACATTTGGCAATTCCATTGGACTCCCATTATATTCAGCAATACCTCTATGCACTGTCTCCTTACTGACTAGATAGTGTGGCAGAGTCATTCAGCTCCCGAAGTCACCGATTATAGATCCCCAATGATCTCTAGATTATCGTACGCAGGACAAGAGAGTAGTACGGAGTCACAGCACAGTCAAGAAGTGTCAGAGGCACTCATGCTTGCAAAAATTCCAAAACCTTTAGCTCATCCACTCTAGTCTAGAGGAACAAAAACCACAGAGTCTATTTAAGTGTAAAAGCTTTATTAAAAGTAAACACATTTATTAAAATCTACTTTGTCATAAAACTATTTAACTGTAAACGGAAAAGTGGTTAGTGCTGACGATTAATTGGACACATTTCTTGTGGTCGAGCCGAACTCTCACCTACTTTGAACTTGATCCTGGTCGTGTTCTTAGGACTCAGGAGTCAAGCTTCTGTCTGTTAGGAGAAAAAGTGGTGCGTGTTAAAAATCAAAAGCAAGCATTCATCAGTTGTGCATAAAAGTGCAGCAAGACAACAGCCTTCCCTGGAAAATGGGACATTTTTACTATGGAGTAGACAGTCACAAATTATTACATTGTATTCTGTTTTTTTAACATTTCTCCTAGACCAAATATTATATAGTAGTGAGTGGTGTATTCTAACTTTCTTAAATGTACTTTGTAGGTGTAACATCTGGTGACGGGGCCAGCGCGGAGGTGGCTGTGTTGGACTTGGACTCGGAGGCCTCTGGGGAGGATGCGGCGTTAGAAGAGCTGGTGGCCGTTCCTGTGGGGGATCAAACGGTGGTGGCGGAAACAGGTAAGCTATATATTCCTTACTTATTGAGATTGAAGACTGCATAGTGTGCTTTCTGCACGGGTGTATTACAATTACAAATCAACCAGGTAGTAGCCTCCTCGAAATGTACTTCGACTTAGCTGTGAAGTTTTTGGTGAGAAGAATCCCAATAAGTTCTTAGACGAACGTGATGGATGGGATGAACGAAAAGCGAAAGAAGGGTGTAAGTAAGTGGGACGCGAACTTGTATGATGGCTGGCAAAGAAGAACGATATGTGTTTGCTTGGACCCAGAGGTGGCTGGGAAGGAAAGAATATGGTATGGTGCATGGCTGGGTCAATGATGAAGCAAGGATGGGTGGAAGGACAGCAGCCTGGGTGGGTGAAACAGAAACTGTATGTGTGCGTATACTTTGAATGAATGGATGCCTGGAGCATGGTATTCTCTGACTCTTACATAGCAAATGTGTATCTAGAGAGAGTAGATGGTCGCCAGGTGAAGTAAGTGTTACCTTGAAGAGCATGTACCACCGCACCCGCACGTCCGTCCCAGTGCAGGGAAGGCAAGGAAAAGAAATTGTAAATGTGTCCAATACTACCATGAATAGTAGCAGTACTTTGTATTGCGTTTGCATTCACAGCATATATCTGGTTATTACGGTGGACACTCCGTACCTCTCTTAATAACTTTAGTTTACTTGTAGTACGTCATTCATGTGTGGGTGTATCACTGTGTTCACTCAATATTAAGCAAAGCACCTAAAGTCATCTCATCTGTCATTAAATACGTCCCATGTGAAGTGATAGATAATCAAATTAGTTAGCTTCTTCAGTTTCCTTTTCTAGTACTCATTTGCACTGTAGGGTGAAAGGTAAATTAATTAAGCAGTAGCCCTTGTAACAGAGTATTCTCAGTGCCACCCGTAATAGAAAAGTAATAGCTTCACCACCTGCATGTACTGGACCGGTACAGTAACGCAAGTCTGTCTCCATCATCATGGTGTGCAACTTTTTTTCTCGGGTGCAACTTCACTGTGCTGTGTCCATGTCATTCTGCCGGCTTGCATAAGATAACGTACCCATTTCCCTAAACAAGAGAGAAGAAGAAGAATAAGACTGGTGTACTGTCATAGTCGACTGTAATGGAAGTCCATAGTGGTCGTAGAATTAGTTCATTAAACTACCACTACTGTTAGAGCAAGGATGCAGAAGTGGGAGGTTACATAGATACTGTCCTCAATAGTTATGTACTGTGCTTTCAATTTGCTACTTGTACTCTGTGACCCAACTTTCGGCTCAATCACTTTGTGTTATTAATAAGGAGCATTGGTTACAGACTATGTCTTTCTTTCTTCATATAGTTGCTCCTTCCAAATCAACAACAAGGAGGGAGCAGGCTAGATTGGCCCGGCAACGGAGGCTGGAGGCCACAGTCGCCGAGTATCGGCGGCTGGTGGCCCTGGAGGAGGAGGAGGACACGCAGTCGAGCGGGGCAACATCTTCGACTGTGACCACTGCATCCTCCTCCGTGACTAAACCAGCGGGACCGAGCCGGGCTAAGAAAGCCGACCGCCACCGCCAAGCACCCGAAATACCAGCTGCCCCCCACAGGAGCTGCAAGGAACGCCAACGCCGCCTACGAGTCCGCATGTCCAACCTGGAGCAGGAGGTCCTGAGGTATAAGACCTTGGTTAAGGGCCTCCGCTCCGAGCTTGCCACCCTCCGCAAGGAGTATGATGCCCATGCCGCATCATGCACCAGCACCAGCACCCTCCAGTAGTGGAGTGTCCCTTGCCCTTTTTTTATAGACTTTTGGGGGGTGGGATTTGGGAGTTGGGATCGTTTTGGGACGTTTCAGAGACAATCGTTGGGGTTAGGGTGGGTGAGGGAGATTATTTTGTTAGGGATAAATAAATATATTTTTCAACTTTATCTGACCATACCTGTTTTTTACTGCTTTTCAGTCTGGTGGGTGGGGGGCGGGGGTGTAACAGTAACTTTGTTTTCCTGAACAGTCGTAGGACTTTAGTAGTACAACCGTCAATCTCTTGTCTACTCCGAAATAATACTCCATTATACTACCTCCCACCAAACGCTTATCTTACCTGTAATTTGTGTTAGAAATTAGGGCTAGGCCCAGGGCTGGCTCCAGGTGAAATGGGGATTAACGTTGTCATTCCTGGGCGGGTGACATTTCCTCATTGCGGTGTTACTAGTGGTGTGACACAGTGGCAGTTGCATGCCTATGGAAAAAAAGAAAACGAAACCTTGTTTGTACTCCTTACTGTAGCATTACAACGGTTACGGTACGATCGAGAAAATAGCAGGTGACAGTACACTAGAACAGTGCCATAATGTAGCCTAACAAATGGTAAAGTATTGCAAGTATAACTAGTACTTGCGTTGAATTTATTTGACATTGGCTACTACTACTAGAAGATATAGTACTGAAGCTGAGTAAGTCTAGAAGATATCCTCGTATTCCTTCACCAGCCTGTTGCTGCTATCACCTTATCCTCCCCAGCAAGTGTGTGGAATTATTGATGTCATTTTAGTCAGACATCAAGCAAAACAACACAGCCCGGGGGAAGAGGGTTAGGGTTTGTAAAATGGATGGGAATGGGGGTTTCTTTTTGGGTAGGTTTTGTTGAGAGAAGAAAAAAAAAGCAGAGCATGGACAAACAATAATTGAAGATACAGAGTTTACAGACAATCTTTGGTTACAAAGTAAAGGTAAGCACATGCAGTCACACTCATAGAATAAAAGACAACAATGGATACTGTATCTGTATTGCGTATGTTGTTGGAGTTGTCCTGTTGAAATTGGTAAGTAAGTTGCATGCAGCAAACAATTCCTCTTATTGGCGGCACTCCTCCATTCCAGCTGACGCTTCGTCCATCAATGTGGTGGTGACCACTGACAGAAGAGACACCCTGTCCACTGCCTGCCTGGCGGATGTTGACTGAAACCCGGCCTGTAATTATTGAACGGAAAACAGGAAGTGCTATTACAATACCACTGATAAATAAATAAAAGGTATGTACGCTGTGTGGTTCAAAAAGTGACACTTTGATTTCCCTAATAGACAGTACAATATTTTTGAAATTGCGTGCTCTGTCTGAGTCACCTTTTTAAGGATCAATAAGTATGGCCAAAATATTATAGCGGATCTTTCCCCTCAAGGTGGGTGTACTACTGTGTTTTAGAACAAAATTTGACCTTCCCAGCAATGCTCCCACCAAGACCCTTACTAAAGCCAGTCGCAAAAATGTAGAAGAACCCAATCATATCTCCAAAAACGATGCCTAGCAGAAAAATGGTTACAAAACGTACTTTGAAAGTAACAGTAGACCCAAATACAGACCGTGGATTGTATTCAAACCACTTGCCTGCAAGCAAAAGTATCCATAGCCAGCATCGCTCCAACAGTGCTCTACAACAACAGAACCGCGTTGCAATAGAACCCCCCTAAACACATGCAATCCTGCTGCTAGGGCTAACCCTAACGAACCCTAACTTACAAAAAGTGCAAAAACTGGTGTTTCCTTATGGATTTTGTCCAACAAACTTCTAGCCGGTATTAGACCTTCCCAGGAATGCCCCAGGCAAGACCCGCCAACCCACCCGCAAAAAAACACGCGACACAACACCACCAAACAGCGAAAAAGCTAAATCTCATACTTACAATGTCTCTCGGCCTTCGGTCCAAACGCGGCGCTGTGCAGCTAGGTCGTCATCATCATCAATCATCATAACTCCTGTTTTCCACCACGGATTTCCTGAAAAGCAAATGCAATCAAGATTAGACTGTCGCAGCAGTGCTTCGACAGAGACCCCGGCCGCAACCCACCCACGAACAGCAGGAAGCCCCCCAAAACGCTACATTGAGCAAGATGTCTGAAGAAATGGCAAAAAAAAGGCTTTTCCTTAAGGATTTTGTCCAAAACACTTCTATCCGGCATTAGACCTTCCCAGGAATGCCCCAGCCAAGACCCGCCAACCCACCCGCAAAAAAACACGCGACAACACCCCCAAACAGCGAAAAAGCTAAATCTCATACTTACAATATCTCTCGGCCTTCGGTCCAAAGTAACGCGCTGTGCAGCTAGGTCATCATCAATCATCATAACTCCTGTTTTCCACCACGGATTTCCTGAAAAGCAAATGCAATCAAGATTAGACTGTCGCAGCAGTGCTTCGACAGAGACCCCGGCCGCAACCCACCCACGAACAGCAGGAAGCCCCCCAAAACGCTACATTGAGCAAGATGTCTGAAGAAATGGCAAAAAAAAGGCTGTTCCTTATGGATTTTGTCCAAAACACTTGTATCCGGTATTAGACCTTCCCAGGAATGCCCCAGGCAAGACCCGCCGGCGCCAACCCACCCGCAAAAAAACACCCGACAACACCCCCAAACAGCGAAAAAGCTAAATCTCATACTTACAATATCTCTCGGCCTTCGTTCCAAATGCCGCGCTGTTCAGCTAGGTCATCATCATCAATCATCATAACTCCTGTTTTCCACCACGGATTTCCTGAAAAGCAAATGCAATCAAGATTAGACTGTCGCAGCAGTGCTTCGACAGACACCAAAAATTACACACAAACCCCCGGAACCCCGCCAAAGAGCACCTCAAAGGCAAGCAAGTCAGCAAAAACGGCAAGAAATTTCCACCTCATATTTGGTCCAAAACACTTTTGTCCATTATTAGAGCTTCACAGCAATGGGCCCAAAACCGTCAACTCACCCGCAAAGAAGTACAACACCCCCACAAGTGCTGAGTCTTTCTTCATTGTGCGTAATCCAGCACTCTGCTTGGAGGGAAATCGCAGTCTGGAGGAGGAGGATAGAGGAGCATGTTCTTCAGAACTTGTGAACCTGAGGAATGTAGACTGCGGCACCTTCAAATCAATAAGCAAACAAGTGAAGACAGTTCTGATGATGGTCTTGTTTTTGGGATTAGGTGATTAAAGTTTGAATTAAATTAACTGTGCAAAACAAAGAAAGAGAGACACAAAGCACACAGGAATAAAAGTGAATAAGGACGAAAAAGAAAGTTCTTGATTGATTGTCTCATTTTCAGGGCTCGGTGTCAGGGAATAAGAACAAGATTTCGTCATCATACTCTGCGAATTCAGGCTGGATGAGGTCAGTGGCACCGAACAGAGAAAAAATCCCCTCATCTACGTTGCTGTCCTCATCGTCTTCATGTGGCGTGCTTTCTCGCACTTTGTAATCTGGTGGTATGAGGTGCTGATTCATCTTGATCATTGTCAGCCGCTCCACATTTTTGGGCGATAGGCGGCTCCGTTTGGCAGTTACAATGCCACCAGCAGCACTGAAAACACGTTCAGAAGACACACTTGCGAGTGGGCAAGACAAATAGTTTATAGCCAGGTTGTAGAGCTGTGGCCACAATTGTTTTTTGCCATGCCAATACTGCAATGGCTCCTCATTAAGAAAGACCACTGTTGAGTCATTCAGATAGTCCTGCACCATCGACTCAAGGTCATCAACTGTTCCTCCACTTTGCTTACTTTTTGCTGTGCCTGTGACATTTTTTCGAGAACCATACCCCATCAAACTTAGCCAATCCTCCTCCCCAGCCACTGTTAGTGTTGTCATTGTGTGTGGTGCAGATGATCCAGTTGCCGGTGTCTTTAACGGCTGAGAGGTCACTTGTGCCCCAGCCACAGGTGCAGAAGTGGATTCTTGTGACTGCGGATGGCCTGCTGATGCTGATGCTGATGTACTGGCTTGTCCTTCAATAACCTGCCGTTCTTTTTCAAACCTCTTGGCTGACCAGGCTAACCAATGTTTGTACTTTTGAACATCTGCATCAGCGAAAGGAAAGAATGCGTTGTCTGCCAGCGCCTTTTTGTAGCGTGGATCCAGAATAGTAGCACAAATGTAATGCTGATCTGAGTTGATGTTTTTAAGACGTTCATCACCACGTAGGCGATGTAATAATTTCTCAGACAAAATGAAATGTTTTTTTTTTTTTTCATCTTTTTCAAACTCAGAAGAAACCGCCATCAGTTGGTGCTCCAGTATGCACAACAATGGGATAGCTTTTCCCAAATTACAGTCCTCCTGGCTGACTGCACGCGTGAAGAACTCAAAAGGACGAAGCATGTCTGTCAGGCTTTTAACTATGGCCCATTGCGCCTTACTCATCCGCAGGTCCTCCTTCTGAGATGTAGCCTCTGTCAAGAAATAGTGATCGAGTACCGTATACTGCTCATGCAGACGCTCAAGCATGTAGAAGGTTGAGTTCCAACGTGTTGCCACCTCCTGGATGAGTGCTTTCACTGGCATTCCACGTTGAAGTAGCAGTCTCCGCAGATGCTTCCGGGCCTTAAAAGAATGGCTGAAATGGTTGCACATTTTGCGGCAGGTGGCCATTACCTCGAACGCTGGACTCTCTTTATCACTCAAGAATTTTTGAACTACCAGGTTGATACAGTGCGCCAAACACGGCACTCTAACATGGTGACCCTGTAACATGGCCTTAACTACATTGGCGCCATTATCCGTGGAAACATAACCAATCTTGCGTTTTAGGGGGGATAGCATTGACAACACCTTTTTGTCAAACTCTTCCAAAAGGTTTTCTGCTGTGTGACTTTTCTCCAAGGCAAACATGGCTAGTGTTGCATGTTTCCGAGCAGCTTTGAAAACTTGGTCCGGGTCAACACCTGCGTTTAGCTTTGCTATAACACCTGAAAAAGAGACCCAGTGTGCAGTGATGCACATGTAATCATCGCCTGGGCCACTGGTCCACATGTCTGTTGTCAGATGTATTGTGTGAACAGCACTCTTCTGCAAAGCTGCCCCAATCGCCTGCAGCACATCTTCATGTAGTGCTGGAACCGCAACTCTGGCAAAATAGAACCGGCTCGGAACCTTCCATTTAGGGCAGAGCGTTGCAACTAATTCAAGAAAACCTACCGCTTCTACAAAAGAAAAAGGTAGAAGGTCCACAGCTAGCATTTTAGCCAGCTTAGTGTTATACAGACGCGTCAGTGGGTGGTTGCGTTCATATGGCACCTCTGAAGTAAGCATTGTTCTAATGTTGCCCTGGACCAAGCATTTACGGGCTGATAATGACTTCGTTGACCCAATTTTGCTCGCTGGTGAACTTTTGTGCGTTGGTGTCTCACTCGCTCCAACACTCTTAGTGTGCCTCACATTGGGTGTGCTGCTGAGAGGGGTACTGGGTGTAAGGGAAGTGTTTGACACGTCTTCTTCCTGCTCGTCAACATCAGATGAAACATCAACGTTTCCTTGATTTTGGCCTTTCTTGATCGCAGCTAGGTGCGCAAACCATTGGACAGCGTGCTTTCTGTCAAGATGACCACTCTGGCCGCCGGTACCATAGTTGCTACCTGGCTTACCACGACTAACTGCAAGCTTACAAAGGGTACAAATGGCAAACCTTGGATTTTTGGGACAAACAGTAAAGAAGTCCCAAACTGGGGACTTGAAGTGTCTGTGGGACCTGGAGGAGGCGGCGATACTGGTGGTGGTGGTGGTCATGAAGCTAATGCCAGATGAAGTGGAGGATCTGGATTGGCCAACTTTTGTACGTTTTCCACTTTCACCGCCACTAATTAAGGTCGAGGTTGACGCAGGTCTCTTCTTGCCAGAAAGAAATATGGAAGCGGGACGAGTTGGTGTACTACTTAACTCCAATGATTGTGGTGTTTCCACTGCCTCCTCATCGACAACATCATCATCATCATCATCACGCGCAGCAGCTCTTCGGGCTAGGGTCAAAATGTCTGTTTGCTGCATGCCCGCTGGGGCTGCAGTGACCTTTATGATGACTGGGTCGTCGTTGGCAGAGTCTTCATCAGCAGCAGTATCCGCCACTTCTTGTTGAGCCTCATCACACTCCATAAGTCTGAGACTTTGGACGAGCTTCCTTTTACGCTTAAGTACCTTTGTTGGATCATGGTGTGCCTCACTCTCAGACGGCTGTGGTGCTGGTTCCCAAGTTTGATCCGTATCATCAGAAGGAGGTGTGCTTGAAGAGGATGTAGACACCACCCTTGATCTCTTCCTTGCTAGGGTTGTGGAAGACAATGAAGGATCATCAGGAGGAGTGGCTTCCTCAAATGATACCTCGCCTTGATTGTCGATTTCCTGATGTGCCCCTACTTCGGGAGGAACAACTATTGTGGGCACTTGTTGTGACCCTCCATGCACCTCTGCATGCGCATCTCCTTGCGCTGCCTCTCCTTCCACATGTACTTGGGCTTGTACTTGCACATGTGATTGTTGTTGCCGCTGTGGTTGTTCAACACTCGTCAGATGAGCTACAACAACCTGTGTTGATTGAGGGACATTGCTGCTGCTTTCTTGCGATGAGCCAACATCACTGGTCGATGGTGATTGAAGAAGTATACTGGCTGCCTCTGCAGCACTCAAGGGCTTGGACTTAAGTTGGCGTGGTGGTGGTGGTGGCACTGAGCCCAATGGAGCGGGGGTGCTGCTGCCAGCTTGGTCCCCAGCAGATCCCGCTGCAGCTGCTGCAGGCATACTTTTTTTTTTACTCACAAAAAAAGGGGCGGGCGGCACACCAGTGTCCTTGGTAACTTGCTTCTTCTGCTCCTTACTGGCACCTTTCTTGCTAGAGGAGCTACGGGTTACTTTTTTTGGGGCCATCTTCTTCAGAGCAGGTCAGCAGGCAGCAGTTGCACGAGTTGCAGAGGGTTCTGTGTCCAGACGTGACGTCGCGTGACGTTATGCTGCACACACCGCTGCAGGACTTCTTCCTGGCACTGGTGGTTCTATTGAGTCTTCTTGTGCACCTAAAAGCAATGGAAGACAGAGGAACATCAGTTCAGTTATACACCCCAAAAAATCGACAAAACACAGAAAAATGAGCACAATCCCATGCCATCCATGATGTTTACATTGAAGACACCCCACAGAAAGACTAGGGACATGCAAGTATGCAACACTCACTACCCCTGGGCATAAGGGATGAAAAGTAGGCAAAATAAGTGCAGGCCTCAGACACTGCCTCTCCTCAAAATGGCCCCCTTACACCCCAAGCACATGTTGCCTGTACCAGCCAGCACTCAAGATGGCCACCACCACCACCCACATGGCCAGTCCACATCAACAGTACACCCCCAAAAAACAGAAAAACTGCCAGAAATCACCACAATCCAATGCCATCCATGATGTTTACATCAAAGAGAGTGAGACAACACCACAGGCACACTCAGTCCATGCACCACCACCACCCCTGGGCAAGCAAAAGGCCACACCAGCAGCCCCCCAAAAACGACAAAAAACAATAAAATAAGCACAATCCCAGCCCATCCATGGCCTCAATTATGTTTAAATTCAAGAAGACACCCCACAGAAAGACTAGGCCCATGCAACACTCACCACCCCTGGGCAAAGGGCCACACCAGCAGGCCCAAAAAAACGACAAAAAACAATAAAATCTGCACAATCCCAGCCCATCCATGGCCTCAATGGTGTTTAAATTCAAGAAGACACCCCACAGAAAGACTAGGCCCATGCAACACTCACCACCCCTGGGCAAAGGGCCACACCAGCAGGCCCAAAAAAACGACAAAAAACATTAAAATCTGCACAATCCCAGTCCATCCATGGCCTCAATGGTGTTTAAATTCAAGAAGACACCCCTCAGAAACACTAGGCCCATGCAACACTCACTACCCCTGGGCATAAGGGATGAAAAGTAGGCAAAATAAGTGCAGGCCTCAGACACTGCCTCTCCTCAAAATGGCCCCCTTACACCCCAAGCACATGTTGCCTGTACCAGCCAGCACTCAAGATGGCCACCACCACCACCCACATGGCCAGTCCACATCAACAGTACACCCCCAAAAAACAGAAAAACTGCCAGAAATCACCACAATCCAATGCCATCCATGATGTTTACATCAAAGAGAGTGAGACAACACCACAGGCACACTCAGTCCATGCACCACCACCACCCCTGGGCAAGCAAAAGGCCACACCAGCAGCCCCCCAAAAACGACAAAAAACAATAAAATAAGCACAATCCCAGCCCATCCATGGCCTCAATTATGTTTAAATTCAAGAAGACACCCCACAGAAAGACTAGGCCCATGCAACACTCACCACCCCTGGGCAAAGGGCCACACCAGCAGGCCCAAAAAAACGACAAAAAACAATAAAATCTGCACAATCCCAGCCCATCCATGGCCTCAATGGTGTTTAAATTCAAGAAGACACCCCACAGAAAGACTAGGCCCATGCAACACTCACCACCCCTGGGCAAAGGGCCACACCAGCAGGCCCAAAAAAACGACAAAAAACAATAAAATCTGCACAATCCCAGTCCATCCATGGCCTCAATGGTGTTTAAATTCAAGAAGACACCCCTCAGAAACACTAGGCCCATGCAACACTCACTACCCCTGGGCATAAGGGATGAAAAGTAGGCAAAATAAGTGCAGGCCTCAGACACTGCCTCTCCTCAAAATGGCCCCCTTACACCCCAAGCACATGTTGCCTGTACCAGCCAGCACTTAAGATGGCCACCACCACCACCCACATGGCCAGTCCACATCAACAGTACACCCCCAAAAAACAGAAAAACAGCCAGAAATCACCACAATCCAATGCCATCCATGATGTTTACATCAAAGAGAGTGAGACAACACCACAGGCACACTCAGTCCATGCACCACCACCACCCCTGGGCAAGCAAAAGGCCACACCAGCAGCCCCCCCAAAAACGACAAAAAACAATAAAATAAGCACAATCCCAGCCCATCCATGGCCTCAATTATGTTTAAATTCAAGAAGACACCCCACAGAAAGACTAGGCCCATGCAACACTCACCACCCCTGGGCAAAGGGCCACACCAGCAGGCCCAAAAAAACGACAAAAAACAATAAAATCTGCACAATCCCAGCCCATCCATGGCCTCAATGGTGTTTAAATTCAAGAAGACACCCCACAGAAAGACTAGGCCCATGCAACACTCACCACCCCTGGGCAAAGGGCCACACCAGCAGGCCCAAAAAAACGACAAAAAACAATAAAATCTGCACAATCCCAGCCCATCCATGGCCTCAATGGTGTTTAAATTCAAGAAGACACCCCTCAGAAACACTAGGCCCATGCAACACTCACTACCCCTGGGCATAAGGGATGAAAAGTAGGCAAAATAAGTGCAGGCCTCAGACACTGCCTCTCCTCAAAATGGCCCCCTTACACCCCAAGCACATGTTGCCTGTACCAGCCAGCACTCAAGATGGCCACCACCACCACCCACATGGCCAGACCACATCAACAGTACACCCCCAAAAAACAGAAAAACAGCCAGAAATCACCACAATCCAATGCCATCCATGATGTTTACATCAAAGAGAGTGAGACAACACCACAGGCACACTCAGTCCATGCACCACCACCACCCCTGGGCAAGCAAAAGGCCATGCCAGCAGCCCCCCAAAAACGACAAAAAACAATAAAATAAGCACAATCCCAGCCCATCAATGGCCTCAATTATGTTTAAATTCAAGAAGACACCCCACAGAAAGACTAGGCCCATGCAACACTCACCACCCCTGGGCAAAGGGCCACACCAGCAGGCCCAAAAAAACGACAAAAAACAATAAAATCTGCACAATCCCAGCCCATCCATGGCCTCAATGGTGTTTAAATTCAACAAAACAGTTGTATCATGCACCCATAACCAACCCTGGTCCTACTGGATACTGTGGCTACCCACAATATAATTTATTTAATTTTCTGAAAAAGTTCCAAAATTGTACTTGCAGCAACTGTAATGCCCCAAACAAACTTACTTGTGAAAGTTGATTTCTAATCCAAAAGTGATCCAAAGACAGTCAAAAAGGCCTCAAATCCAAATATCCAGCAGCACCCACAAAAAGTAATCCTTCCAGCTCCAGATCCAAATGAAAGTGACCAGGAGATGGACAAAGCACTGGGAGGAGCCTGCTGGACAGGAACAGGAAGTTGGAGACTGTGGGGCACTTCCTTCCTCCCCCCCCCCCAAAATGGACTCCTTGCAAAAAAAAAGGCCATGCAAATGTCAACCTGAGGAGTGATTCTGATAAAAATCATAATTTTCTGAAGGTTTATCCTGTTTGCTGGTGATTTTCTTGTGCGAAATTGCAAAATCTCTATTTCGCAAGTGCGAGATTGTTCCTTTCCGCCGCAACTACGTGTTCGCAATTGCGAACTCTCGCGAGGTGTGCTGTGCAAGGTGGCAAGCCGCGAGTACGTATTCGCGGGCGACAAACTCCCGCGGGAACACGCAGCAAGATCTAAAATGGCGCGTCACTCGCAAAGAAAAACAACTCGGCAAACGCTAAAATGACGGAAAGTGAACGCCGTGCACCACGCCGCGCGCCGCAACCAAGCAAAAAATCCGCCGCGAGCGGATTCACGGATTTTCGACAAATTCGCGAGCGTTCGCGGATTGCGGATTTGCCGAAAATCCGAAAAATCCGCGAGCGGAGCGGATTTTACGCCCATGCTTAATTGCGAGTATCGTCGCAGAGCTTGTCTTCACTGGGTGAGATTGTCGTACCATTTGCTTGCGGACCGCATCACGCCGCTGTGAGAGTCGTCGCAGAGCCATTGCATCGAGGGGGCCGCGAGAGGAGAAGATTGACGCTGAGCCACGCATCGTCGCTGCACCGGATATCGTCGCCGCACCGAAGATCGTCGCATCGTACCTTTTGCGAGCCGCTTCCACCGAAACCTGTGCACCGGAATGCACGCAAGGTATCGCATCCCTCTCCATACAGACCGGAGTCACCGCAGCACGCCTGCTACATCCAGCGGGGTTGTCACAATGCCTCCCCAGGGTCTCAGGAGTGACGCATCGCTTGCTTTTCAACGCTACAGCTTTCACTTGGAACTTTTGTCGCATCTAAAGGTACTGTTCGCTAAAACGTGACGCAACTGTGGATTGTTTTTACGCAACCTTAAGAACTCATTCTGAAACCATATTCTTGAACTGTATATGTTGGATTTATGTCATTTTGGTCTTGTGTAGTTTAGATTGAATACCTTTATTTTTCTAAACTGTTGTGGAGTGTTTCCTCCTTACCCTGACTAGAAGCAAGGGTCCCTATTTGGACAATGGCACCTACCTCTGCCAACTAGAGACCCCCAGTTCTAATACTAATTATATATAGGATCTGCGTGTTTAGACAACATAAACTAAGAAATTGGTGTCCAGACTGATTCCAGACAGCCCCAAAGGATATGTTAGCCTTTAGACCAGCTAGCTCACAGTGCCACCATAAGCCCCCTAACTTTACCAAGGAGCTAATAGTTTCTGGCAACTATCGAACATGACAACCATTGATCCTTCAGGGATTGTGGAAACAGTGCACAACTTTTCGTTCAGTCACTCGTGCTCACTTGGTCTCAGAGTGATACATCGAATAAACGATGGGGACGTTTTCAATTAGCATTTATTGAACCAGCGTCATTATACTACTAAGCATGTTTGCTATGACAATCATTAGACAGAAACAGATATATAAGATTACAAGCACCAACAGCGTAAATAAAAGCCAGAATTCTACCATGTGCTAAAACAGTAAATATATGCAGGCAAATCGATACATGGCAGTAATCCTGCATACTCCCAAGATGTGAACCCTATCTTAAGTGTACCTAAGTGTACCTAGCATGTACATGGGTGTAAGGCCAAGAATCCCCTAGGAAAGAGCCACCCCCATTACCTGATGGGAGAGAATGAAGGACCCCGTCTTGGTCTTGAGTTGGACAGCCCGCAAGGGATGTCAGACCGCTGCGTCCTTTAGCTTTATGGAGGCAGGGACCTTAGCGTCTAGTCTCAGTGTGGAAATTTCTCCACTGGTTACACAGTGACATTGTGGTTCTTCTGTACCTAGAAAGTACCCTCAGGGGTTCTAGTTAGATATGTAATGGTTTGCCATTATGTATAGTGGACCTGTCGTCCAAGGAAGATGTTAGCTGTGACTTTTGTACAGAGTTGTTATACAGAATATGGTAATCCTGCTGTGTACGTCCTGGGCACAGGACTAAGATATGATACTAGGAATCCTCAAGCATAAAAATTAGGCCAAAAGGTCAGTGCCAGAATGGTTATGCAGGGCAAGGTACGACGAAATGTAGGTAAAAGGCTACATTGGGGTAAATTGGGGCTCATAACAGCGAGTCCATTGGAAGCAGCCATCATTGCTTGTTGCAACAGGACAGGGATCCAGGAGTTTGACAGGTCAGTAGCAGAGAAGGGAAAGGATTGTCCTTTTTTCTCTGTGCCAGGAAGCCAAGCACTGTCTCGTGGAGGGGCTATGTATTTATACACACCAGTTCTTAAATGGCTTCGGTCACATGATCTGCTTGAAATCTCACAAGATTTCAAGCAAGATCTTAAACCTAGATTGGAAGTGAGGGAGGGCTGGTGACAAGGCATGTTACATGACAAAAAGTAGGGTGTAAAGCCAAAATGAAAGTTGCAACTTTGGGCAAGTCAAGGATATGCCACCTGAACTCTGGCTAGGACACTGGGGAACTAACCTCTCATGGAGGCTTACCTTGGGGCAAGGGGCAATAATGAAACAGGCAAGTAGGCTTAATAACTCAGGTAATATAAAAAACAGGGCAGAATGTTGAAGTTGGCATTTGACACAGGTGTTGCCAGTGGTAACATTCACACTAGCCATTGTTTCTGCAGACAGAAGAACCAGAAACACGTTTCCTGGGACCGACTGAACTGGACATGGCCGGACCTGCAACTGTACCTGCCAGGGACCTGCTGGCCTCTACTGGAGTGAGTTCCTGATCCCCAAGAGATGCCACCCAGGTCCAGGACCCTTGGTGGGGCATCCGTTGAGGTCCTCCTTGAAGAAAAGGTGACATCCTGAAGTTGTGGGCTCTTTTTGACTGTGAACAGGCCTGTTCACACCAATATCTTTCCACCGGTGCTGACTGCCAACATGAAGCTCTGGTGAACGTAATTCTTTGAGCTACAGAGACTACCAGTAACAACCTGCCACACAATATCTCCACTTTGCACTATAGCATTGACAGACCGCTGTTACCGCCAATGCAAAGCTCTTGCAATAACTGACTGCAATGCCCAAGTGGATCTTTGTGCTACAGTGATGACCGTCTGCGATGCCCAGCCTGCTCTTTGCGCTACACTGAGGACCCTCTGTGACACTCTCCCTGCTCCTTCATGCTCTCCTCCACCATGAACTGGACATTTTGGGCTGGACTTTAGTAGGTTCTTTTTTCAGCAGCACTAACCTAGTCCCTATATCCAGCCCAATCAGGGACATTTTATGGAATTTGGGTGCCCCACGGCCAATTCTATTTTGGGGGCCCATGTTCCCAATTTGTGATGTATTTTGAGCTAAATCATGCTTGTTAAGTCCTTTCTTAACATTTATGAAATAGAAGACGAAAGAAGACAAATGATAAATAATTGTTTATTTAAAGCCAGCACTCATACCCCTTAACATCTCTCTATTTCTCTAGCTGCTATTTGAATGCCTTGATTTGCATATAGTCCACAGATTGGCATGAACGTGGACCATGGGACAGCCCTCTATGAGGCTGTACTATACTTGCCAACATTCTATGATCAAAAGAGTTAGGATTTTTTATATTTCAAACATGCTATTTTGCATAATGATTATATCAACGGAAACTTTATTACAGGGCCTTTAATATAATTGTGAGATCACAGGAAAGGACCACACAACACGAGTTGGAGCACATCATAGGAAAAACCATCTGGACATCACTATGGGATGGAAGAACTAGGCTAAATGTATAGAGATATTTTATTGTGCACCATAGAAACCTAGTACCAGTTGAGCACTGCAAGCCCATCCTATCGGGGCATTTGATACCTATTATTTATTAACCAACCATATGTGTTTTTCAGCTTTATCCTCAACTTTTTCAGTTCTATTCCTATCCTGTGTCTAAAGGCATTTCCTATAACCTTTGCAGATTTTTCATTACTCACAGCTTCAGCCTTTCTCATCCACGTGCACTAGCTCTATTCTATTTCCTGGTGCTTTTACGAATAACAATAAGGGGCAGAAGAATGTGCCCAGAGAAAGGAGACATGGATATATAGGAGAAGGGAATGACAGATGAGGTAGGACAATAAAGGAGGTACAAAAAATATGGGAGGAAAAAGAAGAAGAATGTGCCCAGAGAAAGGAGAAATGGATATGTAGGAGAAGGAAATGACAGATGAGGTAGGACAATAAAGGAGGTACAAAAAATATGGGAGGAAAAAGAGAGAGAAGGGATGGTAGCAAGGCAAAGGGGTACTGGGCCTGATCCTTTTCCAGGCTTATTCCCAAAACGTTTGCCTTCTTCCTCCTATTTCTCTTACCGTCTGTTGTTAGCTTTAGGGCTCTGTGCACTTTAATACTGCTAATCGGTGCTAAAGTGTATGTGCTCATTTCTTTAACCCCTTCCGTGCTCGTGACAGAACCACTCCATCACGAGCCACGGACGCCCTGTGCTGGTGACGGAGTGGTTCTGTCATGGCACGGCCGCCCCGCCGACACTGCAGGAATTCCGTGCCTGTGCGGCCGTTCTAATGAGCGGGCGGGGCTATGACGGAACCACTCCGTCACAAGCACAGCGCGCCCATGGCTCGTGACGGAGTGGTTCCGTCACGAGCATGGCGGCGCGGCGCTGCCCCCCCTGTCCCCCAGCGCCACGGCAGTAATACCAAGGGGTTAAACATGCTATGATTGGTTTACACCCGTTTGGCATATTTAATTTACATGTAAGTCAGATATACAGTGGTATCCCATATACCCAGGGCCTGTAAATTAAATGCTACTAGTGGGCCTAATGCGCTGCTGGTGCCACCCAAAATAGTAACCTTTCAATCCTGTTTCAGGCCTCTGCCACTGCAGGGCCAGCGTGTGCAGTTTACTGCCACATTGACTGAGCATTCAAAACTAATTGCCAAGTCTTAACTTCCCTTAGGTAGGCCCTAGGTCGACCTATGGACAGGGTGCTATACAGGTTAAAGGTAGGACATGTGCCTCCTGGTAGTGATAAACAGCTTATTTGGTTTTTCACTGCTGTGAAGCCTCTCACGGGTTTGCATTGGTAGTTCCCTAATATGTGTTCCAGTGCTAATTTCTGATCTGAAAAGAGTAGAGATTTCATGTTTGAAATGTTTAGAATGGTAGTTAAAAATCATCCTTACTGGTGTAGGTGGATTTTTTTAACCACTATTTTAGAAATGCACTGTTAGAAAGAGGAGTTTCCTCTGTGCTTATGACTTTTTTTGCTTTGCAGCCTGACTCCAATCCACGTCAAGTGTAGAGTGACAACTGGACTTGTGCATACTTTCCAGACAGCCATCACACAGGAGGGTCTGGGTGCATCTGCATACTGATAGTCTTCCTGAGCAGGGAGACGGGCACATTTACATTCGTAAAGGTTGTGCCCTGCCATTACACAAAGGATCTGTTTACTCCTTACTGATATCTAGAGCCAAGGCAGGGGAGGAAGGAAACACCTGGAACTTCACAGGTCTTGCTGGAAACTTTTAGTACAGTACTGGACCTGGAAGAACCAACCCTGGAGTAAAGGGTGCTGTGCTGAAGGATTGCCATTTTGCTGTGCTGACTGTTTCAAGGAACTTCTGCCCTGCCTGTGTGAGCTGTGCTGCTACCTGCTGACCTCTCACCTCCCCCATGCTGTAAGGACTATTACATCCACAAAGTGACTCCAATGGCTTTTTGGCTGCCTCCCGTTCTTTCTTGAGGTCTAAGGAATATGTAAGACCTTATAAGCAGCTCCCGTCTATCTCACACATCTTTCTCATGTGCTTGCTCTCCGTGCTGTGAGAGCACTCTTGCCGGCCATCTGGGACTGAAGTGCACCGTGTAATCACTGTGCCCATCCCACGTGGTAGGAGGTGGGCCATACCTCTCAGGATCTTTTTTGCCAGCACGCTACGCCATCCCAACCCGTCACGAGCATGGCGGCGTGGCGCTGCCCCCCCTGTCCCCCAGCGCCACGGCGGTAATACCAAGGGGTTAAACATGCTATGATTGGTTTACACCCGTTTGGCATATTTAATTTAGATGTAAGTCAGATATAAAGTGGTATCCCATATACCCAGGGCCTGTAAATTAAATGCTACTAGTGGGCCTAATGCGCTGCTGGTGCCACCCAAAATAGTAACCTTTCAATCCTGTTTCAGGCCTCTGCCACTGCAGGGCCAGCGTGTGCAGTTTACTGCCACATTGACTGAGCATTCAAAACTAATTGCCAAGTCTTAACTTCCCTTAGGTAGGCCCTAGGTCGACCTATGGACAGGGTGCTATACAGGTTAAAGGTAGGACATGTGCCTCCTGGTAGTGATAAACAGCTTATTTGGTTTTTCACTGCTGTGAAGCCTCTCACGGGTTTGCATTGGTAGTTCCCTAATATGTGTTCCAGTGCTAATTTCTGATCTGAAAAGAGTAGAGATGACATGTTTGAAATGTTTAGAATGGTAGTTAAAAATCATCCTTACTGGTGTAGGTGGATTTTTTTAACCACTATTTTAGAAATGCACTGTTAGAAAGAGGAGTTTCCTCTGTGCTTATGACTTTTTTTGCTTTGCAGCCTGACTCCAATCCACGTCAAGTGTAGAGTGACAGCTGGACTTGTGCATACTTTCCAGACAGCCATCACACAGGAGGGTCTGGGTGCATCTGCATACTGATAGTCTTTCTGAGCAGGGAGCCGGGCACATTTACATTCGTAAAGGCTGTGCCCTGCCATTACACAAAGGATCTGTTTACTCCTTACTGATATCTAGAGCCAAGGCAGGGGAGGAAGGAAACACCTGGAACTTCACAGGTCTTGCTGGAAACGTTTAGTACAGTACTGGACCTGGAAGAACCAACCCTGGAGTAAAGGGTGCTGTGCTGAAGGATTGCCATTTTGCTGTGCTGACTGTTTCAAGGAACTTCTGCCCTGCCTGTGTGAGCTGTGCTGCTACCTGCTGACCACCTCCCCCATGCTGTAAGGACTATTACATCCACAAAGTGACTCCAATGGCTTGTTGGCTGCCTCCCGTTCTTTCTTGAGGTCTAAGGAATATGTAAGACCTTATAAGCAGCTCCCGTCTATCTCACACATCTTTCTCATGTGCTTGCTCTCCGTGCTGTGAGAGCACTCTTGCCGGCCATCTGGGACTGAAGTGCACTGTGTAATCACTGTGCCCATCCCACGTGGTAGGAGGTGGGCCATACCTCTCAGGATCTTTTTTGCCAGCACGCTACGCCATCCCAACCCGTCCCGCCCTGCATCTGCCTGCTATAAGCCTCCCTGTCTGTTTCACAGGCTCTCCTACCGCAGGCACCCCACCCAGTTGTCAAGGATCCTCTGACATGCTGTCAGCGCCTGCATCTGTTACGTCCGGTGGACAATCCCTGAGCTCAACTCTGCATTGCACAGTGACACCTTCAGCTAGCAAGGTGTTCTGTCATTTTGATCCGCAGCTGCAGCAGTGACTTTAACTAATTATGATGGACCAGAACGGTCCTGGAGTGAGCATTATTCTCACTGTTATTTGAGATTTTCCATAAAGCGTGAACTAGAAGGGCATGTTCTTGTCCTACATTCAACAGGGCGCTCATCGCTTGACCAATGCACCTAACCTATTACCGTAACACAATTGGTAGGCACACAGGTACCCCTGTGCACTAAGTAGGATGTCTGACAACCCTATAAAGGGTGGTAGGAGTGAAAGTGTGCTTCAACCTATACTTATGGTGTTAATTTGGTGATCCATGTACTTATGGTGACATGTGGGGAGTTATGTGTTTCTTCCTAACCAAACAGATGCATTTCATGCCTTGATGTTGCAATGTATGTAATTTTCATCGTGCACTGCGTGTATTGTCTCAAGATTTACATAATATGCACAGATTCCATGCTTATGCTGTTTATGTGATATGTGCAATATACTATATATTTTTATATATTCCTGTGTGGAGTATTTTTTTGTGGTTTATTTTTTGTGTTGCTGGTGCGAGTGTGTTGCACAAATGCTTCACACATTGCCTGTCGGGATAAGCCTGACTGCTCTTTGCCAAGCTACCGGGGTTGAGCACAGGTTATCTTTTGGTGTGTAACTTACTAGCTCTGACTAGAGTGGTGAGTTCTGCCTGGCTCAGGTGCATACCCTACCAACCAGACACCCCATTTCAAACAAGGGGCAAAAGAAAGGAGGAACCATGGTGCAAGGATGTTGTGTTGCTCGCATGATTGTTTATGTGCAGGAGGAGGCACCTTGCTGCACAACAACAAGGTGTTTTCCTCATTCTTTGTGTGCTGCAGAAACTGCCGCACACGTGGAATGAGTTTACGCCTGCTCTGGAGAGGCGTAGGTTTTTGACACTGCCACAGATTTACTCTATGTTGTAAATCTGGGGCTGTGCCAAATTTCATGGGTACGGTACAAAAGGGGGTGGTGATGGACGGAGCATCTGAATCAATCAAACACTCACACCCAGTCAAAAGATCTGGGTTTAATCCATCACCAATCTTTAGCCCACTCATGGGTACTGCATGGGAACACCGACAGCAAGACCCATGGTAAGCCTCCAAGCCACAATATAAGGCCATGCAGCGACTTGCGCTGCATGGCCTTACAGCTCATCTAGAAGGCCATGTAAAGTCACGCAGGGTAGTTTCGCAAGGTCTTGTAGAAATGGTCCTGCACTGTGCCCCACAGGAGCATTAAAAAAAGTGACGCTCCAGTGGCACAGGGGGCTTGTCAAACTCTTTTGTTGGACTTTTGGCATTTCTACACCAGGGAAAATTTACCCAGGGATGGGTTGGATCGTTCCTTAGTGATATAACTCTAATGCATCAGAATCTAGTCCTGTTCTATCTGGGATGCCCTATAGTTTGTTTCTCTCCCTAATGATGTTTAACTTTAAGTGGCTGCTTTAGCTTTCATGTTGCAAGAAAATGGGTTCTCCTTTATGTATGCAGACAATACTCAATTGGCCTTTGATATGTAAGTGTGAGATAATTTATTTGTAGCAGTGCTCTTTGATGTTCTCAATAAAATATATGGTTGGGTGTACAAAAACCGTTGAAAGCTGAACTCTTGTAAAACTTGAAGATCTACGATGAATTAAGCTTCTTGAACTCCACACTATGGACATTTGTAATGCCCCTATGTCAGTCCCTGGGAAAATAATCAATCATTTTACACTTCCTTGTGAGCAGGGGGTGTCAATCATTAATCAAAGTGCAATAGTATTGAGAGCTTTTCATTCATTTTTGCCAATTTGAAGGATTTTACCTTATTGCTTAAATGTTCTTTTTAAATGCTTTTTTTATTCATGCCTAATTGTTTGCGACTCTTTCTATCTTGGTTTACCTGTCAATAAATAGAATTCAGTACATCCAAAATGCTGCAACTCAGATGTTGTTTACTCAAAAGTTTTAAGGCAGTCTCAGCTACGCCACACCAAATGCACTAATTATTGATAAAAAAATGATCAGTTTTCAAAAACCGATGCATTCTTTATACAATTTTGCTAATCCTTATTTTGTGACAAAATCTTGAACACACTAGCTACCGAAGTGTTCCCTTTACTCTTCCTCATACTTACTATTGGTAGTGACTAAATTCAAACTGTCTAGATCAAGGGTCTCCAACAGGGCAATGTAAATTGCAAGTTATTGGTAGCTCTCAAGCAACCAGTGGTGGCTCCTCCACTAATGCGGTGGAGCTCCGCCCCACAAGAAAAATGAGATGATAATAATGTTATTATCATTTTATTTTTCACTATTCTCTGGTGCTGTGAAGGTGTGGGAGGGGTGGGCTGTGCCCGCCACCGAGCAGGGGGAGGTGTGGTGTGCACACTCGAAAGTGGGCAAGACTGCATTGCTGGCTGTCTTGGCCCAGCCAAACAATCATGTGCACTTTGCATGTTCCCCTCCAGGCTGCATTACACAGCCTGGTGGGGAACATGCCCAGACTCCCATTCCCCCTCTGAGCGCCGAACCACAGCACTCAGACGAATTACAATGCTGATGCGAGGCAGTGTTGTGATTGGCTAGGGGAGCCTGGGTAATTCCTGTTCCTGTGCAACTCGTGGACAAAGAGGACGGAGGAGAACCGGCCTCTAGGAAGGGAAGTGCACTTTTCTTTTTCATTATATTCCCCCTTTTCTTTCTTTTCACCCCCTTCCCACCTCACCACTACTACAAAGTAGCAGCCTCTACTGCAAGCAACATGTAAGTAGCTTACGCATGATAATTATCCCTCATTTGTTTTGACAATATGTAGCTGCGAAATATGCCAAGGCAACACTCTAAAACTGAAATTGTAGGACCTTATAGCCCCAAAGTCTTCTGAAAATGTCGTTCTTTGTTTCTTTGTTTCTTTTTTCTCTTTTCTTTCATTTTTTTTCGTTGCTACCTTTGTTTCCTTCTTTCGCTACTTTGTTCCTTTTTCTCGTTTTCTTCAGTCCTTACATGTTTTGTAAGTTCCTTCTTGTTTCTTTTGCTTATTTTCTCTCTTGTGTTTGCCTCCAATTTCTCTACATTTCTTCCTGTCACTTTTGCTTTCCCTTTATCCATTTTTACCTCTTTCTTTTCTCGTCCTTCATTCTTTGTTTCTTTTTCCCCTCTTTCATTTCCTCCTCCTATCTCTCCCTACTCTCCTTTTCTAGTTTTCTCTTTCTTTCACTTTGTTTTTTTCCCTTGCTCAATTGCTTTTCAAATTCTACTCTCCTTGCTCTCAATTTCTCTTTCCTTCACTATTTTTCTTCCTAATGTGCTCATTCCAGTCTTATTTTTCTACTTCTTTTTCTGTTTCTCTCCTTTGACTTCATCCTCTGTTTGTTTCTTTTACTCCCCTTTTCTTTACTCCCTTGTTTCTTTTTTCTCCCTTGTTTAGATTCTGTCTTATTCTTTTATTTTTCTCCTTTTTATTTTTGTTGTTGTTATTTTGCCTTCTTTCATGTCTTTTTTCTCTCATTCTCTCCTTTTTGTTAATTTCTCTTGCCCTCTTTTACTCTCCCCGTCTTTCTCCTTCCCTTGTTCATGCTCTTCCACCTTACTCTTTCTTCCTTCATTTTCTCTCATTCACTCTCCTTTCGTAATATTTTTCTGTTTTTGGATCCTTTTCTCTTTCTTCCTCTCTTTCCCTGACTTTCATTGCCTCTTCCATTCATTTAATCTCTCTCTCTTTCTTCCTTTCCTTATTTTATTTTTCTCATTGAGTCTTGCTTTCTTCCTCGCCTCCTTTTTCTTCCTCACATTTCCTTTTATTTCTCTCTCTACTTCATTTTCATTTATTTCTCTCCACCCTTTCTCATCCTTTCATCCTCTCTTTTTTCTGTATTTTTCATTCTTCATTGTTTTATTTGTTTCATTCTTTCTTTCTTCTTTTTTGAAGAAAGCCATGCTTTCTAAAGCAATCTCTTCATACATGAATTTATATGTCATTATTGTCTGGCTCTTGTGTAGTGTTCTGGTGATTGCCGAGATATGTTTACTTGTAGATAACAATGTAGTAGGCATGGGCCTCGGAAAATCTATTATTGCTAATGGCCCTTTGTGCCCTAAATCACCAAATTAGAGCAAGGTCCTGTTATGTATCGAATGACAATGAGAGCGCAAGTCAAAATTAGACTCTCAACTCTCAGTGTGGCTCAGAGATAAGGAAAAAACTGATCCTTGGGGACCCCTCAAGTTAAAATTTGCTATAGAGCTCATGGAGAATTAATGTTATATGCTCACTGAAGCAGGACTGTGATAATCTGGGATGGTTTTTAAGCTACACGGACCTTATGTACCATTGGCTAACATCCATATATTAGGCGCTAATTCAGTGTGCTTTTCCGTGTGCAGAAGTAGCTCTCAGTAAGGAAAACGTTGGAGACCCCTGTTGTAGATGAAGTGGTTTCTACTACAGGGTACCAATATGTGAAATTCCTTGACGTGATGGATTCCAATTACGTATATTTCAAAATTGTTTTTAAAAACCTGCCTGTTTGATAAACAGCCAGCCAGACAAAAATAGTTAGACAGACAGATAGATAGATAGCTAACCTCTGCTTTTGAAGGGTAACCTGATACAATGCATACACACTTTAGGGTATGTGTAAAAGATTTTTAAATAATGTTGCACAATTGTTTTATTGTTTTATTATTAAATTGCTGCTGCTATCTTTAAAACAACTGCTGCTGTTTTAAGTTTGAATTGTGCACTTGCATTTTGAAGGCCTCGTCTGTCAGAGTGGGATTTTCTATAATTGCCTTCTTTGGTGCCAGTCTAGTTTCCGGGTAGGAGGGGGCTACATCTTTCACTGCTGATGCGACCACACAGCAGACGCTCGCAGCAGGCGTGCCTAAGGCTTGTCTGTTGCACCCAGGTTGTGCCATGAGCTGGAACCCCTGCCCATTTCATACAAAATGTTCCTTTGCTGTTCAAATACACTAAGGATGAACTTTTGGAGCTTAATTCAGTAGGTAAGAATCCTTCATGTGCTTTTCTTGAGCCACACAATTTCATTGACATTTTAAAATGCTCACACAAGGAGATGATGGACTGAGTGCTGAAACTTTTTCAACACTCACCCCCAGTCACAGATCTGGGTTGAATCCATCATCATTCTTTCTCTCACTGGGAGGACCAGGCCTGGCAGTTCGGGCTGGACTGTTCCCATTGGGCGCAGGGTCAAGACTGATTTGCATATGGGTGGGTCCAAACTGGAATGGCATGGTGAGAAAAAAATATATGGATTTAGGCCCAGAACTCTGTGTACTGGGGTGAATGTATGACATTGTTCTGCATTCTGTCCATCAATTGTTTATTTTGCATTTGTCGCCCCGAGTGGGTCGGGTGTGCCCATACGTGGGTTCCGTGCTCTCCATGCCACTGGCTGATGAGGGCTGAAAGACCAAAACCTGTCCTAGGATTCTTGTTTCCAGTCCAGGGAGGACCTGGCCTGGCAGATCGGGCTGGGCTGTTCCCATTGGGCGCAGAGTGAAGACTGATTTGCATATGGCTCGTCCAAACTGGAATGGCATGGTGAGCAAAAAATGATGGATTTAGGCCCAGATCTCTGTACTGGGGTGAATGAATGACATTGGTCTGCATTCTGTCCATCAATTGTTCTTTTTATATCAAAATGCTTGACATGTAACCTTATGCTCAAGAATCATGCTACTTACTCAATTTGTCCAATTAGGCGAGGTGCAAGTATTATAGAGTCTACATTTGAAGTTTGTATTTGCACTTTAATCAATACCAGATCATTAATAATGCGCAACATTGAATTGGGCAAATTTATAGATAACCACAAATTTGATATATTGTTTGTGACAGAAGTGGGTGGATTCTACTTTCGGCCCAACAGGTTTTTCCATTTTTACAGCAGATAGAGTTGGTACGCGGGGAAGTGGTCTGTTGATTATACATCGCAATCATCTTCCTGTATCTTTTTCAATAGTATCTACCAACTCTCAGTGAGAAGCACTTTTATTTCAACTAAGACTTACAAATATTTATACATTTAAAGACTGCTATTATATTGTCCTCCTGACTCTATTTTCACATTTGGTCAGGACTTTAGTTCACTGCTTAGCTCAAGTTTTATTTTCTCAAACTTTAAAGTTCTAGAAGACTTTAATTTCTACGTAGAAAACATGAATGATATAGACACAGTAGGTGAATGGACCTACCCATGTTGCCGACCTTACGTTAGAGGTTATTTTCTCTGACAATCCCTTCCTGCATTTCACTGCCTCATTACCACTAACATGGTCGGACCATACAGCAGTTATTTTCGACATTAAGATACTTCACTCACATTTGAAAGGAGAGACCCTCCCACAGTCAGTAAAGGTCAAGCATGGAATAAAATTGATCCTATGGAATTTAACATGATGCGGTTCAGCTGCAAGCCCACCACTATCAAGGATCTTGATTCAACCATTTCGACCTACTCTGTATGGGTAGGCTCGGTGATAGATTCACTTGCACCTTAAAAAGTTTGCACAATTGGAGAATTACACCATCAGAAACCTGGTTTTCTGATAACTCAGAGCACAGAAATAGCTCTGTAGGAGACAAGTATGCAAGTAGAGAAGAAACTATGATCCATCAGAAAGAGATTAAGCGTGGGCGGTTGACTCCACTGCGCGGACGGAGTATGCAGATTTTTTGCTAGTCTGCGCTCTGCTCGGAATGCGGAGTTCAGCAGAAACTCTGATTCCGCAGAGTAGTGGAGATTGCCCCAGCATTGTTTTGAGACCCTTTGCTGCTGCCCCACTGCCCTCACCACCCCAACATTTAATATTGTAATTATGTCAGGCCCCACCACTTGCCTATATAAGTGCTTCAAAGGACCCCTTTACTCACTCAGTCAGTGTCATGACCTTGTGCCATCGGCGTTGATAACGTGACAAGGAAGACATTCGAACGGAGAAAACTCTCAGTAAGGACCATCTAATGAGCAAGAGAGGCAGGAGTGAATGTCAGTTTTAATCTTTCAATAAGGAAATAGCATTCAAATAACCTTATTTGCAGCACCAACAATTTAGTAGGAGCTCCATCCCATAGAGGTTGCAGTGGGATGTTGGAGCAAGGCTTGGAACACAGAGAGACTCCTTTGTTGACATAGTCGGACTGGGGGAAGTGCATCAGGCGTCACCTGTCGCGTGATCCTGGTGCCGCGATGCCACATGCTGGTGTGCACTGTGTAGCCGATGACATGGAAGCAGGAAGTGGGATATGCTGGAGCTGAGGTTCAGCGGAAGGGAGGAGGAGGAGAGGAAGAGTAGGGGACTGGGAGGCGGATGTGGGCAGCTTGGGGAAAGTGGGAAGTTGAGTCCCCCTTCTTGGCGCAGACGATGGCCGTTGTGCTGGCGTGGACATCACGTGTGTGGGAGGGCAGCCACTCCATCGTAAGTGGTGCTGCACTGCCAGCGCTTTCTCCATTGCCTCCCATGTCAGTGTTGCTGGTGTTCTCCATGCCATGCCCAGGGCCTGGGTGGCATTCGCCTTCCCTGTTGATCACGTTTGGCCGTGGAGCTTGGCGTCGTTGGCATGAGCTGCTTTGGTCGTGTGGAGTGGGTGAAGTGCCATGAGGGGGGCCTACCCTGAGTTTCGTGAATGGCAGCCTAGTTGGTGTTGTGTTGGCAGCCCCTCTGTGGGTCTTTGATGCGATGCCTAGTCAAAGGTCTACTTAATGCCGTCGACAGGCACTGCGGAATTATCTTTACTTATACGGCATGAGCCGAGGCAGAGGTGAGGACAGGCCGCCCCACCACACAACCCTGAGCATGAGTACCCTTTACACTCTATATTCTACTGGTGTTTGATTCTTTCAGTGCTTTGCACACAGGGAAACATTAGCAACAAATTTAACATACATAAATGTTGTTTCCATCAAGAACGCGTTGTGGTATCTTAGAGAATTTTGTGCAATGGACAGATTTTGTGTCCAAAGGTTGCCCCCTGTATTGACTACTTAACGTGTATGGACAATGTTTCTGTGCAGTGAGTCATGTGAATGCTCGTTATGACAGTGCAAAAAACTGGGACAGCTAAGGATGGCTGAAGGTACCAGGGATTTCGACTTCCCAATGACCATCAGGAAAGTGCCCAGTTTACCTTTGTGCTCCCCGCCATTTTCTTTTTATGACTCGCTTCTTCTACCTTTCTCCTCCGCCACTTTAGCGATCTCTGACCTCCCCCTCTGTCCTAGCGACCTTTCTATTGTCTCTCCTGTTGCCTCTGACACACTCCTCGCTTTTACTTTTCCTTCTGTCCTGCCCGCCATTTTGCTGCAGTTCTCAGGCGTTTTTCTCTGGTCCCCGGCCTGTCTTCTTGTCCATTCCTTCGTCTTTTACCCTTTTCACTAGTTTCCCCCTTGATGTTCCTCAAATGTTTCTTCCCTTTTCTGCTTTGCCTTCTCTCCTTACCCTTGATTCCCTCCCACCCTTCCTTGGTGTTGTGACCACGTCCCCCTTATGACCCCACTTAACGGAATTCTGCCTGAGGGAATCTACAATGTGTGTATATATATATGTATATTGGGATAACTCTAATCACTAGTATATGCAGTAGACCTTTGTACCATCTACCGTTCCTATGTGACTCTTAGAGTATATCCAGTCATATCCCTTCCCTATGCATATAGAGATAACTCTAATCACTAGTATATGCAGAAGACCGTTGTGCTCTCTTCCATTTCTATGTGACTCTTAGAGTACATCCATTCGTATCCCTTCCCTTTGTATATAGAGAACTCTAATCACTAGTATATGCAGTAGACCTTTGTACTATTGATCCAGCGGGCTATAGAAAATATATCATAAACAACGCTACCCAACTTCATAACCTATAAGCAAAATTCTATACTAAATATGGACCCATTTATGAACCTGATATATTTTGGGCCTACTGAATCAGGTGGTCAGAATAAATCTTTATACACATTATCTACAAACTATATACATATTTATACATTTGCTGAAAGAATATTGTCATTAGAATAAAACCCAACCATTTAAACGACCACCATAGGCGACGTGATCTAGCTAATAGTAACCTACACTTCTGAATAACCAAGACCAGCTTGTTTGTCAAAAGTAAGATTTTATTTACTAAATTATGGTATATAATTTGGAGGTTTTAAAAATGAATTTTATTAGCAATAAAGCAAGCATGATTGTAAAGAATTAAGAGAAAATACAATTTAAGCAAATGAATCAAAATTCAAAGTGAATATTTAAAGTTTAGCATTTCTAAAACCTAATTCCCTAAATAAGCTAAATAGATAGAAATTAAAGTAAAGTTCTTTGAGGATTCTTACGTGCTCCACGCAAAGTCCAGCAGCACTTCGCCCTCATCGGAAAGTCAGAAAGCAGCAGCCAGCCCAACCCTAAGGGCATGACTTTTTATACCTTTCTACGCTAACTAAACTAGCAAAGGAAAGTTTTCAGAAATCCTCGACGTCCCATTGGCTGAGAGTGACAAGTGACATGTCACCCAATTCTCAAAAAGTTCCATAAAATCAAGTCTCATAAGGACCATTGTCTCTTCCACGTGAAGCCAGAAGCTTCCTGAGATTGCAACAAATGTATTAAGTCATTCTCGCAGCGTCCATAGACTTTCAATACAACTTCCGCGGATGCCAAGTTAAGGACTGACAAAATGTTCACTTTCGACCTTGGCCATGTCCGACAGAATGATGTCAGCTCATCAGTTTTTGCTTTGTGAATGCAGCTTCAATAAACGCTTTAATTCAGAATGGGCGTCTCGTGACTTTCTGCAGAATTATATGTCAGCTCTTTTTCTGCGGTT